>NC_056675.1:26543983-27258983 GCF_018350195.1 Panthera tigris | reverse complement strand
CTCTGTCTCTCTCTGTCTCAAAAATAAACAAACATTAAAAAAAATTAAAAAAAAATGTAATCGAGTTAAGATGAAGTAACGTGGGTCCTCATGAGAAGAGGACAGACACAGATTTAGACACACAGGGAAGAACGTCATGTGAAGACAAAGGCAGATATTGGAATGATGTGTCTAGAAGCCAAGGAATGCCAAGGTGTTGCCAGCAACACCCAAAGCTAGGGGGAAAGCATGAGACAGATTCTCCCCTGGAGCCAACAAGAGAGCATGGCCGTGCTGGAGCATGGCCGTGCTGGTAGGACTTCCTGCCTCCAGACCTATAAGGGAATATACATTTCTGTTGTTTAAAGCCACTCAGTTTATGCTACTTTGTTATGGCGGCTCTAGGAAACCAGATACAGGAAGCCCATCCCAAGACAAGGAAGAGGAAGGGGAGCAGGAGAGCTGAGAGCTGACCAGCTACCCTGAAGGAAGGTTCTGGGAAGCTGCCAAATTGTAGAGCTCATATCCCACTGAAAGTAGCGAGACATGGCCACAGCTCCCTGCAAGGACATCTTCCTTCCGGATTCCCTGTGCCCAACTCAAATGGTTCTTACAATGGGGGAAAAATGGAAGAACGGTTTTTTCTAAAAAGTTACATCCATGGCATCAACTATGGTGTTCCTTTTGCAACTTAAAAAAAAAAAAAAAACTTGTTTGAAAGCTTTATCCAGGTTGAAATGCGGAGTTCTAAATCACTATATTTAAGAGCGAAATACCAGTCTACCATGCTGATTTACCACCACTAATATTCTAGATACGGTGACGCTTTTTTCATGTTTCTTCTCTTACAAACCTTGCTGTAGTAATGTCATACTATCTCCTGGAACATGGATGGGAGAATTTCCCTAAAGTGTGCACTTACAGGAAGAATGTCCAAGTGCCAGCATATACACATTTTCCATTTTTAAAGGTATTTCCAAATTGTTTTCCATGTATACCCTCTCCTGCAGTATCTCCCACTTTACTACCAACATTTGATTTTATTGGACGTTTTAATTTTTTCCAAAATTATAGGTGAAATAATAAAGTCTACCCATTTTAAGTGTACAGTTAAAGAAGTCTCAACCAGTGCACATCCCCATATAAATACCACCACAACCAGAACACAGAGTATTTCCATCACATAAAGTAATTCCTTCATGCACTCTGAAACAGTCTAAAGCCAACAGATTTGAAAAATGGAGATAAAATGCAAATATGTCTTTAAAAACAACTTAGCAAAACTGACAGAAGAAATATCAGAAAATTTGAATGCTCCTTTAGCTAATAAAGAAATTGTATCTACAGTTGTAATCATAATCCATCCTTCCTGCCCACACACAGACACACACACACACACACACACACACACACACACACACCCAGCGCAAATGACTTCATTAGTGAATTCTTTTGAGGTAAGGAAGAAAAAAACCACCAATCTAACAAAATTCTTAAATTAACGTATCACTTGAAAACAATCTTATTCAAAATCCCAGCAGGTTTTCCGGTGTAGAAAGTGACCACATGATTCTAAAATACATATGGAAATGCAAATGCAAAGGGTCAACAGAGTAGAGATAATCTTGAACAAGAACAAAGTCAGAGGAAAGCTGTCAGGGGTGTTAGTCACATTCTGTGCCTTGATCAGGCAGTGGTCTCGTGGGAGTAATCACTTTGTAAGTTTCAATGAGCTGCTAGCTGGAGGTTTATGCACGTTGCTTTATGTGTGTTATATGTCACTAAAAAATGTTTACAAAACAAAACAACCTCCACAACAAAACCCTCTATTTGCCAGGAGCAAAGGTTTCCCAGCAAGTCTGCATTACTTACACCTGGCACTTTGGTGGGGTGTATTTCAGCAGTAAAAAACATCAGGGCAGGAATCAGCCAGACTCCCTGTCAAATCTGTCCGTGCTGCTTAAGTTGATCAAATGACTTTGGAAAATGGACTGGCAGGTTCTAGCAGTGATGTGGGTACAGCCCAGGACCCTGCAGTTAACCTGCGAGACATACACTCAACAAGAATGAGCTACACAAACAGTCAAAAATTTGCAACAACTCAAGTTCTAAGGCAGGGGAGGGGCGCCTGGGTGGCTCAGTCGGTTAAGCGTCTGACTTCAGCTCAGGTCATGATCTCTCGGCTTGTGAGTTCAAGCCCTGCATCGGGCTCTGTGCTGACAGCTCAGGGCCTGGAGCCTGCTTCAGATTCTGTGTCTCATTCTCTCTCTGCCCCTCCCCCACTTGTGCTCTGTCTCTCAAAAATAAATAAAAATGTCAAAAAAAATTTTTTAATTCAAGTTCTGAGGACGGTCCGACCTTGAGCCAGTCGCTTGACCTCTGTGAGCTCTAGTCTCCACATCTGTCAAGTGGACGTGACAACGCCTAGAGTTGCCTCACAGAACAGGCATGGAAAGCACTCAAGACTAGCACCTGGCATGCAGGACGTACTCCATAAACGACAGCTGATATTTTCATTGGCCTCCTAAATATAGACACCATCGTCCGTGCCCCCAATAAAGTACAAGATGCCTCTCCCGCTACTCCTACAGCCCTGAACTCCCACCCGACCTTGACGTCCACGTTATGTTCACCGAGTGAAACGGCTACGGCAGGAAAGGTTATTCCATTTGAGAAATCTCAGCCTGGCTCTGCACAGAAGTTCCTGGTGGACTAAACGGGGAGGGAGGGGGTGCCGCAGAGCACTGCAGCCCTCCCTGGAAGAGAGCTCGCCCTCCCCTCCCTTGTCTGAGATCACGGCACCCCGATAGGTGGGGCCAAGGCTTCAGGTCACACACCCCGTGCTCACTCCTCCCCCAGGATCGCCAGCCATCACAGAAGTGCCTCTGCTGAGCTCACTCCATCTGGAATCCTCTGGGAAAACAGACACGGATTGCGCACACCACAGAATTAGCCTTTGTATTTCATTGTGTGTCTGTTGAGGCGGTGGTGAACCAGATGTGGTTTTCGGCAGACATGACTTCAAAAGCCGTAAACACACTTATCAGTAAACTGCAGAACACGAGGCAGCCGGCAACAGTCAAGGTCACTGACAGGTGACACGGCAAATAAAGGGAGATTAAAAGCCATGCCTTGTCTGACATGGGCCCATTTGATACTTACCAATGGCGGGATACGGAACACTGCTTACTCTTGATGGGAAGTCATTGAACATAGTGTAATTTCTTGGAAAGTGAGTCCCTGTCATTTTTCTCTGGGGGGAAAAAAAAGGAAAAGAAATAAAACAAAATTCAGGTAGCTCTCTGCCGATGGTCTAGATGTTTTCATTTATGTGTTACTAGCTTTTATGAAGAGTTTGCCACTGGCCAGAGTTTCAGCTAAGATTTTTCCCTTTTTGATCCTCAGGACAAACACATTTATCCTCCTCATTTTAATAATTATTCTTTCTTTCCAGGAGGGGAAACTGAGGCTCGGGAGATTTATGGTAACCTTCCCAAGACAGTCAGTGACCAGCCAAGATGGAACACAGACATTATGTTAGAGCATTTATACGTGATGACAGAGATTTACTTGGGGTGAAGGTGAGCGCATATTAGGAGCACATCTAGATGGCTTGGCTTCCTGGCAGGATGAACAACTGGCATGCACACTGAATCCCACCTATTTTCTGGAACACCATCTTCTCTGCAGTCGAGAAACGTGTGCTGTAAACAATTGCCGGGCATGGTCATTTGCATGCCGGGGTGGTGGAACCCACATCCCTTGATTCCGTGTCTCTATGGGATCAGGGAGGATTTCCGTAAATCAGGCTCTCTTCCATCCCAAATAACACTTTATGTATGCCAAGGAGATGCACTATTTGAAACAGCCCATTTGCCTATTCACGTTCTTCACCCACAAATCTGTTACTAAGTGTAGATTTTTAAAAAACCAGTTTGAGGGATGCCTAGGTGGCTCAGTCGGTTAAGCGTCCGACTCTTGGTTTTGGCTCAGGTCACGACCTCATGGTTTCGTGAGTTTGATTCCTGCATCGGGCTCTGTACTGGCAGCACAGGGCCTGCTTGGGATTCTGACTCCCTCTCTCTCTTCCCCTCCCCCACTCATGCTGTCTCTGTCTCTCTTAAAATAAATAAATAAAATAAACTTAAAAAAAAAAAAAACAGCTTGAAAATCAGGTTTAAACCACAGGCCACATCCACTAAGAATAAACCAAATTAAAAGGATAGGACTCTCAGGGCACCTGGATGGCTCAGTCTGTTAAGCATCCAACCCTGTGTTTCGACTCGGGTCATGATCTTAGGGTTCGTGATTTCAAGGTCTGCACCAGGCTCTGTATTAACAATGAGAAGGCTGATTGGGATTCTCTCTCTTCCCCTCTCTCTGCCCCTCCCCTGCTCACTCTCTGTCTCTTTCTCAAAAATAAAGAGATAAACTTAGAAAAAAAACTTTTAGTGATAGGACTCTCCAAATATTTGGTGTCCTAAGTAAGTTTGAGCCAGACAGATGTTAAGCTGGAGTTACCCCTTTGAGTTTTAAACAGATTTGGCCTAAGCTGCCATCCCAAGTCCTGTGAGTCTAACATCCCAGGATTTCTGTGGAATCCTCAGCGTTTATATTCCTCTTGATTACATCTGCCTATAAATTCCTGATTCCCCTGCCCCCCTGCCGCCCCTGTTCCTCTCCTTGTCACTTACATTTTACATTTTATCTCTCAAGCCTGTTCTCTCCTCTCTGCACTGTGTGGACCCAGAGAGTCACAGCTTCCTTTTCTGGCATTCCTTAATATGTCTGTCATTGTCAACACTTTGAAATGACCAAGAGAGTTTCCTCTGTAGCTCTCATCAACACCTGCCATACTGTGTATTTTTTTTTTTTTTTTTGCTTGCATTTTTTTCTATCTGCCTCCCTTGGCAGAACTCGTGTGCCATAAGGGTGGTGATTTTGCCTATTGTGTCGTCTCCTGGATCCCCAGCACCTAGAACAGAGAAGCACATAGTGGGGGGCCAATGCAACGTGTTGATGGAGTAAAGCAATCAGCGAAGACACTTTCCATTTAATTAAAGTTTTCTTTTCAGGAGCAGTGTCAACATGATCACCTCGAAGTATAATTAAGTAATTAGGGTGAAATTTTGATATTACAGAGAAAGCAACCCATGGGCAACGTTACACTGGAGAAGAACTCATGATCTGGGCTAGAATCCAAAGACTTCTGCCAAAAAAAAAACAAAGTAAAAATACTAATAATTTTAGATCGGCTGGAGGTTGAAACGATCATATGTTGGCTATCTGAGGATAAATAAAATGTGTTATTAAATTAATTTCACCTGTTCGGTTTACTTTTTAATGCGACTATTAGAAAACTTTAAATATGTATGTGACTTGTATTGTGTTTCTATTGGATAGCACTGTTCTAGACTCTCTTGCTTCTCTTACATAGACATATGTGTGCCTATATGTTGTTTGTTCAAATAAGAGCACATTACACTACTGTTTTACACATCTGCTGTCGTTACTTAACAACTTACCAGGAAGATTTCCACACGCCAGGAAAATTAGATTCTCATCGTGAGTGTTAACAGCTCCAAAGTATAACACTGAGCCAGCGCCCCAGAATTTATTTCACCTATAACAGAAATTTTCGAGGCTATTTGTTTTTTTCCTTTTCTTCTCTTCCCTTTTTTCTCTTCTCTTTTTCTCTTTTTTATTGGTACATAATGCCCCGTGACGTCGCATTACTTATGGACTTGTTCCGTTACTTCCCTAGGATAAACTTCTAAGATATATTTAGGGCTCACGGGAAAACCAACTTAGTGACATGCTCCTTGGACCAGCAACTTTATGAACACGGGATACTGTGAGACAAAGCAGCAGAGTGACCTCAAAGGCCTCTGACCAACCACTTCGAGATTCAGATGCACGTAGCCCCGGGACACAAGGAACAGTGTAATGGGTGGCTGGACATATAGGCCCTGGAGGCAGACAAGCCAGGCTCTGATCTCAGTTCTCTGTCATTTCTAACTGCGTGACTTCCAGGTAGTTTTGTAACCTCTCTGAGCTTCGGTCTCATAGCAAAGAAATAGTAGTAATTGCACCTCCCGTGTAAGATTGTTACTCTTAGGACTGAATGAAATGCCATGTGTAATTGTTCAACATGGTACCCAGCTCTTGGTAAATTTTTGGTAATTATTCACATCTGTGAGATCTTGTTTGGATATGCCAATCAACACACGCATATACGCACACACATACACACATGCATGCACACAGATTTCTGCATTTTAATCATACTCTCCCTTCTCTCAACTACTTTTTTTCAAACAGAGATCTATTTGCTAAAATAAATTGAAATGGGTAAAGAATATGAGGCACAATTTATACTAGATATATCTGCAATTACTAACTCTGAATTAAACATATCCCTTCATGAATAATGAAGCAGAAATAGGCCAAAGGAAAAATGAGATAAGATCTTAAATCCATGTATTTTTAATTGCTTCATTATCTAAAATTTGCTATGAATAGCACTGGATACAGTTTGCTGTTTAAAGCACAAAAAGAAATAAGAATTTTCAGCCAAATCACAAAAGGCTATCAAAAATTAATTTTGTGTGCTGTGATCATTGAAAATGTAAGTGATTTTGAGGCAGAGTGACATTAAAAAATACCATTTATATGCTAATAATAAATGTATTTTCTTCATTTTGATGCAAAATAAATTTTATTTTCATTTTAATGAACTGTAATGAATTATAAGCTTTTTCCTCTTATATCTGGGTAAAAGTTTGGGACAGATAGCAGAAGGTTGGCAGATGACAGGCAGAAGTTCTGAGAGGGAATGAAAATGGGGCAGGTCCCACAGGCTGGGTACCGAGCTCCTAAAACTGCATGGGAACCTTTGGAGTTGAGGTAGTTTTCTCTAGGTTTCTAGAAATTTCAAATAGTCAGACTGACCTCAGAGGTGGCCACCTACCCATTGGTGCCATACTAGAGAAAGGTATCTATGAACTATATTGAATTAATCATCCTTTATTTCTTATGTGGAGTGATATTCACATTCTGGAATTTGAAAGAGAGTACAGCTATGGGATTCCTGGCACAGGGAACACTCTCTGAAGGACAGTTTTCAACAATAATATTTATTATTTATCAAAGCCTTACTCTTACCTGGCACTTTGCTAAGTATTCAATCCATGCTTCTCTCTACTCTTCATGACAGCCCTAAGCAGTTAGCATTATTATAATCCCCATGTTACAGACAAGAAAATTGAACCTCAAAGGATGTAAGCCATTTCACAGACTGTCAATTGTAGAGTTTAGATTTGAACTCATATCTGTCTAGGAGTTAAGGGCAATACATTTACTTATGTGTAACGTTGACTCCTTTTTAAAAAGAAGAAATAGAAAGAATGTTAACGTTGAACCCAATTAAATGAATTGCAAATGTTACAATTTCAGGCATCCGTGAGAAAAATGCGCATGGGGAGGACAGGAAGAAGGACACTGGGGGGTCCTAGGATGTCACTGTCCATTCTTCCTCCAGGATGCAGGAACCTGCTGAACACCTCACCTGTGTCCTGGCTAAGTGAAAGCCTAATTAGTTATTTTGCCAGATCTGAAAGGATAGAGTGCCCGAGACTTTCACACACACACACGTCGGGGCGCTGGGGAAAAACACCCAGAGCCCTGCTTGGCTGGGAGGCCCTTCATTCTTCACTGAGGAGCTGACACATTAGTCTCTCACATCGGACTTCTTTGAAGTGGGGAGCCAAGATTCCAAATTCATTTCCGTGTCTCCCCTTAGATCTTGGATCGCCTTTGCTGACTTGGTTGTTGATGCTAATTCCCTTTAACCAGGGTCTCTTTAAATGGGACCTTGTGAGTTATGGAGCAGTAATTCACCCCTTCAGAACTAGTGGACCCAAGGCCACAGGCTGGCTCCTATTAAATGGAAAGGTCTGAATTATTATCCTATAATTCACCTCTTGGAAGTGTCTTAATTCAATTACACCGTGTCCCTGAATGACTATTAAAAGAAATAGAAAAAGGGTTCTGGATCTTTTTTGTTACAATCCAAAGTAATTTGCAGGGCCAGGGAGTTCTCTCGAGTTGTTAGGAAATTAAACAAAAAGATGAAAGAAAGTCACCTCTTATCACCTGGCAGGGCTGCACTGTGGACAATCAGTCGTGCTTTAACCCATGGGAACGTGGCAGGGGTCACAGCAATCAAGTGTCTCCTCTGTGACCAACTAAATCCTTCTGATTTATATCATCCCCCTCTTCTGATTGTTGAACTGTCCTCCTAGTAAGTCTGAGTTAAGACGTGTTCTATTCTGTTATTACCTACCCCCTAGGACAACGTAAGCCTCTGCATAATAAATGCAGATGGCTAAGGCTGGGTGACCAGACTAGCTTCAAGAGAAGCAAAGATAATCCAGTTTCGGCAATAACCAAAGAACCTGAGATTCCCTTGGGTCTTGGTTTGGGTTCTCCCAGCAGCAGACACCCGAGACAAGGATTCATACACGCATAGTTGATGTGAGAGGGGAACGCAGTGAGAATGGAGGGAAGGACACCAATTCAGGGTATCGAGTGAGATACTCCTACAGACAACTGAGGTTCAGGCCCGCTGGGGAGCCCTAGGGAATGGTGTGGCGGGGAGCGGTAGGGGGTGGCTGTATTTATTACCAACTTCCCTCAGGCACAGGATGCAAGCTGCTCAGGAAAACAACACATGGGCTAACTTTGTCCCTGCTGTCCTCATGCACTTGAGGCATTTAGGATTCTCATTTGGCCATCCGATGGGCTTTGTTCCACTTCACGTACATGGATATGGTCGAAAACTACAAAAAGCCTTTCTAAAGCTCAGAAACACTCATCCTCAGCTCCAAGCCACATCTATCGGTCAAAAAAAGGTACAGATAAAAGCCTGTACACTTCCAGGCTCAAATCCTCCCGTGGAATCGTGAGCAATTATTATTTGTCACGTGATAGTGAACAGCTACTACCGAGACACCTGGGTTTCTCATCTACAAAAGGAGGCAGCATTTCCCAGGGTGCTGTGGGAAGCAAGCAACCTTGCTCAGGCCCTTACCTTGGTTGGACGCCTAACACACAAATGGCCCCTGTGAGCCAATGGGGTTGGATGAGCCTTTGCTTTGGGGATGGGTGGGAATGCCATTTCTCCTGAATTGGGCAGGTCTTCAGTTCATCCCCCCTCCCCCTTAACCTGGTCCATTTCTAACCTTCTGGCCAAGTTTACTTTCATATGCAGAGAGCAGATGGCTCCCAAGAACCTAAGTAGAGATCGCCCTCTGATGACTCACAGACCACATGGAGGGAACATATATGGTTTTAGACATCCTGCATGTTAAAATAAATGAATGTATTTACGACTTCAGATTTCTACTGAAATGTCAAAAGGTCTTGCCATACTCACACTGGGTCCAAATGCCATTCTGCAGCATTGGCTAGACGTGAGGGACAGATACTTCCAGCCTGGGTGAGCCCCCGCCCAGTGTCTCCCAGTTCCCATGACTCCCTATTTCAAATGGCCTGCTTTCTGCCTTCCAATTACCTGCCTGGCCTCTGTAGGCATTTTTGACTTTATAACAACTGTTCTAGTTTTTTTGACCAGAAACAGATGCTCTAGACATACTCCTGCATAACAACAAAGGTCTATCCAAAATGTTGATCTTTCACCTCATTTTAATGAAGACTACTGAAACGTGAGTCATATAATCAGCTATGAATACAGTATGCAGAAGGATGGATGTTGCTGCTGCTTAGGATATACTAAGGCGGTGATTCTGGTTTGGAACAGGAAGCTGTGCTCTACCAGCAAGAATTAGAGAACCAGGCTGGGCAGTCATGGGACTGAAGGAATGAACGGGCACAAAGCTACCAATCTCAAACGCGCAGCCCACAGAGATGAGATAAGGCAGGCGCCCGTGCTCTAGTCTAATAGGCTTGTAATTGGCTGATCTCCATCTGCCTCTCGTGAACAGGGCATCCTTTGTACCTGGGGTGGTTACAGACATGGAAATGAGGGGCTGTGGGTGGTGATTACTTAATAAGGAAGAGTGGTGGGCATGCGGTGGAAAATCACTTCTGCGGAAGCATAAAGGAAACAGGTCGGCGCTTTGCGATGTCTGGACAGGAGAGGGCCATCCCTGAGCTTCTGGCCCATCTGCTCATTTTCAGAAACTTGCTGACCTCACCAACAGATTCCGTCCACGGGCATGTTCTGTTTAGCACAGATTTCCCAACCTCAGCAATTAGTGACATTTGGGGCTGGATCACGCTCTGTCGTTGGAGGGTGTCCTGCACATTGTGGGACTGTAGCTGCATCCTTGGCCTCCGTCTCCACCTGTGTGCTGTCTCCTGGTAGTAGCCCCCTGCCCAGATATGAAACCACAAATACCTCCAGACATTGCCACCAAGGTCCCCTGGGAGGCAAAATCACTCCTAGTAATGAACCACTGGTTTTAGCCTGTGCAGCATTTATTTTTTCAAATGAGTGGACTCTCTTTCAAAATTAAGGACTACCGCTTTAAATTTTAACTTCTGGTCTCTCTAGGAGACGTTCAAATGAGTTAGCAGCACTGGATCCAGCCCCTTTCCTTTCCCTCTACATCTTGGCCTCCATTACCCCTCTAACCCCACGTCCTGTCCTTCTGCCCCACACCAATTCCTCCTCTCTACTCACTCTCCTCCAGTCACACAATTTCCTTTTCAGATGTGCTCCTGCCTCAGGGCCTTTGCACTTGCTATTACTACTACCTAGACAGCTTTTCCCCAGATATGAGCTTTTGCCCTGCTCCTTGCTTCCTTCACGTCTTCATCCAAGCATCACTTTCTTGGTGGCCATTCTACCTACAATTTCAACACTTCTCCCCACAGAAAATTCCCTATCCTCGTTCCCAATTTTATTTTTTGTCATTAGCATTTATCTAAGAGGTTATATAAGCACCGGTCTTTACTCAACATCTTGATGTTTTTGCATTCATTTTATCTTTTAAAATATACTGCATTGCAATATTATTTATCACGATCGCTGCGTTTTTTGCCATCCTCTCCTAAATTTTGCAAAGCATGTGCCTCATCTGTCTCACCCTAGTCCTGGCACTATTACATACATTGACTTATTTATCTTGCTTATTGTGTGTCCACCTCCAGCACAATGAAAGCTCCCTGAGGATGAGGCTGTTTTTAATCTACTTTGTGCACTGCATTAGATTCGGGCCTGGTATACAATATGGGTACAATACATAACTAAAAAATGAATTAACGAATTCCTGCCAGGCAATACTTAACTGCTGCTAAGATCCAGAATCCCAGTTTTATTCCTAAATTCAGCCATTCATTCGTTCTACAAACACATACAGGACACCCACTAAGTGCCAGGCACTGTGCTAGGTCCCAGGAAGGAAGAGGTGCGTGAGTTCCACCTGTCCTACAGCTCAGGGCTGGACGGGAGCCAATTACACTTTAGAGAAGTGCATGCTAGGATAGAGAGAAGCAGGAGGGTAGAACTTGAACGTGGAGGAGCTGGGTCACACATCATCCCGTAACCGTCGGAGTAGATGCAGCACAGAAGGTTTCCATCAGCACTGCGTGGAAACTAGCACTCTAGTTTCCTGGGACCAAAGTTCTTCCCAAAGATCAAGAGACACAGTCTCTTTTTCCACGAATATTTACTGAGTATTCATTAGCAGCAAATCACTCTTGCAAACCCTAAGAATACCAAATAGCTGGAAAGGGGAACCCAACTTAGATTTAGGACCCAACCCCAACTGAGAATCGGTAGAGCTTCCCTGAAGACACAACATTTGAGTACTCTAAAAATGAGCTGACTAAAAAAAAAAAAAAAAAAAAATGGAAAGGAGAGGGGGCAATCCAGGCAGAGCATAAAGTGCAAAAGCCCTGAGGTGGGAAGGAGCTAACAGCAGACCAATGGCACTGAATTGCAGACGGCAAGGTCTGAGTGAGATGTGATGGAGATGCACAGGTAGGCAAAGGGTAAGCCTTACAGGATGCTTTGAGCACATTAAGCATCCTGAACTTTATCCGTGGGGTCTGAGAAAAGAAACCATCTGCCCTCAGCCTGGACACTGAGAACCAAAACTACGTTTTACTGTCTACCTGAACATGAATTTGTGCTACTCCTCTGACTTCGTTAGCATGGCTGACCCCCTCCCCCACCCCTCTGGCCCCTGCCAGGAGGCTCCTGCCTGGGCAAATGATCTGATATCCATTATAAGAACTACAGAAAGGGGCGCCTGGGTGGCTCAGTCGGTTAAGCGGCTGACTTCGGCTCAGGTCACGATCTCATGGTCCGAGAGTTCGAGCCCCGCGTCGGGCTCTGTGCTGGCAGCTCAGAGCCTGGAGCCTGTTTCAGATTCTGTGTCTCCCTCTCTCTCTGCCCCTCCCCTGTTCATGCTCTGTCTCTCTCTGTCTCAAAAATAAATAAACGTTAAAAAAAAAAAAAAGAACGAGAGACTCATCAGCTCTTCAGTGGGAAATACCAAGTTTATACTCACGTTTAATCCCTCCCCTCAAATCCACCGCTCAGTATATGCACCAACCCTGAACTCTTGCATTATTGTCCTTACCGAGTCCTAACCAAGCCCCCACTTTGAAATACCCCATCTTAAACTTCCAGGTCTCATTAAATTCTGACCTTGCCTTCCCTGCTCCATCTGAGACCCTGCCACCATTTGGCAGGGTGGGGGTGCTTTTGCTTACCGCCACAGGCGGTCCCACCCCTCTCTCTCTCATCAACAGGTTGTGTTTGTGATATTAAGGGAGGGCGTCAGACCCGAGCCATGGAGGAAAGGTGAACAGGGAAATGACAAACAGGTGCAACAAGTCTGACACAGAATGAAGTCCAGAGAACATCTAGAAAGGGAACACTACTTGTAAATGGCATCCGGTTTTTCATAGCCATCTCCAAGCCACCTAAACAATCGGGAAAGAGCAGACAAAGCAAGTGGGGGACAAAGAAAACAAAAGCCAGGCAGGAGGCCTTGGTAAAAAGGGAAGGAAGTCCAGGAACAACGCCACCACACCCGTTGTCCTGCTTCTCTCCAGCAGAACCCAGGCACCAAATTCCTTAAAGATGTTCTTAAGTCACTTGCTTAACATACACACTGGAAACCGCACAGGCTTGGTTTTGTCTTTAATGAGGGGAAACTGCACCATAATTTTGTTTAGTCATTAAAATGCTCTATAGCAAATCTTGTCAACAAGAACAATTTAAAGGATTTTCATCAGTCTTAGTCAATGTCGAACAAGGTAGAGGTACAGCCTCTGCAACGAGACAAGTGAGATGTGAGAGGCCGAGACAGGCGGCCTGAGAGTCCTGCATCCGTTGCTGAGAGCGGTTTCCGCTCCACTTGCTTTTTCTGCTGTTCCAGCTTGCCAGTTTTCACATCCATCACCATGTCCAACTCCGCTTACACAACAAAGTCATTCCGGGGGGTCTACAGGCATGTGTGTATGTGCACAGGCAAGGACAGGAAGGCAGAAACCAGGAATAGGTGGTATTACCCACACAGCAGGCAGACACTCTCTCTGGATTTAATTGTAAAAAGAAGAATCGTCCCTTACGTGTCTTTGTCTCCCACAAGATGCTACAGTCCATGAAAATCCTGTAAGAATTAGAGACCCCTGAGTGGAGGGAGAGCCCGCGATGCATTGCAGAAAGTGGACCATTAGAGTATCACCCTGATCGACTGTCCAGCCCAGCTCTCTCTCCTGCATGTTACAATGTCAGACACCCATTCACATCTGTACCTGTTAGAACGCTTTTGCCAGCAATGACACACATCCCAACTCAGACTGGTTTAAATGACATTTTAAAGGAAAGGACAGTCGCAAAATGGAGTCACTTGTGCTAAGCCCCACATCAGCAAACTAAGATTTAACATGTGACCCACATGCAGTTTCAGCCTCCTCCAGGAATATAACCTTTAACCAGTCAAATTAAAATTATCTGGTCAGCACGAGTGAGGTAATCTGCCTGACACCTGCCTTTCCCCCAAAGGAAGGTGACACTGCCTCAAGCAATCTACTCTTTGCCAGAAACTTCCTTTTTTCTTTCCCCTTTTGCTTATGAAAGCCTTCCATTTTATACAGTTCCTTGGAGCTCCTTTCGAGTTTCATGGGACCAAAACTTTTCCCAAAGATCAAGAGACACAACCCCGAAGAGCCAAAGCAATCTTGAAAAAGAAAACCAAAAGCAGGAGGGATCACAATCTCGGACTTCAAGATATATTACAAAGCTGTAATCATGAAGACAGTATGGTACTGGCACAAAAACAGACATTCAGATCAATGGAACAGAATAGAGAACCCAGAAATGGACCCACAAACATATGGCCAACTAATCTTTGACAAAGCAGAAAAGAATATCCAGTGGAATAAAGACAGTCTCTTTAGCAAATGGTGCTAGGAAAACTGGACAGTGACACGCAGAAGAATGAACCTGGACCACTTTCTTACACCAGACACAAAAATAATCTCAACATTGGGGCGCCTGGGTGGCTCAGTCGGTTAAGCGTCCGACTTCGGCTCAGGTCATGATCTCACGGTCTGTGAGTTCGAGCCCCGTGTCGGGCTCTGTGCTGACCGCTCAGAGCCTGGAGCCCATTTCAGATTCTGTGTCTCCCTCTCTCTCTGCCCCTCCCCTGTTCATGCTCTGTCTCTCTCTGTCTCAAAAATAAATAAACATTAAAAAAAAAATTAAAAAAAAAAAATCTCAACATGGATGAAAGACCTCAATGTAAGACAGGAAGCCATCAAAAACCTCGAGGAGAAAGCAGGCAAAAACCTCTTTGACCTTGGCCACAGGAACTTCTTACTCAACACGCAAAAATGAACTATTGGGACCTCATCAGAATAAAAAGCTTCTGCACAGTGAAGGAAACACTCAGCAAAACTAAAAGGCAACCAACAGAATGGGTTAGTATCCAAAATCTATAGAGAACTTTTCAAACTCCACACCCAAAAAACAAATAATCCAGTGAAGAAATGGGCAAAAGACATGAATAGACATTTCTCCAAAGAAGACATCCAGATGGCCAACTGGCACATGAAAAAATGCTCAACATCACTCATCATCCAGGAAACACAAATCAAAACAATGAGATACCACCTTACACCTGTCAAAATGGCTAACATTAACTCAGGCAACAACAGATGCTGGTGAGGATGCAGAGAAAGACGATCTCTTTTGCACTGCGGCTGGGAATGCAAACTGGTGGAGCCACTCTGGAAAACAGTATGGAGATTCCTCAAAAAACTAAAAATAGAACTACCCTATGATCCAGCACTACTAGGTATTTATCAAAGGGATTCAGGTGTGCTGTTTTGAAGGGGCACACGCACCCCCATGTTTATAGCAGTGCTATTGATAATAGCCCAAGTATGGAAAGAGCCCAAATGTCCATTAATAGATAAGTGGATAAAGATGTGGTATATATATATACAATGGAGTATTACTCGGCAATCAAAAAGAATGAAATCTTGCCATCTGCAACTATGTGGATGGAACTGGAGAGTATTATGCTAAGTGAAATTAGTCAGTCAGAGAAAGACAAATATCATATGACTTCACTCATATGAGGACTTTAAGAGATAAAACAGATGAGCATAAGGGATGGGAAACAAAAAATAATATAAAAACAGGGAGGGGGAACAAAACATAAGAGACTCTTTAATATGAAGAACAAACAAGAGTGTTACTGAAGGGATTGTGGGAGGAGTGATGGGCTAAATGGGTAAGGGGTTTAAGGAATCTACTCCTGAAATCATTGCACCATGTGCTAACTTGGATACAAATTATAAAAAAATAATTAGATAAAAAAAAAAAGTCAAGAGGCACAGTCTCTTTTTCCACAAACATTTACTGAGGATCCATTAGAAGCAAATCACTCTTGAATACCCTAAGAATGATAAGAAATTATCATTTGATCAAATTGTCACTTAGATGCCCCACCATAATCTTCAGCTGAATGCATCTAAATCAAGCCTCATGACAGAGTCTGCAACATGTGGATTCTGGGACCAGACAGTCTAGATTTGAAATCCCATCTCTGCCACTTACTAACTGTGTGATCTTGGGAAGCCACTTACCCCTGTACCTTAGGCCTCCATTTGGAAAATGAGCATCATGATGTTCACTCCACTCCTGGGTTGCTGAATGATTGTAACCTGTCCAAGAATGGTGCTTAGTAGACAGTGAGCTCCATATGCATTTGAGTCTTATTTAACCCCTGAAAGCCACACCCAAACTTGAATCTCCTTTTGGGATTCATCTCAGAAAATGGCACCACCCTCTGCCCAGGCACCAACACCAGACTAGACTACATCCCACAGTGCTCTCTTTCTTACATTATTTATGACAAATCCAATTTTAAATGGTTATTTGGGGGGCACCTGGGGGACTCAGTCGGTTAGGTGTCTGACTTCAGCTCAGGTCAGAATCTCATGGTTTGTGATTCTGAGCCCTGTGTTAGTCTCTGTGTTGACAACTCAGAGCCTGGAGCCTGCTTCAGATTCTTTGTCTCCCTCTCTCTCTGCTCCTCCCCCCGCCTCCCTCCTATCCTCCCCTTCTCTGTCTGTCAAATATATAAACTTTAAAAAAAATTTTTAAGTAAAAAAACTGGTTATTTGTTTATTATGAGTTTAATGTCTGTTCCTCTCTCCCACTCAACTCTAAGATCTAAGGCAGTTGAGACTCTGTGCCCTGTTTATCAGTGACTGGCACACAGTACTAAATGAACGAGGAAATGAAACATTTGGAGGTCTCATGAACCGTGAACAATTAGAAACTTTTAAGAAGTTATGAAAATTGAAATAGATGATGATACATGGAGTGTGATATTGTGATTTGTAATAAGAAATATATATTTGGTCTTCGTCCTCATTTCTGGCATAGAGCTCCTAATACCTTTATAATTTTTAGTGTTAAGAGTGATCAGGTGTCTTCTCTTATGTTAATGAGGTAGTTGTTGGGTGTGTCTAAGGATGGGGGCCGGTTGCCAGTAGACCAGCCCTGTGATCAGAGGTTTGAAACTGTCAGTCCCCACTTCCCACGCCCCCCCAACCCAATCCAGGAAAGGGAGAGGGGCTCAAGATTGAGTTCCATCACCAAAGATCAGAATTAATCATGCCTCTGTAAAGAAGCCTCCATAAAACCCCAAAAGGACAGGTGTGGAGAGCTGGGTTGGTGAACATGTGTACCTGTGCCCAGAGAGCGCTTGGAAGCTCTGCACCCTTTCCCCACACCTTGCCCTATGTATCTCTTCCCTTTGGCCATATCCTTTTATGATGAACTTATGATCTACTAAGCAAAATGTTTCTCTGAGTTCTGTGAGCTGCTCTAGCAAATTTAACAAACCCCAGAAGAGGGTCAATGGAACCTCTGACTTACAGCCAGTTGGTTAGAAGTACAGGTAACAACTTGGGTTTGCAACCGGCGTCCAAAGTGGGCAGAAGGGGCGGAGGAGGACAGTCTTGTAGGACTGAGCCCTTACCCTGTGGGATCTGATATAGACAGTGTCAGAATTAAGCTGAATTGTAGGACATCCAGCTGGTGTCTGCGAATTCTTTGTTGGTGTGAGTCAATCTCTCTCTCTCTCTCTCTCTCTCTCTCTCTCTCTCACACACACACACACACACACACACACACACCTGATTGGTGACCAGAACTCTTTCAGGGGGAAAAAAGTCATTCAATGCTTTGCTTGATGACACAGCCTGGAAAGGCAGAAGATGTTGTGTGTGTACAACTAAGATTACCTTTGTCTGGTCTGCTTGACTACTTTTTCTTTAGGATGATAGGGAAACAATGCTTAAAAATGTGACTTGAAGCCATTGGACAGGTGGAGTTGGGAGAGGCTGGAGGAGGGGGGAAAGGGCACAGTTTCCAAAAGAAGAAGGCTGCCCATGTCATTGGCAACTACATGGATGGAACTGGAGGGTATTATGCTAAGCGAAATTAGTCAGAGAAAGACAAATATCATATGATTTTACTCATATGAAGACTCAAAGACACAGAACAGATGAACACAAGGGAAAGGAAGCAAAAATAATATAAAAACATAGAGGGAGACAAAACATAACAGACTCTTAAATGTGGAGAACAAACAGGGCTACTGGAGGGGTTGTGGGAGGCGGGATGGGCTAAATGGGTAAGGGGCACTAAGGAATCTACTCCTGAAATCATTGTTGCACTATATGCTAACTTGGATGTAAATTTTAAAAGATAAAATAAAATAAACATATATATGAAGAAGAAGAAAGAAGAAAGAAGAAGAAGAGGAAGAAGGCTGCCCAGAAGGTCATGTGATGCTTCGGTATTCTGAGTCTTCACCTTTCTTAAGCTAAGGCCGTATCTCCTGCTACTTGCTAGGTGTTTAACCAGATGTCCTTCAGATTCTCAAACCAAACAACCCAAAACTGGAGTCAGTCAGCTTCTCCCCCAAAATGTCCTCTCCTGTGTTTGTGACATTAACATTCACCTAATCACCCAGCACTAATCAAAGAAGTCATTCTTGATTCTATCCTTCTTTCTTCACCCTCCTCTTGCCCCATTCTCCCCCACAGATATTAGATTGGAATTGAGATTCAGAGTTCTTCCTACGATATCCAGATGGGAAGTTTGAAGAGTTTGCTACAGAGCTTGGCCCAAGACAAGGCTCCATATGTAAGTTCCCTTCTCTGCCAGACAGAACACCCTGTGCTCATGGGCAGGCACCCAGTTGGCCAAGAAAGTCTGTGTTATCCTAAAATTGGGCACCACAGCAAAGATGTCCTGGCCCAATTAAGTTCCTTTCCATTTGTTTATGGAAATTAAAAGATAATCGAGTTCTAGACAGCATTTCCTTTATCTCCCTCAAAGCAGGCTAAAAAAAAAAATCCAAAAACTATCACTGTTGAGCTTTCTCTCCTTACCGTATCTTCCTCAGCATCACAGAGAGACCCCTGACTTGTGCAAAAAGGAATCCACGCTCTTCCCCACCGCACACACTGTAAGGGTGACAAGTGCCAGTCTGCCTACATGGAGGACCATTCTCTCCTTGCTCAGGAATCTATGGACGTTTACTCAGAGAGCCCCTCAGGTTGTGTCTAGCACATGATCATGAGATAAAGACCAATTCTCTGCTAGAGAGACCACAAATTCAATGCCCTACCAACCTGTCAGCCTCCCCCGCCTCCCTCTGGCCCTAATAACTCTGCTCTGGAAACAGCGACCTTTTATTTTTCACTCCCCCCAAGAGGTTGTACTAAGTGCCCCTCTCCTTGCAATGTTCACCTGATTAGGGCCACTCTCCCTGCAGACCTCAGCATTATAACATCACTCCATCCTGAACCTTCACTGACCTTTCAAGGGAGATCAGCTCCCCTCTTACATGCTCTTAAAAGCTTCTGTACCTCCATTGTTGGTTTAGATTTATTTGTGTGATTCTTTCACTTATGTCCGCCTCACCCACTAGACTGTACGTTTCTTAGGTTAGGAATCTTGTCAATGTAGTCTCAGAATCTAACACAGCATCTGAACACAAGAGGCATCCCCCAGATTTTTATTTATCTGATCACTTACTATCCAGTAGTTCGATAAACACTGGACACACTTACGTAAATCATACACACACAGTCTAGTCTCAAGAAACCCATGGACCAGTAGAGGAGATGAAAGGAATACAGAAAACTACAGAAGAGTGCCATTAAAACATACACATAAGAAAGGACCTCCTGGGTGGCTCAGTCGGTTACACACCTGACTCTTGATCTCAGGTCAGGTCTTGATCTCAGGGTTGTGACTTCAAGCCCTACATTGGGCTCCATGCTGAGCGTGGAGCCTACTTAAAAAAAGGGGGAGGGGGACTTTCTAATTTTTTTTAATAGAGGGAACCAAAAAAAGAAGAAATGGGCTGAACCTTGAAGGCTAGATTGGATTTGCACCCAACCAGAAGAGAGAGTAACAACCCCAAGGAGGAAGGGACAATAAGAGAAGGGAAGGGGGGGGGGGGGCAGAGCGAGGCAGTGTGGTAAGAATATGCAGAGCACACAAAATCAAAGTGAGATTTTAATGTGAGATTTTAATCTTGGCCAGCTGAGCACGGAGCTTCACCCTCCAGAATGTTCCAGAGGGACTATAAATAGAAGGTTGGCAGATGAGCAAAAGCACCATTTTATCAATGGCCAGAACTCGTAACCTCAACCCAAGTCCTGATAAAGCTGAGCTGGAGCTCAAAGCAGGGGCTTGGAGCCCCCATGCCCCCACCCCCCACCCCCAGGCTGCAAGAAAGAGTTGGGTCTGACCTAGTTTGGGTCTGAGCCTCTATGACAGTAACCACCCCCCCCCCAGCCCCCGCCCCGTGTCAGCAAACAAGATCTCGAGCCCTGATGGATCCAATCAGCATTCCATTCCCTCAAAGAGGATTGAAGCAGAGGGGATAAGGCAGGGAGAGAGGGGTAGGTGTAGGGAGAGGGGAAAGGGCAGGTACAGAGCCCTCCATGGGGAAGATCATGAGGGACAGAGTTGTTCTTTCTGTTTCTTCCACCAGAGCACCAGTTTGCCTCTTGACCTCTTAATCAAACCTTGAAAGTAAGCAGAGACTTAAAAGTCACCTCTGAAAAGTTTCCTACCTTTTTATTTTCATTTATTTATTTATTGAAACTTTTTTTTCTTTTATGGCAAGACCATTCAACAGTAAAGTTCTACCCTCTAAGCAAATGTTTTTCCTCCTAGCAATTTTTAAATGTACAGTACAATATAGACCCTGTGTTGTACAGATCTTCAAACTATCAGACCTCAATAAAGGGGTTTAAAGGAAAAAAAGGGGGGTTTCTGGCTGGCTCAGTTGGAAGAACCCACGACTCTTGACTTTGGGGTTGAGTTCGAGCCCAAAGTGGGTGTAGAGATGATTTAAAAATAAAATCTTTACATTTGCAACTATGTGGATGGAACTGGAGGGTACTATGCTAAGCGAAATTAGTCAGAGAAAGACAAATATCATATGACTTCACTCATACGACGAATTTAAGATACAAAACAGATGAACATAAGGGAAGGGAAGCAACAAATAATATAATAACGGGGGGGGACAAAACATAAGAGACTTGTAAATGTGGAGAACAAACAGGGCTACTGGAGGGGTTGTGGGAGGGGGGATGGGCTAAATGGGTAAGGGGCACTAAGGAATCTACTAAAATCATTGTTGCACTATATGCTAACTTGGACGTAAAGTAAATACATAAATTAAATAGAATTTTAAAAATGCAAGTAAAAAATAAATAAAATCTTTAAAAACAAAAAGTAAGCACAGGACATTCGTAACTTGAAACAGCTCAGGGGACCTCTGTGAGTGCCCGAGGACTGCCTCTTCCCGGGGCGGAAACCAGAGGCCTCTGGCTTAGCACAAAGACTGCTGCCCTTAACTTCTTTGCTTAAGGGGCACAGGAAAACCCTCTTTCAAACAGAAGAAAAGCTGCTCCTACAATGGGGCAAGGAGCCGGCATCTTTAAAACTGTCTGGGGGCACCTGGGTGGCTCAGTCGGTTGAGCGGCCGACTTCAGCTCAGGTCACGATCTCGCAGTCTGTGAGTTCGAGCCCCGCATCGGGCTCTGTGCTGACAGCTCAGAGCCTGGAGCCTGTTTCGGATTCTGTGTCTCCCTCTCTCTGACCCTCCCCCTTTCATGCTCTGTCTCTCTCTGTCTCAAAAATAAATAAACGTTAAAAAAAATAAAAAAAAAAAAAAACGGTCTGCAGCAGGGGTGCGGGGGGGGGTGGGGGGGGGGTTGGTCAGTTAAGCCTCTGACTCTGGGCTTCAGCTCAGGTTGTGATCTCGTGATTTTTGAGATCAAGCCCTGTGCTGGGCTCTGCACGGAGCATTGAGCCTGCTTGGGATTCTCTCTTCTTCCCTCTCTCTGTCCTTCCCCTGCTTGTACTCTCTCTCCTCCCTCAAAAAAAGATCAACACTAAAAAACAAATAAATAAAAATATAACTATTGGCAGCAGCAGCATTTTTGTGTCAGTGGACCCTCTTGCCTGTTGCTGCCCCCAGACCAGACTCAGCCCAGGGGCCTCTCAACACCATGATGCACACTACACAAGTCGAGGCCTAGACTCGGATTCAGCCCAGACGCAGCCCATCTTCCTACTCATAACCCCACCTCCCCGCCCACCCTTCTCCTCTGGTCAAGTTTCTTTTACTTACAGCCTATCTTTCACCATCATTGGGTTTTAAGCAACTATGAAGTAAGGATGTGGGTCTTACTTAACTGCATGTTCTCTCCCGTACATCCACAAAACTATTCATGCCAAATTATAATTATTATTTTGCACAACATAGGGCAGTCTTAATTCTGCTACTTAAAGCTGTGAGCTGGGGCAAGCTTAGCTGGCGCTTTCACCGTGTGCCCTCTGTAGGTGGGTGATAAAGGTACCAACTCCTAGAAGTGTGGGAAGGATGAGCTGACATTAGGTGTGGGAAGGAGTCACAGTGACAGCACAGTGAGTACTGGCCATTATGATCAGACACTCAATCGGGGTGTTTATCAAATGGAACAGTTAACAGCCTTCCCTTCTATGGGCTCCGTTTGGCAGGAAATGTGTGTGAAGGTTGAGCCCAGGATGGGGAAGGGGAAGGAGAAAGGGGTAGGAGGAAGGGGGAAGGCACAGGGAAGGCCCCAGGTTTCTTTTACCCAAGCCTATTAAGAAGAAAAACTGTCAACTTGAGTTTGGGGTTTGGAAGAATAGTGAGCACAGAGATAAACGGAGACGTGTCAGTCTTCTTGGAAATCTAGGGCATTAGCTCATTTCCCTTTTAAAATAAAATAGGTCAGCTAAGTGAAATTGTGTGCTCCATCAAAGATATCCTCTGTATGAATGTGAGACAGGGAGAAAGAAAGAGGGAGAGAGACCCAGCTGGGCAGCTTTGAAGAGAAGGATTTCCCCGAACCCGCGTCCCTATGACAAGACTCTCCTTGTGGGATTTCGTACTATTCACATCTTCTCAGGGGGGAATTTCAGTCATCAAGCAGATCAATCTTCTGCCACCACTTTGGTGTTTGTTTGTTTCAGCAGGGCTCCCTGGTTAATGAAAGAGTCAAAGAGATCGAGCTTCAAACCCCAATTCTGCCATTCACTCTGGGTGATCTTGGACAATTTACCTTGATCTCTTTGAGCCTCAACATCTTCCTATACGACATGGAGTCAATGTGCCCCACGTTGGTAGGCTTTGTGAGTATTAAGTTACCTCATATACATAAAGTGGCATGCACAAAGAAGATGCTAAAACCAAAAGGCAGAGCGCCTGAGTGGCTCAGTCGGTGAAGCATCCGACTTCAGCTCAGATCATGATCTCACAGGTCATGGGTTCGAGCCCCGCGTCGGGCTCTGTGCTGACAGCTGGGAGCCTGGAGCCTGGTTCGGATTCTGTATCTCCCTCTTTCTCTCTGCTCTTACCCTACTCGTGTTCTCTATCTCTCAAGGCTCTCTGCCTTTTTTTTTTAAAGGCAGCTGCTAGGGGTAGCAGTAGTAGAGGCAATAACAGCAGCAGTGTGGTAACAACGTAGTGGTACCAGTATTGATAGCTATAAACGTTATTAACAGTAGCCACAGTGGTGGGGACACCTGGGTGGCTCAGTCGGTTCAACGTCTGACTCTTGGTTCTGGCTCACGCCACGATCTCACGGTTCCTAAGATCAAGCCCCGCATCAGGCTCTGGGCTGACAGGGTGGAGCCTGCTTGGGATTCTCTCTCTCTCTCCTTTCTCTCTCAAAATAAATTTTAAAGAAACATTAAAACAGGAGCAGTTGTGGTCATAGTAACTGCAGCAGCAGGAAGAGACAGAAGAGTGTAAGAGGAATAGTAATAGTCACTTGTAAGTTTCAAGCATTTGACGCCATTTTAGAAATCCCAGACGACCTTCTCACTAATTTAGCACCTAACAAGGACTCAACAGAACTACACTGTGTGCTCCTAAAGTCCCTCATTACAACTGAGTGTCACGCTAAGGACACGAAGAAATGCTGCTTTGTTGTAGCCTGGCACCTGGGTTTATCTTTAAAAGAAGCTGGGGCTGGTTACCAAAAAACATCTCTTCCGGAGGCTGGTAACTTATTTGCAAGTCTGCCTTAAGCACTGTATCCTCTCATCAAGTTCTAAAGGGTGGCAGTGACCTTGGCAAAAATACATGTGTTAGAGCAGATCAAACCCTAGAAAGACAGAAGCGCTGAGTTCTTGAGCTTGAAATCCTCCCTGGCAGACAGCCGCTAACTCTAGTCAAGCGTATCCACTCTTGCAAGACGATAAAACACTTTGAAAAACTGCCTGCCGTTCAACTGTGATCTCAAATCATTTTCTTTTCCCATTGATTCTTTGTTCAAATTTCCAGGGAAACTAATTTGAAAGAAGGTCAGTGTTTTAAAAGGGGGGCTCGTTACCACCTGCATGTCTGGTTCAGGCTGTTTGATGACAATAAAGAACATCGAGAGGTTCTGAGTTGTTTCCTTTCCACCAAAATCACTTTCAGTATGAAAACCATATGTGACCTCAGACCCACACCTATTTATAAATCCGTCTCTCCCAAATGTGTCTGGGAGAATAAGTCCAGCCGGACAGGTTCTGGGGGCACCACTGTTGAAAGGAGATCACAATGGTGATTTCTGCTTGTGTATAACCCATGGTCACCAGCAACCCTGTGGAGCTGACTTTATTCCCTACAGGCACGGGTGGCAGAGCGTGATTGGATCTGGAGGCTACAGGAAACCTTGTATCTAAAGCCAGGGTTACTTTTTCCCCTTTGTTTTGTTTTTCCTTCCACCTGGCATTCAAGGAGAGGTTGCTGAAAAGAGGGTGAAAGTAGAGTGCTTTTGTAATACCTTAAGCAAGGCAACTTCTGAGCCTCTGCTTGGGTCCCAGGAGTTCTGCCTTTCTGTCTCCATCAAAAGTAGTTTCACCAAAGGCTTCTGACGTCCCTCTGGAAACAGCGAGCACAGGATAAACCCATGTCTGGCAAGAAGTACATAGCTGAGTCCAGAACCCTTCCTCGGATCAGAGCTTACCTTGGCTGTCCTGCTTACTGGAGCTTTCTGCTTTTCTGACACCCTGGACTCTGAACCTAGGCTGCAAGAATGCAAGGCATACCTGAGCAGACTCTCCAGGCTCCATTTCTTGCCTACTTCACAGTGGTCCTTGCTTGACTATTTCATCCTTAACAATTAACTGGAATTTGACCTCTGTGGTTCACTGACATTTTAGGTTTCTTCTGAAAATCTATTCATTTTCTTCCTTCCAGCTAGACTGTTGGTCCAGGCTCTTTCTATTCATCTCTGTCCCATTCAGCCTGTGCCCTGAAGGATCAAGACCCACAAGCTTATCACTTCGGAAGAGCAACACTGATTGGTAGGAAAGTTCTTGAAATGGCTAAAAATTCGATACCCAGCTAAACCATCGATCAAATGGGAGTCTACAAGAAAGACACTTTTAGACATGGGAAGACCCAAAATATTTCTCTCTCATGCACTCTTTCTTGTGAAGCTACTGAATGGATGTTTTCCACCAAAAAAAAGGAATAAATGAAGAAAGAAGCACGGTCTCAGGAATCCAACATGGCAAACCAGCGACAGTAAGTCTCAGAACAATACTGAGCTACAGACTTCAAGAGTAAACCATCCAATAAGAGTGGTCAGAGAGAGACAGTCAAAGCAAAAGAATAGAACCTATAGAATGTTTGGGGATGTGTCTGTACATCTGGAAAATTATCGACCAGTATTGACAGAGTAGCTGGGGGATTCAGAAGAAAAGAAATACATAGAGAGGAAACTAAACATAATTTGGCCATGTGGAAAAATTTACATAGTCAAAGTAATGTAAGTACTATTACTGATTTAACCAAGTGTTTTGATATCATTAAACTGAAACACAGTCAACTGAGACATTGATGGGTGAGCAGATAAAGTGGGGAAGTTGATTCAAGAGAGCTAAGCCCTCAACCATCACAACCAGAAGCCAATAAGGAATTTATGAAATTCAGGATTCTAGTAATAGATGTATAAGCATATTACATAAGCATATGGAAGGATATGCCCAAAGAAATAGCTGGAAAAGAAGAACAAGTTATTTCCAGGGAACCAGACTTGATCTATTTCACTATAGGCTTTGCAACATTTTTTTATATTTAACTATGTACATGTATTACGTTAATATATTGAACAAAAAAAGTTTGTTGTTAAAACCAGAAAATCTAGAAAAATATAAAGAAGGGAGTGCAAAGTGCTCACCATCTCACAATCCTCCGATAACCACTATTCATGTTTTTCTGGATTTCCTTATAATCTCATTATGAGCAATTTAAAGAACTGATGTTTGTACACAATATTATGGTTCTCTTATTTTACATTATTTCATCTAATATTATATCTGGGGAATGTTCTCAAGTCATTAAAATTGCTTAAAACATTATTTTAACATCTGCATTATAGTCCATTAGGTAGATTTATAATAATTTACCCAATCAGTCCCTTATTATTGGGCATTTAGGTTCTGTCCAATTTTTCACTTTAATTTTTCTGAAGTGCCACAATGAACATTTTTGTACATAAACCTCTTTCCTCATTTCTGATTATTTCCTTAGCAGTGAAATTACTGGATCAACAATGAGAAAAACAAATATTTAATGAGCAAAAAGCAGTGGAATTGTTATATGAACTTTAAAAAACCCTGCATAATTGTTATAGATTTTTTAAACACTACATTTAAAACATCTTCCTTGAGATGTTCACACCCTGGGGCAAGTCACATCTGCCAACTTTTAGGCAAAACGGCTAGACTGCGGTTGGAAAGGAATGCTTACTTAGACAATGACTTCTGCACTGAGCGATTACGGAGAATAGTTAGCATCATTAAATGATTTGCCCTGGAGCTTCCCCAGCTTCTTTTCCCATAGATTATCCCCAGAGAACATCACTGACTTCTCCAAATTCAGCGGCAGGGCTGGGACTGGAAGCCTGGATTTCTTCCTGACTCCTGGTCTCACGCACCCCATAGCATCACTTGATTTGAATAGGCAAGTAAACACGTAACTCTTACTATCTTGACTGGTCACTGACATTTAAAGATGGACTGATACAACAGACATTTCAGGCAGCCAAAAAGAGTTGTTGGGAGACCTTGAATAATGACTTTCTGAAAGAAAACAATGAGTTGTTGATGGAACCAGAATTTCTGGTTTCATCAGATACAAGGAAAAGAAAGAACTCGATCCTGATTTGGATTACAGAAAGCCAAGTTTACTTATCTGAGGTCTGAATACAAAAGAGAGAAAACCGGGTGTTTCTTAGATGCCTTTTGTTTACAGAATGACCTCAGAGTCTCCACTTGCTTTTTGCTGAGAAAAGTATTGTGTGGTAGGTGGTATTATTTTTCCACCAGTCTCCCTTCTTTTCTGCCATGGATCACCGTCAGTGTTTCCAGCCCCATTGAAGTTGGGCCCAGTAACGTGCCTAGTTTTGGTCAACGTAATGTGGGCAAATGTGACTGGGTAGGAGTTTAGAGCATCCTTAACCGTGTTTGTGATCACCCTTACTTACACTGCTGTCACCATCCATGACAGAGTATGTACAAGGTAGTATACAAAGAGTAAACCTAAGCTCAGTTTGCATCCTGAAGCATGGCTATATCCTAGCCAACCCACAGACCAACAAGCACAACAATAAGTAAGTAAATGTATAGGACAGCAGAAGATATAATTAGTTAACACTGTTGCAAAGCAATGAGATTCTGAAGTTGTTTGTCATGCAGCATTGACGCGACAGTAACTGATTAATACACATAGCCTACATTTCTGGGATCTTCCCACCTTCTCTGAGTTAGTGCCATTCTCAGAAAGAGCTTGTTAATATGACACTGCATGAAGAATTAAGGGTGATTTTCCTAAATTATAAACTACGTTACGAGTAAGAGAGTGTTTTATAACACGTTGCTTCATTTAACTCTCACAGCAGAGTATGAGGCCCACAGAGGTAACAGGACTCCTATAAAAGTGACACATTGACTAAAAGGTAGGCCTGGGGCTGGAACGTGAATCAACTCAATTAAGAGAATATCCCCTTCACATACAGGACCACAACAAACAATGATACAAATGGTCCAATGAAATTAAGCTGCTAAGACGTTGACAACAAATACCCTTCAGGAGATTACAGCCAGCTGGAATGGGCAACAAGAATGGCCTGATGTGGTGAGGGAACAAGATTTTCATTAGTAGCCATTTCTTACATTCCTCTGTATTCAGGGAGCAATCCGACACGTCAATGTTATTTGAAAAGCAAACCTTGCATTTCCTAGGGAAACTCTTCCCTCGTGACATGGTGACATCCCAGGTACAGCTCTGTGGACACATAAAATGTCGCAGTAAACAACTCAATATATATTTCAAACGTTAATTGCCTTCCCAGACCTTGGAATTTCTCACTGAGCTCACTCACAAGTTTTATTGAGGGCATAAAATTTATTGTGTTGACATACCCTTTAAAGTGCTGAATTCATCAAGGCCAAACCAAGCCTGGATGACATTATGAAGAGTGAGTCAAATTTTTTTACTGAAAGTTTCGTTCCGTGCTTCTATTTTACATCACAACCCAAATTAAGCCACTGGAAAAAAAAAAAACTGCCAACACTTTTTAAAAGAAATGTAATCATCCTTTTCCAGGCACATTTGCACAGAACTGGAAGGAAGGCACATTATCTATTCCAAAGAAGTCTGGGCCTCGGCAATGAAACAAAGTGATGAGAGACTGTGTTTGAAATGCCTTGGCATGGTAACCCAGAGTCAGAGAGGCCCCTTGAGAGTCTCAGATAAAATGACAAGCTTAAAGGTTTTGCTATGGGACTTCCCGATTTGTTTAAAGAGAAGTTTATTGTTACATGATTCCTTAAACTGATAATTGTTCAAAATTCTGCCTCTGAGAGGCTTTGCTTGCAACTTACATGTGGACATGCCTGGTAGAGAGAGCACCTTAAAATATAAACGACTCCTCAGGGCACCTGGTTGGCTCAGTTGGTTAAGCATCCAACTTCGGCTCAGGTCACGATCTCAAGGTTTGTGAGTTCTAGCCTCACATCGGGCTCTGTGCTGACAGCTCAGAGCCTGGACCCTGCTTTGGATTCTGTGTCTCCCTCACTCTCTGCCCCTCCCCCACACATGTTCTGTCTCTCTCTAAAAAATAAATAAACATTAAAAAAATTATATATATACACACACACACACACACACATATATATAAACAACTTCAAAAGATAGAGAAAAAGCCTAGCCTTCTGAGCCTTGTGAAGGCCTTAGCGAAGTAAAGAGGGAGATGGAAAAACGAACAGGATGCTTCTAGAATATGTATAAATGGTCCAACCAAATCAGATTGTAAGATGTTGACAATAAATACCATTCAAGGGGTAATAAAAAACACCAGTGAAAAAACAGAGTGACAGAGAGGTACCCAGCTCCCAAGGACAGCAATCAGAAGTCAAATATAGTTTTATTGCCTCAGTTACTTAAACACAAATGTTTACTAAGAACTCTGAAGCCAGACTGCCTGCGTTCAGATCCTGGTTCCTCCACTTCTAGGTGGCATCACTAGGTAACTTCTCTCTTTTCTGTCTCAGTTTTACACCTACAAAATGATGACATAATAATACTTTTCTCATAAGATTGTAATAAAGGTAAAGAAAGTTAGTGAATATAGAGTACTTACCATGTTCAACATGTACTAAGTGCTCTGTGCATGTTAATCAGGTTGATGGCATGCTAGGTACTGGAAGAAAAGAAATAAAACATGTGGGGGCGCCTGGGTGGCTCAGTCAGTAAAGCGTCTGACTCTCGAGTTTGGCTCAGGTCGTGATCCCAGGGTCATGGGATCAAGCCCCTTATCGAATTCTGCTGAATGCAGAGTCAGCTTAGGATGCTATCTCGCTCTCACTCTCTCTCTCTGCCCCTCTCCCCCACTCACTTGTCCTGTCTCTAAAATAAATTCTTAAAAAAAGAAATAAAACATTCGAATTTCCTTATAGAGCTTACATTCTAGTAATATAAACAATCTCCTGAAAAGACAATTACTATCCAGCGTGAAAACCTTAGGATGCCTCTTTAGTCTAATGAATAATATTTGCCTAGATACAATGGTATCTGCCCCACTCATCAGTAGAGGAAGGCAAATTCATACTGAGCCACAGATGATCATGCCACTTTGTTATCAGCTGCTGCCTAAGAAATTACCTAAAACATAGTACTTCAAACAACAAGTATTTATTGCCTCACAGTTTCCATTGCTCAGGAACTTAGATATACCTTGGCTGGTTTCCTCTGGCTCAAGGTGGCTCATGCCACAGCATTTAAGCTGTTAGGGCTGCAATGTCACCTGAAGACTCAAGTTGTGGGGGGATGCCTGACCAAGGTCACTCAGGTAGATTTCTGCAGGCCACAGCCCTAAGTCCTTACCATGTGGGTCTCTATGTAGAGATGTTTCATGAGATGGAAACTGGCTTCACCTGGAGTAAGTGACCCAAGAGAAAGAAACAGAGAAACCAAGAGAGAAGCCACAGTCATTTTATAGCATCCCGCCATTTCTGCCATATTCTGTTTATTGAAGTAAGTTGTTAAGGCCAGCGAACATGCAAGGGGATGAAAGAAGCCAATCAATCCATTAGCCAAATGTCCACTCAAATGCCCCCCTTCCAAAGAAGCCTCCTTTGCTACCTAATCAGTGTCATCTCCTGTTGGTCATTCTTAGGGGTTCTGAACCCAATTCCAACATGGGGGGAGAGGAATGGGGGTTTCTACGACATCATCCAACAATGCTCTGACACCAGCTTGGTGTTCTAGAATTCAACTGAATTCTAACACTATCAACCTGGAGACAGCATTAGATCTCACAGTATTAAGTATTTGGTCACACAAGATTGCCCCCACCCCACACATCAGAAGCCAGTCACAAACCCAGGTTGTTACCTCTTCTTCTAAACTCCTGTCTATAAATCAGAGGTCCCCATGACCCCTTCACAGGGTTCCATTAATTTGCTAGACTGGCTCACAGAACTCAAGAAACCTGTACACTCCCCACATTACTGGTTTATTACAAAGAGTATTAAAGGATACGAATCAATAGCCAGAAGAAGAGATACAAAGGCTGAGGTATGGGGCACAGAGCTTCACTTCTTCTCAGGGTGCACCATACTCCCCAGTTCCCCTCATTAACATAACAGAAGACATCTCTGCTGCCCTCAGGAAACTCCCAGAGTTTCAGGAACTCTGCACCAGAAACAGGACAAGACCAAACACGTATTTCTCATCATAAAGCACAATATCCCACTCATTTGCCCATAATCTTGTTTGATTTTCATCATTCCGTAACGTCTTATTTCTTTGCTTCTCATCTCTTCCCAGACACTATATTGCAACCTCCATGAAGAAAGGGACCTTATCTATCTCGACCCTTCAGTAAACAGAAAATACTTATCAAAGGGCTGCCAGGATCTTTGTATAAATAAGAGGTACGCTTGACCTCAAAGTTCCTGAAATGTGGTTAGAAAGACCGGGGTAGCATGTAAGAAACAGAAATCAGGGTTTGTGAGATTTCATCTTAAGGTGCTATCTAAGAGGATGAAGAAGCCCCTGGAGGTGGAAGGAGTCAGCGAACTCTTGGTGGAGAAGGAAAATCTGAGCACGTTTGAACAGTGGTCTGGATTTAGTGAGGCAGAGAGATCTCCATTTACAGGAAATATAAGAAATAAAAAAAGGAGTTGGATAGGTAAAGCAGGGTCAGATCCAAGAGCTTGGATAACTAAGCAGGACACCTAGAGAGAGCTGGAAACCAATCCCAATTCATTGCCAGTAGCTATGCACGGACCAAATGGATGAACAGAGTCATTACATTGCCAGACTTTTTCCAACTGTCTCCAAAATGGCCCCAAATGAGAAATGCAATATCCACGTCCCTTAAGAATAACTCCCACCCAACTGGTTCCCCCAGCATGAGTTAACATCCTTGAAGATAATCTAATTCCCTTTACTTAGATTTTGTGTTCACCTGGAAACCCAGGACAGTGGAGTTCTCTGAGGAGTCAAACCTAGGACCTGTGGTTGCCCTGTGGCCACTCCCTGTGGAGTGAGGTCAGTCACAGCCATGGCAAAACCACGTGATTCAGAAAGTGAGGGGAAATGATGTCCCAAATGAAAATCGGGGTGTCTCTGCCCAAAGAAGACAAAGGATCCTAGGAAGGCAAAAAACCAACAAAACAGATGTTTACTAAACATACTACCGTGAACTATCCTGAGCAGACCCTGGGTTTCTGAGCACAGTTCACAGTACCACAGACCCACATAAGGGACTTTCACGCAATCAAATGAACACTGGGTGGAAGAACAGAACTCATTTAAACTAAAACCCAGTGACAAATCTCTGGGACCTGGGAGCACCTTTCAAATACCCCCACAAAGAAAGATACATGTTATTTACTGTTATCTCTAAAGAACAGGATCCAGAGTATGGTAGGGAATGGATAGATGTTTGTTATAAATGGCAGAAATCAAAGAGGGAGAGGCCACTTTTACAGATTTTAAAAGACTTAAGGACATTGTATGTACCGCTATACATGTTTTCTCTTCTCTTGGGTAAATAACTGGAAAGAGAGCGACTGGATCTGACGTAGGAGTATGAATCAGTTTGCTATTGCTGCTGTAACTACCACAATGTAGTGGCTTAGAACAACCAAAAGTTATTATCTTACAGTTCTAGAGGGCAGAGGTCCAAAATGTGTTTTACTGGGCTCAAATGAAAATGTTGGCAAGCTTGCACTCCTTCTGGAGGCCCTGGAAAGAACCATTCTCTTATCTTTTTCCAGCTTCTAGAAGTCAAATACATTCCTTGATTCATGGTATGGTCCGTTCTCCCTCTTCAAAACCAGCAGTGTGGCATCTTTAAATCTCTGTCTCTGACCCTCCTGTCTCCCTTTTGTTGGGACCCTTATAGTTACATTGGGCCACCTAGACTATTCAGGTAAACTTCCCCCATCTCAAGACCCTGAATTTAATCAGATCTCCAAAGTCCCTTTACCTATGTAAGGTAACATATTCACAGGTTCCAGGGATTAGCACATGGATGTCTCGGGGGGGGGCATTAAACTGCCTGCTACAGTATATACTTAACTTTTTAGGAAACTGCCAACTGTTTTCCAAAGGGGCTGTACCATTTTACAACCCACCAATAGTTTATGCATGTTCTAGTTCCTCATCCTTGCCAACACTTGGTATGGTCAGTCTTTTTAATTTTAGTATTTCTAATAGGTATGCAGTGGTAACTCATTTCTGATTTTAATTTGCATTTTGTCTAAGTAGAGAGGAATCTGAAACCAGAATTCCTGGTTTTGAATCCCAGTTCTACAAAAAGTGTAACTTCAGGCAGCCCTTAGTCTTGCTGTTCCATTTCCACACCTGTAAATGGGGACATCTGAGAGAGACAGAAAGAGAGTGAGAAGAGAGAGAGAGAGAGAGAGAGAGAGAGAGAGAGAGAGAGAGAATATATCTCAAGCAGGCTCTGTGTGGGGTTCAATCTCACAACTGTGAGATCATGACCTGAGCAGAAATCAAGAGTCATATGCAAACCAAATGAGCCACCCAGGAGCCCCAAGAACATTACTTCATGATAATAATATTATAACACCTGTGTTAAAAGAGGTGCATTAAAAGAGCTAACCTGTATTAAAAGAGCTAATTAGGGGCACCTGGGTGGCTCAGTCGGTTAGGCATCCGACTTCAGCTCAGGTCACGATCTCGCGGTCCATGAGTTCAAGCCCCACATCAGACTCTGGGCTGACAGCTCAGCGCCTGGAGCCTGCTTCAGATTCTGTGTCTCCCTCTCTCTGCCCCTCCCCTGCTTGCGCTCTCTCTCTTTCTCTCTAAAAAAAAAAAAAAAGAAAGAAATTTTTAATTAAAAAATAATAAAAGAGCTCACTAATGTTAGCACTTAGAAGAGTGCCTGCATACTGGCAGTGCTCAATAAATGCTAGCAAACAGTAATAACACTACTATTGGTAACTGGTTCTATCCACATATACTCTCAGAACAGGATTTCTCAACCTCCACACCAAGGACATTTGGGGCAGGTAATTCCCTGTTGTGGGAGCTGCCCTGGGCACTGTAGGATATTTAGCGGCATCCCTGGCCTCGCTGTACAAGATGTCAATAGCACACACTCTTCCTCCAAAAGTTGTGACAATCAAAAATGTCTCAACATTGCCCAATCTCCCTGGGAGCACAGAACTGTCCCTGGTTCAAAACCACTGTCCTAGCAACTCCAACTGCAAAGTTGGACGAGATCTTAGATACTAACTATTCTGACGACTTCCAAATTCTTTTGACCACGTTCCATGACCCATTACACATGTAAATGGATGTAGATTTCAACGTATCATGCCTACTGATAAAGGAGATTCTATCTTTTGGAACCACAAGACGGAGGCTGCCCTAGCGGCCTGGCCCACATCACAAACTTAAACCTAAGCACAAGCTCACTGTCTAGGAACCCTAATATACACCACTCATAGCCTTCCATCTCAGCTTTAGCTAGCTCACCTTACCCTGGAAACGACCTGCTGGGCTTACAAGAAAATCCCTGGCCTCCTGGCCAATTAGGCCCTGTTTCTGTCACTTCTAATGCTCTACATAACTTGCTCTTGCCTAGGAACAGGGCTCCACTGCTGGGAGACACTGTACTCCCCCAATCCATGGCATGTTTTCCCTCAAACAAAGGACTCCAAACTCATGACTAATTCTAGTTTTGTCATAGGACAATATACATATGTATCAAAAGTGTCACAAAACAATACTTACCCCTACTGTGTCCATGTAATACATGCTGATATTATCAATTCTGTTGTTTTGTATTCTATTTCTTTTTTTAAAAAAATACTGGTAAAAGGCCTCTTTAGCTGATGTCGTGATCCACTTAGAGGTCACAACCTACAGGTTGAAAAATACTGACCTAGTCAACTTCATTTTACCAAGGGCCAAAGAAATGTCCAGACCTTTTAGCCCCATGTCCCTCAGGGTAGCAATCAGTGTTTCAGGCTGATCCTCACCACTCGTCCCTCGGACCAAGACTCCATGCAGTACAGGGCAAATCGAGACACCAACTTTTTCCTAAATTTCAATATATATGATTATCAACCTACACACATTTACATGTGCAGCGGCACATGGGACACGGTCAAAAGAATTTGGAAATCACCAGAATAGGGAATAGCTAAGACCCCTCCCAAATTTGCAATTTGGTGATACTAAGTTGTTTTTAACCAGATGGACACAAATTGAATTCCACGGGATCAAGACACATTCAAACTGATTCAACATAAACAGCATATTCTTTCTGTCTCTCTCCACTCTACACGGCAAGTGGCACGCTGAGAGGGGCTGGTCTATTTCCCCGCGGCAGGCATTAGCCCCAAACCTGGAGAGCCGCCTGTGCGGGCTCTCAGAAATTTAACACCCAGGCACAACATCGAAGAGGACAGCCAAATCCGGCCCTGAGACAGGACAAGAGTCGTTGGACGGAGAGCTTTTGGGTGTAATCAGCCTATTTATTTTTTTTATAATCGACTACAAAAGAAATCGGAGGGAGGCGGCGAAAAAGACCTTTTCTAAGAAGAGAACTATTTCCTAAACTAAATTGCTTAGTGTGTTTTTTCTCCAAAAAGTTACTCACCTTAAGTTAATGCTGAATAATAACCGCTGACATTTACTGAGGGCTTGCTACAAGCAAGGCTCTGTGGTACGTCCTTCACGTGATCTCTTCATTTTCTTAAGCATTTTAAGAGACAGGTGGCATTATTACCATTCCCATTCTGTAGATGGAGAAGCTGGCACGCAAAGAGGTTAAATGACTTGCCTTAAATAACATGGCTCTGAGACAGTGAGGGACCATGGGAACGAGCCCCAGGTGAAAAACATTGTGCTGTGCACCTGGAACATTTCTGTTGGTTGTTGTTGTTAAACCGCTTCCCTTACAGCGTGGAAGGAGGTTGCGGCCAGGAGATGACCACTGAGACAAGCTGGACATAACACACAGGACCTCGGCTCCAAAAGGCACCAATGAGCTGCCTGAGTCGTCTGCTAATGCCGACCAATCAGAATGAGCCCCTTCCAACCAATCATGACAAGGCTCTTCCAACCAATCAGATGGAGACTGTTTTTTTCCCTTTCCCTCATTAGCATACTGGCGGGGGAGTGGGATCCAGAGCTGGAACTTTCTGTGTTTGAGCGTGGCCTCCGCCCCGGTCCGTTTTGTTGGTGCGGCGTCTTCTTCCAGGTCGAGCTGTAGCCCCAGTAATACCGTGTCTGTACTTTTGATTTTGGGCTCTCGCTGGCCTCTTTTCTATCGTTGTCAGGCCCAAGAACCCGACTATGGCTAACAGCTCCACAGTCGCAATGCTGGGAGTTCAGCCCAGGAGGCATGCGTCTGAAAACACAGGGTGCCTCTTGCATGGGACATCGTCATAGATTAAAGTTACTTGTGTTTGTATGAAATTCAGATGTAATTGAGTGTCCGGTTTGTTGTTGTTTTCATCAGGGAACCCTAAACTCAAGTGGCTTGAACCCAGAGCTCTTATTCTAAGCCCCTCTGGTTTAGAGGGATTGTCACCATCACCTGGGAAATACCTGGAAATGCAAGTCCTCAGGCACCAACCGATAGCGACTGAGTCAGAAACTCTGCGAGTGGGGCCCTAAAATCTGGGTTTTAACACGCTTTCTGGGCGATTCCAATGTCTGGGAAACATTGGAGGCTGGTGCTTTCTCATAGATTTTTCATTCAGGCAGGCAGTCATTCAACGCAACTTTATTAGGTGCCCATTTTTTTTTTTTTAAGGTTTATTTATTTATTCATTTTTGAGAAAGAGAGTGTGAGCGGGGGAGGGATGGTGGGAGACGGGGTGGGGACAGAGGATCCGAAGCGGGCCCTGTGCCTATGGCAGAGAACCCTACTCGGGCTCAAACCCATAAACTGGGAGATCAGGACCTGAGCAGGAGGCAGACGCTTAATCAACTGAGCCAACCAGGTGCCCACTTTTTATTCAAAGTCCTCCGGGTCTGAGAATGCCGCTTGTCTTTCTCCTCCCCAAAAGAAAACCACGAAGACGGCACCGTTATTTTCCTGGGCACGTTTGACAAGTGGGGGTTCCTCAGCCCTGATGCTGAGTGGATTTTTCTGTGTGTGGTTAAGACGGGAGGGGGGTCATTCAGGAGTTCACCTGCTTCTCTTTCTATCAGTCAAAGAAACCATCCTCACTTCCTGCCTGTCGAAAAAGGGCTGAGAATTGGGGTGGTCAAGAGATATAATTGAAGATGGCATTTTTACATCTGCAACACACACACACACACACACACACAATACCTTTAGGTCTTGCAATTTGCCAAGGGCCAATCACAAGCCTTCAGTAAGGAAAAAAGATTCATTCTAGGAACTGATGTCAAAATCCCTTTTAGAGAGAAAAGGCATCTGTCAGGGCTCCTGGCTGTCAGCCAAGCTGGCGAAGCTCAGAAAGGCAGTCGCTGACCGTGGCACTTGTAGCCAGCACCACAGCGGTTGTGAACAGGCTGGAGGGGCAAGTGTGTGGCTCAAGGATACCATGAAGGTGGCCTCCAGCCTGGAGCCTTCAGCCTGCCTTTTCACTCCGATTCCTACTTGTCCTGTAGACCTCAGTCTAAACCGGAGCCTCACATCAGGTCTGACCCCACCTTCACATGGCCCTCACACAGCTCCTTCCTGAACATTATCACAGTCAGGATTAAATCATTGTTGTGCTGGTGCCTGTCTGCCCCCGTCTAGAACAGAAGCACCACCAGGGCAGAGAGGCTGTCCTGTTTGTTCCTGTTGCATTCCATGCCTCTGGCACAATAGTAGGTGTTCAAGAAGTAGCTGTCGAAGGAAACAAGTGAATGAATCCCAACTTAGCCACCCAGTAGATGTGTGACCTTGGCAAGTTACTTGATTTGTCTCTTGAAACCTCAGTTCTCTTACAGACGTGATGAATAAAAATAGTACCTGCCTCGGGTCGCCTGGGTGGCTCAGTCAGTTGAGCAGCTGACATCTCAGGGCTCGTGCGTGCAAGCCCAGTGTTGGGCTCCGTGCTGACAGCTGGAAGCCTGGAGCCTGCTTCAGATTCTGTGTGTCCCTCTCTCTCTGCCCTTCCCCAACTCACATGCTGTCGCTCTCTCTCTCTCAAAAATAAATAAACAATAAATTTTTTTTTAAAAATAGTACCTGCCTCTTAGGTTTACCGTCTAATAGAATGAGGTATGTGTGTAAAAGATAAGCATAGGGCCTTGGCACACAGTAGGTACTGGATAAAGGTCACTCACTGTCACTATCAGCTACGTTGGTCAGCCCAGTGCAAAAAGCAACATGAGCACCTAGAACATTATCCGTGACAGAGAACGGGTTCAGTAAACCAACATTAAATAACAGTGCATTTTACATACACAGTCCCTCTTAATCCTAATAGGAAGTGCTATGTCATCAGTATCCTTACCTTCATCCCCACTTGGGAGGCTTAGGGAGTTGAAACTTGCCCAGAAACCCCCACCCCAGGGATCTGCTAAGTGGCTGTTTGTTTATCTGAAAAATAAAATAAAAAACAAACAAAGCAACCCCCTAGCCTTGTTGGTCCCAGACATACCCCACCGGGTAACCACCGCATGACAACAGTGGGTAAAATTCTTCCAAACCCATTTGCCTGGAGCCCATGCATTTAGGAGAACTGTTTACATGTTAAGTGCTCATTTTCACTGCATGACAATGTTGCTGCGCTTCCTGAGGCCTCCTTCCATGCCTTAAGATCAAATCAATGCCAAGGGGCTGAAAGACAGGAGAGAAAAGGAAGGCTGGTGGATTCCATCTTTGTCTCCTGATGGAAGCAAACACAATCAGTTTCCCCAGACTCTTTGAGCAGCTTAACCGTCTCTGAGTGCTTTAATTTCCTACCACCTTGTTCCTAAGTGCTCTACTTCCCTTTCACAGATGTTAGGTCTGTTCTCTGCATCTGGCAGCGGGCATGATACTCTCTTGATCCCCCTGAGGCCCCTCGGGTTCGTTTCCTCCTCTTTTCTCTTTTACATTCCCCAAACAGAGCAAACGCGAAGCATAAATGTTTCCCATCCAGAATGCAGTTAAATCCCTTTAGCCTATATTTTGAATCCACACCCATTAGGGAGTGCGATCATGGCAACCAGCTTAATAGGTCCTGGAGTTTGTGTGTCTATTTCCATTTGTGACTGACATTCACATTCTAGTAGCAGAATTAGTAGCCATCAGTCAAGCAGAAAGTTATCATCAGACCGCACTAAACAAACCCCAACTCCAGGTGGAATCGAGGTTTTTCAATAATGGATGTCAGAGTAATTTAACTAATCGCAAGATTCAGCCTCGCTGAGTGTGTTTTTTCCTCATACATAAGTAAACAGCAATCTGGAAAGATCTGAGTGTGGTGCGAACAAATTAATCTTTGGATAGGAATTTAACCTGTGGAAGTCAACTAAATCCTCTCCAATTCTTTTGAACTGTGTGTTTGTTTCTGTTTCTTTCAACCTGTTTCTTTCAACCTGTGTCACGTTGAGTTCTTTGCCAGGAGTCTGACTTAAGCCCATGATGAAAAGAAAACGGGTAAGGAAAAGAAGGAAGGCGCCCATTTATCCTATTTGATGATTTCTAAAATTATCACCCGTATTCTACTGTCCTAGAAAAGGCTCTTCTCACATTATAATACGCCTCTTGGCCTCTGTCCATTTTTTTACCATGTATATTTGCAGCAGGCAAAAAAGGCAAGGTTTCCCCATAGGTCAGAGGAAGCTATCATTTAGGCACTGCAGTGACTGAAGTTTGAATATTATAAAATGCTCAACCCAGCATGCACTGAGGCAGGTATTCTCCATAGACAATGATGGGTTTTGCTCCTAATTTTACAAATACATCAGCCCATCTCCCAAGAGATTATGAACAGAAAGAAGCTCACATGGCTTGCCCAAAGAGTCTGGGAAAACCAACAAAGAAATATTCCCAGGGTTACATATAAAAAGGAGGAGTACAATAGAACAGCAGAACTGGCCCATAATGAGAATTCCAGACTCATGTTTCTTAAAATATAAGAGAAAAGCACATGGATAGGGATCTAGTGCATTTGCAACAATTCTGAACGTGAGTTCTGGAACCAGGCAAGCCTGGGTTGAATCCAAGCCCTGCCTTTTACTGATTTTGTTGGAGCAGATTACTTAGCCTCTCTTGGCCTTAGTTTTCCCATCTTGGAAATAGGGATAATAACTGTATCTAACCTATGGGATCATTCTAAGGATTTAATGAGATAAGGCCTAAAGTGTTTTAGCCAGGACCCAGACCATAAAGAACCCCAGTACATATTACTTTTTTCACTACCATGTATGGGACTGTTCCAAAAGTCATCTCTGTTGTCGTTTTCATCATATTTATTAATGATATACGGTGGTCCATGAAATGAGAATTTTTTTCCAGTTTTTTTTTGAGATGTATTGGGCATACAACACTGCGAATTTAAGGTGTACAACATGATAGTTTGATACACAAATATATTGCAAAATTTTACCATGATAAATTTAATTAACACATCCTGCACCTCACATAATTACCATTGTTGTTATTGTTACGGTGAGAACAGTTAAGACCTACGCTCATAGCAACTTCCAAGTATACACTACTTGGATTATGCTGACTATAATCACCACACTACACGCCGGATCCCCAGAATTTATTCATCTTATAACTGGAAGGTGGTACCGTTTGAACCACATCTTACCATTTCCTCCACATCCCAGCCCCTGGCAACCACTAAACGACTCTCTATTTCTATGGGTTCAGGTTTTTTTTTAGATTCCCTATGTAAGTGAGATCAGACAGTACTTGTCTTTTTCTGTCTGACTTCTTTCACTTAGTATAATGCCTTCAAGGTCCATCCATATTGTCCCAAAAGGCAGGATTTCCTTCTTTTTTAACGGGCGAATAATGTTCTATGGTACATACGTACCACATCTCCTTCATCCACCATGTGTCAACCGATACTGGATTATTTCCATGTCTTGGTTACTGTGAGTAATGCTTCAATGGACATGGAAGTACAAAAATCTCAAGACGGTGATTTCATTTTCTTCAGCTATATGCCAGGAAGTGGGAGTGCTGAATCATATGGTCATTCTATTATGGATTTTTTGAGGAACCTCCATCCAGTTTTCCAGAGTGGCTGCACCAATTTACGTTCCCACCAACAGTGCTCAAGGACGCCCTTTTCTCCACATCCTCGCCAACACTTGTTAGCTCTTATCTCTTTGATACTAGCCATTCAGACAGGTGTGAGGTGATACCTCATTGTGGTTTTGATTTGCATTACCTCGATGATGAGTCATGTTGGGCACCTTTTCATGTACTCTCTGGCAATTTGTATGTCTTCTTTGGAAAAATGGCAGTTCAGGTCTTTTGCCCATTTTTAAATCAGATTATTGTTTGTCTACTATCAAGTTGTATGAATTCTTTTTTTTTTTTTCCAACGTTTTTTATTTATTTTTGGGACAGAGAGAGACAGAGCATGAACGGGGGAGGGGCAGAGAGAGAGGGAGACACAGAATCGGAAACAGGCTCCAGGCTCCGAGCCATCAGCCCAGAGCCTGACGCGGGGCTCGAACTCACGGACCACGAGATCGTGACCTGGCTGAAGTCGGACGCTTAACCGACTGCGCCACCCAGGCGCCCCTCAAGTTGTATGAATTCTTTATGCGCTTTGGACATCAACCCATTATCAGATACATGCTTTGCAAATACCTTCTCCCTGGAACGAAGAATTTAGGGCCTCAAAGCTTTATAAGAATATTGCCTGAACAGGGGCGCCTGGGTGGCTCAGTCGGTTGAGTGTCTGACTTCAGCTCAGGTCATGATCTCACACCTCATGAGTTCGAGCCCCACGTCAGGCTCTGGTGCTGACAGCTCGGAGCCTGGAGCCTGCTTTGGATTCTGTGTCTCCCTCTCTCTCTGTCCCAACCCACTCGCATTCTGTCTCTGTCTCTCTCAAAAATAAATAAACATTTAAAAAAATTTTTTTAAAAAGAATGTTGCCTGAACAGCCAGTGTGGCATGGCTACAGGAAAGAGCCTTTGTCACAAAATTCTATGCATAATTCTGTGAAATAAATCTGAGACTATAGAAGACTTTGAAAGATCTTTGTTTCTGTGTATGATTTTTCAAATAATAGGTGATTATTACAAAAATAACACCTTTTCCTTGATTACAAAAATTTATCAGTCTGATGAATGGGGTGTTCACCAGATTCCTTAGGATCCCCTTTACCATTTCTGCATGTTTATTCCTCAGTTTTGTAAGCTTTTGCTCCTGATGGTTTGCACCTGTGACTCCTGGGCAGGGGACTGCCATCAGGCTACCCAGGGCAGCTTTATCCAGAGTGCCTGGGTGGGTGTTCTGCCCAGGGTGGTCCCTGGACAGTGCCTGCTGTGTGGAGAATCTGCATCAGGCTGGAGTTGCCCCCCACATGACTTGGCCTGAAGTTACATCATTGCTTTGCTTCTTCCCTTTTCTATCCTGCTTCCTCCATCTCTTCTCTTCCTCCCGGAAGCACTTCCCTCATAAATCTATTGCACACAAATCCTTGTCTCAGGATCAACTTCTGCAGGGCCAAACCTAACATAACCACTGTTAATAAGGGTATCTCTCCAGGGTGCCTGGGTGGCTCAGTCGGTTAGGTGTCTGACTTCAGCTCAGGTCATGATCTCCCAGTTTATGAGTTCCAGCCCCATGTCGGGCTCTGTGCTGACAGCTCAGACCCCAGAGACTGCTTCAGATTCTGTGTCTCCCTCTCTCTCTCTCTGCCCCTCACCAGCTCATGCTCTGTCTCTCTCTCTCTCAAAAATAAATAAACAGTTTTTTAAAAATGGTATCTATCCTTCCAGTGTGTGTGTGTGTGTGTGGGTGGGTGTGTGTGTTTGGATATTTTATGATCTCCAAATCTGATTGACTATGAAATGGCATAGTATATATAAAATTTTCTTAAATTTAAATAATTATCTTTACCATCATGTCACCATCTTATGAATAAACTTCGACAACATGTTTTTAACATGGTATCCCATCACATGGGATCATGTACCATGATTCCATGAGGAGCCACTCAAATTTTTGGGTTATCATTGCTACAGTAACAATGCTAGATTGAATGTCTTTGTGAGCAAATTTCTGTGTGAGTCCACTTATTATGACTCTATCCCAAAACACTATGAGTCAGATGGTAGTGTATTTTCAAGGATTATGATTCTTATACCCAACTGTCCCCCAAAAAGATTGGACCAATTCACACCTCTGTCGGCACTGGCCTTGGTCTCCATCCCTACCTCCTTCCACCATCTGAAAGACTAAATTAAAGAGAGGTAGGCACACGCCTCCAAAGAAGTCTGCAGTTTGGATAATGCTAACAGAAACTCTGGGCTTCAGACTGGCTGATTGCCATCTCTTTTGCACGAAGTGATCTGAAATGAATCCACATCTTAATTTTCATCTCATGTGAATCAAAATGACTTTTCCTGGAGGACTCATGCCTTCTGATTTCAAAACTTACTGTGAAACTACAGTCATCAAAATAGTGTTAATGATATAAAGATAGACATGGCATCCAATGGACAGACCAGCTAGCCCAGAAATAAGCCCTCGCATATAGAGTCAAATGATTTTTGACAAGGGTGCTGAGTCCATTCAATGGGGAAAGACTGTCCTTCAACAAATGGTCCTGAGACAAATGGGATATCCACAGGCTAAGGAATAAAGCTGAACCCTTATTTTTTAATATATACAAAAATTAACTGAAAATGGATCAAAGACCTAAAGTGTGAGAACTAAAACTATAAAACTCTTAGAAGAAAATGTAGGGGAAAATCTTATAATATTGGATTTGGTAATGATTTCTTGGATATGACACCAAAAGTACAGCAACAACAACAACAAATACATGAATCGGACTTTATCAAGATAAAAAGTTTGGTGCACAGGAGTACATGATTAAGAGAGTGAAAAGAGCACCCACAAAATGAGAGAAAACATTTGCAAATCATATATCTGAAAAGGGATTAATACTCAGAATATGCCCCCCCAAAAAGGAAAAACCTCCTACAACTCAACAACAAAAAACAAGCAACCCAATTCAAAGATGGACAAAGGGCTTGAGTAGACATTCCTCCAAAGAAGATAAACAAAGGACCAATAAGCACATGAAGAGACGCTCTACACAATTAGTCCTTAGGGAGATGCAAATCAAAATGCAATGAGAGACCACTTCACACCTACTAGAACAAGCGTGACCAAAAAATGAAAATAACAAGTGTTGGAGAGGATGTGGAAAAACTGGAACCCTGCTGATAGGAATGTAAGATGGTACAGCCACTCTGGAAAATGGCTTTGTGGTTCCTCAAAAAGTTAAGTGTAGAATTACCATATGATCTAGTAAATTCTACTTCTAGGTATATATCCAAATAATTGAAAGCAGGGACTCAAGCAGATCCCTGTACACCAGTGTTCACAGGAGTATTATTCACAGTAGCCAAAGGCAGAACAATAGCCCTCAACAGATGAGTGGATAAACAAAATATGATCTAGACATGCAATGCAATGTTATTCAGCATAAGAAGGAATTGAATTCTGACACATGTAACATGCACAAATCTTGAAAATATTATGCTAAGTGAAACAAGCCCGACACAAAAGGATGTATATTGTAGGACTGCATTTCTGTGAGGTACCTAGAAGAGGCAAATTTACAGAGACAGGAAGTAGAATAGAGTTTACTGGGACGTGGGCAAAAGAGGGAATGGGAGATTTAGTGTTTAACAGATAGACTTTGGGGTATCTGGGTGGCTCAGTCGGTTAAGTGTCCACCTTTTGCTCAGGTCATGATCTCGCGGTCCGTGAGTTCTCATCCCACAACAGACTCTGTGCTGACAGCTCAGAGCCCAGAGCCTACTTCAGATTCTGTGTGTCTCTCTCTCTGACCCTCCCTGGCTCACATTCTGTCTCTCTCTCAAAAGCAAATAAACATAAAACAATTTTTAAATAAAAATAAATAAAGAATAAAAATAAAAATTGCAAAATAAATGACTTTCCTACTGACTGAGAAAGAAAAAATAAACTTTCTCTCCTATACCCAACATGACATTCAGAGGTGACAATCGTAAAGAAGACTTTCTTTAAGGGGCAATACAGCATAACAGTTTAAGAGGGGTAGAATTTACATTCTGATAACCCACGTTCAAATTCCACCTGTGCCCCTTACATGCTGTGTGACTCTGGGCGTCTAGCTGAGCTCTAAGCAACTCACCCAAAGTTGCTGGTAAAATGCCGAGAATATTTGTTCAAACCCAGAAAGTATGAAATATGCTTTGGCATGCTTAGCCCGGGGTCTGGCACACAATTTTAAAATGCAAAAGTAAAATATAATTCTGGTTATGGTTGTTATTGATTGTTACTGTCATTATCATCTTAGGACACTTTGCTTTTCTTGATTACTTATTTTGATTACTTTTCATATCATTAAGGAACATGCTGGATGAAATTAATCATGGGGCATTTTCAACTCTGAAATGGGAAAACCTGATCCTTGTTCCCTTAAACAATACTTTCTAATTATGCAAATTATAGTGTTCCTGGCACTTCCTGATCTCTCTTCAATGAACTTGGTTACTGTCAATTTGGACCTCTTCACTCTCACTATCAATTAAGTAAATTTAGAGAGGATGGTCCTTTAAAGGAGAAGGGACTCGGCAAAGCTAATCCCTAGCTTTTAAAAAAAAAAAAAAAAAAAAACTATCTCAAACAACAGAGAAAGCTGAAGGGCTCTGGCCCAAATGTTCAGTCCTCCAGATTCACAGTGGCTGTAAAACCCATGCTGGCTAAGTAGACCCCTCCTTCATGGGATCCATTCAGGTAGCTGCACAAGGAGCTGGCTTTATGCAAATATCAGCCTCTCTGGCTTAGTGATGATATATTTACGGTGTACTAATTCTCAGCACAGCCCTCTCCTTCAGCTAACTGTGCAGAAGGCTTACTTTGAAGGACTCTGAAGGCAGGCTCAGCATTTTCCTTCCAGTGAATTAGGTCCTTCTTGGTCATGGCTTGAGAGGGTTGACTTACTCATGGCTTCTGCATCAAAGTTCAGTTTGGGACCCCAAAACCCTCATTCTAATTTGATCCTGCCACGAACTCCTTGGGTGACCTCGGGCAGGTCACTTAACCATAAATGTGCAGTTTCCTCAGGAGTCAAAGTTCTACCCTGCTGGGTGAAGTAGAAGTCAGATATACACAGGCATTTAGAAAAGCATAAAGTATATACAGTAAAACCTCAGTTTGCAAGTTTAATTCATTCTGGAAACATGCTTGTAATCCAAAGCACATTTATCAAAGAGAATTTGAAGAACCATGGGCTCAGTTGTGATCATGGGACATTCGGCATCATGTACTACTCATACTGCAAGACATTGCTTGTTTATCACGTTAAAATTTATTAGAGAGCACCTGGGTGGCTCACTCGGTCAACTGTCTGACTTCAGTTCAGGTCATGATCCCACGGTTTGTGAAGTCAAGTGCTGTGTCAGGCTCGGTGCTGACAGCTCGGAGCCTGGAGCCTGCTTCAGATTCTGTGTTTGCCTCTCTCTCTGCCCCTCCCCCGCTCACTCTGTGTCTCTCTCTCTCTCTCTCTCTCTCTCTCTCAAATAAATAAAAACATTAAAAAACACTTATTAGAAATGTTTACTTGTCTTGCGGAACACTCGCAGAGCAAGTTACTCCCAATCCAAGGTTTTATTGCACCCACAAATTTAAGTATTGTGGTCTTTCTCTCTTGAAGAGTGTTGATGCAGATAAAGATCCATGAGAATATTAGAGTTGTAAGTTTTCTCAGAGATTCTAATGGTTCATTTTATAGATAGGAAAACTGAGGTTCAGAGAAGCTAAGTGAGTTTTTCCAAATAAGGGACAAAGTTAGGCTTAAACACTGTCTTTCATGACTTCAAGCGAGGGCTCCATGGGACCCTCCATGGTGTGTGCCCCCTCCCCTCCATTACGTGTCTGACCGTTTTGCTCACACACTTAACCTTGTTCAGCTTGTTCCAGGCATGACATCCTGCTTGCAGACTACACATTATACTACCATGTTTTTTTAGGGCATTGCACTGACCTTTCTACATACTATTAAAAACATAATCATCCAGAGAGAAAAAAGAGCCCTTGGAAAGTCAGCAATGCGATAGCACACCGGGATGCCTGGGTGGCTCAGTCCATCAAGAATCTGTCTTTGGCCCATGTCATGATCTCACAGTTCTTGAGTTCAAGCCCCACATTGGGCTCACTGCTGTCAGCACAGAGCCCACTTCAGATCCTCTGTCTCCCTCTCTCTCTGCCCCTATGCCACTCATGCTTTCTCTATCTTTCAAAAATAAACATTAAAAAAAAGCACACATAAATTTCTAAAAAAAGAAGAAAGAAAGAAAAGAGGAAGAGAGAAAGAAAGAAAGAAAGAAAGAAAGAAAGAAAGAAAGAAAGAAAGAAAAAGAAATTTATTTTCACTAAATGCTTTGGTGAAAGGGTTTGAAGATTAGATTGACAAAAAATTTCCAGAACCGAAAAAAAGACAAAGGAACACAAAATAGGAGAGAATAATTTTTTTTTTCTCACAGAGAACCTACATCTGAATAAGAAGAGTTTTAGAAAGAAAACAAACAAAAAAATGGAGGTGAAGAAATTATCCATTAAATAACTTAATAAAGTTCTCCAGAACCTAAGAACATGTGTTTCTGGCTTCAAAAGATTAGCACAATGACCAATGTCATGGAACTTCATGGAAGGTCATGGAATTTCAGAAACTGGCTCAAAATTTTACAAGTTTCCCCAGAGAAAAAGGAGGTCCTATGCAGAGTCAAAATAGAGTGGTTTCAGACTTCTCAACAGCAATCTAAAAACTAGAGGATGGCAGCGTAATGTCTTTAAAATTTTGAGGAAAGTGATCTCTAACCTAGGATTCTATATCCAACATTTACATATAACATCTCCAAAAATAATAATAATAACTCCTTTCTCAGAACCTAGTGAAAGGAGGGCTAACTAAATTGGGAGAATAAATCAAGAACGTTGAACGAGGGCTAGGAGAAATAGGGTATCCTCTATGGAGGACAAAGGGGATGGGCCAGGAGGGTGAGGAAGGAAGATCCAGAATGAAAGCTGGTTTCCCTGTGTAGCGAAGCAAAATCTGCCACCCAAAAACGTATCTCTTTGGCATGTGGATAATTTTAAGCTGATGATTTATTTATTTATTTTACATTTATTTATTTTCGAGAGACAGAGAGAGACAGAGCACAAGTGGGGGAGGGGCAGAGATAAAAGGAGACACAGAATTGAAGCAGGCTCCAGGCTCTGAGCTGTCAGCACAGAGAGCCTGATGTGGGGCTTGAACTCACAAACTGTGAGATTGTGACCTGAGCCGAAGTCGGACACTTAACCAACTGAGCCACCCAGGCGCCCTGAGGCTGATTATTTTTAAGAAATAGAAGGCTCAGAAAGAAACTTTGATCTTCTCCCTAAATGCCTAAAAGAATTTAGACAGAGGACCTGCTCCAGGAAGGCAGCTATCACCATAGGTAACTACAGTGTTGTATGAAATAGGCAGGGAGAAAGCTAGCAAAATCTGATAGTTAAAATTCCTTTCTGTGTCTCTTTGCTGCTGTATGGCCAAGCAAACACTTGTTCACCAAACACTTACTCTTCTTCACCTTCCTGTGAATTATCTTCCTTCCCTTTGAAGTTCCAGACCCCTACCCCCTTCTCCTCAGCTCTGGAGGCATATAAGCCACAATTGCCTGACCATCTGTGGGCCTCCTAGTCTAAAGGGAATCCCATATGTATGCAATTAAATTTGATTTTCTTCTATTAATTTGTCTCACGTCAATTTAATTCTTAGACCAGCCAAAAGAACCTTGAAGGGTAAAGAAAAATTTTTCCTTCCCAACACTGGCCTCAGGAAGAAAGGGGCAGATTTGAAGACCCCAGAAGCTTCAAATTCCTAGAAGGTAAAACTTGATAGCTGACCTGATAAAAATGGATGTCATTACTAGTGAAAAATTGGGGGTTGAATTAGTGACAAGAACATAGAAAATTGAGCCAATTTTTAAAAGGCAAATATTAACTTCACGGGAACTGGTTGCGCAGTAAAAAGGAAAAGATCATAAAATATATATTACACCATTCAACTGTGGAAAATATTTGGCATGATCATGACATAGAAAAAACTGAATATTGAACTATCCAAACTCACTGAGAAAATTCAGAGATGGGGGCGCCTGGGTGGCTCCATCGGTTAAGCATCTGACTCTCAATTTTGGCTCAGGTCATGATCTCACGGTTTATAAGTTCAGGCCCATGTTAGCACAGAACCTGCTTGGGATTCTGCCTCCCTCTCTCTCTGCCCCTCCCCCACTCACTCTATCTCTCTCTCCAAAAAAACAAATATAAATAAATAAATAAATAAATAAAATAAAAATGATAAAAACCCTAACATGCTTTGTTTTTGAGTTTTTTCCCTTGTTTTTGAGTTTTTTCCTTTGTTTTTGAGTTTTTTCCCTTACTGAAACTAATGTTTACCTACATTATTTCCTGTAACACTAAATTCTATTTTCTGCCTGCATAAACCACCTTCCCCCGTGCCCTTGGCACCCCCTCCCGCCCCCACCGGGGTCAAGCACCATTGCCAGGGAGACCTGTCTTTAAATTGAGCAGCAACTTACGGGAGGTTGGCCTTAAAAACACAAACTTACAAAGTGATTCTAAAGTCTCAATTTAAGAGAAAAATTTCCAAGGAGCCTCACTTGGAGAAAGACTCGTTCCGCCACACCAGGATGAAAGGGGAGAAATCTTCTTTAAAATCATTGGGTTTTGCTATAGCTTTCCTCTCTGCTGGCCACCATCTTGTTCGAACTGCTGGAGTCCTGTAATAGCATTCAGAAACTTCACCCTCCCTTCAAATTCAGCACCACAGCAATAAAATTAATGGGTTGAGCATTTTCTTTCTAATAAGTGTGGCAGATATAAATGTCTCAGCCATTTGTCTTTTCAGTGGGGGTTAAAACAACAACAACAACACTTTTCCAGCATAACGTTGCATTTCTCACATTTTGGTTAACATTATCATTTAAATTGCATCTCACGTGTTACTAGATTAAGGAAGAGGGGCTGTTTGAATAGGTTACACTCGGCTTTTTCATTCACAAGACTGTTTAGAGTCTCAAATCAATTCCAACTGACTTTCTAAAATGTGTTGGAGGAAAAATACATTGTGATAAATAGCAATTCCAGTGGAAATTCCAGGAAGGAAAAAAAGACATTCAGTTTGCTTCAGCAGGAAACTATTCAATTTGTGGAATATGCCTGGCCCTTGTTTTCCTTTATTTTCTTTCCAGTGGAAGGAATTTTAACCATCTGACTTCTCATTAGCATTTCCAAAGTGGGCAAGGGAAAAAGCTTATCTCAGAGGCTTGTTATCTTAGAATAAAATGCCTGTTAGACTAGTCTGTGTATTAGCTCCTTCCCTCAGGCTCTGCCCTCCACCAGCTTTTGAACCCCAGCCCTTCTGCCTGTCTGATTTTGGGCAAGTCACTTTATATCTTTCTAGGTCTCTGTTTCCTCAACTGTAACAATGCATATTATTGACTCTTACTTACTAAGAACAGTATTTTTCAAACTTTTATGATCATGATCCATAATAAGAAATAGTTTACATCAAAGTCCTGAACACACATGCACACAAGTACACACATATACACATACATATGCATACGTGGGTACATATGTATGCACATATCTGAAATTAAAATGGGAGTTATCCATATTAGACGTGATGCGTTCACATAGTTTCTATTCTTTTTTTTTTCATGTTTATTCATTTTTGAGAGAGAGAAAGAAACAGAGTGCGAGAGGGGGAGGGGCAGAGAGAGAGACAGAGAGACACAGAATCCAAAGCAGGCTCCCCAGTTAACTTGGATTTAAAAAGTGGGGGAGGGGGGGCGCACCTTGGTGACTCAGTTGGTTAAGCCCAACTTTAGGTCCGGTCATGATCTCACAGTTCATGAGTTTGAGCCCCAAGTTGGGCTCTGTGCTGATAGCTCAGGGCTGCAAGCCTGCTTTGGATTCTGTGCACCGCCCCCCTCTGCCACTCCCCCGCTCGAATTCTGTCTCTTTCTCTCTCTCAAAAATAAACATTAAGAAAATAAATCCAACTTAGTTAACACATAGTGTAATAATGGTTTCAGTAGTTTTTATTCTATTTTGGCTTATTCCATGTTTTTAAAGATTTATTTTTGCAACACACTAAATTGATTCTATAACTAATGAATCGTAACCTGAAGTTTGAGAAACACAGATGTAGAGCAGGTCTTGTCAAACTCTGGCCGATGGCCCAAATTGGGCCCAATGCCCATTTGTGTAAATTAAGCTTTTACTGGAACACAGCCATAGCTACTCCTTTATATATCGTGAAAATTAATAAAGGGAAACCCCCAAACTGGAGCTGGGAGGCCAAAAGGGGGAGCTATACCACTCGATGTCAATTACAGGAAGAATTGTCAATTAGACCGACAGAAAAAAGAACATTAAAGAACCATCAGTTACAGACCCCAACAGGAAAAGATGTACATTGCCTCTCCCCGCAAGAAATCAACCACGCCTGCAACTTGGCCAGTGAACAACTGACATCACCCTACACTCTCACTTCTCTCCAATCTACTTTCATTCAGAGCATCCTCTCCCAACTTCTCCTTCACCATAAAATAATATTCCTCTCCTTTGTTGAACTTTGCTGCTGGTTTAGCTGTAGCCTGCATGTCCCGAATCTCAATTCTCTGCTATTCCCGAATAAACCCATTTTTGCTGGTAAAATAACTGACTGTTCTGTTTTGAAGGTGAATAGTATGCTTTAGGACTGCTTTCTGGGTACAATGGCAAAGTTGAGTAGTTGCAGCAGAGACTTTTCGATCTACAGGGCTAAAATATTTACTATCTGGCCCTTTAAGAAAAAGTTTGCCAACCCCTGTTTCAGAGGATTAAGGGTAATCCGTTCAAAGTAAAAGGCTGAATACAATGCCTGGCATAGCCAAGGATCCAATAAATATCTTTTATTATTATTGTAGGTGATGTTTTTGCTCCTACTACTATTATTACAAGTAAAGCTAACTAGCCATGGAAGGAGTTTTCTCATAAAATAAATGTGAGAAACAAGTTTTGCTTTTAAAAAACGGAGGGGAGATTTAAATAAACAAGGAACAAAGACTTTGTGATCTAAGCATCAACTCTCACCCTGAGAATCATTCAATCTCTTTTTCCTGAAGCTTGAGGCACATACATCAGTGCAAACACTTCCCCAAAACGGCATTAGACCTCCTTACTGGCAGGCAAACCAGCAGACCGAAAGAGGTTACACCACATTTCAGCTTTTAAACCCCTCAGATCCTTCCACTGAAGGTGCCCTGATCTTCTTCTCATAGTCATTAGAGAATAAATCTCTGATAAGCAAAGTAAATTAGATGCAGTGACATTCTGCTAATTGAGTCGTCTCCTCTGCTTGGCTGGGCCGGGCTGTTAATTACCAGCTAATCTTATCAATATGGCGGCTGACTGGCTCAGGGAGAAAAGGGTAAAGACCCCAGTTTGCTCCCAAAGTCTCTCATCGGGCAAGGTGGATATCAAACCTGCCAGTCCCACCTGAAACCATCTGAACACTGAGGCCATATGGTTTAGAAGAGCGACAAGACCATCGTTCCAGAATCATGTAGGAGAAGCATAGGGAAATGGCAAGCCTCCAAGTAAATGTTAACGCCAAGAGAGAAAGGGCCAAGATTGCAGATCATGCACTATTAAAGCTGCATTCTCCCCTCTCTCCATCTTGATCAGATTTTATTCCAGTGAAGCACAAGGGCTTAAAGAGAGATAAAAGACTTTAAAATATAAATTAAGTCCTGTTTATTTCACCGCCCTGAACCACACGTGCCAGGTTCTGTCTGAATGTGTTGCCCAGAAAGGCTGAATGGGTTGGCTTTCAGCTGGACGAATGTCTATGATTTGCTGACCTCTGGCAGAAGGGGTCTTGCTGCCAGTCAAATCAAGGCCCCCTGGAAGCCATTAGGTTTTGTCTGAGGATCTCCGCCCCCTCTTCTTTTCAGAATTATCCTGATAACCATTTGTCAGTCTTCCAGAGCCCAAATGAGCACATGGCAAATTAGAGGGATGGGGCAGCAGTTCCTTGCATTTGTCGGAGGCCTTCTCAAAGGTCCCTATATCTAGATTTTATGACGGGACCCAACTGTAAGAGTCTCAGTAAAGTAAAATAAGCCCATCATATGGCAAAGTTAAAATGATTGGTAAGACCTGTATTGGCCAGCGTGTAAGGAAACTGGCAGTCTCACTGTGTTGGAAGGAATGGAAATAGGTAGAGCCTTTTTTTTTTTAAAGGTTTATTTTATTTGGGGGGGGGAGGAGAGTGAGAGAGGGTGAGAGACAGCATGTAGGGGAGGGGCAGAGAGAGAGAGAGAGAGAGAAATGGTCTGGAGCTGAAATCAAGAGTTGGATGCTCAACTGACTGAGCCACCAGTAGAAGCTTTCTTCTGGAGGGTCTTGCAGGATGGGACGAGGGGTTTGTGACGTGGCAGGAGATACTAAAATATTAAATGTAGGGGTGCCTGGGTGGTTCAGTCGGTTAAGCGTCCGACTTTGGCTCAGGTCACAATCTCACAGTTTGTGGGTTCGAGACCCACGTCGGGCTCTGTGCTGACAGCTTGGAACCTGGAGCCTGCTTCAGATTCTGTGTCTGCCTCTCTCTCTGCTCCTCCCCTGCTCGCACTTTGTCTCTCTGTCTGTCTGTCAAAAATTAATAAACATTAAGAAAAAAATTTTTAATAAAAAAATAAAATAGAATAAAAAAGGATTTACTCTCTATGTTGTACCTTCTATGAGTCTGGACAAATGTATAACGACAGGTATCCGCAATGATGGTGTCATAAAGAGTATTGTCACTGCCCTAAAAACCCTGTGCTCTCCCTATTCCATCCCTCTGTTCTCTCTGTCCAATCTTTTTACTGTCTCGATTTTTGCCTTTTTTCAGAATACACTATGTAACCTTTTCAGATGGGTTTATTCCACTTAGTAACCCGCATTTCAGTTTCCTCCGTATCTTTTCATGGCTTGCTAGCTTGTTGCTTTTTAGTACTGAATAATATCCCATTGTCTAGATGCACCACAGCTTATGTCTCCATTCACCTACTGAAGGACATCTTGGTTTCTTTCAAATTTTGGCAATCATGAATAAAGCCGCTGTAAATGCCCGTGTGCAGGTTTTTGTGGGACCCATTTACCTCTTAAAATAGTATGTGCTATGTAAGCACGGGTGTGTGTTTAAATCTCAAAAGTATCACACCAACTATTAACAGCGGTTTCTTCCAGAGAAGTAACTGGACATAGTACACAGGGAATGTGAAGAATATGTTTCACTTTTTTACTCTTCATAGCTGTGTGTCAGTGTAATGTTTTTTTCATTGAACATGTATTTGTGAAATCACTTGAAGAGTTAAATTCAAAGTTAAGGGGCCCCTGGGTGGCCTAGTAGGTTACGCATCCAACTTCGGCTCAGGTCATGATCTCGCGGTTCATGGGTTCGAGCCCCGCGTCGGGCTCTGTGCTGTCAGCTCAGAGCCTGGAGCCTGCTTCCGATTCTGCGTCTCCCTCTCTCTCTGCCCCTCCCCTGCTCATGCTCTGTTTCTCTCTTCAAAAACAAAAACTAAACATTTAAAAAAATTTTAATTAAAAGTTAGAGCTGGAAAAAACTAAGATGAAATGAAAATAAAGAGTAATATTTTATGCAAAGCCACAAGAAGTGAGCCTTATGTTTTCATATTCCTCGGCAAATACTCCATAAATATTTGAGTGACTGATCTGAGTTAAGGAAGCACAACTGATCCTCGTTATTCGTGAATTCGGTGTTTGTGAATTTGTCTCCTTGCTAAAGTATATTTGGGACCCCCAAATCAATACGTGTGGGGTTTTCACAGTCATCTATCAAGAAGCATAGGAGGATGCAGGCTCAGAAAGGTAAGAGGAACCCGCCCAGCTCACACCGGCTGGCAAACAGAGTCAAGTCTGGCTGGCCCCAAAGCCCACACACTGGCCACTGTGGGGAACTGCCTCGGTGGAAGAAACACACACAGGTGTATGTGACAAAAAACATCTTTTAAAGGAAAGGTTATATGGCCTATGCCTTTGGCGTTGGCACAGAGTCTGAATGAAAGTAGGCAGAGGAAAAACAAAACAAAACAAAAGACAAGGATTCCATGCATACAGTGACAGATGCTCACCCCACGGAAGGCTGGGCAGGTACAAGGAAGGAAGAGGGGAGCTCCGTGGGCACGTCTGCAGCACCCATCTGGGCTGGAGCCAAGTGGGCATCGCCCGTGCTCCACTCTTCACCCTTCCCCACTCCGTCTTCCCATGCAGGCTGCCAGCTTCTGACTGCCAGCATCCGGGCTGCATCCAAGGGCTTCCAGCTGTGCTCCGCCTGAGCACTGGCCCCTGAGCAGCCCTCAGCCGATGGATGGCAAACACTGGACCGTGAACACCCCTCGTCCTTTGGTGGCATGACAGTGAGGCCTGTCTTCAAGTGGCTCCCAGGGGTTCCCAGGGGGGCGAAGCCTTAGTTGCTCACAGGGGTAACTGGCTCAGCAACACATGCTGGTTTCTGTAGCTTCCTTGCTCTACTCCCTCTCCCTTACTGGTGTTCCAGGGATCCCTTCCCAAATAAACTGCTTGCACCCAAATCCCTGTCTCAGGTTCTGCTTCTGGGGAAGCAAGTTCAGAACCATCCGCCATCAGTCATGCATGGCAGTATAATATCTTGATGTGTTAATTACAGTTCTGTCCTCGTTCTAATGAACAAGTTGGCCTTGTTAAGTTGAACACAGAGAACAATTTTTAGCTTTCCCTCTGTTCTTCTGTAAGCCGCTTGTCATTTTCAGCTAGCACGTCACCCTACACAATAAGTCACAGGGGGTAGCAGGGTAGAAAACAGAAAGAACTCAGGTCCACCCTGGGACTGCTTATCACCAGACTTCTGGTTCTTTAGCCACTGTTCGTTGATTCTTCTGTTACTTGCAGCAAAATGCAACCCCTGCTGATACAAGTTCCAAGATGCTTTCTAAAAGCAAGAGACAATGCCTCAGGGGTGTGCCTGCCAAAAAATGCATACATACCCTGTATCCAGTCATGAGGAAACATCAGACACACCCGAAATGAGGATTACTCTACAAAATTACCAGCTGTGATCTGCAAAAACGCCAAGGTGAAGAAACACAAAGAAAGAACCAGGAACAGTTCCAGATTAATGGAGATTAAAGAGACAAGACCTATAAATACAATTTGTGGTCTTAGATTGGGTTCTGGATGGAGACAGGGGAGAAAAAGAGTTTGAAATTCAAATATAAATATGGCATAGGAAATAGTAGGTGTATCAGTGTACCTGACCTTGATAAGTGACATTTGGTTTTGTAAAAGAATGACCTTGTCCTTAGGAAATACACACAGAAGTATCGAGAGGTAAAAAGGCACCCTCAAAGTCTTCAGAAATGTGCATGCGTGTGCACACACACACACACACACACAGATACAGAGAATGATAAGCAAATGAAGCAAAATGTAAAAACAATAGGTGAACCTGGATAAAGGTTATCATCAAAGTTCTTTATGTTATTCTTGCCACAGTTCTTTAAATTCAAAATTAGAGCAAAATAAAAAGTCATCCAGGGGCACCCGGGAGGCTCAGTCGGTGGAGCGTGTGGCTCCTGATCTCGAGGTTGTGAGTTCAAGCACCATACTAGGTAGAGAGATTACTTAAAAATAGAAATAAAAAAAAATTTTTTAAGTTATTCAAAAAATTAGGCACATATTTGCACCTGTGCTGGTGGGGGAAACCTTAGCTTATCTCTGCTTTTTCTCTCTCTCTGGGACTATCAGCGGCTAAGGAAAAAAATCTGAATAACAAGATTCAGGATACAGAGAGAATATAAATTGAAGTAAAACTGTTAAAATGAAGAAATGCTAACTTTTTTCTTTGATGAATAACCCCCTCCCCACAAATGATGTGATTTTGAAGGATCACCCCAGATAGATCAAGAATGATCATGTTTAAGACATTTCTCCAAAGAAGACATCCAGATGGCCAACAGACACATGAGAAAAGATGCTCAACATCGCTCCTCGTCAGGGAAATGCAAATCAAAACCACGCTGAGATATCACCTGTCAGAACGGCTAAATTCAACAACACAAGAAACAACAGGTGTTGATGAGGATGTGGAGGAACGGGAACCTCTCGCGCTGTCGGTGGAAAAGCAAACTGGTGCAGCCACTCTGGAGAACAGTGTGGAGGTTCCTCAAAAATTCAAAACAGAATTACCATATGATCCAGTAATTCCACCACTGGCTATTTACCCAAAGAATATGAAAACACTAATTTGAAAAGAGACAGGCACTCCTATGTTTACTGCAGCATTGTTTACAATAGCCAAGATATGGAAGCAGCCCAAGTGCCCACCAATAGAGAATGGATTAGGAAGAATGACTATTACTCAGTCATAAAAAAGAATGACAACCTGCCATTTGCAACAACATGGATGAATCTGGAAGGTATAATGCTAAGTGACATAAGTCAGTCAGAGAAAGACAAATACCATATGGTTTAACCCCGAGGTGGAATTTAAGAAAAAAAAACAAATGAACAAAGAGAGACAAACAAACAAAAAAAAACCCAGACTCTTTTTTTTAATGTTTATTTATTTTGGAGAGATTCAGAGACACAGCACCAGCTGGGAAGGGCAGAAAGAGAGAGGGAGACGCAGAATCCGAAGCAGGCTCCAGGCTCTGAGCTGTCAGCACAGAGCCCGACACAGGGCTCGAACCCAGAAACCGTGAGATCATGACCTGAAGTTGGACGCTTAACCGACTGAGCCACCGAGGTGCCCCATAACACACTCTTAAATAGAGAGAAGTGGTGGTTGCCAGAGGAGAGGTGGATGGGGGGGCTGGGGGGGGGGGGAGATGGTGAAAGAGGTGAAGGGGATTAAAAGTACACTTAATGTGATGGCAGTGAGAAGTGTATACAGTTGTTGAACCACTATATTGTGTGCTTGAAACTAATACAACACTGTACTTTAATGGGAATCGAATATACACATACTTATACATCTATATAGAGATACATAGATACATACACGAATTTTAAAAATAAATAAAATTTTAAAAGAATTAAGAAAGAATGATCATGTTTAAAAACTATTAGTATACTGAGCATTTCCCGTGTATTGAGCTGTTTTATGTGTGTTAACTTGTTTCATTTCATTTCAACCCATTTCATCATTTAGTATATAATTCTTCATCATCAGAGCTATATTTCTAATGTAATTAGTCTAATCATTTAATGTACATTGATAGACATGAATCTATTAATATTTAATTACTTATGCATTAATAAAAGCTAGTATTTTATTGCTCATAATATGTAGTCATTTAATTTACAAAAGTGAAGCCTTGGGGTTGTGTTTTTGTTTTTTGTTTTAATTTTGTTAAAGCCAATAGTTAATGACACTAAGCGCTAACATTTACTGAGCCCTGAGCATGTGCCAGGGATGGTTCTAAGCATTTGACACGCACTATCTCATGATTAAATTAAGGCTTACAGCAACCCAGGAAACCAGTACCATAATTATCCGCCATTTCACACTTGGGGAGATTGAGAAACTTGTTCTAATTCACAGAGATGCTACGTGATGGTTGGAGCTGGATTCAAACCCAGACTGATAGGACTTTAGAGCCAGCAAGGAGTAGAGTTGGAAAACACAGATGTGTGTGTGGTGCAGCCATGAGGGTAGCTGACTGAGGTTTAGTCCAATCGGGTGGGTGGGGCGGCCACAGTACCCAGCCCAGAGGAATGAAAACAAATCAGAAGAGGTAAAATCAGGTCCCGTATTTTTCTTTAATTTTTTTTAAGTGTATTTATTTATTATTGAGAGAAAGAGAACACAACTGGGGAGAGGCAGAGAGAGAGGGAGACACAGAATCCAAAGCAGGCTCCAGGCTCTGAGCTCTCAGCACAGAGCCCTTGAGCTCTCAGCACAGAGCCCTACGCGGGGCTCGAACCCACAGACCGTGAGAGCATGACCTGAGCTGAAGTCAGACACCTAACCAACTGTGCCACTTGGAAGCCCCAGGTCCCGTATTTAAAAAAAAAAAAAATTCTGGAAGCTTCCCCAGTTCAGAATTGCAAGTTACAGACCCATGTGCTTCAGTGTCAGCACCTCCAGAAGGTAGTTTATTTAAATTCTGTTGTACTGGGCTCCTTATTCTTGTCATGTGCAGATTTAAAACCAGCTTCAAAACCACTTCAATCTTTACAATTCTGAGGAACTTCCCAGGGCTTACAGTGAGCCACGTCAATGGTCCTTTCTCCTGAAAGTGCGCTTAAGTTGGTTGAGTCTCTGCAAACCCCACAGGTTCCTAAGGCCTTTTGGATAAAAAGTGGCTACAGATTAAAGCCTAGTTTGTGAACAGTGTCTTTCACAAAAGGCCCTCAAATACTCTGCAGTAATGCTGAGAACGTGCAGTTAACGCATTTAGAATGGATCTTTCATTTCAAGGTAGCATTTTTGCCTTCTTTCCACTCTGCTGGAATTTGTTTCATTATTTATCCTTTGGCTCTGCTCCTCCAAAAAAACTTGTTTTTTTGAAATCTAATCCTATGCCATCCTTCACCCCCCTCCACTCTTCTCCCCCTCCCCTGCCTCCCCCCACTCCACTGCCAATTAAAAACAAAAAAAGAACTATTAGCCTTAAAAAGATTTCCAGTTCATAAAATTTCCCATCCTTTCTGATGTCAAGGCTAAAAAGAACTGGGTAATGATAAGAGCTAACAGTGAACAACGAGCATAATTACCCAAGGGGTCAAAGGGATTTTCCATCTCCGTGAGTTTCCAGCTTCCCTGTGTCTTTTGGGGGTTCAGTTTGCCCTACTTTGGTTTAGACCCGCCCAGCAGCCGCCCAAAGAGCAGGGCTAGGGTGACACCAGGGGGTACCTAGGGCACAAAGTTTAAGGAGACACATACTTTCAGGGTTGTGCAAGTGCCCTAGGCTCTAAGCCCAGCCTTGCCTAATGGTCCCTACCTGCATGGCAAGCACCTGATGAGGTGTTTGGGGTGACAGTGAGGTTCACAGGGTCCAGAGCTGTTGGCCAAGAAAGTATTCTTGAAGACGTCTATTGTGCAAAAAGGTGATTTTGTTAAAGCATGGGGACAGGACCCCATGGGCAGGAAGTGCTGCCCTGACCATGAGGAGAGACTGGTTGTATACTCTGGAGCTGGGGGGCAGTAAAGTCCAGGGGAAGTTTCCAGCGAGATTTTCATATGCTAAAGAAGCCTCCCAGGATACTGGAGGCTTAGCTCTTGTCAAGCTAGGGTTGTTGCCCCTCCAGCAAAACGTGAACATTAAGACAGCAGGGAGATGCCTGAGAAAAGTTTTACTCTGTAGGCCTCAAGTATCTGTCAATGGGCTGCAGGCTGTAAGGAAATTGAGTTCCAGCTGCCATTTCCTTCTGCCTTTGTTTCCCACATCACTCCCACCCTACTTCTCTGTTCAATAGCCTCCTCAACAGCCAGAGTGAACATTTAAAGTTTATTTATTTATTCTGAGAAAATGAAAGAGAATCCCCAGCAGGCTCAGCACCATCAGCATAGAGCCCAACGTGGGGCTTGATCTCACCAACCAGGAGATCATGACCTGAGCCGAGGTTAGGATTTGGCTGCTTAACTGCCTGAGCCATCCAAGTGCTCTAGCCAGAGCGAATGTTTTAGAGGATAAATCTGATCACATCACTCCCCTGATGAAACCCTCTGATGGCTCCCCAGTGCCTGCGGGTTAGAAGATAAACACCCACGAGGTGTTTTACAGAGCCTTTCAGATGGGACTCCTGCCCAGCACGCCTCTCGGGTCTCACGTCCCCCCTACCGCCCACAGTTCTGACGGCTCCCAGCTCCCGGAACCTGATGCATTGTCCAGTCTGGGCTTCACAGCTGCCGCCTCCTGTCACCTGAAACAACTTCTCTGCCTATTTTTTCCAAGCTACCCCCAACTCATTTTCCAGGTGTCACTGGGACACATATTGGAGCAGCAGATTAGGACAGGGGTTGAAATAAAGTCACAGCCTGGCTTTGCCTCCAGCTCTGCCACTTAACTGCAATGACCTTGGGCAAGCTACTTAACGTTCTGGGTTTGAATTCTCTTGCCCATACACTGGTGGCGAAAGGTTCACTCCATGAATTGACAAGGGATGAGAGGCTTTTAAAAGGCGACCCATGTAACATTCTAAGATCTGTACCTGGTACGTGGCTAGCACTTGATGTGTCAGACATCACTATGCCCCCTTCAACAGAGTGAGCCCCAGATCTGGCTGAGAAGCCCCTCCTTAAGTATTTCTGGAGCACCTGTTCTTAATTCCGTCTTCTGTTACCATTATCATGGTAACAGAGAGATTGGGTCTGTCTTGTTCACTGCTGTCCAGCTATATAGTGCCTAACACACGGTAAGTGCAAATAAATACATGTGGAACACATGAGCCAATCGTACAAACGACAGGGCCACTGCGACAATACCCATCACAGCTCCAGGACGCAAGCAACAGAAGATTTAGAAGAAGCAACAACATTCTGCTAATAGAATTCACTGCTAAATTTGAAAGCCTCAGTTGTACCAAATATCAATTCAACCAAATGTGAATGGATTGTGTGCCGGCCATTGTGCTCTGCAATAGGAAAACACAAAGATGAAGAAATCTTTGCCCTAAGAGGTGCTTCAAACTCCAGGTCACCATCTCTCCGTGCTGAAAGAGTGGCTCTGCTGGTCTGGATCGCACAGTTTCAAGAATACGGTATCTTGAAGCAGACGTATCTGGGTTCACATCCCATAGCTTCCTGGCTTGTGAATTGTGGGACCAGAAGCAAGTCATGTCCCGTTTCCCTGAGCCTCAAGGCTTTTCATCTGGAGGAGGCAGAAAAATAGTACCTGTGACAGAGGGTTGCTTGTGTGGAGGCAATGAGAAAACCCACAACGTTCACCTAAGCAGAAGGCGTGGCAGATAGAAAACAGGGGTACGTTTTTATTGTTAGTATTACTGCCGTCCTCAGCCCCTCCCTGGACTCGCTCCATGTACCCTAGCTTCCACCCTAATCTCTGCTACCAGCTTGCTTTCTTTTTCTTACTGCTTCAACTTAGAGACAGAAAAATACACATCTGAGCCTCAGAACTACTTGGTACCATGAAGCAAAGCTGAGCTTTTGTACCCAGAAGAGCATCAGGACACTTTTAATATCATGCTAATTGCCAACACGGTGCCACAAGGCAGGCCAGACTTGGGGTTTTGCGATTTTCCTTTTGCTGTTTTTGGAAGGATTCTAAGAATCCATGTCTTAGTATGGCCGGTGGCTCATGGCCCTGTGATAATCCCATGGGGATGACTTTGTCTTCTGTGGCAGATTTTGAAGAAGTTAAAAAGTTTGTTGTCTCTCTCTCTCTGAGAAGGTTCTTCTTTCCTGGTATACAGTATTGCTTATGGAAGGCACAAAAAAAGGGCACAAAAGGAATAATAAATAGGTCTTGCCTCTCATGCTGTCTCTTATTGATTGTTGGTGGGTGTCTGAAGTATCATCTTAAAAAGCACTCTGATGCAGCTTTAGGTTTCTGTGGGAAAGAGCACATTGATTGATTAGTCATGTCTGCCCTGGGTGGGGAATGGAGGTGGGGGGGGGGCAGGTACTGTGCCAGAACTGAACATCTCTAGCTGAAAAGCACTTTTTCCAGATAGACGATTCCATCTCCTCTCCATATTCCCCAGGCTTCTTACTTCTCTCCATTTTACCTTACTGTCTGATTCCACTGCAGTATGGCAGTTCAAAAATCAAGTTACTATTAGTTCAAATTGATTTCTTTTGATTTGAAGAAAAGAAAGCTTCAAGGATGATTCACAGAAGAAGAAAACCCTCTCAGTAATGAAGTAGAGGCCATTCATTGCCAGCAAGATCGATGGACCACCTCCCACTCAGGGCCTCCAATTTCAAAATCAAGATGCTTATTCGACCAACTTCATAATGAGAAGGAAAATAAAAGTAATCATCGTAGCTCAATTTGGCGAACAGGTTCTACTTGCCAGGCATCGTGCCTGCTCGATAATCCTTTAACCTTTAAAAAAGATACATTCCAATGCTAAAACCTTGACAAATGTTGAATTTGGGTGATGGGTGGATGGGAACTGTATTATATTACCCTTGTGTACGTTTGAAATGTTTCACAATAGGAAGTTTTAAACACATGATGCCAGATATTCTGATTTCATTGGTCTGTGAGAATCTGGGCATCAAGTAGCCTAAAAAACGTCCCACAGGTTATTGTTTTGATGACCCTGGTGTGAAATGGTCAGCCCACAGTCGTACAGCTGCTGAGTGGCTGAGCCATAATTCAACCCAGATCAACCTGAGCTCTGAGCTTGGGTCCCTAACCTCCTGTGCTAGATTCAGTCTAATTTTGGGGTGCCTAGGTGGCTCAGTCGGTTGGACATCTGGCTTCGGCTCAGGTCATGATCTCACGGTTTGTGGGTTTGAGCCCTACGTCGGGCTCTGTGCTGAGAGCTCGGAGTCTGGAGCCTGCTTCGGATTCTGTGTCTCCTTCTCTCTCTGCCCCTCCCCAACTTGTGCTTTGTGTCTCTATGTCTCTCAAAAAATAAATGTAGATTCGGTCTAATTTTTTCAGCTTTATTGAAGTATAATTGACAAAAACTGTACACATTTAAGGTGTACAACGTGATGTTTTGATATATACATACACTGTGAAATAATTACCACAACCAAAGTAATGAACACATCTATCACCTCACATAGTTACAATTTTTTTGAGAATAGTTAAGATCTACTTGAGGGCATATTTTAAGCTAACAATACAGTATTGTTAATGACAGTCCCCATGCTGTATGTTAGATGTCTATGGCTTACTCACACTGCGTAACTGAAACTTTGCACAACATCTCCCCACATTCCCCATCTCCCAGCCCCTGGTAACCACTGTTTTTCTCTCTGCATCCATCCTTTTGACTTTTTTTAGATTCCATATGTAAGTGAGATCACGCAGTATTTGTCTATCTGTGTCTGGCTTATTTCACTTAGCGTAAGGTCCACTAGGTTCACCCACATTGTTGCAAATGGCAGGATTTCCTTCTTTTTTAGGCAGAAGAATATTGTTGTATGTATAATACCACATTTCCTTTAACCATCCACCCACCCACCCACCCACCCACCCATCCATCCATCCATCCACCCACCAACACCTGAATTGTTTCCATATTTTGGCTACTGTAAATAATGCTACAGTGGACATGGGAGGGCAGGTATCTCTTGAAGATCCTGATTTCAACTCCTTTGGAACTGTACTCAGAAGTGGGATTGCTGGAACATAGGGCAGTTCTATTTTCAGTTTTTTGAGGAAATTCCATACTGTTTTTCATAATGGCTGTAACTTTTTTGTGGTTAAATATACATAGCATAAATTTTACCATTTCAACCATTTTCCAGAGTACCATTCTGTGGCACTAAATACATCCGCAATGTTGTGCAACCCTCACCACCAATCATCTCCAGGACTTTTCATCACCCCAAGTTAAAAGTGTTATCCATTGAATATCAACTCCCCATTCGTGCCTCCCCCCAGCCCCTGGCAACCACCATTGTACTTTCTGTCTCTATGAATTTGGTTATTCTAGAAATTGAGTATTATTTGTCCTTTTGTACCTTATTTTGTGCCTTACTGTCTGATAAGATCTATCACCTTCAGGGTTCATCAATGTTGTAGCACTTGTCAGAAATTCATTCCTTTTTTAAGGCTGAATAATAAGTATAACTTTTTTTTAAAATTTTTTAAATGTTTTTATTTATTTTTGCGACAGAGAGAGACAGAACATGAGCAGGGGAGGGCCAGAGAGAGAGGGAGACACAGAATCGGAAGCAGGCTCCAGGCTCTGAGCTGTCAGCACAGAGCCCGATGCGGGGCTTGAACCCACAGACTGTGAGATCATGACCTGAGCCGAAGTCTGACGCTTAACCGACGAGCCACCCAGGCGCCCCAATAATAAGTATAACTTTTTAAATAAACATTTCCTGACACTGGCATTGTGGTGATCAATGAAACATACTTTCTGGTATCAGTCAACGATCTCACAGCCTGGTAGTATGACAGACAGCAATGCATTAAGGTCCTAGAAAATGCACACACAGAGCTCCATGGAAGCTTCCAGTAGAAGTTTCCAGTAACTCTTCCACAGAGTTGCATCACGTTATCCATGGTCATCCATAAGAGCTCAGGTCCCTCCCTGACTGTCCAGAGTAAAATCCCAACTCCACTGCCTTTTAGCTATGAGCTACAGGGCAAGTCACTTCTCTCTGGGGCTCAATTTTTCCATCTGTAAAATCTGGATAATATCCACCTCTGAGTTCTGATCAGGCCTAAATGAGTCAGTCCATGTAAAGCACTTAGAGCGGTGCCTGGCACATTATAAGTGGTGAAAAATGATGTAAATCAATCAACTGATAATACAAAGTAATTTCTGTCTGGGGCAATCTGTAGAGAATATAGCACTTAGGTAGGTTTTTGAAAGGCAAGATTTCCTTAAGGTAGGGTAGCCAGATCAAATACAGGACATGGAGTTCAATTTGAATTTCAAATAAACAACTAATGGTTTCTTAGAAGTCACAACTACTGGATACTCCTCATCAAATGCTGACAAAAGGCAAGTTTCTGGGATCCCACATATTTGATACCTTAGAATACTTTAGTCACACGGATGAGTGTAAGTGAGATCGGCTGCTTGCTCCTAACTGAGCTGGACAAAGTGGCAAAAGAAAAGAAGAGCTTGAGACTTCAGAGTCAGCTCAAACTCTGCATAAATGACTTGAAAGAAACTCTTACTTCCTGCATCTCTTGCAGGGCTGAGATTGCTGAAATCATCTCGAGAGTCAATGAATTCTAATACAAATTGAATTCATAACCTCACAGGGCGACTGCTGCTCAAGTGAGGGCACTGATTAGGAAGGACTGGAATCCTGAGACTTGCAAGGGGGCACATGAGCAGATCCCAGTGAATCTTGGGACAGGGGCCCCTAAATTGAGCAGAGTCTTTGCCAGACAAGCAGTCCATTCTCCCCTTCCCATCCACCTCTACTAGTCTGAGGAGGTCAACCCTGCTTTGCTTAAAGAACCTGTGACAGTCTCCCTCGAGGTAGCTGTTTTACAATATACTTCTGATTCTCTTCGAGACCTGACCTCACCATCCCCGTTGGCTTCTAGATCTATGACCACTCAGGTCAGAGCAGGTCCCAAACGGGGGGAGGTATAAACTGTGACCCATGGGGTGGGGATGAGGGAGGCCTACACTCCAAGAGAACTACAGGACTTTTAAAAATTTATACATAGAAACCTGGCAGATTTCATGGGAACAGATATTAAGGGTGTGGGATAATAGTGGAAGGAATATAAATTCCCCAAATTTTCTTTTCTTTTCCCCAAATGTATTGATTTGAGCCCACTGAGTAGAGATTCTGCAGCTTAGAGGGTTAGAAAGAGCTCTAGGGGCACCTAGGTGGCTCAGTTGGTTGAGCATCCAACTCTTGGTTTTCCGTTCAGGTCACAATCTCAGCGTTCATGGGTTCGAGACCTGCATTGCGCTCTGAGCTGGCAGCGCAGAGCCTGCCTGGGATTCTCGCTCTGTCCCTCTCTCTCTGTCCCTCCCTTGCTCTCTCTCTCTCTCAAAATAAATAAGCACTAAAAAAAATAAATACAAGTCTTCGAAAGAAAGAGAAAGAGAGAGAGAGAGAGAGAGAAAGAATGGAAGGAAGGAAGGAAGGAAGGAAGGAAGGAAGGAAGGAAGGAAGGAAGGAAGGAAAGAAGGAAGAAAAGAAGGAAGGAAGGAAGGAAGGAAGGAAGGAAGGAAGGAAGGAAGGAAGGAAAAGAGCAAGCTCTAATGGTTTGCTTGGTCGGCTGGCTGGAGCAGGAGGCGGCCCACGGCAGACAAAGCTGGGACACCAGCACACTGACGGTGTGCTGCAGAGGAAGGCAGCGGGAGGTGTCCAAGGCCCAGGGCTTAGGGAGACTGGAACGCCAGAGTTGATTTATCGTGGAAGACTTGCTCATCTGCCTCGGGAGGGTCACCACAACTGTGAGAAATAAATCAGTGAGGGGAGCCCCAGCATCCTTACAGAGATTTGTGGTCGTCCTTCTCTGTACGTCAGAAATTACGGTGGGAAATGCAGCTAAGTGGGGGATTTCTAAGTGCAGCGGGGACAACGGGATCCTGGGGTGTTGGGGCCCAGTGGCAGCTCTTCATCAGCAAAGGCAAGGTGGGCATGGTTACAGTAAGGGACAGTGGAGTCAAAACGGTCCTCAGAACAGTCAGACATGCAGACTTACAGGGCTGGCCAGCTGATCACAGTGCCGCTGGAAAATAAATACAGGCACAGTCTACTAAACTCTTACTTGATCTGTAGAAACAGAAGAGTTTAGGTCAAGTGAAAAGAAGTCTAAGTTGAATGACCAAAACAGAGTGTGATGGCCCCTCAGTCAATTCCCAGACTTGAGCCAGCTGACAGAACCCAGGAACCTTTGAATGCAAGGGAAGCTTGCACACTGCCCTGCCCCCAATTTGTACTGTTGATCTTTCTCTCGGTCTTCCCCAGAGGGACCTATGACCTTATACCAGGCTGACTGTGCATGGGGAAAAAGGCAAGCATCAGACGTTTTGGGGACTGGCTGTGACTGACACTAATTCCAGGGGACACAAGACCTCACTATGATCCACTAGTCAGAGTAGGGGCTTATGGAGGTCAGGCAATCAGTCAGGAGCTCACCTCCTTTTCACAGTGAATCCTGCGGGTCCCTGGAGCCAGCCAGTGGTTTCATTTCTCCACGGCTAGAATGCACAATTGGAATAGACATGTTCAGGAATGGGCAGAATCCCTGAAACTCAAGTCCAACTGGGCATCCTGTATTTGTATTTACTAAGCCTGGCAATCCTACCTGAAGGAAACTCCAGGTGGGGAAAAACACGTAGTGCACAAACGTTTCTCTCCGAGGGCAGGAGAATAAAGTTTTGTTAGGAAGATTATGACCCTGAACTGGACCTCAAATGGCAAAAACCGGAGGCCAAAAGATGTGAAGTTCAGGGGAGTGAGGGGCTTGGGAAAAAGTTCTAGAAATTTCACTTTTTATTTTATTATTTTTTAAATAAATGTTTTAATCTATTTTTGAGAGAGAGAGAAAGAGAGAGATGGTGGGTAGGAGGGAGAAGGGCACAGAGGTGGGGACAGAGGATCTAAAGTAGGCTCAGCGCTGAAAGCAGAGAGCTTGATGCAGGACCTGAACCCATGAACTGCGAGCTCGTGACCCGAGCAGAGATCAAGAGTCGGACACTTAACCGACTGAGCCCACTCAGGTGCCCCTAAAATTTCACTTTCAGCCAGGTAGTCCATAGCCAAAACAACCTCCCCAAACCAAATGAAACCTAAGCCAAACCAGACCTCTGCAGTCCTTCCTCAGTTGATTAATTTCTAGGAAGTTCCCTTTACTAGGTCTGCTGATTACAAAACAAATTGTCTGTGATGATTTAGACCGCACAGTGCAGAGCGGAACATTCACATCAAAGGAATTGTATGCTTTGAGCTGACGCAAGAGCCGCCTTTGCGAATTTGCTGCTTGGAGTATGTGCCTTGAGGGCGGGAAGTGTTTAAAGTGCTTGAAGTAGTTTGAACTGGTCGGTTCGGGGGAGGGCCAACCACACGGTCATTTGGTGCTGGATACTAGAAGACCTGCGTGTGCACCTGCCCTCTATCACAGCAATTCCACTTGGACCAATTTATCCCAAAGCAAAAACCAGCTAACTGCAGGAAGATGCGTGTCCCACGATGTTACTGCAGTGACGATTAGAAGTAGAACCCCAGAAATCCCCTATATTGCTTCTTAAATGGCAAATTGAGTAGTGTTGAAACATGCATACAATGAAATGTTAGGGAACCATCAAAAAGGTTTGTATGGGATTTTTTTCTTTTTTTTTGACAGAGGAAAAACGTTCCACATCCATTGTTAAATGAATAAAATTATAAAACTGGATCTAATACGCTCCTCTTTGTGTCTAAAAAGAAAAAGTACACATTCCAAGCAGAAGACAGACAATGGGGAAGAAATTCATAGACACGGATTCTGCGATGGGCTTATGAGGGATCACTGAATGTAGCTTTGGTCTTGTTCTGTACCTGCTTCTCTGTATTTTTCAAGCTCTTCTAAAATAAAGATGGCCTTTCTAAACAATCAAACCAGCTTAAAGGAAATAATACAAAGCTGCCAGGGCCTCATGGGAACTGCAAAGACTAGGACCCTGCTCTTTGACAGCTGTCTACACTGGGAGCCCCTGGGGATGCGTGAGGTTTTGTGAAGGCCGTGATTCCCCAGAGAGTCATTCTTGGCACTTTTCTCCCCTTGTCATATCGCCATCGTCTTAATCCCACATCTGGAATACACTTGGCGTGTGTTAAGGAAGTCTTGTGATCCCACTGCGGACTGCCTTACTCTTGGTGTGTCCTTTTCCTGGTCCTCTGTCCTCCATCGCGCCTGAGGTTCTGACAACAGCTTGGGGATGGCTCTCGCCATGCCCACCATGTAGACCGTTTATGGTGTTGCTTTCCTGCTTGTTTTTTTTTTTTTAACCACCCAGTCTGTGTTACTCTTCTCTCCCTCCCTCCCTCCCTCCCTGCCACTTTTCAAATATTTGCCCAACCTGCCGCCCATTGCACACTGACTGAGACAACTCAGGCTGGTGGCATTTTCTGGGTTGGGCTCCCGCATCACTTAACCCAGTGGTCTCCATCCTTGCTGCATCTTAGAATCACATGGAAGAGCTCCTTAAAAATACAATGCCAGGGCCCTCCCTCAGAGATTCTGATGTACTTGATCTAGGATGGGAGTTGTTTTAAAGTCTTCCCCCAAGCGATTCTAACTCATGGCCTATGGTGAGAAGCCCTGCCTTTGCCCTTAGGCATCTGCAGGTCTAAAAGGAGAAAAGTCTCCAGGGAACCTACTTCTGCACAGGGACTCCCACTGGTCTGTGCTCTGTGCCCAAATGGATCCGACCAGCAAGCCCTCTGCCTCAAATTAACCCCGACAATCAAAAATGTTGCTCTTGCTGCTAAGGCTCTTGTCCAGATCGGAGGCTTGAGTCAGCTGAGAAATTCCCACTTGGCTCATTCCAGGATTGACTGATGTGTATTTTCTCTCCTAAATGCACAGAGCAGCACCCTGTATGTCTCTCTTCTGCTGTCACTCAGCATATCAGGGAGGCTGACAAGAATCCATCCTGCTCTCCCAGAATGCTCACCAGGCTCTGTCAGGTTAATTCCAGCTTTCTTCTTCTCTTCTGCTTCAGGACCTCATCATCTCTTTCCTGGATGTGTATAACAGCCTCCTAACCAGCCTCCCTCTGGTCCCTGCCGCATCCCTGTCATGTCATGCCACAGGGATCTTTCTAGATTCTCTGTCCCCTGGCCATGTCATTCCCTCACATCAAAACCTTGAATAGTTCCTAACCACCTGACTTGTAACACTGTTGATAGAATAATCTTTGTGAAATTAATTGTAACTGTCATATTTTTTGGAGTTCTTACTATGTGCCAGGCACTCAGCGAAGCACATTACATGCACGGGCTTATTTTTCAAAATGTTTCATTACAAAAATGTTCAAACATACAAAAAAGGAGAAAGAATAACACAGGTGCCCACTCTCTTCTCCATAATTTTCAAATTCAAAGATCTCTAAAGTCCAGAAGTTTATCATGCATCTGGTGCTAAAACTCATTTGGTAGAAAAGCTGACCTGAGTGAGCATGAAATGGTGTCTCGATTTAACCCACTTAGTGTGAATATTCAAACATATTGTTGCAGGCATATTAGTATGTTATATTACGGAGTACTCTCCAGACTTTCGTTAAAGGTGTGATACAACATACAGTTGCACTTGAATGCCTTTCCAAAATCTAGAAACATTTGAAATAAAAAACACAGCATTTTTAGAACTGTATGCCTGTACAAGGAGCACCTATGTACCTGCAACAGAGATCAGCAACTCCTCACATTTTGACATACTTGTTTTTTTGTCAATTTATAGATTGCATATAGATAGAGATGTATAAAGATCTAATGATACAGATATATCGATGATACATGTACAGATATAGATGATGCAGATAGATACGATGGTGGTCTCCTCCTAAAAATATATCCATATCAAATCCCTTCAACCTGTGAATGTTACCTCATCTAGAAAAGAAGTCTTGGCCAACTAATTTTTGACAAAGCAGGAAAGAATATCCACTGGAATAAAGACAGTCTCTTCAGCAAGTGGTGCTGGGAAAACTGGACAGCGACATGCACAAGAATGAACCTGGACCACCTTCTTACACCAGACACAAAAATAAACTCAACATGGATGAAAGGCCTAAATGTAAGACAGGAAGCCATCAAAATCCTCGAGGAGAAAGCAGACAAAAACCTCTTTGACCTTGGCCACAGCAACTTCTTACTCAACATGTCTCTGGAGGCAAGGGAAATAAAAGCAAAAGTGAACTACTGGGACCTCGTCAAAGTAAAAAGCTTCTGCACAGCAAAGGAAACAATCAGCAAAACTAAAAGGCAACCGACAGAAAGGGAAAAGATATTTGCAAATGACATATCAGATAAAGGGTTAGTATCCAAAATCTATAAAGAACTTATCAAACTCAACACCCCAAAAAATGAATTATCCAGTGAAGAAATGGGCAAAAGACATGAATAGACACTTCTCCAAAGGAGACATCCAGATGGCTAACAGAAACATGAAAGAATGCTCAACATCACTCACCATCAGGGAAATACAAATCAAAACCACAATGAGATACCACCTCACACCCGTCAGAATGGCTAACATTAACATCTCAGGCAACAACAGATGTTGGCAAGGATGCAGAGAAAGAGTATCTCTTTGGCACTGCTGGTGGGAATGCAAACTGGTGCAGCCACTCTGGAAAGCAGTGTGGAGGTTCCTTGAAAAATTAAAACTAGAACTACCCTACCCCAGCAATGGCACTACTAGGTATTTATCCAAGGGACACAGGTGTGGTGTATCGAAGGGGGACATGAACCCCAATGTTTACAGTGGCACTATCAACAATAGCCAAAGTATGGAAAGAGCCCAAATGTCCCTCGATGCATGAATGGATAAAGATGTGGTATATATATGCAATGGAGTATTACTCGGCAATCAAAAAGAACGAAATCTTGCCATTTACAACTACGTGGATAGAACTGGAGGGTATTATGCTAGCGAAATTAGTCAGTCAGAGAAAGACAAATATCTTATGACTTCATATGACAAATTTAAGATACAAAACAGATGAACATAAGGGAAGGGAAGCAAAAACAACATAAAAACAGGGAGGGGGACAAAACAGAAGAGACTCATAAATATGGAGAACAAACGAGGGTTACTGGAGGGGGTGTGGGAGGTGGGATGGGCTAAATGGGTAAGGGGCATTAAGGAATCAACTCCTGAAGTCATTGTTGCACTATATGCTAACTAACGTGGATATGCATTTAAAAATAAATTAAATTAAAAATAAGTACAGAAATAAAAAAGAAAAGAAAAAAAGAAGTCTTTGCAGATTAAATTCAGGATCTTTATTTTTTAATATTTATTTTTGAGAGAGACAGAGAGAGGGCTCACAAGGAGGGGAGGGGTAGAGAGAGGTGGAGGACAGAAGATCCCAAGCAGGCTCCGCCCTGACAGTAGAGAACCCAATGTGGGCTCGAACCCACAGAGAGATCATGACCTGATCTGAAGTCGGATGCCTAAGTGACTGAGCCACCCCGGTGCCCCTTAATTCAGGAACGCAAGCTAAGGTGATCAACCTGGGTAATTCAGACCCTAAGTCCAATGACAAGTGTCCTCATAAGACACACGCAGACAGAAGAGGAGAGACAGTGTGAAAATGGAAGCAGAGATCTGGGTGATAAGACCACAAGCCGAGGAAAGCCGGGAATATGGGAAGTGGAAGAGGCAAGGAAGGACTCTCCCAGAGAGCCTCAGACCAGGAGTGGCCCTGCCCACATCTTGATTTGGGACTTCTGGCCTCCATAACTGAGAGAATAGATTTCTGTTGTTTCAAGCCACCCAGTTGGTGGCCATTTGCTGTAGCAGCCCTGGGAAATGGATACAGATTTAAATACAGACATAGATACTGACAATGTCGTGGACAAAGGCTGAGCCACTTGAAAGAACTTACAGACCTCAGGACCCTTCACTGCTAAATCCTTCCCTGCCTGCATCTTGTGTAGTCCCCCCAGAGCCCCGTGAGAGACATATACACGTTTTTTTAAACCAACTTATGCAGCCATCGCCATAAATCAGTTTTAAAACATTTCATCACCTTAACACGATCCCTCGTGTACATTTGTTGTTACTTCCCATCCCCATCCCGCATCCCCATCCCCAGGCAACCTCTAATCTATCTTCTGTTCATATAGCTTTGCCTTTTCTGAATATTTCATATAAATGGACCATACAATGTGTGGTCTCTTGTATCCAGCCTCTTTCCCTGAGCATGTGTTTTTTTAATGTTTATTTAGAGAGAGAGAGAGAGAACATATGCATGTGTGTGCAAGTGGGGAAGGGGCAGAGAGGGAGAGAGAATCCCAAGCAGTCTCCACACTGTTAGTGCAGAGCCCAACGCAGGGATAGAACTCATAAACTCAGCTCTTGACCTGATCTGAAATCAAGAGTCTGGTGCGTAACCAGCTGAGCCACCCAGGCACCCCCTGAGCATAGTATTTTTGCGGTTCATCCATGTATCTGTAGATTGTCTCTTTTTATTGTTGACTAGGATTCCACCATATGGATACACCACATTTTGCCTTTCCAGTTACCAACCAATGGACATTTAGGTTTCCAATTTTTGTCTAGCCCATGAAATGTTAACTTGGGGCTAATGGGGAGACTCCATAGCTACCATCAACTCCTTGACATGACATGCAAAATGTATATGTAGGTGGTATGGGTGTGTGTGTGTTTCTTTTTCTGCCCAAGGTAACAAGATGAAAAATGGTCTGAGATCTACTATTGTTCCCATTGCAGAGGCCAGGAAATGGAGGCATATAAAAAGGATGCCCAGTTCTATTTCTTGCCACTCCTAGAGTCAGAGTCAAAACACGGGAATTGCCCCAGACCTGCGATGGAATGTATAAGCATGCATTCCAGAAGGAGAACTTAGGGAGTCGTGAACCCCAGCAGGAAGAAGGGGCTAAGGGCAGGCAGTGGCCCATGCCTTTGAAAAATAGAAGTTACCACAAGGATTCCCTGCAAGGAAGCATTTAGAAACAAGGAAATTGGGCACCCCTGCCATGTTCAAGCCAACAACAAGAGCTTCAGTGCCTGTAGGAGTTGTGCCTGTCCTACAATCTGATACTCTGTCCTTCCTGCTCCAGGTCGATGGAGTCAGCCAGCATCAGTCAATGAGGTGACTGGGCTAGGGCGGCTGTCTCCTCAGTGGGGACGCCTGCGTTTGTCTGAGTCAGATGACACAGGCAAACAGCATTACTGGGTCAGACGCAATGAGGCAGGAGCTGGCTGGGGAACTAACAAGCTCATAAATTGGAGAGGAATCAGACTATCAGATGGCAGAGGCAGGACACAACACAGCTACCCACTGGAGTCTCTGCCATAACTCAGGGAAAGCATAATATTTTTCCCAGGAAGGGGTCATCTGAAGAGCAAATCAAATCAGGATGCTCATTTAGAGGGGGAATTTATGTCTCTATTAGCAAAGTACCCCACGACACTGAGGAAGGAGCTGGGAGAAGAGGTTGGATCATCTGTGTTTCAATCTTCAAAGAGGGGCTCCCTTGGTGACAAGACCCTTCTGGCACTTGCAAGGAGTGGGGAGCTCAGAAAACCTGGCCAAGGGGCAGTCTGTGAGGTCCCTGAGGGATCCTGTTGGGGGCGTCAAGGAGAAGGTGGGACAAGCCGATGTTCCCCATCACTCCTCAATTTAATCAGGGTAATGAGTTGGTTTATAGAAGAAATTCTGAACAATTTCGCTTAGTATAAAGCATTCTGAAAAAAAATTTTGAAACCCCTATAGCACATCTTTCAGTTAAGCCACTGCAATTGGCAACAGCGTTCATTCAATGATGATAAATGAGCACTTACTGTGTAGAAAGCATTGTGCCGGGTACTGGAGACAAGGTGTGCACAAAACAAGTGTGATCTTTGACCTCTCGGAGTTTTCAGTCTCCCCGGGCACAGAGACACTGGAAAGAATGAATTCACAAAAAATATATATAATTATAAGTTGCGGTAAGTTTGATACAGAGAAGGGTAATATGAGACAGAACACCCGCAAAGAGGGAACAGGGTAGCCAGAGAAGGCTTCTCAGAAGAAAAGACATTTAAACTGAAACCAGAAGTGAGTGGGAATATTTGGAGAAAAAAGATGGATTTGTGAGGAGACCCAGCTGTTTCCTAAAATTCTACAATTTTCTCTGAACAAAACACCCACAGGCAGAGAGAGTAAGGTGACCCCCTAAGAATAAAAAGCCCATATTGTTTTAATTTCTTTTTTTCAATTTTTCTACTAATGGGCTCATTTCCTATAATGCCCAGTGCCAGCACCCTGGATGGCATCAAACACAGTGGAGGACTCAAAGACAATGGCCCTGCGCATGGCATTTGCATGGAGATGCTTCCAGGAACCTCAGGTAACTCATTCATGCATTCATTTGTTCAACAACATTTGCTGTTTATTTGTGATGGGCCAGGGACTGGGCTGGAGTAATGAGAGAGGTGTGAATCCAGATCTCATACACAGCTTAAAACAAAGTAAGGAAAGGCAAGTCAATGGGCAGTAGGGGGAGGACACAAGGGACCCTAATGAGGGACTGCGGGTCACAGATTAACAGGTGGAGTGTCCTTGAGAGCATGCACAGTGGTGCCCAGCTACCTGGATCTGAAGCCCAGCTCTCACTCCCTGTTTTATCCCAGGTGAGTGGCTTGCCCTCTGTGCATCCCTTTCCTCCCTTTTAAAATAGTACCTCTTCAGATTATTATGAGGTTTGAAGTATTAATATTTGCAAAGCCATACATAGTAAGGGCTATAGAATTGTTTGATAAGTGGATTTTAGCAAGATGGAAATAAATGCATTTTACTTTTTAAAAAAAACTTTACATGTAGAAAGTATAAAGAACTATATAAATATAACTATGTAGTCACCAAAGTTGAGAAAAGTTATCAGATTCGTATAAGTGTGTGTGTGTGTGTGTGTGTGTGTGTGTGTGTGTGTGTGTGTGTGTGTAGCAACCCTAATCCCTGTGTTCTCTTACCTAGGACACCTCCCTTGCCCATTATTATGAACTTGGTATGTACGTGTCCCTTCTAGTCCATGTTTTTATGATTTATCACCTATATGTACTTATAAACTCAGGTGCCTGGGTGGCTCTGTCGGTTAAGCATCCAACTTTGGCTCATGTCACCATCTCCCTGTTCAGAGGTTCAAGCCCCGCATTGGGCTCTGTGCTGACAGCATGGAGCCTGCTTGGGATTCTCTCTCTCTCTCTTTTTCTCTCTCTCTCACTCACTCACTCCTTCCCTCTTTGCCCCTCCCCCACTCGTGCTTTCCCACTCTCTGTCTCTCTCTCTTAAAGTAAATAAATATATAAAATAAAGTGTCATCGTCAGTTCAGAGGATCAGTTGCAGATTCAGCTTGACCCCATACTGCCAAAGTGCTCTCCACAGTGTTGCACAAGTTTCCACTCCCACCAGCAGTGTGCATTAAAGCATTAAACCTGGATCTTCTCAAGCAAGGTGAAGAACATGAAGCTGTTTCTGTATTCATTTTATTTCGAAGGACCCCCACCTTAGGTGAAAGTAATGACCAAACAGATTAAAATCCATTCACATCCTGCATTTTATGGTCTAAATTTAACTGGCCAACATTCAGATGGATTGGAGCTATTAGCATCTAAAGTGTCATGGCCTTTGTTCCCACATCTTTTGCACTTCCCCACCCTTAAACCTTTGTCCTTTTATCCCCTTCCTGTCTTCCACATTCTTTAGTTTGTATGTGGTTTCTCAGTTAATACATAGCTAATAGCTCTTACTTTTCTTGTGTTTTTAACTGCTTAAGTCTATGTGGATGTAAGAGTGAAAATTCATTTGATGGAAATACTTGCGTATATTTAAAGACCCAATTGCTCCCCTGGAGCTTGTATGCTCAAAGGATGATTAATCTTGGGGAGGCTGGGTGGCTCAGTCAGTTAAGCGTCTGACTTCAGCTCAGGTCATGATCTCCCGGTTCATGGGTTTGAGCCCTCCGTGGGGCTCTGTGCTGACAGCTTGGAGCCTGGAGCCTGCTGCAGATTCTGTATCTCCCTCTCTCTCTCTCTCTGCCCCTCCTCTGCTCATGCTCTCTCTCGCTCTTTTGAAAATAAATATTAACAAATTTTTAAAAAGAATGATTAATCTGTGTAATAAACTGATTACTACAGTCACTACACTAAAAACAAAACAAAACAAAACCTGGATCTTTTCAGCCTGAAATAACTGTGTCCCAAAATTCTTCCAAAGATATATGGACCTTGTGCTCGCTTCGGCAGCACATATACCAAAGATATACGGACCTTTACATCCATCTTAGTCTCTTATCCTTACCACATCTTGTGAGACAGGGCTTGAGAGTGCCAGAGGACAGAACTGAGGTGCGGGGGAGTCTCCAGGCTCGTCCACAGCTGTCAGGGTCTTTGATTGGGAATCAGAGCATCGTGCACTCCTTTCAGTTATGCTGACCTTTAGACCAGTGGTATCTCAGCTGTGTTCCTTAGAGCAACAGGATTCTATGGTGTCATCCGAGTTAAGGGGAGGGGGTCATGAAAAAGAAGGTGGAAAGGGAAGATGACCAGAAAAAATTGTAGGTGCTCTCCCCCAATCTCAGCCCGGGTAGTTCTGCCCTAGCCTGTCTGCCCGCTTAGAAAGACTTTATTTGGGGAAAAAAGAAGAGTCCACTGCTTAAAAAGAGAGGGAAGGGGAAGCCTACATTTATTAAAGAATGTGAATCAATAATTAATAATCTTCCAAAACAGAAAGCACCAACTACTTAAAAAAGAAATTATACCAACTCTCCACAATCTTTGTCAGAAGATAGAATCTGAGAGGTACATCCTAACTCATTCTATGAGGTAGGCATTACCCTAAAACCAAAACCAGATAAAGACATTATAAGGAAACTACAGACCAATGTCTGTCATGAACGTATACCAATATCTCTTACACAAAAATCCTTAACAAAATATTAGCAAATTAAATCCAAAAATGCATAAAAATTATACAGCATGACCAAGTGCCATTTATCCCAGGTAGGTAAGACTGGCTCAACAGACAAAAATCAACTATGTAATACAATAAAATTAATGTAATCCATTACATCAACCAACTAAGAAAAATCGTGTGATCATATTGATACAGAAAAAGTATTTGGCAAAATCCAATACCCATTCGTGATAAAAACTCTTACTAAATTAGTTTTAGAGAGGGATTCCTTCAGGTTGATTTAAACACCCCCCCCCCACCCCCACAAAAAAACCCTACTGCTAACATCATACTTAATGGTGAGAAACTTGAATCTTTCCCACTAAGATAAGGAATTAGGCAAGTTTATCTTCTCCTACCATTGCTTTTCAATATTATACTGGAAGGTCTAGATAATGTAATAAGGCAAGAAAAGGAAATAAAATGTATACAGCTTCAAAAGGAAGAAATAAAACTGTTTTTGTCCTCAGATGACAGGATCATGTATATAGAAAATGTGAAAGAATCTATAACAAAACAAGACAACAAAAACTCCTGCAATAAGTGATTATGGCAGTGTTTCAGGATACAAGATTAATATACAACAATTAATCATTTTCTTACATACCAACAAGGAACAAGTGGAATTTGAAATAAAAAACACAACACCATTTAAAAAAAAGGAAAAGAGGGGCCCCTGGGTGGATCAGTCAGTTAAGCATCAGACTCATGATCTCAGCTCAGGTCTTGCTCTCAGGGTCATAAGTTCAAGCCCCATGTTGGGCTCTGTACTGGGTGTGAAGTCTACTTAAACACACACACACCACACCACACACACACCACACCACACCATTTACAAGTAGCACTCCCCCAAATGAAATACTATGGTATAAATCAAATAGAATATGTGCATGATCTTTGAGGAAAATGATAAAACTCCAATGAAAGAAATCAATGAACTAAATAAATAGAGATAGGTTCCCTGTTCATGGATAGAGTCAACATTGCCAAGGTGTCAGTTCTTCAATTTGATCTAGAGATCCAATGCAATGCCAAAGTTCTGGCAAGTTATTTGGTAGATATTGACAAACTATTTTTAAAGTTTTTATGAAGAGATGAAAGACCCAAGATAGCCAACACAACACTGAAGGAAAACAACATTGAACTGACAGTGACCTATTTCAAAACTTACTATAAAGCCACAGCAATCAAGAAATCCTGTAGCAGTGAGTCACACAGAGAGTGTCAGGACACCAAGGCTTTTCTTTCCATGAAGCAGCTTTATTCGTGCCAGCACGGGCTCAGTGAGCTAAGACCCAAAAGGCCGAGCCCTGAGTGCAGTGGGAGGTTGCCTTTTGTACATTTTTTGCTCCTTTGTCTCCCATATATGGTAACATACAGTCTGAATGGGCAGTCTAGGTTACAGAGTTGGAAGGAACGTCGCACATGTGCACACAGCCAGGTTGTCTTCATTTGTCTTGAGATTTTCACCACATTCATTAGTGTGGGGTTCTACCACAATCCTGCCACCTAAGGGGTATTGCCCTTTCTCCCATGGGAGTTTATTGGAGTGGGTATTTGGAGTTGGGTATTTCCCTTTCCTGGGGTTAGTTATGTTCTGAAAAAACCCCAGGGGTTAGATTCTGGCTAACTAGTTTCTCCTGAGAGGGCAAATTTTGTAAGAATAGAGTGTTCTGGCATATTTTGAAATGGTTCCCTTCCATGCCCTGCACCCCGCCCTTGCCCCCCTCCCCCATTAAAAGCATGGGGGATTTTTCTCCAATGTTTATTGTGAGAAACTGGTCAAGTTCCTGGAGGTAAATCTCACAATACTGTGGGAGCCTTGCTATGAAGTTGTGGGGGGAGGGGACACAAACATTCAGTCTATAGCAAGCAAGTCTATATGATATTGTCTCATTGTTATTTTTAATTTTGATTTCCCTAATGACAGATGATAATGAGCATCTTTTCAAATGTTTATTTTCAATTTGTAATCTGAGGTGCCTGTTCAGGACTTTTGCCCTTTTTTAAAATTGGGTTGTTTTCTTACTGTTGAGCTTTAAGAGTTCATTGTATAGTTTGGATGCTAGACTGTTATGAAATACATGTTTTGAAATTATTTTCTCCTTGTCTGTGGCTTGTTTGATATGCTTTTAGGTAGAAGCTAAGTTTATAAAAAGTGGGTTAATTTAAAGAAAAAATGTTATGAAAATATAGTGAATCCCTATAAGGAACTAAGTACAGATGGTAGTTGAATGTAGAAGAAATCTTTTTTAAAAAAAAATTTTTAACGTTTATTTTTGAAAGAGAAAGAGACAAAGCACGAGTGGGGGAGGGGCAGAGAGAGAAGGAGACAGAATTTGAAGCAGGCTCCAGGCTCTGAGCTGTCAGCACAGAATCCGACATGGGGCTCGTGAGATCATGACTTCAGCCAAAGTCGGATGCTTAACCAACTGAACCACCCAGGGGCCCAGAATGTAGCAGAAATCTTAGTGGCAGTAAACACATGAACAAAATACAGGAAATGCTCCTTTAGGATAAAGTGTCTCTGTCTCTGTCAATGTCTCAGGTACACACACTCCGCTTACACAGAATAAGTCAAATTCCACCTCATGGGAATGTTCATGTCTCAGGTAACATTTCGGACCCTGGTTTACAGAGCACAGTTAGATTATTATTCTAGCAGTTTGCACGTGTGGGAAGTTAATTATTCCAAGTCTGTAAGAAAGAGTTTTTACCAAGTAGTACATGCAACACATACACACACACTATAATGTAAGTTTTAAATCCAGTTGAAGGTGCAAAGAAAGGAAACTGGTATCTTCATTCAAAAACACAATGTTTTAGTTTAACTGAATTCTTACCCCCAGAAAATGTGTCTTCCATGGGTCTCTAAACACCCGAGTTTTCACACTATCTTGCTTCTTGTGAATTCACAGAAGCAAGAAAGGCACATTCCCCCCACATCTTAACAAAAATCCTTGGCATTTCTGAATCAACAGTGGAACAATAGCATGAGCTAAAGCTGGGGGCAGAAGGGAGATAGGTGTGTTCAATGACCTGAGAGAAAGTGGGTGGCCCGACTGCTGCGGGGGTGAGCAGAGAGTGAGATGTTGCCAGGGAGGTGGGCAGGGCCAGTTGTGTGGGGCCTCAGATGCCACTTTAAGCATTTTGAAAGCAAAGCAAAGGTCATTGAAGGAGTAGTGGTGGGGGGGGCGGGGGTGACATGATAACATTTGACTTTCACATTAAAAAAAAAAAGTAGTTCCTATTCACCATGTATTCCTAAGAAGGGTGGTTTTAGGGCTAGAAAATTGGGTCATTGAAGTTGCTTACTGCTTGTCGGAGAAGCAGGAGTTGGAGAGATGCTCCATAGGCCAGAGAGGAAAAAGTAAGACCCAAGTAAGAGAGTATGGGTTAAATAGTTTATTTCTTGTCTACTTTTTTTCACAAGTACAACTCCACTTCTCTTTCCTGTATGCAAGGTGTATCTGTAGATTATCACACCATCTTGGACACTTTCTAGCATCCTCAATGGAAGCATGCCTTTGCCAACACCTTGGTCTTAGACTTCCAACCTCCAGGACAAAAAGAAAGTAAATTTCTGTTGTCCCAGTTGTCCAATTTATGGTACTTTATTAAGGCAGCCCTGGCAAACCAAGACAGTGGGCGATAAACTGCTATACTATTTGTAGTATTTGGACCTTGGTGATCAACAGATCATGGCTATTTTCCTATCACATTCCAGGTGTTACAGTCACTTCAAAATATAACTTATGCTCATCAGTACTTTAAAATCACAGTTGTTATTGGAGTGCCTGGGTGGCTCAGTCATTTAAGCCCCTGACTCTGGATTTCAGCTCAGGTCATGATTTCACTGTTTGTGAGTTGAAGCCCCACATCTGGCTCTGTGCTGACAGCATGGAGCCTGCTTGGGATCCTCTCTCTCCTTTCCTCTCTGCCCTTCCCCTGCTCTCTCTCTCTCTCTCTCTCAAAATAAATAAACTTAATTTAAAAAATAAATAAAATAAAATCACAGTTGTTATTAAACCCACTGCTAAATCATGTTATGTAACACATTAACAAAGGAAGTGCATGTGTTATTATGTCACAATTTGTAAAATTCTTTGAGAACTGTTTATTCGTTTTCTTCATATCTCTATGTATTTTATGTTATGTATTTTAATACATTATTCTGAGAAGGGCTTATAAGATTGCCAAAGGGGTCCCTGGCACAAAACAGATTAAGAATCCCTTCTTTGGGGCACCTGGATGGCTCAGTTGGTTAATCATCTGACTCTTGTCTTTGGCTCAGGTCATGATCTCACAAGTGTGGGATCTAGACCTGTGTCAAGCTCCATGTGCTGAGCTTGGAGCCTGCTTGGGTCTGTCTCTCTCTCTCTCTCTCTCTCTCTCTCTCTCTCTCTCTTTCTCTCTCTTTCTCTCTCTTTCTCTCTCTCTCTCTGTCTTTCTCTGTCTCTCAAATAATTTTAAAAAAAGAATCCCTTCTGTTTTTATATTTATTTTTTTGGATAGCACAAGTGGGGAAGGGCAGAGAGAGGGGGATAGAGAATCTGAAGCAATCTCTGTACTGACAGGTTGACAGCGGCCAGCCTGATGTGGGGTTCTAACTCATGAACCTGATCATGACCTGAGCCGAAGTTGGATGCTCAACCAACTGAGCCACCCAGATGCCCCAAGAATCCCTTCTTTAAGAAGAAGAGAAACAGTATAAAGATATGTCTCCACACCTCAGACCCCCCCTTCCCATCCCAGAGTTCTGGGAGGTGGAGGACAGGGCGGGGAGGTAGTGTGTTCAGGGAATTGTTTTTCCAGTTAGAGACTATTATGTGACTAAAAGTGCTGTGCAAATTTGTCCTGATACACAACAAACCAGGTGCAGAGACTTCCCCTACTCTGTCCCCACACCCAAAGGTGGAGGCTTGGTTTATTTCACTTCTGGGTTCCCAGATGTATTAGTCTGGGTTCTTCAGAGAAGCAGAACCAGTAGAAGTCCCAGGATCTGCAGTTGGCAAGCTGTACACCCAGGAGAGCCTGTGAAGTGAGTTCCAGGGTGAGTCTGAGACCAAAGGCAGAAGGCTAATGTCCCAGCTTGAAGGCAGCCAGGCAGGAGGATTTCTCTCTCACTTACAGGAAGCTCAAGCCTCTTTGCTCTGTTTAGGTTTTCAACCGATTAGAGGAGGCCCACCCACACTGAGGAGAGCAATCTGTTTTACTCTGTCCATGGAGTCAAACGTTATTCTCATCTGGAAACACTCTCACACACATAACGAGAACAATGTTTGGCTGAATATCTGGGCAGCCCATGGCCCAGTCAAGTTGATGCATAAAGTTAAGCCTCACATCACAGTACGACTAAGCTGTGCTTAGAACACCACTGATGCTCACATAAATATTTGTGGAATGAATGAATGAATGAACAAAAAGTTGTGGTAGAAATATCCAAATGGGGCCAGCTGGGAAGTGGAAAAGCAGCCCAGGACCTAAACTGTCTTCCATGGGGTAGAAGGAACCTCCACACCTGGTTTCCCAAGGATAAGAGGGAGAAGGAACAAGGCTTCGGTTCACTTCTGAGCACACAGTTTGCTTCTGATTGACTCCCTGGAAGCCACAGGACTGCTTACGGCCGTGCATGCTAACTAAACCTCGGCGGAGGGACTGCTGGCTGGGCAACCTTTGCACAATGCTGGCCGCCAACATACCAATGGGCAAACATAAGACCCTCAAAGGAGATCCTGGCATTCGATGCAGATTCCACAGACATCAGGATGCTGGGGACCAAACAACAAGGATCTGGCTTACACCAGGAGACTTCAACAAACTCCCCCTGCTCTACATGCCCCGTCTCTCTTCCACACAGGTGCTGCCTCCCAAAGATCCTCAGGGCCCTGAGGGACACGGAGGATGGCTCTCAGGCAGATGACTCATTGGGTCACACGCCCCTTTGAAGGGTGAATCCTGTCTCATTGCTGCCTCCCCCCTGCCTACTGTTAAACTCCTGCACCGGACACATCAGAGGGGTTGGCTGTGAATGATCCAGACTCCAAACCCCAAGAGGCAGAGGACGAAACTTCCTTCAAAGGACTTGAGGAGAGTAAAAAGGCTGTGAAGTCTGCAGATCGCTGTTTGCAACTTCAGGGACGGCAGGAGGAGCCCCACTGAAAACTCTCAGGAAGTGTCACTGAAGCCAGCGGCTCCAAGATAACCAGAGTGCAGGTCGGCGTGGGACCGAAAATCCAAATGTGACCTCATCAGTGATGAAGGAGTGGCTTCCCTCTTTGGGAGGATCCTATTTTCCATGTGACTGCTTTCTTGAAGGTGCCACTTTGCCCAGCCACACCCCTTCCCCCCTCCCCCCACACAGAGGAAAATATTAGCAATAAACTGCACTCTGGAGATTAACGCAGCAGCTGGCATACAGCAGGGCCTGTCCAAGAAGTGAGCAGAGAAGAACACGGGCTGGCCCTGCCACTCCCTGGGCTAGCGCTTTCTGGCCAGTGGTCGCCATAGTAAAACTCGTTCAGCAAAGGGGTAAAGAAAGAGAAAACTGGGTGCAGATCCTTTCGTACAGCAGTGCATTAGAGCCAAGATAAAGAACAGGAAAATGTGGCTGTTGCCACAATCCAGGTGGCAGCAAATCTGTTTCAGTCAAGATCTCTCAGTCTGGGGATAAACTTCAGCAGGATATTTCTCAATCTTCGGGTTTCCTGGCAGTTTGTTCATACTCACTTATATAAATAAGCCATCGGGGCACTGTTATGGGTTGCATTGTGTCCCCCCACCCCCAAATTCATATATTGGAGTCTTAAGCCCCAAGACCTCAGAAGGTGATATATTTGGAGACAGGGTTTTTAAAGAGGTGATGAAGGTAAAATGAGATCATTAGGCGGAGCCCTCATCCAGTATGACTAACATCCTTCTAGGAGGAGGAGATTAAGACACAGACACACACACAGGGAGGACCATGTGAACACACAGGGAGAAGACGGCCATCTATTAGCCAAGGAGAGACGTCTCAGGAGAAACCAATGCAGCTGACACTTTGATCTTGGACTTCTATCCTCCAGAATTGTGAGAGAATAAATTCCCAATGTTTAAGCCACTCAGTCTGTGGTACTGTGCTATGGGAGCCCTGGCAAACTCACACAGGGACCCCACAAAAAAGAACATGAGCACATCCTCATTCATCCTCATTATCCATTCAAAGGAGTCCCAGGCAAGATGGATTCCTACTCTTCCCCGCAAGTCTCCAGCCAATTCTGTAATTTCTAAATTTTACTGTCATAGCTCCCCACCCCTCGTTTCAACTTTGACACTAAATGGGAATCCAATTAAAACTTGTCTGTTCTTCAGATCTGCATCCCCACCTGAATGCCTTCCCCACGTGCAAGTCCCAGAGATGCCTCACCTGATGGGGACTGAAGGACTGGAGGAAATGAAGAGATGGTTGGAAGCAGCTCTTTGTACTTATCCACACAGAGCTGGAAAGGCATCAACCATGTGACATTTTCATTCTCTTGGAAATCCCAAGAGACACTGAGGGGCCACTTGTGGTTGTTCCCATCCTACAGATGAGAAAGGAAAGTCACAGACAATAGAATAGCTTAAGACATTGTTTTCCAGCCCCTGATGGTAGGCATAGTCTGGTGCTCGCATAAACTTTTGGTGTAAAGGGTTTATGTGTGTGTGTGTGTGTGTGTGTGTGTGTGTGTGTGTGTGTTGTGTGTGTGTGTGTGTGCATGCAATGCATATGTTGAAATAGCCACCTAACTGGTGTCTGCATTTCCAGGCTTGGCCACCTCCAATCTCCCTTCCACGTTGAATCTAATGAAGGTTTCTATAGATTATGTCTGATATCATCACTTCCATATTAGAACCTTCCGGTGACTCCCCATTGCTCTCAGGACGAGTTTGAAGTGCCAAGCATAACCAAGAAACCTCTGAAATATCTGACCCTGGCCCCCCACTCAGGCTCCATATCCTTCCAAAGGTGCCGAGCTTCCCTCCCTCTCCTCCCTGGCCTTTCCTCTGGAAACCTCCTTTCTCCACAATTCACCTGGCCAACTCTTTCCCATAGGTCAGTCTCATCTTAGGTAAAACATCTTCCAGGAAGCCCTCCCCAGTCCCATAAACTAGCTTCAATGTCCCTCTGTGGACCTCCCCTGCATTCCAGCTTTCCTGTTCCTTGTACTGTATTATACTGTTGGCTTGTCAGTCTTCCCTCTGGAGTATCAGCTTGGTAATAATGTCTGTGTCTTGTTCTCTGATATATCCCCAGGGCTAAGTACAGCATGTGGCACACAGGAAATGCTCACTGTATATTGGTTTAAATGAATTTTGAATGGAAGTTAGGTATATGGACATCTGGGGCAGGAGAAAAAGGAAACATCCTCGTTCTTATGTTTGGGCATTTCCATGGGTATGACTCAGAAAGAGAAACGTTAAAAAAAAAAATACGCTTTGATTTTGAGTCCAGCAGAGTTTGACCTTAAACCAACTTTCAAGCAGGGAAACTAGAATTCTGGGTCCAGTGAATAATTATTTCCCCTTCCTTATTTACCACTCATATCCCATCATCCAAAACTTAGACATGTGGCCACACATTGCTGCCAGGAAGACTGGGAAATGCAGTCTTTATTCCTAGGTGACCGTATGCTCTATGAACAATCATCTTATGCTGGAAGAAAGGAAGGCTGGATATGGAGGGACAGCTGGTAGTCCTTTGCTCAGCATCCTCAGGTCTCCATGGCAACCTCTCCTACCCACACAGCCTGCACTCTGGGTCAGAGTTCACAGAACCGTCTGGCATGAGTGACAGCAGCAAAAAGCCACCACGCTTCATTCCAAGTCTTCCAGGACCCACTACATGTGACACGAGCCATCCAATGGGAAAACTGGGAAGCCATATATCTTTCTTCAGAGCCCACTGACCCTTTGCATCATCTCTCCCCCCGCTTCCTTTCTCTCCTTTTTTGAAAGTTTATTTATTTATTTTGAGTGGGCAGAGACAGAGGGAAAGGAACCCCAAGCAGGCTCCACGCTCTGTGCAGAGCCCGACAAGGGTTTCCATCTCACCACTGTAAGGTCGATACCTGAGCTGAAACCCAGAGTCTATTGCTTATCCTACTGAGCCACTGAGGCACCTCTCCCCTACTCTTTCTCTTATACCACATTATCTGCAACTTGAGAGACATCAGGTCTAACAAAAAGGTCACTAACTTTGACCCAGCAGACCAGGGTTTGAATCTTGGATAAGCCACTTACAAGATATATGGCCTTAAATATTTAACCTGTCTGTACCTCATTTTCCCATCTGTAAAATGGGGATTATAAGATCTCATGGGAACTGTGTTAAGGACTAAGCGGCTCATAGTAAGAGCTCAATAAATGGCAGCTACTGTTATCACAATGATTCACTTGGTCACTGAGGTCACTGCAGCTGCCTTCCACATAATCACCCAATAAGCAGAGTTTATTAAAAAAGCCTCTGTGCCAGGGTTAAGTCACATGGTTTTCAAAGAATCAATATGTTAAGCTACCCAGCATAAGCAGACAGGCTATAAATAAAATTAGATTTCAAAGACTGTCCCAGATTGGCAGAGACCTCTGTACTCCCTGGTTTATCATTTTTCTGCGTGTTGCTAATATTGCTAATAATAGCAGCGATAGCTGTCATTTGTCAAGGGTCCCCCGTGTGCCAGACCCTGTGCTTTTTGATCCTCACGGTGGACTCAGGAGGCAGGCTTTCTCAGTCTCCTTTCACAAGTGAGGAGACGGCTCAGAGGGGAAAGCGATTTGCCCCAAGTCACCCAGAGCCAGCTTGGTACTCAGATTCAACTCTAAAACAGCATTTTGTATTTATTCATCTGCTCCTTCTTGTACTTCTTTATATAAAAAAAAAATTCCCTCAAAATGATAAGTACAAATCACCTGTTATCACACAACTCTCTCCTCTTGAAGTCTATAATGAAGAAGTAAGTGAGAGCCACCGCCAGGCTTGCCGATCCCTCCCCCCTAGGGAACCACTCTTAGAACCCTGTTCTTCATGCCTATGCAGTTTAATAGTCTTTCCATTGTCATTCCCACCCGCTTTCAAACAAGTCGTTTCAAACAGGAGGAGCTAAAACTGCCAGGTTCAAACCTGCCAGGAAAAATGGCTTACACACCACACTCGCTGGCTTCAGTGGGTATGTTTCTTCCATTCATGTGTTCAGTCACTCATTTATCCATTCAATAAACACCAACCAAGCACCTCACACTCACCAAGAACATCTTAGGCACCTGGAATACAAAAATTAGTAAGATTCAGGCTCTCTCTTGGAGAAATCATTAGCATAGACAGAAAGCCCATTCCCCGTCACAACACAAAAAGGAAAGACGTGTAACGTGTCAAAATGAAGGTCAAAATGAGGAGAAAGCCAGGGAAAGAGACACTTGAGTTTAGAATAAGAGGATGCACAGACTACACACGACCAGGGGGTGCGTCATCCCAAGAAGAGGCCAGTAGGAGGGAAGGTAGAGGCTTCTTGTGTGGTAGGACACCATGGAAGGCAGTGGGAAAGTCACTCCAGCCTTGAATAACATTCCTATTTGACTGCACCTGACCTTTCAAGCTGCTATAAGGCCTCTTCTTCTAGAAGGAAGATAGATGTTCCACTTGTAGACATGTTAGCTACTGAAACTAATATAACACTGTATGTTAACTATACTGGAATTAAAACGAAAACTTATGGATAAGTAAGTAAATAATATGCCAACATTTTAAAATCCATTATTAGGAATATGTGACAATAAGAAGACATAAAGTATTACCAACACGTGCTACAACATGGATGAATCTTGAAAACATTATGCCAGGTGTAAGAAGCCAGTCAGAAAAGGCCATATACTGTTTGATTCCATTTATACAAAATGCCCAGAATAGGCAAGTCTATTGAGACAAAGTAGATTTGTGGTTGCCTAGGGGTAGTGGGTGTTGAGAGGAAATGGAAAGTGACTCTGGGGCATATGGGGGTTTGCGGGGGAGGAGATAAAGGAAATGTTTTAGTATTGATTGTCGTGATGGTTGCACATTTTGTGAATATACTAAAAACATTGAATTGTACACTTTAAATGAATGACTTATATGGTATGTGAATTATGTCTCAATAAACCTTTTTAATTTTTTTAATATTTATTTATTTTTGAGAGAGAGAGAGACAGAGAGCATGAGCAGGGGAGGGGCAGAGAGAGAGGGAGACAAAGAATCCAAAGCAGGCTCCAGGGTCTGAGCTGTGAGCACAGAGCCTGATGCAGGGCTTGAACCTATGAACTGCAAGATCATGACCTGAGCTGAAGTCAGATGCTCGACCGACGGAGCCACCCAGACGCCCCTTGTTGTAATTGTTACTTTCTCATAACCTCACTTTGGACATAGGGACAAAAAAATCTGCTTTTGAATTTGGGTTACATTGAGAGTCCATTGGCCAGTCAACAACCCAAATCTAGTTTTCTCTTTCCCTGGTTTAATCCAGAGGTTACCTGGAGGACCTTGTCTTCAAACTGCCTCCATCAGAATCACCTGGAGTGCAGGATACAAATGCAGATTCCCAGGCACCATCCAAGCCCAGTGAATCAAAATCATGGGACATGCATCCCAGGAATCTAGACTTTAATTCTGATATGTACCAAAGTTGAAGGACTGTGCTCTACACAATGATTCTTGGCTTGTAACTTCCTCCATTGCATGATGCTGAGCCCCAACCGATTTCTGAGTGCAAACTGATCCCAAATAGACCCAGACTGCTGAGACCACAGATTTACATCAAGACATACCTGATGTGGAAGAATCTCTGTAAAGAGAAATAAAAATAAATGCAAACTAGGTGTGTGACTATTGTAGGTGAGGTGTGAGAGGCAGACAGTCTGAATGGGCCAATGGAAGGCTTCACAGAAAGGCTAAGGACAGAAAGAAGGGGATGGCTAGCTTGTGTTCCAGACGTGCAACTGGCCACATGTAGGATGTCAGTCCCAAATCTGATGAGCTGGATGACCTCAGATTTAACTCCTCTAATCTCAGTGGTGGGTTGGGTCACCTAAGAACATGCCATTCTGTCCCCTTCCAGCCATCCAGATCTTCCCAACCTACAGTACATCCTTCTGACCTCTGTGCCTTTGGCCTCATCACTACCCTTCTCTGAGTTCAATCTCTTCATGTATAAAATGATGGGTTTGATCCTGATTGTCTAGGGATTCTTTCCCCCCTCTGACATCATGTCATACAAGATCAAATGACCTTTGGGAAATATTGGGATGGTTTCTACTATGGTTTTGACCCCCAGGATTAAAACAAGAAAGGATATGACCTGCATATTTCAAGATCCATTTGATTGAGGTATATTTTACCTCTAATAAAATGCACCCATTTTAAGAGTACATGTTGGTGAGTTTTGACACATACAACCTTTGTTGTTACTGCAATAATCAAGACAAAGAGCATTTCAATATCCCCCCAAAGTTCCCCATGCTCCTTCCTAGACAATCCCTCCTCAGTGTTTTCTATCACTATAGATTGTATTTGTCTTTTCTAGAATTTCATATGCTGAAATAATTCAACATGAACTCCTTTATGTGTAATTCCTAGAGATCCACCCATGTTGTGATGTGCGTGGGTAAAGTCTCCCCTTTTATTACCAGCTCTGTTTTCATGGGCCTGAGAAACGGAGAGCAATCATCACTTCCTAGGAAGCCCTCCACCTCCCCTGACTAAGCCAAACCTGTCATTTGTTCACACATCCCATGTACCCTAGCACCGTATTCCTTGCCACAAACCTTTTGGTTTCTCCATAGCTGCCCAAGGGTCAGGGAGAAATCTGGGAAATCCAGAAATCTGGAGAAATCCCAGGCCCTGGGAAATCTGAGGTTTGTGGGTGTTTCCACTACCCAGGATGCTGCTACACTGTTTATAATGTCCTGGCCTCAAGTTGTAATGTGATGGTCAGTTTATCATTATGTTCTAGTAGTTCCTTCCAGAAGCACTCTCGTGGTTGTATCCACATTCCAAATCCCGGCTTTTGGGATTTGATTTGGGTAACAGTGGGGTTTAGTTTGCTAATGGAAGGTCCCTTCCTCATACCCATTCTCTAGCCAGAATGTTCCATGCAGATGGTCCCTAGTAAATATGTGACCTTTCCTGTACCTTGAAGAGGAGACAATAAAGTTTATGGGGCAGAACTACAGCAACAGTCTATGGCTTAGACTGATCATCATGACCTTAGCCTCCCCCAGGAAGTCTGTTCAAGATGTCAGCTTGAGTATTCAGAAGGGCTCTTATCCCAGTCATCCCTGTTGTCATTTTCATGTATTTGTGTGACTGTTTTGTTACTGTCTCTTCCCCCACAGTCTTGCAAACTTCAGAGGTCAGAGCCTGGTCTGTTCTGGCCCCCTCTCCATCGTCAGTGTTCAGCACACTACCTAATACACAGAGGATGACCAATGGGTATGTGTTGCCCAAAACACAGAAGAGGAAGAAAGAAGTGAAAACATAACAGATGGGAAGGAGGGAGGAGGAAAGGAACAAGGGAAGGAAGGAAGGGCAGATTACATTGTGGGAGTTCTTCCCCATAGCACTTGTAACAAGGTGAACTCTGATAGACAGTATCAAGCAGGTCTTTACTTACACTGTCATGGGTTGAGTTGTGCCTCCACAGAAAGATACACTCAAATCCTAAACCCTGGTACCTGTCAGTATGACCTTATTTGGAAATAGGGTCTTTGCAGATGCAACTGAGTTAAGGTGAGGTCGTCTCGAAGGAGGGTGAACTCTAAATCCAATGACTGGTGTCCTCATAAGAAGAGGGGAAGAGACACAGGCATGCAGGGGGAGAAGACCATGTGAGGAAAGAGACAGCGAGTGGAGGGATGCATCTACAATCTAAGAAGAGCTGAGAATTGTTAGTAACATCAGAAGCTAGGAGGAGGCAAGGAAGGACCTTCCTCTAGAGCATTAAGAGAGAGCATGGCCTGGCTGACACCTTTGCTTTTGAGTGTCTAGCCTCCAGGATTGTGAGAGAAGAAATTTCTGTTGTTTTAAGCCATCCAGGTGTGTGGTCATCTGCTAAAGCAGCCCCAGGAAGCTAATACGTACACCCATCAAATGAGGTTGAAATTACAACCTGTCTACTGGGCTGTTTCCCCTGCGAAAGGCAGGGGCTGCATGTTGTTCACCTCATTCACCCTAGTACTAGGACTGTGTGCTACATGGTGGGGTGTTGTTGCTTGGTCTCCATTCACTGAGTGGCCAGGAGGAAAAGAGGGTGGCGGTGGCTCTGTGGGACCCTCTGAGCCTCTCCGGGCATCAGCAGTTACATCTTTTCCATAGGAAACCAGCTGAAGGGCACCACCCTGCCCAAGAGCAGGTAGGATTCCTCCTCCCTGGAAGGAAAAACAAATTCACTTCCTTTCTGAGGCTCCCCCCTGTGTCCCACTCCCCAAATACCCCTTCACTGCAGAATGCCTCACCACAAACCTACTCCTGCGTCCACTGAAATCCTTCAAGTCGGCAAAGAGCAGAATAGCTCATCAGGGACCAGGTTTGCAGGTGACTGAGCCGTACTGGGAATCACAGCTCATTTTTAGAAAATAAACTCCAATTAGCAATCTCAGTTGCTTGTTTCATTTCCTGGCTGTTCAAATTTCACGTGTGCTGCCACTGCTGCTGCTGCTGTTACAGCCACCATCTCTGTGGGGACTTCAAACCTGGAGACCCTGGGGACATGTGTGGGTTCTTCGTTCTTAACCTCAAGAGACCTGCATTCTGGAGAGGTGAAGTCTAAGCATGGAGGATGTGTGACCGCCACACTGATCACCTTGCACGCACCAGGCACCAGGCCACCCCCTGCACACACTCGCGAAACGTGCGATATTGGTCCCATTTCACAGGTGAAAAACTGAGGCTTGGAGAGGTTAAGGCTTCTCCATCTCAAAGAATGTTAGCCTCTTCTCTCCTCCCCCCCTCCTCTGCTGTCCAAGCCAGAAGAACGGGAATCATTTTTAACTCTCATACAATCAATTAATAATTCTGCTCCTTTGGCCCACAAACTGGGTCTCAAATCCACACACCTCTCTCCATCCCCACTGCCAACGCTCTGGTCTAGCAAATGATGTCTGATTGCCCAGTGTGCACTAGGCTGTGCCCTGAGCACCTGGGATACATAGAGAAACAAAACTTGTCAAGTCTGGACGTCCAAGAGAGCCTTCGTTCCAGCAGTGTCTTGCCTAGATTATTGGTACATCCTCCAGTTCATTCTTCCTTTTCTCTCCTTCCACAGAAACCATTCTCCACAGTGCAGCTGACTTTTTCAAAATAAAAATATGATCATGTCACCCCCTTCTTACAATTGTCTGCGTGGTTCCTGTTGCTCTAAGGATTAAGGGTTATCCTCCCTAAAATGGTTTACAAATCTCTTTCATGACCTGACCCTCATGATCTCTTTAGACCCAGCTCTCGCTGTTCTCCTCTCTGCCACACACTCCATATCCACTTTCTTCCATATGAAGTTTCCTCAGTTTAATTTGGAGTCTAAGGCACCCCACTCTCTCTAGCCCCTGGCTGCCATATATGCAAGTTTCTTTGCCTGGCATATGGCTCTCTTCTGTTTCCTTCCACTGGGAAGCTTTCCCAGACCTTCCACACTGCTCTGACTACATTAGGGGTTTCTGCTATGTGACCTTCTGGCATCAAGTCTTCCCATATCCTGGCACAGGTCACTCTTTGTTAATGCTGTCTTTGGCACTGGGTTGTACCCTTTGAAGACAGGGATGGGGTCTGCTCTTCTTGTCATTGTATCCACAGCACTAACAGCATCTCTCAGTATTTGCTTATGGAATGAGTGGATGAATGCATGAATAGTGAAGAAGTAACAGGTCTTAGTCTCATAGCTAGTAAGTGGCAGGAATGGAATTTGAACACTAAACCCCCTCCTCTTAACCACCATCATCCACTGTGAGGGATGTGGTCGGATGTAAATAAAGTGAGTTTTGGGAAGAACATACCATCATTTGTCATAAATCTTTCTAATCAGAAGTAGGGCAGGGAAGCGGATGATACACAGGATATGGTGTGAGTGCTTCATCATCCTGGGTCTAGAGAATGATCAATTTTATCCCCGGTTATCAAGGGAATGGCAGAAACACAGAATACCCAAGGGAGCATGGATTTTAGACATTGTCTTGTCTTTCAGCTCCATGGGAATGTCAAAACTGAGGCTCAGCGTGGAAAGGGATGCCCTCCTCAACTTACCCACTGCAAGAGGCAAATGTAGCCCTAGAATCTCCAATTTCTTGACACCAGATCCCATGCTGATATCATGAGCGTAACTAAACTTGGGGGAAGTCTAAGTGTCTTAGCCATCATAAAGTGGCTCAAACGCAAAAAAAAAAAAAAAAAAAAAAAAAAAAAAAAAAAATCCTAAATTTTTCCCATGCATCAGAGCTGTGGCTTTGGAGGAGAAATCCTTACTGTTTGATGTAAAATTCCTTTCCAAGGAAAGGAGGAAGGTAAATGAAAGGAAGAATGAATATTGATACAACCCAGGTGAGCACAGCAACCATGGTGGGTCATTTCAGGAAAACCAATGGACGTTTTTAGTCCTTCCCCAATAGGGAAGAGAACAAGGAAGAGAAAGGAAATCCAACCCATGTGTGGGGCTACTTATAACCACTTCCACTGGGAGGAAATTAGAATGGATGGAGGGGTTGGTGGGAAGACTGAGCCAACCCCACCCAGTTACTGTGTGCCAGTCATGCTAAGTGTATCATATGCCTCAGCCCATTGACTTCTCACAACAACCCAAAAAAACATACGTCCATAGTTGTACAACTAGCAGGTACTGAGTGGGGACTGGAGTCTCCTTCAAGCCTAGGGTTCATAAACAATATGCTATGTTGACTCTGGGCCATCAAAATTGTTGGCCAACATCAAATACTGCCTAGTTGGGAACTATGTCATCTTCCCTACCCAAGGGAAGTCCCAGACAAATTAAGAGTGATTCCCAAGATCCCTCAGAAAACCCTATAATCTGGAAATGCCCAAAGATCAAAAGTATTGAAAAAAAGTACTAATTTCATACCTTCTGGAAAGTTCTCAACCACTGAGAACAAAGAAAACAACCATTAAACATCTACCATGTGCCAAGTACTACGCTTTCCGTATATAACCTCAAATTGTATGTGATTGACCCTGGGAGATCATTATTATCTCCATCTTCATTTCCTCTTTAAAAAAAAAAAGCACCTTCAAAGAGGTCAGGTAATGTATCCAAAGTCAGACAGATGAATTTAGGATTCAAGGCTGTCTCCAAACTCCTGCCCTTAACCATGATGAGATGCCACAATGCCACAGCACTACCACCAGCCAAATGGTAGCACCTGGGGAAAATACAGTGAGTCTGAGGTCCAGTGTCCTGACTTCTGTGTCTTGACTTTATCTGTCAGAAAGCATCTGCCACCCATGGTGATTTGAAGGTAAAATCCAGCAACTTCAGAACACATGGAGATTTGCACCATGAAAATATAGGCTCTTTTGCTCTGCTTTGAATTATTATTATCCATTGTCCTTGGAGAGATGTGAAGGAGGGAGAGGCAATTTTTTGCTAAGCCCCCAGCTGGAAAAAGACATAACTTGGAATGAGGTGGGGGTGACAGAGTTCACTCCCCTTCCTTCGGCTAAGGCCTCTGCTTTAATTTGCATATATGCAGATTCCTGAGAAGCCACCGTGTAGCTACTAATAGCATTTGCTGACTCTTGCCCTGGAGTGAACTCACCCCTGCTCAAGGCTTCCTGAGTCCTTCACCCTCAATGTTCTCCCTGCCACTCATCCTCAGAATCCTTGGTAGGGTTATAACTATAGAGACAGTAAAATCCAACTGTTCCTATGACATCTAAAAACCAAGAATCAGCCCATTTCTCCCTGCCCAGAAATTCCAAAGCAGGGATGTAGCTAGAGTTCCCTGTAGCAACCACAAACCAGGCTGGGGAGCCATTAGGTTAAGCTGTGGCCCTGCAAGCCTCCCTTGGTTTCCTCATATGTAAAACGGGCATAGTAAAGGGGCCTCCTCATACGATTGTGCTGCGGATTAAAAGAGCTAATGCGTTTAAAGCCTTTACACCAAGACTGGTGCAATGTAGACATTTTCTAAGTGGTAGTGTGGGGCTTGTACAACCCATGTTCAGATAGCTTGGTGGTTAAGGACCTGGACTCTGAAGATGGACGGGCCTGGATTCAAGTCCTAGCAGTTCATTTTCTAGCTGTGTGACACTAGGCAAGTTTTTGACCCCTCTGAATTTATTTCCTCTTCTATAAAAAGGGGGGAGGGGGGAGGGGGGCATGGAGAGAGGAGTACCCACCTCTAAAGTTTGTTCTGGGAATGAAATGAGCAATTATGCCAGGCACGTGGTAAGTATTTGTACTATAGCTCAGGCTCCCTAACAAGATACCACACAGACTGGGTGGCAGATCAACAGACATTAATTTCCTCACAGCTTTAGAGCCTAGGAGTTCATCAAAGTGCTGGAGAATTCGGTTTCTGGTGAGACCTCTCTTCCTGGCCTGCAGACCACCACCTTCTCACGATGTGTGCACCTGGCCTTCCCTCCACGCACAGAGTGGGAGCTGGGTGTCTCTTCCTCTTCTCATAAGACAAAAGTCCTATTAATCAGATTATGGTCCTATTCTTATGATCTCATTTAACCTTGATTACCTATCTGAAGGCCCTATCTCCAAATACTGTCTTACTGGGGGTTAGAGCTTCTACACACGGATTTTAGTGGGACACAGTTCAGTCCCGTAGCTGCAGCCAAACAATGTTAACTATTTTGAGCAGTCCACCAACTGAGGGAGGAAGCTGAAACTAACATACAGAAGTGGAAAGCTGATTACCTGTTTCGTCCTCTGCAATCCAAACCACTGCCTCCATTTCCCCTCCAACCACTGAGGGGTAGCTCTGTCACCAATGCATGGATGCTTCCAGTAACTCAGATCTTCAGTGATGCTGTCACCACTCATGGAGAATCTATTTTCTCCTTTCACTACCCTTTTCTAGAGTTCTTTTTACTTCCTTTGGACCAAGTTGAGATGACAACACTCATTCACAGAACTACCTGAGAATCTATTTCTCTGCTCCCAGGAGCTGGTGACTTTGCCAGGAACCAAAATATGTTTCCAGTGGTGGGTGAGGCAGCTGGGGAATTCCTATCTAATACTGGAGAATTTGGGGACCCTAGAGAGCCAGGGATTCCCTAAGAATCCTCAAGGGGAAAAAGAACATTGTGTTAGGTTTCTATTTGCAGTTTTATTAATATATTAGTAACTAATGTTTGTTGAGAACTTACTTTGTGGTATCTACTAAGCAGTGTGTGGGAGCTTTATAGGGGTCATTTCATTCCACTTTGAGAATGGCTCCACTGCATAAGTTCTCAGTGAGGAGAGGGAGAAGAGCCTGTCCTCCCTGGAGACATTTGACAATGTCTGGAGACATTTTTGGTTGTCAAAACTGGAGTTGGGGGTAAAGAGATTGTGATACTGGCATCTAGTGGGTAGAGGCCAGGGATGGGACAGCCCCCCTATCCCCACCCCCACCCTAGGGGAAATAATTACCTGGCCCAAACTATCAATAGTGCCAAGGTTGAGAAAGTCTGCTCTGCAAGATAGGTATTCCTATTTTCCTGTTTTACAGTCAAGAACACTAAATATCAGAGAACATAAGCAATCAGTTCCAAGGCACAGAGCAAGCAGGGTCTGAACACAGGTCTGATGGATTTCAGAGTCTGTCTCTCCAACCCAGACCAGCAGACCACCATGATCATGCATCAAATATAATGTTCTGTCATCATGAGAGCCATCGGTGTCCCTGAGACCCTGGAACCATGTGCAGATGCCCACACTTCATCACAGCCGGGATGGCTGAAGCAACTTCCACGGCATGCTTACCCAAGATTCCAAATCATCCTTGATCCAACAGAAGAGATACCTTCCACAAGAGAATAAAAGAAAGCCTGATTCATGAATTTGCCAACGGGTCCCCCACCCCCACCCCCAGCTGCAGCTAATGTAGGTATTTCCAACTATAGATTATGTTGAATCTTGGGGACTGAAAAAAAGAAAATTGGCTTCAGGTGCCAGGCTGATGCGAGCCTGAGTCTGGTAAGGAGAATGACTCCCCCTACCTCTCCATATTCATCCTCATACTTTGGATCAAAAAGTAATTGCCAATTGTTGTCATGTTAAGAGAGAGGTAACTGTGTAGGTCAAGCTTTCTGATTTCTTATTCAGGAAAATTTTCCATTCCCCAAACTCTCAATGAGAAGCCCAAACCTAAGAAAGCTGTGTTGTCAAAAGGGGCTCAGAAAACACAAATGATTTTCTTTAAAGACTCCTTTGTCCATCAGAAAGCAAGCAACTCGATCAGACTAATTATTTCCCAACAAAGACGTGAGGTTTCCTTTCAACATCTGCTTGCTTCTTGCTATCAAAGGAGCATTTTAAAAAAAATGTATCCTGGACAAGGCAGATCAAAAGAGAGGCACGTGTCTGGGGCAAATAATATTTTTTCACATTATTTCCAGTTGAATTTGCTTAAATCTCTCATATTTTACCAGGTGTCGTTATGTGAAATCTTCACCTTGAGTTAAGGCTGGTGAGGGAATAGGAAGGCTCTCTAGTGAGTGGTGCTGGGTAACAGAATGAAAAGGCAAAGACAGGCCCGGGGTGACCGATGAATAAAAGGAACAAGAAAGAAGCAACTGTTTTATCTCAATAATGTTATCGATACTCATGTCTGTATTAGAGATGTGCAGGGACCACACATGTGAACGGGAAGGGGATTATTCCAAAGGAAAATCAATGTCTGGATTAAAATGGGTTTATGAAGTTATGTCAAGTGAGCTTTTTTTTTTATCTCTTGCCTCAGGATTACCCTCAGAGGCCCCAGTGTATGCAACCATCGGGCCTTTCTCGAGGCATACTTGAGCATCGAGGATTAGCCGTGGGAAAGGGTGAAGTGTCCTTTTGGACAGGGTAATGCAAAAATGGAAATAACCATAGTAAAAGCACTCTTGTGAGCCCTTTGTATGTTTTAGTTTGTGTTGTTCTCCCGATAACTTTAGAAGGGGGGGGGGCATTCTTAACTTTCCACTTACTTTTACAGCTGGAGAAACTGAGGCACAGTGTGTAGGTGCAGGTGTCCTGGTTAAAAGCTGGGGCACGTCTGAAAGTACAGGCTGCCTGGGTTCAGATTCTGATTCTGCATTTGCAAGCTTTGTGATCTTGGCCAAATCAAGGCCAAGTTATCTTTCTGAGTCTGTTTCCTCAATAGTAAAACAGAAATAGCAATGATCACTGTGGTGGTGATGATACTTAGTGAAGGAAACATCCTAGCATTGTTCTAGGCATGAAATGAAATAATCTGAGCTTAGAACCCTGCCTTGCATGGATCACCATGTGCACCATCTGTATGATTCATATTTTTGGAGCTGATGACCCATTCAGAGCTTTTAATTTGAGGAGATATAGACTTAGTCTGGCGCCATAGAAAGATCTTTATGTTAAAGCAGATCAAGCTAATGCCAGCTCAGCTCCTGTGTGATCCTAGACAACTCAGACTATCTGAATCTCAGATCATGGTGTGTGAAGAAGAGCCTCATCCAGTAGTGGCCGGGATTAATAATGATTAATTTGTAAGCAATATTCAGTGAGTAAAAGGCATTTTTTTTAAACCTCAGAACTCTGGAAGACTTTCTTTCCCTTTTTCTGTCAATCTCTGTCATCAGACTCCCAGCCCTGAGCCAAACCTAAACAATGTCTGGTAGGAGGCCAGGAGTTCATTTTGGTGCCTTGTGTCCATCTTTGGCCACAAGCTCCTAGATGTCTGTTGACCCGCCAGGCCAGTCCTCTCAACCAACCCCTACTGAGTTGGCTTCAGTCTCAGGCTCCTGGCTCAGTTTCCCTATTATCCTCACTTCCCCACTGGATCAGGGTCTTCCCCTATAGAGTTGAGTCTCTGACCAAAAGCTTAGTTTTAGCAGCCCTGGGACCTTGGGAGGCTAGACACTGTCTCCTCTTTCATGTCCCCTAGCCATTAACCAAAGCCCTATATGAAGTACAGAACCCAACGTCACCACCCACTAGTCAGACAGACAGGAGTTTAAATCCTGGCTCTGGTTGACCAAATCACTTTACCTCTCGATGCCTCAGTTTCCTTACCTGTAAAATGGAGAGAATAAACCACATAAATGATGGCATTGTGGAGGGGATTAAATACATTGCATGTAAAGCATTTAGGACACTGCCTGGTTCATGGTAAACTGTCAGTAAAAGTTAGTGACGTTCTGTGGACACTTGTCATAACTCCACTCTCACATCTGCATTTAGGTCAGGCTCCTAGAACGTCATCTGCAGCATATCCCTTTCATACCAGGCTAGTTTCCTGGCCCAAACCCTTCATACTCCTGACATACTTGCTTTCTTTCAACCACCCCCAGAGCATCACACCTGGTAAAGTTCCACATTTTACATCTCAGTGTCACCCAGCCTCTCGGAATACATCTAGGCTAACTGTATGATTTAGGGACTGCATGGAACTGTCCACATACAAAACTGTTGCCCATTATTAGGAAGACTAATAGGTCTGGGGTGAAAGATGTCCTCAGACCAGGTTCCCCTTCCATCAGCAGAGTAAAGTGGCTTCTCACCGTTCTCCAGAGAGACTGAATCCTCAGAACTCGTTGGGTTGCAAGTGACAGAAACTCAGCCCACTGTAGCTTAAGTAAAATAAGGACTTTAAGTGGCTTCCATGAAAGGTCCAGATGGTAGCCTGGCTTTAAGGAAGACTTGAGGAAATGGCACCAAGAATCTGCTTCTATCTCTCAACTCGGCTGTCTTTCATATTGACTACAATCTTAGGCAACCTCTCCCTTTTTCAGAGTAAAGATGGCAGTTCCGGGTAATACTACTACTAGGTTGGCATCCCCATGGACAGAGAACCCCATTTTCCCAATGGTTCCATCTCAAATCCCCAAATGGAATCCCATTGGCTCTGACTGGGTCACATGGTCATCCCTTAACCAATCACTGTGGTCAGGGAAATGGTACGTAACCACTGATTACATCTCCATCACACATCCACACCTGGAGCTGGGGAGAGATGGGGTAAACAGCTTCTCTCAAAACACCTGGGCTGAGTGTGGCGACTGTGGAATCCCTTATTCCCAAGGGATAAACAGGGTATCTGATTAGAAGGAAGGAGAATGGGAGGGACCTGGGTGGCTCAGTAGGTTAAGCGTCTGACTTTGGCTCAGGTCATGATCTCACGCTCTGTGAGTTCAAGCCCCACGTCGGGCTCTGTGCTGACAGCTCAGAGCCTGGAGCCTGCTTCAAATTCTGTGTCTCCTTCTCTCTCTGACCCTCCCCCATTCATGCTCTGTCTCTCTCTGTCTCAAAAATAAATAAACATTAAAAAAAGAAAAGAAGGAAGGAGAATGGATGCTGAGGATGCCTATCACTGGTGGAGAGCTAGAACAACTAACTTCACTAGGGCACTTCAAGCCCAGACTGTAGATTGGTTCAGCTCTACTCCAGGAATGCTCCCGCGGATCAATCAGAGACAAAGCCTATGACTTCAGACGTCACTTAGTATTATTCTCCTCACCAGCAGAGTCACCCTCTTCTTTCAGCTGTCAGTGTTCCACCTCCCAACGCACACCTTGCTGGTGCTAATCTCCCAACCTGCTGCTGACACCTTGTGACTTAATTCCCACAGATGGGTGTCTGCGTTTAAGAGCATGCGTTGTCATTGAAATAACAGGATGCTAAAACCTTTATAAATTGATATGCCAGACAAGAGGGAGGCAAAAATGAATGCTAAGTTTCCTTGCATAATACTCTGTGGGATGTGTTTTTCCCCCTAAGAATATTTTAGCATTAATTAAGATAAACAATGATATATGCTGAAAGACAATTGAATCTGTTCTTGGTTAAAAATGGCCTCGTTGTGTAAAAATAGTACCCAAATTATAGCATATAAAGATGCAGAGGGAAAAATACTGTAAACCTATAACATGATTAAAATAGAAATGCAAACCGGTAATGATGAGGCCTTGAACAAATCTGGGGGAAGAAGGGAAAGATGGGTAAGAAGCAAAATGTGTCATCATGCTTAATTTATTCATCTCCCTCTGGGATCCTCTTTACTGTGCTTCTCTTTAATAATAACTACCATTTATCATGGCATGGTTAACATTTGTTTTCAGTGAAAGTGCGGTTGCTATTATCATTTTATAAGTGAGGCATCTGAGCTTTAGAGAGTTTAAGTCAAGGTCACACAGGTAGGAAGTGGTAGAATCAGGCTTAGAAGCAGGTTAGCTTAATTTACCAGCCAAGTACCTCCCATCTCTCTAGGCTGCCCCACTGTTCCTACAGTCTCCTCTGTGTGAGCAACCCCCCCCCCCCCGTTATCTAGCCAGTTAATCTCTTCAGGTTAGAAGGAGCATGAAGTTAAGAGCTCACACATAGCCCATCTATGATGTGCCAGTCACTGTTGTAAGCTTTCGTATGTATCTGCACATTTAATCCTCACCATTGGGAGATCATTACCAGCACTCTCCACATTTTGCAGATGGGGAAAGTTGAATGTTGTGTCCGAGGTCCGACAGTGGTGAGAGTTGGAATCCAAGCCAAGTGATCTGGCTTCAGAGCCCGTGTTCTGAGCTACTGTGCTTTACTGTCTTCTCTTTCCTTTAAGGAACCACTTGTGTCATCTGATGTCACTCCTCCAGCACCATTCTCCCCAGAGTTCTGACAGGGTTGACTACCTACAGTGTCTGTCTGGGTATACTCTTCTATTTTAGGAGGGGACGTTTTTATGTCTTTGTCTAATAGCTTCCCCGCAAGTCTGAAAATTCCTTGAGAGCCAAGAGTTCCCAGTATTCCTCCTCTCTCCCACTTGACATTCCTGGTTAGTGTCTTGCATGTGAGAGGGGTCTGGCAGTGTTTCATGAGGAGGCTGATGAAGGGCAGTTAATTTTGCTTCATTCCATGGCTGCCATCTGCGAGCTGAGAGCCAAGGGGCCATTATCCTCGAGTGGGTCCTTGTATAGGAAAGGGCTGGGGAGGATGAGGGATGGCTTTCCAGGAAGCCACCCTCGCCTGCAGGAATAATTCAAAGCTGTGGCAAGGTTTCCTCTCAGGTGCAAATTTATTTCATTCACTCATTTCCTCACCTATTCATGCATTTACCCAAGAGTTACTGACCAGCCACCCTGTGCCAGATGCTCTGCTTGGCCCTGGGGTATAAAATGGTGCGTGCAAGCCCATCTCTGCTCATTCAGATGGACAGAGGAATGACAGAAGAGCGGCTGCCAGCTTAGCCAGGGCGTCAGGAAAGCAGCACCAGTGGCTCTTCACTTGTGCCATTTTCAAGCCCTGCAAACTCAAAGAACAGTAACAGGAAATTGAAGGCGCCTCTCGTGTCCCTGCCTTTGCTCATGGTCAGAAGGTGAAGTCTTGTCACATCTGATGCATGAGGTCCACAGCCCTTGCTGCAAAGTTCTGGCTGTAAGGTGGCAGGTTGGAAAGCTCCCTTCTCCTCGCCATCATTTTTGGACCTCCTGAATCAAATCCACGCTTGCTTTTCTTTCTAATGAGAGGATAGTGTGAGCTTCTTCCTTGGCTACCCTTGGCTTCTCCAAGCAAAGTTCTTTTTTCTCTCCACAATGACAACAGCTTTAAAGGATTTTGAGAATCCTATCCCTTCCCTTTAAACCCTTTATCAGGTGTCTACTGTGTGTCAGTAAATTTATATTTGTGTTATCTTTCAGATACGTGTTTTTGCCTGCTTAAACGTGGGGAAGCCCATGAACCTTGTAAAAACAATTTGAACCCAAAATGTTACTGTTATTTGTCTTAAATTTCCTTATATGTATCTGTTCTGTTTGAGTTGGTGGTTATATTTTCCCATGTCCTCCTGCCACATAAATGGAACTATCATAAATGCTTTTTTATTGTGCACTCTTACTGTAAAACTTGTATATGTACACACCTCTCTCTTTTCTATATATAATATGGATTGCTTTTTATAATCAGAGACACAATGTTTACCTGAATGTCTGTAGAGCACTGAGCAATAGAGAAATGTGTAAGCAGGACAGGAAAGTTCTGCAACCCTCCTCACCTCTCCAAGCAACCATCACCAGTTTGATGAGAGTTCCTGGCTTCGGGATAGATTTACCGCCATGATTAGGACAAATTAGCCATCCAGCGGTGAAGGTTATAAGGTTACAAGGAACGAAGGAACTTTTTTTTTTTTTTTTTACTTCCTTTCCATCTTTTTTCTCTTCCCAAGTCAACAATGTTAGGAGGCAAGGTATATCTTCCTCTTGTTCATGTTTATATAAATAGAGGGAAACATGTAATTTTGTCTGTTAACAATGGGGCGGGGTCATTCTGTGTTTTATGAAAAGGGGTCTTATGACATACATTTTCTACATCTTGCTTGTGTCATGAACTAGAAAGCACATGTGGAACCCCCTCCAAATGAACTGATATAGGCTTGATGTGTTTATTTTAAGGGCTGCATAATGGTCCACAGCATGGGGCACCAGCCTGTACTCTTTTCTCCCCAGCTTTTTCCCACTGGAAAGCACCAGGCACAGAACTTCTGGATCTCTCCCTTCCTCCAGCTAGTCTGGAGGTGGAGAAGAGTAGGTAACTCTGTTTCTTTTCTGTTCCCCTTCAGCCTTGGCTTTGGCATTAAAAAGCCCAGAAAAGACTCCCTTTTTCTCTTTGCTGTCATGTGCCAGAGCGAACATAGAACGGCTTGGAGAGAAACCAAGGCAATGAGGATGAAAAGTGAGTGAGGGGAAAAACAGGTTAACATTTAAAAGCTATGCTTTTACCACATGATTCCAATGATTTCATGGCACTGTATGGTACGCAGACGACTTCCCACCTTGTATTCAAAACGCACACTCACACAGCTGTTCTCTCCTCCCTCATCTTTCGACTCAATTTAGCTGTCACTTATCCAGGACACCTTCGCTGACCTCTCAGGCTCCTCACCTGGCACATCACCCCTATCACCGACATACAAGAAAGTGTTTTGGAAAACAAGTGAGTGAAATCCACATTATTTGGGGGATGCATTTTGTTATAAAAAGTTTCACATTTTTACAGAAAAAGAAACAATAGTATAAGAAATGTCTATAGATCCATCACTGAGAAGCTCTCTAAGGATTCTAGCTTACTTAAATTTTTTAATTAATTAATTTTTTGAGGGGGAGGGAGGGAGGGGGGAGAGAGAGAGAGAGAGAGAGAAAGAGGGAGGGAGGGAGGGGGGAGAGAGAGAGAGAGAGAAAGAGGGAGGGAGGGAGGGAGGGAGGGAGGGAGGGAGAGAGAGAGAGAGAGAGAGAGAGAGAGAGAGAGAGAGAGAATACTAAGTATTCTCCACATCCCGCAGGAAGCCCACTTGAGGGCTCGATCTCATGATTGTGAGGTCATGAGCTGAAATCAAGTCAGATGCTTAACTAACTGAGCCACCCAGGTGCGCCAACTCTAACTTATTTTAAAAATTAAAAACAAACAAGCAAACAAAACAAAAACCTCTTACAAATTCTAGCTAATTTTAGGAATTTGTAACATGCCACTTGCTAGAACTAATACCAGAACTCACCTTCCCTGCTACTGAAGAACATTGTCAAAGAAAAATCAGAGCTGGGCAGTCATGAAAATAGTAAAAACAGATTTCATTCAGGACTACTGCAAGAGGAGGAAGAGAAACCTCCGTGTGAAACTGGGCTCATCTTGGAATCCAGCATTAACAAGTGAGGATTTATGGCCAAGGAGTAGGCAGGGATGTGAGTAGATAGAAAGTGACAAGGAGGAGGGGCACCTGGGTGGCTCAGTCGGTTAAGCGGTTAAGCGTCTGACTTCAGCTCAGGTCATGATCTCACGGTTTGCTACTTGGAGCCCCAGGTCAGGCTCTGTGCTGACACCTAGGAGCCTGGAGCCTGCTTCAGATTCTGTGTGTGTGTCTCTCTCTCTCTCTCTGCCCCTCCCCAGCTCGTGCTCTGTCTCTGTCTCTCTCTCAAAGCTAAATAAAAACATTTTTAAAAAATTTAAAAAAACAGAGAGAAAGTTACAAGGAGGAAACATCAGAGGTAAAGGGGGATTTCTGGCTAAACCAACTTAGCAGGACTTTTGCAATACAAATAAACACAGAAGTCCAAAGATCAGGGCCCAGTTGAGAAAATGTTTCAGAGGAGCCTAACATTTGGTCAAGGGCAGTGTCTTTGTCAACCTTCAGGCCACATTCTGGGAGGTGAGATAGTGTGGATACAATTGCATTCATCCAGTCCCTCTTCTTGTAACACTCCCCGCTTTTCATTTGGCATCAACCCTCTCCCTACTTTTAGCCCAAGCGATTCAACTGGGCTTCACCTCATGCAGAGATGGGGATGGGAGAACACTTGGCCTCATCCCAAATCAAGAATATCTTATGACCCTTCCAAAGCCAGCGATACACAAGTAAACTTTTGCTAAGAATTCTGGGACTGAGGCAGGCTCTCTGCTGCTCTGACCTTGAAGCTTTGAGAACATAAGCTGAGCATTTCTGGCAGCCATTTTGCCATCAGGAGGAGGGAGTCTGATGAAAACAGGGTTAACATAGAGGAAAGCAGAACTAAGATGGCAAGAACCTGAGTCCTGATGAAACCATTGGGATTCCTAGGTCCAGCAGTGCCTAAAACTAAGTCGGTTACATAGCCAACTAGTATCTTCTGTTACTTGAGTCTGTTTGAGCTAGATTTTCCATTTCTTGCTACTAATGAGTTCTGACATCCATGAGTTAGAAGGGCAAAGAAGGTGTTAACCAGCAACCAAAGGGGGTAGTTTGAACATGCTCTGGCAACATAGATTAGTGCTTTACTAATCTACTAATCTACTAATTAGTGCTGGCAACATAGTGGTGCTTTACTAGGGCATTATAGTTTTAGGGGATGCGTTTGGGGTCCAACAATCAGATGGATGTAGGGGCACCTGGGTGGCTTAGTCATTAAGCATCAGACTCTTGATTTTGGTTAAGGTCATGATCTCGTGGTTCATGAGATCAAGCCCCATGTTGGGCTCTGACATGACAGCATGGAACCTGCTTGGGATTCTCTCTCTCCCTCTCTCTCTCTGCCCCTCCCCTGCTTGTGTGTATGTGTGCTCCCTCTCTCTCTCTCTCTCCCTCCCTCTCTCTCTAAATAAATAAATGTAAAAAAAAAAAAGAGAGAGAGAGAGAATTAGATGGAGATAGATGGCAGAACAGAGACCTCCTGGCTCCTAGTCCATTATTTTTTCCCCACTCCCCACTATAAAAGTGAGGAGTGGTCCAAGGTGGGAAAACTTTCCTCATGGAAGTTTCCAAGGCAGTCACACTGCATATCTTTCTCCATTTTCACCATTACTAAACCTCTTCTTCCAGTCAATAATTTTCCTCACCTTCATCAATCTATATTGATCTGGATTTCCTGGCAAGTGCTGGGAGAGGGGCTGACAGAACCCAGAACCAACCACATGCCTGCCAAGCCAGGACAGGATGAATTCAGGGATGCACCCAGCTCTGTGGGCCTCCTTGCTGCCATCCTGTGCAGCAGTTATAGTTCCATGCTAGCTGAATCCCAATCGCCCTCCACAGTGGCATCTGAGCTCTTCGTTATCTGACGGGAGGGATGTAACTGACTGTCTGATGTCCGAATTCAGCCGCAAACTTCCAAGTGGTCATTGTGGCTGGTGCGTTACAACAAGGCAAGAAGGACAAGGGGGTGAAACTTCACTCTCAGAAAGGGCAGCCAAAACCCAGGTCTACTTTCCCTTTCTGGAACAAGTCAGTTGGGTGTCCACTGGACTCAGGAATGTGTGCCTCTGTGGGGATGCAGGTCTGAAGAACTGAAATCATATGGGCCTGCCTTGGCAATTCTGATGGTCAGCCAAAGCCATGTTGGCTCAAGGTTGTCAGCTCTTCTGTGTCTTTATCATCTGATCCTCTAGATAGAACACAACCTCCCAGGTGAGGGAGTAACTACCATTTCTCTGCTGAGCAAGAAAGGCAAGTCAGTGTGGTGACTAGACCTAGACCTAGACCTAGAGTTAGGTCTGGACCTAGAACATGGACATAGACCAGAGCTAGACCTAGAACTGGAGCTAGATCTGGACCTAGAATTAGACCTAGAGCTAGATCTGGACAAGGAAAGGACCTGGAACTAAAGCTGGACCGAGACCAGAGCTAGACCCAGAACTAGATATATAACTAGGGCTAGACCTACACCTACACCCAATACCTAGAGCTAGACCTATAAGTAGACCTGGACCTAAAACTATATCTAGACCTGGACCTGGATCTAGACCTGGACCTACAACTGGAGCTACATTAGACCTAGACTTGGGCCCAGACCTAGAACTAGAATTACTCTATCTGTTCATTGGTCAAGACTGGGCAAATGGCCATGGAAAAACTGAAACCAAGATCATCTTCAGAACCAGCTTGGTGACCTCTTCATACTTCATGCAATTACTCTGGCTTTAGCCAGTAGGATTACTGCATCTTTACAAGGAAACCCTCTAGAATATTCTTCTTGAAGAGCAGTTACAAAGTGGTAACAGTTAGGGCTTCCCATTACGAAGAATGCTCTGCCCTGACACAGCCTTTCCTGTGCAACTGAAGTCGTGATTCAAAGAAATATGTTCTATCACTCCTTGGTAACTTTCTGACTGGTCCTTATATCTTAATCCCTCTTATTCTGACCCAGCTCATAGTAGTTACCTGCCCAAACTACATTTTAATGTTTAATGTATATTAGTACATTTTAGAAATGCTAATGCATCATGTAAACATCAAATTGAAATGCCCACCTGACCCCTCTCTCAGTCCAGCTGAATGTGGAGTTTTACACTTCCAAGAACGGCCACAAATCTTCTTTGCATCTCTAACCAGATGGAAGCTGTCTCCTTGTGATGCCTTTAAATCCTCACCCCACTAGATACACAACAGTGAGATCACAGTTAAAAGTGTGGAACCACAAAATCCACATTGCTCAGAATGTTAACTACTAAAAGTCACATTGAAACCAGCATAATGAGGTTTTGAAACACACACAGAGCAGCTTCTCCATCCAGCTCTTTCCAATGGCGTACCCAGATGGGCATGATGAAACATGGAAGCAGATCACTCCAGCTAGCTAAGTTCTCTGGCGTCAGAAGGGAGAGAGACCCAAGTTATCTAGAGGATGGAAAGTTATTATAAGGGCAATTGGCAGTGGGATAGGAAACTGTACACAAGTGGCATTGTGAATATGGGTGCCCGGCCTCCCAAGAAAGTGATGCGAATAGTTTCCTAAGCCCTTGTGAGGCTCAGTGGAATGGATGGCCCCTGTGTGTTACAAGTACATGTGGCAAGACATTGCCTTTGAAATCCCTGCCTATGCTCTTCCTTTCACGTGGCTCTTGTTACTCCTTATTCTTTCTTCCCCCACGCTAGCAGCAACTAGGTTCCAAGACAATGATTTATTTAAGGAAGAGGTTGCCGAACAGCAGAGAGAAGACTTTCCACTTCAAACGTCTCATGTTGTAAGTTGTAAAATTTGGGCTCTTAAGCTACAAAAGCACCCCCCCCATCCCTTTAAAGGAAATGGGGCATAAGTTCTCACCTCCCTGACTGAATGCATTTCTTGAGTCTGGGGGGGAGGGGAGAAGAAGAGCAAAGGCAGCGAAAGGAGCAAAGGCAGTTGACTCTGGAATGAAGGGACCACAGACACCTGCAGAGAGCCCTGTGAGAGGTGCCAAGCCCACCGCTAGAATCCCTCATCAAATGCCTCCTGGAACAAGGACTGTCATGGCCAATCCCAGGAACTGCCCCGAAGCCCAGCTGACCCCCTGGACACTGAGCCTCTGCCATCCTTACTAATGAGTTTAGTTAACAAACTAAGAAATGAAGGGACAAGAATACAAGTTGGAGCCACTTTTCAAAAAAGAAATGGCTATTAAGTGTTAGCATGCATCGAAAGGCTTGGAGAAACACAGATTGTGGGGCATTGCTGACTCAGTAGGTCTAGGATGTGGCCCAAGAATGTGAATTTCTAACACGATCCCAAGGGATGCTGCTACTGTTCCTTCAAGGGATTCCACTTTGGGAACCACTCCTTTAAAAGAATGTCAAAAAACACACCTGTGAAGCCACGCTGCTGAATGGGTTTCTGCACATCCTCACAACAGCGGATGTTTCTATCTCCAACTTCTGCGTAAGAAAACTGGGGTTCAGAGAGGCAAGGTAACTTGGTCAAGGTCACACAGCCCAACACTAAACTTCAGGTCTCCTGGGCATCCCTCTAGTTCTCCCCCTACCCCACCATTCCACAGTGGGGCTGGGGTGGGACCTCAGGTTTCTGCTGCAGACAGGGTGGGCTGTATGTGCCCAGTTTCCAGCAAAAGACTTGCTCCCGACAGCTGTAACCCCAGGGGCTGGCCACCACTGCCAGCCCTGAGCACAAGGGAATTACCAACGCCGAGTGGAGGCTCTGCTCCACACGACTATAAACTGGTCTTCCAGGGGACTGTGGACCCCTGCTGCTCCTGTTATTTGAGTTACGTGTTATAGCTCTCAAGGGACAGATTTATCTTGGTTTTACTCACTCTGGAGCACCAGTTTTGCCCACTTAGTGCTTTTAGCTTTATATATCATTATCACACGCTCTGTTCTCCTATCGCAGACAGTTTAGCCCTTTTGGCTTTAATTTCTCTCCTGGTGTTCGTGCCAGGGGACAAAAGGCAAAGAAAATGGCCCTCTGGAAGAGAGAGAAAGGGGACTGGGTTCCCAGCCTCGGCAGCGAGAGCGCTCAAGAGGGCAAACTCCTAGTGTGCTCAGAAGGCAAGCCCCCTTCTTCATTTCCTCATTTGCACAAGGCAGTGCGGTGAGAAGAAAAGAGCAAAGTCTTCACCGCTCTGATCATGGCTATCAAATGCCTCACCGACAACAATATTAATAGTGCTAAGAGCGAACGCTTCTGGAACGCTCTGCCGAGCACCTCGGTGTTCCATTCGAATCTACTTCCTACTCTGGGAAGGAGATGCTCACAGAGGAGGACATAGAGACACAGAGCCGTGACGTGACTTGTCAGCCACCATGGTGCAGAACTGAGAGCACTCGGTCCCAAGACTGTTCCTCTTTCACATCCCAGACTCGGAAGGCTGTCCCCCAAACACACTCTCGTCTTTGGTGAAAATGCTGAATTACCTCCAGTTTCAGTGCCTGGGGGATTTGGTCCCACATATGTCATCTCTGTGGCTTTTTTGTCAGATTTGTCTTTTGCCCTTCAGCACTGGAGAAGGCCAGTCCCTCACATCTGCTCGCGGAGGGTTGTACTCAAACCTTGCAGAGGCCTCCATGGTCAGCAGTCCCCAGACCCAAGAGGGTCCATAGAGACGTTTCTGGAGCCACAAGGGAGCAAAGGGGAAGCCACGTGTGGGAAGGGCTCCCGTCTGCTCCCTTCTTGTTCTTCTCCACCCCCAACACACCCACAACTGCTTCTACAAGAAAGTCTCCATATTTCTCTGTTGGGCATGCTTAGCTTCAGTATAGAAGTTCCAGAAGGTCAAAAGAAAAATTAGAAACCACTGGTTTTGTCCAGCTTTCTTCATTTTCAGATGAGAAGTAGGGAACTCATTTGCTTCTATAGTTGGGACACTTTGGGATCTTGGGGTGCTTACAGACAGCAGAATGTAATGTCTGACCAAGAGAATCTTGGGTGGTCCTCTTGGTAATGTGGCATTTACGATGGTCCAAGTGACAGAACATATCCTTGTCCAAATGTAACTCAAAGAATGAAGTCTTCGGGGCACCTGAGTGGCTCAGTTGGTTGAGTGTCCGACTTCGACTCAGGTCATGATCTCACAGTTCGTGAGTTCAAGCCCCGCGTTGGGCTCTGGGCTGACAGCTCGGAGCCTGGAGCCTGCTTCAGATTCTGTGTCTCCCTCTGTCTGCCCCTCTGCTGCTTGCACTCTCTCACACTGTCTCAAAAATAAATAAACATTAAAAAACAAAAAACAACAAAAAAAGAATGAGGTCTTCACTGAAGTGCTTCAAAGGGAGACCATCTCTCTCCTCACTCCTCATCCACTCCCAACACATCACCCCGAATTCTGACATCTGTATGTCAAGGCCAGAGTGACCTGGAAGGTTACATGGGCATCAACAGCAGTGCTACGTTTGATTTTTAACTTCTGACTAAGCTTTTCCATTTTCCAACTTAGGCATGAAATATGTCTTGATGAAACAGTCATGATGAGACACCCGGAGTTTCCAGAACATACACGAAACATCCTAAACACACTGCCTGCACCTGTCTGGATCTGTAACACTGAGGACACAGGGACAGGGGAGGGCAGCACCAAGGCAGAGTGCATCTTTTGCTTCTGATGCCCCTTTCCCACTCCACGTGGGTGTTGGAAGAGCTGCCGATCAAATGGCACAGCCTCTAGCAACAGGGCAGGTGACACAAGGAAGTCAGATTCTCCCGTCCTGTCATTTGAATCCTGAGCACTTACACAGAGGGAGAGGAGGTGGCTAGGACACGTGGTCACCCTTGACAGCATTCTAGAAGGAGAATCACAAATTCCTGCTGCCAAGATCCCTGGAGGGGCCCTGAGTCCTGATGTCCCTGAGGACTGTTTATTCATCAGCTTCCCAATGTCCTTCTCGTAAACGCCCTTTGGCTATTGTTTATGTCAGAGTTGGTTTCTCTGGCTTGCTGTGACACAAGTGAATAAAACTGACCTGAAGCAAACCTGTCTCCAGATAGGGCTTGCTCAGCTCCATTAATAGGGCATCAAAGATGCAGTTATGCACATCTTGAGCCATGCAAAATTATGACTTAAGAAAATGTCAGCTATTAGGAAACGAAGCAAATTTTGAGGAGTTCCATGTGCAGCTCAGAGTTGACCATGAGTTGAAGCTGAATTTCAGCTGCCCCTGTACCAGCTGCCCATTGCTACACAGCGAATCACCCCGAAACTCAGTGGGTTAAAACAGTAAGAATCTACTGTTGTCCATGAGACTCTGGGTCAGCTGTGGTCTATGGTCGGCGGTAGGTCTGGTGGATGGTTTTGCTGTCGGCTGGGTTCTTTCTCACATTTTGGGGGATTGCCGGCAGTAAGATAGGTCACCTGGGCTGTTTTCCACCAGGTCTCTTGTCCTCCAGCTGACTAGCTTGGGCTTGTTCACACAGCAGGGGCAGGTTCCAAAGGAAAGAGAATTACACAAAACCTCTGAGGCCTAAGCTTGGGGCTATCGCTTCTGCAGCATTTGAATACGGCAATCAAGTCCCCAGGCCAGCCCTGATGCAAGGGACGCAGACAAAGGCTCTCGTCTTGGGAGCCGAAGCTGAGTCATGTTGCAGTGGGCAGGGGGAGGGAGAATTGGGACCATCTTTGCCGGCCGTCTACCACACCATGTAAATTTAGTAAGATAGCCTGACGGGAGAGTGGCCCGGAGAGGTTCAGTGGCTCGTCCAAAGTCACAGATGATTTTATGACAGGTATTCTCACCCTTGGCACTACTGACATTTTCAACAGGCTCATTCTCTGTTGAGAGCTGCTGTACGGTGCATTGTTTGGAGGTTAGCAAGACCCCTGGCCTCTACTCACGAGATGCTAGTGACAAACAAAATGTCTCCAGGCCTTGTCCAGAGTCTCCTGGGCTGAAATCCCCATTCTCCCAGTAGGGAAGCACGGCCTTAGAGCCAAGACTAGGACTTGCACACTACCTCTGCTCAGCACTAGACTCTTATGAGAAAATAATACCCAACAACCTTCAAACCCAGAAGGGGCTGTGATTGTCACTGCAGTTTGGGATGAAAAAAGCAGCATCCTTCTCTTTCCTCTTGACCTTCCTTCCTTCTTTCCTTTCTTTTTTAAGTAGGCTTTGCACCCACTGAGGAGCCCAGCATGGGGACTGAACTCACGACCCTGAGATCAAGACCTGAGCTGAGATCAAGAGTCGGGTGCTTAACTGACTGAGCCACCCAGGCACCCCTAGCCTCTTGATCTTTATTTGTTCTTTGCTGGTTCTCCATGGACCCGGACCCCAGGTGCCTGAGAGGCTTCAGACGTGGAACCACTGGGCCACCCTTCCCATCAGCGCCACCACTCACACTGCCAATTGGACCCGGTTTCCTAAGAGGAAACATTCACCCTACAAGATGCGAGGATGCCCGTTTTCAATCTCAGTTAACTTTTACAGCAGTTTCTCCCATTTGCCGGCCACTCCAGCTGAATGCGAAAGCATTTGCTGTTTCCTTCGCTGGGTATTTTTCATCCTGTGTCAATTAGCACGATGAAGGGAATCTAATAATGATGTATGGGCTGTGCTGGTGCGGCTGACGCTGGCGGCTCTGCAAGAAGGGTGGACTGTAGAGTGGAGTCCCTGCCATGTCCTGTCCCAGACGCTGCCGGACCTGCATCTCTGGGGTTCCTGACAGCACCTGCAGTGATTCATTTCTAGCGCCGTTTGACCCAAGGACAAAAGAAAAACCCAGAGGGACTTGTGTATCCAAACACGTCAGGGCTGAAGGGGACCTAGGGATCATTCTGTCCGACCTCCTCATATACACAAGTCAACTTGACCGCAGAGAGGTCAACTGGGTTGTCCAAGGTCAGCCAACCAGTTAATACCAAATCCAAGCCTAAGTCAGATTTTCTGATACCTAGTCCAATGTTCTTTTTATGCTTTGAACCACATACTGTTTTGCCTTTCTAACCTCTATTTGCCAAACCACCTTATACTTAATTTAAATTCAACAATTACTGAATGCCTTATATGCACAGAGAACTGGTTTCGGGGACTCGGTCCCTTCCTGCAGGAATCTCACAATCTAACTATGGACAAGGGGGTGGGGGAGGAGGAGAAGATAGGCACAAAGATAATTAACATACTAGTCAGAACTTTTTTGGTCCCAGAAAGTGGCCGAGGTGTGGTGGGGGCACAGAGGAGAGAGAGTTGCTCTATGTCAGAATGAAGGCATGGATTTTGCCCTCTGCAGTTGTCACTGAAGATAAAATCAATCCATCTTCAAACCTAGGCCACAGTGATGGGAAAGGACCAGGGCTCAGAACCTGGGACATTGACCATTTATTTCCACAGCCTGCACCAGGGACCCGAAATCCTCATAAATTCAGAACTAGCGCCATCTGGTGGTCATATTCGAGAGAGACCGAGAGCATCTCAAAAATTTCCGAGTTTCTGCTGATGATTTCTGTTTAAAAACTGGGTTGCCTGAATAAAATGACCCCATTTATATAAAATAAAAAAGCTAGATAGGGCTTCAGATAAATGTGTAAGTGATACGTTCAGAAGGAGGTTCACCACAACGTTAAAAGTAGTATCTCTGAGTGATTTGTTTTGACTGATACATATTTTATTTTATGTACTTATCTTGATTTTTTTTTAAAAACAATGAACATAGGTCTTTTTTTTAACCACTGAAAATGATAAAAATTATATTCATTTTGGAGGGAAAAAAATCAGTGGAGAGGCTGAGGGTATCTCAGCCCAGAATAAAGCATTGAGTTGTTCCTGTGTGCTGACTAACCTTTAATGGGAATAAAACCAGGCCAAAATGAAACTAAAGGGTAGCTTTGAAGAGGGAAAGCAGGGAGGAGATATCACACAAGGGCAAGAATAATAGCCGCACCAGTAAATAAACACTTTATGCTTATGTAACTCCAAGCAATTTACAAAGTACTTTTAATGATCCTTAAACTCACAAAATGCTCACTCAGCTTCGTAGCATGGAGTAGCTCCACAAAGCTCTGTTCTTATCTCTGTTTGAGCCCTGTCTAAGCTATACTATAATTTATCTACTGAGATCATAATAAATAACACTAAAACTGACTGAACATCGTGTTGATGCCAGCCACTGTGCCAAGAACTCTATATGCGTTACCAGATTCAATCTTCACGACAACCCCATGGGGTATATAGATAGTATGATGATCCTCATTGAATATGGACATCTCACCCACTAACTCATGAGATCCTGGACACCAGACACCATATGGCTTCATATCCTCAGTACCTGTATGGCAGTGCCTGGGTGGGTGAATGGATGGATAGATGGATGGCATGTTAGGAAAAGTACCAAATTAGGAAGAAAAAATTGCACTGAAATGAACCTTTAATGAGCACCTACAGCTTATCTGATGGACTTGTAATTCCTGAGAGTATAACAATGTGTAAGACCAAATTCCATGTCATTCCGTTCATTGGAATAGTGATCCTAGAAGAGAGTCAGGAGGATCAGAATTCCATTATTATTATTATCATCATCATCATCATCGTTATCCTTTTTAAGCTTATGTATTTATTTTGAGAGAGACATCACAGGCAAGGGAGGGGCAGAGGAAGGGAGGAGAGGGAGAGGGGGAGAGGGGGAGAGGGGGAGAGGGGGAGAGGGGGAGAGGGGGAGAGGGAGAGAGAGGGAGAGAGAGAGAGAGGGAGAGAGAGAGAGAGAGAGAGAGAGAGAGAGAGAGAAAGGGGGAGAGAGAGAGAGAGAGAATCCCTAGCGGGCTCTGCACTGTCAGTGTAGAGCAGGACATATGGCTTGATCTCAGGAATGTGAGATCATGACCTGAGATGAGATAAAGAGTTGGATGCTTGGGGCGCCTGGGTGGCTCAGTCGGTTAAGCATCCGACTTCGGCTCAGGTCATGATCTCACAGTTCGTGAGTTCGAGCCCCGCATCAGGCTCTGTGCTGATAGCTCAGAGCCTGGAGCCTGCTTTGAATTCTGTGTCTCCCTCTCTCTCTGCCCCTCTCCCACTCATGCTCTTTCTCTCTCCTTCAAAAATAAATAAATACATGAAAAGAAAAGAGTTGGATGCTTAAATGACTAAGCCCCACAGGCGCCCCTTTTGTTATTGTTATTAATCAGTTAGAACCTCAATAGGAAACACTCAGTATAGCATAATTTGAAAAGAGCTTGCTACTAATTTCAAAAGTGTAGAAAGGTAAAGTCCAGTGATTCTCAAACCAGCATGCATCAGAATCACCTAGAGGGTGGTTTAAGATGCCGACTGCTGGATCCTGTCCCCAATTTCCAGTTCATAAAGACTGGGGTATGGCCCCCAAATTTGCATTTCTGGCAAGCTTCCAGGTGATGCTGACACAGCTGGTGCAGGGGAACCATCAAGATGGTGAGAGCAATAACCTGGCACCAGCAGCAGAAGAGGATCTGTTACTGTCCCAAGCCAGCAGGGACAAGGAGACAGAAAGTTCAGGAAGTTGCCAGAACTTAGAAGGAGGCAGTCATGGAGAGAAGGCTACGTTGAAAGGAGCAAGCTTTTGGTGGAGGCTAAGAATACCTTTCAGAAAGGGGACTGGGCACTAAACACTGCATCTTCCCACTACTTCCTCCCTCCTCCATCTTCTCTCCATCTAACTGGCCCAACCCAGCCAGAACTCATGAGGTTCAAATGGCTCAGGCTCCCAGAGAGAGCACAAGATGGAGACAGGTAGAGTGTGGATCTAGAGGAACTCAGGGAAGACACTCGGGACACGTGTTGAGTTTAAAGTATCAGTGAGACATCCAAGAGGAGATGTGGAGCAAGGAACTGAGTGCAGGCTGAGGCTCAGACAGGAAATCCTGAAGACCACAAAGCAGCCTGCTGGGGCCCAACGGAGATGCCCAGAGGTCCAGGGGTAGATCCAAGTTTGGAGAGACCCCAAGTCATGCTCACAGAACTCAGGAGGCCTGTCCAAAGAGGCACTTGGGGAGGTTAGGACAAGCAGAGAGAAGAATCAAGATGGGGATGAGGCTGGGAGAGAAGACTCAAGTGCAGAAATGAGGCAGGGTGGGTATGGGTGGGTGGGGGAGAAAGAAAACTTGATAGAGCCCCTGAAACACTGATGTCAAGAGAAAACAACAAAGTGCAATGTCAGAAAACAAATGTGCCTCAACAAGGCACCAGTCTCCAGGAAAGTTCCATCCACACAGTTGGTATGACTCACAGACAGCCCCTTATAGAGCTGAGGCACCCTCTTCTCATGCCTTTGATTTCACAATACCCCCCCCACACACACACCCCAGTTCAGTTCCACAAAGCTCCATCAAGAATCTGCTGTTTGCCAACCACTGATTGTGAACTGCTGTATGGCATGTTTTCAAATCTGGGGGACTTCGGAGAATGTCATGTGAACCCCTTTAGAAACTGGGCATCATCAGGAAGACCCCTCCCCTTCAATATCAGTTTTTCATAAGCTTTCTGGTGCCTCAGATTTCACCATTAAAGATTCATTCCTTTGGCTTAAGGCTTTAATCCTCTATTAAATGTAAATCTCACTGGCAAGCCGATAGTGTTTGGGGAATGAGGTCATACGTTAAGCCTTATCTATCACTGACACCTCAATGAGAGTGAGTTGACAGTGTTTTCAAGAGCCAGTTTTAATAGGGGAGAAGGAAGATAAATATACAGGTATGGAGGAACTTAGCAAAGGGAGAGACACTCAAGGAGATAGGATCAGAAACTAACATTTATTGAGGCATTATGCTAATGAGAAAAAGAAAAATAGCTACCTTTTACTGACTGCTTAAATGTGTCAGGTTCCATGCTGTGCTTTTTACATATGGGGGGATAATTTACTGTGATATCTGTTTGTGTTTTGTTCTCATTGCTAAAGAATGCTCACAAGATCAAGAGGGATTTTCCTTGCCTCATCTTATGAACAAGCAACCAAGCCTTGGTGTTCTGGGACTGTGCTCCTTCATGTCCAATCAGTCAGGGGACATTTATGTAATAAAATATCCAAATACAAGTGGCTCAAACAATGGACAAACTATCTCATCTCACATAACAGGAAGTCTGGATGTGGGAGTCTCCAGGGTGAGTGATGTCATTAGGGTCCCAGGTTTCCCCTCCTTCAGCTCTGTCATGCTCAGTGGTTGCCCTGATCCTTGAACTTGTCCCTTAAGGGTCACAAGATGGCAGCTGCCATTTTAATCATCATGACTCTGGGCCAAAGAAGGGGGGCTTCCTCTTCTGTGTCTTTTCTATAGCTGAAGACTCAGTCCCCTCCCAACTCACAGCTCTGATCACCATGCTCTTGATCCAAGATGGCTCCATCTACATTCTAGGCAGCAGGGTGGGAAAGGAGGAGAAGAAGAAGAAGGAACAAACAGCAGGCCTGAAATGTCTCTTCGAAGTCCCCTGAAGTTTCTACCACCCTTTCCACTTTGATTCCTTTGGCCAGAACTCAGCTACATAGCTACCCCCAGCTGAAAATCAGCCTGATATATGTCAGCCTTACTCTGGGCATCTAGTTATACAGCTAAAAATGCCATTGCATTAAAAAATAGAGAGACTTGATGGTGCGGACAACTAGAATCTCAACCAAAGGAGCCTAAAACATAAATTATGAGACATCCAAAAGGCAGCCCTCTAGTTTTGCTTGGGAGGTAAGAACCTCATTGACAGCAAGGGAAAATAGGCTGGTAAGGGGTGGGATCTGTAGTGAGGAGGTGCATTAAGCATTGGCTTCTCCATATAACGCAAGGGGTATGGAGGTGTGAGGTTTTCACAAGTGATAGAACCTGTATACTGTCTGAACACAGAGCCCTGTGGGATACAAGGGAGGTTGGACAAGATGCCAAGACTTTGACAGCACTGGCAAAAAGATCTGTGGTCAAACCTCTGACTAGAAGAAAATACAGTAGTAATGAGAAGCATCCCTGTGTCCTCAGAGAGGACAAAGACTGGGAGACAAAGTAGGGTAAGTTCAGTGACATCATGAAACACAGGACGCATCAGGAACTCTGGTGGCCCCCAAGGAATGAGGTCCAAGCCCCTCCTAATTTTTAAGTCACAACATAAGATCCCTCAATTGTGTCTATCTCTGGGGATTGGCAGGGAATGCCCCTGAACATGCCTGTGATTGAAGGTTTCAACACTCTAGCTAGTGGAAACCAGATTTAATTTGATGTAAAGCAAAATATTTTGGCATTTGTTGCATCAAATACTGTAGAGCAAATTCATAGCTGCTCATTTACACTGTCGTCACAGTTGCAACAATCATATTAGGTCGGTGTTGTGCTCCCTGCATCACAGATGAGGAAACTGAGGTTCTGAGAAGGTGTATCATTTATATACACACAAAAAAAATGGTTTGCCAGGGCCATGACTCATACCCAGATCTCTGACTCCAAAGCCCATACCAATGGTCTGGCACATACTGAAGGCAAAGGAAAGATAAGGGGTGCCCGGGTGGCTCAGTCAGTTAAGTGTCTGACTTCGGCTCAGGTCATGATCTCGCGGATGATGAGTTCAAGCCCCATGTCGGGCTCTGTGCTGACAGCTCAGAGCCTGGAGCCTGTTTCAGATTCTGTGTCTCCCTCTCTCTGCGCCCCATCCCCACTCATGCTCTGTATCTCTGTCTCAAAAATAAATAAATAAACATTAAAAAAAAAAAGGAAAGATAAACTTGTAAAAGCAAAAGTTACCAACTCCACCATACTGGCAGTATCCAGCCCGGATCCTGTCTAGAGACAGTCAAGCATAAAGGTAGCATGACTATCCTGGACAAGAGCTGCAATTCCAAGTGACATAAATAAAGCCGGTGCAAGCAAAATAACACTGACGACAATGACTTTGTTGGTTGACAAGTCTCGGAAGTCTGCAGTGCATCTGGCTTCATTTATGGCTAGATCCAGGCTGTCTCTTCCCAAATCCCAGGTCTCCTTCCCACAGATGGCTTCCATTCATAGGTGTGCCATCTGCATGTGATTAAAAGATGGTAGCCAGCAAGGCCAGGTTTATCTTGGACTAGATCGGTGGCCCCAGAAGAAATGAGAACATCTTGTCTCCAGTGGGCTCCATGCTAAGTGCCAAGATTGTTCTCAGGCCTGGAGGCGGTCATGTGCCCAGGTGTGAGCCAGTCACGGAAGGCAAGGAGATGGAAGACAATGATCTGAATCATTTCACCACCTCTGAAAGTGACTCTCCAAGGGTAAATCGGGATGATTTTACTGCAGAACAGGAATGAATGTGGGTGGGCAGCAGCAACAGATACTCCCTGCAGAGGACAAAGTAAGCCCTAATGTACACGTGCAGGTGCACACATGTGCGCACATACTCGTACATACGCTCACCTACTCGCGAATCCCAAAAATCAGCTAATCAGGCTCCAAACAGTTCTGGACCTAGTGAGGTGAAGTAGAATAAATGCCAAGAGCCACTTGATAGAACTCACTCTCAACAGTCCTCCTTATTGCCTTTCCTCAGTAGAGAAAGGTCCCTCGTAGGCAGCCGGGAGATAAACCTCTTGAACACCTTGCTCACTTCCCCCTTAACATTTGGCAAAAGACAGACTCTCTAGGAAATAGAGCATGGGGACAACCATTCTCTTGCCTGCCCAAAAGCTATCAAACTGGTGGTTTGGGCATATTCCAAAGATGCAGTCGTGAAGGGATAATAGAAATGTGCCTGGATGGGGATGCATTCATGCTTGATTGTGTGGCAGAAAAGGTAGCCTTGTTCTGAACCATCTGCCACCTTGGAAATGACAGTAACAAGACTTAAGCTGCCAGATTGCTTATATAACTCATACATTCACATAGCAGAAACAGAGATGCTATGTAAATCAGTCAAGTGGCATCACAGAAGGTGTATGACAGACATAACCATGTCATTTCCCCAAATAAAAGGATTCTACCTGGCTGCATCAAAGAACAGACACTCCAACTCCTCAGACAGTCTCTGAACTCAGCCCAAATGCCACTCTGCTTTAGGATGAGTCAGGGGATGCCTCCCATTTTTTGAACCTCCTCCTCACCTCTCCCACTGTGTAGGAACTCTCCACATATTCAGCCGATGCTTCTCCCCAGCTCCCTGGTGCCTCTGACACCCAAAACCCAAAAGCTAGGTTTTCACCAAACTGAAATTTTCAGACTCTGGGTTCTCAGAAGAGGTGAACAACAGTGACCAAACTGTCAAATGTGAATAATGTCATTTGTTGGCCTAAAGCAAAATGTACAGTCCATCTGGCAAGTGTTTAGAATCTTTGGATGAGGATTTGACTTGCATGCCAACCTCACTCTTGGCTTCAACTTCTCTTTTCCCCTTTCAGTTGTTCCTTGCTTCACTTTCCTCATCTCCTTATCTTTATTATGGCACAGTCAATAATTGTGCAAGCCAACTTGAGCTCTTTCTAGAAGAAGATGGGCATGCAAATAAACAAATACATTCTCCCGTAGTCCTTTTCCATTCATGGTGCCGACATATACTCAGATGCCTGAGCTAGAAAGATAGCAGCCATCCATCTCTCCTACCACACTTCATCCCCCATCCTGTTCACCATGATTACTATTCTTATACCCAGAAATTTATCAGAACCATCCTGAAGTCTCCATCTCTGCTGCTATGTATGAAACAGCTTTTTAATGGTTCTCTATTTCCAGTCTTGTCCTCTTTCAATCTGTCTTCAATATTGATGCTGGTGAGGTCTACCCCAGATTCAGATCCACAATTTTCTTCTCTGCTCTCAACTCTCCCATGGCCCCTACCACCCCCAAACAATGTTTTCACATTCTTCCAAAAGGCTGTAAGGGGCATCACAAGTAACTTGTGAACAAAAGCAACTCAAATACCAATGTTTGTAAGTAGTTTCCTTTTTTGGGGTATAAATTTGAACAGATTGGAGAGGGACAGGACAGGCATCATTCATGTGAATGTTCACAGTCTCCCCCACACCCCCCCAAATGTACTGGTTTCTTAGGATTGCTGCACCTTGTTACAGCAAGAGACTGGATGGCTTAAACAAGAGAAATTTATTTTCATGCTATTTTAGAGGCTAGAAGTCTAAGATTGAGGTGTTGATAGGGTTGGTTTCTCCCGAGGCCTCTCTTTGGCTTGTATGTGGTTGTCTTTCCTCTGTGCATGTCTGTGTCCAAATTTCCACTTCTGATAAGGACACCAGTTGTATTAGATTAGGGTCTACCTTAATGACCTCATTTTAACTTCATTACCTTCTTAAAGACACTCTCTGCAAAAATTGTCACACTCTGAAGCAGTAGGCATTCGGACTTCAACGTAGGAATTGGAGGCAGGGCAGACACCATCCATCCCCTAACACGAAGGGTATGATAATGACATATGCAATTGCTGTCTGCCCATCTCCTAGTCCCTTAGAAATGGGGATGGTTCCATCTTTCTAGTACAAGAAGACACAGTGGGGGGGAAGAGAGAGAAAAGGTGTACACAGCTGTGTTGGCAGAGGGAGGCTATGGAGTGTAATACATGAATGGTAAAAGCATGAGGTTGCTGTGAACTAGGCTTTTGAATCTCCTTTATATTTTTGAGAAATGAGAAAATTACCATTTTGCTTCCCTTGTGGGTGCCATATTAAAAAATCAGCAAGGGAAATAGAGGAGATATAATGAAAATCACTGAGTCTCCTAAGGAGCCCATTAAAAACAATATATGCTGCGTTTTGTGTATGATCAACCCTGCCCGTGAAGGACTGGTTTTCCAGTGAGTCCTTCATCTTGTGTTTAGCACCCAGGTTGTATGGAACACATATCTTTAAGTACTAGAATCCCACTCAGCACAGAGAGGAGCTCACGTTATGGAAATTACATGGAAAACCGACCCTGATGACAGAACATGAACATCCGTCCTCCCATCTCATGCTCTTTGTGTGTGTGTGTGCACCACGCAGAGGACAGTGGCGTTGGCTCAAGAAGTTTATCTTGTTCGCCTTCCTGTGCATGTCCCCAGCTCCTGCTTTTGTGTGTTCTTTGCTGAGTATGAAGAGATTAATTAGTTTAAGTCAAAATATACGGATGATTCGAATCCACTGTAAAAGGGTTGAGCTATTTGGACATTATATCTGCTGCTGGACTTTATTTCTTTGACCTCCACTCCTCTTCAAGTTCCAAACCTGATGGGTTCAGGCTTTACAAGGACAGTGAAAAACTTCATCTTTTTAACATATTTGCTGGATAAATAAAGGGGTGCAGATACCGCCAGTGAGATGGTAATTGTACATAAGTCTAGACATACCCAAGAGAATACATTACGCAGTAGAATGCTATTTGTATTGTCCAGCTATGGGGGAAACACAAGTTAACCTACAGGATAAATCACAAACTGACCTCATCATGCTCTACCTCTTCAACCATTACCTACAATATACTTTCTGCTCCGGAAACACCAAATCACTTTTCATTACACACATGCACGCACCTTTTTATTTCTCTTCTCCACTTAGTTAATGACAGTCTTGCCTCCCTGTATAGCTACAAAAATTGACCCAGCACACCCAACTGATACGAATGTTATTGCCAAGGTGCACCTCCTCCAGGAATCTTCCTTTGGGTTAGATTGGAAAGCTTCCTCCTATCATGGAACTTAGCACATTGTATTACAAATAGCTGTTTGTGGGTTGACCTGCTCTGATGTTTGTTACTTGAGCCCAAGGGCTACATCTTATTCATTCATTTTTGCATCCCTAACACAGAACCTGGTGCCTGACAAATGTTGGAATCTGGCTAATTGCCCAAACTTCCTCCCTCTGGGATTTTAACCAGTTGGTATCAGACACTAAGGCCACATGACAATCTAAGTAGACTATCATCTTTATCCCTGGCTGGGCAAGGACCATTAACCTCACAACACAAGGTTTCTGGCTAACTGTGTTGGCAGGCATGGCTTACCTAGGCTTGGAGCCAAACCTGGCCTTCCTCCTGTCTCTGCATCCAGCCCTGAAAAAGTGAGGATTAAGGAGGTGCTGAGAAGAAAGAGGTTTTGTCACCGCCATCATCAGTAGAAAGAGCTGATGCTGATAAATGATAAAGCTGGCTAATGTTTGACTTTTTCTAGAAAAACCACGAATTTGGGTTTTTTTTTTTAACATTTATCTATTTTTTTTTTTTGAGACAGAGACGGAGCATGAACAGGGGAGGGACAGAGAGGGAGACACAGAATCGGAAGCAAGTTCCAGGCTCTGAGCCATCAGCCCCGAGCCCGATGCGGGGCTCGAACTCACGGACCGTGAAATCGTGACCTGAGCTGAAGTTGGGCGCTTAACCAACTGAGCCACGCAGGCGCCCCTGGGGTTTTTTTTTCAATGACAAAACTCATAATGATAACAAAATGTTCTGCAAAGGAACAGGCTTCAGCAAAAATAAAGTGTACTCATTTCATGAGACTCATGGACAAGATCGCATGGGAAGTCAGAAGCTTTGGTGGTTCATATTATCTACTCGGTGTTTTTCTAGAAAATATAAACCAAGTCTGTGGCTGGTGGAGGTCACTCTGGCAGCTGTTCCACTCTACCCCATCTAACAGCAAAGCTAAAAAAAAAAAATCAAAACCCAAAAACCATAAAGGAATGGATTGCTAGAGTGGGGATGTCACCATCTGCCTAAGGGCTTATAGATGGCTTTGGACCCTGGTATAAAGAGCAGGCCAAAGCAATGCCATTTAGTGGGTCCATTAGACAAATTTAATGATATCTGTTAAATATGTTTTAAGTGAATCTCCTTCCAAAGTCTATAAGGAGCATTTCTGAGAAAAAGAAATACGAAGGACTCTTACCTATAAAAGGTGTTCGCTTCCTCACCAAAGACGAACACCCACTTTAAATGACAATCTGATGCCATTTCCACCTTACCAGAATTGGCAAGAATTATAATGTTTGATCATATTCTATGTGAAGGAGAAAAGCTCTTTCATATATTATTGATGGAAGAATTAATTGGTATAATCTCTATGACAAGAAATATGTCAATATTGATCAAATTTACAAAAGCGTATAACCTTGGATCCGGTAAATTTGCTTCAAGAAAATTATTCTATAGATATACCTGCAAATGAGAAAGTAATATCCATGGTTATTCATTGTAGCATTGTTAATAAAGACAAAATAATAGAAGGAATCTACATTTACATTAAAGAGAGCATACATAAATGACTGATGGCATATCCATACAGTGGACTATTATGGAGTAGTAGAAAAGAATTAAGCTTAATTTTATGTACTAATGTGGAAGTTTTTCAGTGTATATAATACTGGCTGGGGGGAAGGAAATTGTAGAAGAAAATTTATAGTAATATACCACTTATATAAAAATGTATGTGGGTATTTATGTAAACGCAGAGGAAAAGTTCTGATTACCAGGGGTGAGGCAGTATTTCTTCAAGGCAACTTATTCATATGAATGTGATTATTACATGGGTGCCCCCTCTGAGTATTGATGTTAGAAAATTGCCCTTGGCAAATATTCCTATAATTGCAGACATTTTTAGAGCTGGAAGAGTCCTTAAAAAGTGTCAAGCCCTTACTCTACAGATGAGTCAACTGAGGCCTGGTTGTTAACCACCAAACCTTAAATAAGAACCCAGGTCTTTCCCAACATGAAAAGGGCACACACATATCAGAAAGGCTCCAGACTTCACGTAAAACTTGCCTTTATTATGATTGCTACAGTGTTCTTAAGAGTGCTCCCACCTGCTCTGACCTCACCTCAGCCCCAGGGAAACATTTCCCTTTGCTAAACAGAAGTGAGGCAAGGAAGTTTGTTTCACAAAGGTGAAGGCTGCTTGGGAAATCAAGTATGGTCTTTCTAATAGTGGAGGGTGATGTACCGTCAGTTTAATTCCTATTCATTTGTGGTGCTTATTAGAGTGTCTGAAAATATAAGCTGAGTAATTGGAGCATTAGAATTGATTAATTGAAGTAGGCTTTTGGTGTAAATACACCTGGAGAGATTTTTCAAGGTGGGATTCTCTGCTAAACAGTCAGAGGAATTCAGATCTCTGAACATTGGAATAAGGATTGTATGGTGGTTTTAAAATATGGCTGAGAAAATTTTGACACCCTGCCATCATGAGGTAGGGTCTGTGAGCCCTCTCCTTGAATCTGAATGGGCTCATAACTGTCTCAACTTATAAATTATGGCAGAAGGGACACTATGTGACTTCCAAAGCTATGTCATCAAGAGCCATGAAGCTTCCACTCACTCTTGGAGCCATAAGCCACCATGAAAGAAGTCTGACCACCCTGAGGCTGCCATGTTTAAAGGAAGCCCAAGCCATTGGGAGAGACTACATGTAGGCATTGTAGTAAACAGTCCCAGCTAAGCCTGAATGGTACCTACGAGGAAAGAAGCCTCCAGGTCTCACCCACTGGAATCATTGCTAGCTTTTCAAACCTTGCTTGTACCCTTTACTTTAGGAACAGTAACTCATTGTACCTATGGACCTATTTCTATCTCCAGACTAGGAGATCCTCAGCTACAGAGACCTCTCTCTTCATCTTTAGAGCCCATTACCCAGTACTGGGCCTGGAGCCCATGAACAGCTCAAGACATGTTTGTTGGATGGATGACTGCCTCCACACAGCAATGACTCTCTGCTTTGGGGCCTGGAAGACAAGGCATACTAATCATTAGAGCTGAAAATAATGGTAGAGATTATCTAACTCATCCCTTTAGCTTTACCAGGCCACGAGGAGAAGTGGAAAACCCAAAGAGACGTAGCTGGTTAATGAACCAGGCCCACAGCCTCCACCACATCACCACCAGGGTGCAGTGAACCCAAGTAGGAGGCAGGGAAGCAGGGTGGTTATAGACTCTAGAGACCGATAGCCCTGGGCAGAGCTCCCAGCTGGCCATCCTCATTGCTGTGTAGTAGTGGCATTTTCCAGAAGGGAAGACAGGGATCTGACATTTCATATACCATCAGCCCCACCCTACATGAAGAATAAACAGGTTCTTTGGGGTTTCCAAGGTCTGAGCCCTTCCTTTTAGGATCTAAATCCCTGTTGCAGGGGGAAAGCAGTAGAATGAGCTTTTTTGCATTGAATAGCCTTAAACAATGTCTAGAGATACAGAGGAAGAACTACAGAGAAAAGAAAAGGAGAAAGGAAATCTCAATCTAGGGGATTGGCCCTAGGAAGGCCAATGTATAGGCAGTGGTTCTCATCTGGACAACTTTGCCCCCAAGGGACATTTGACCACGTGTCAAGATACTTTGTGTCGTCAAAACTGGGGCTTGCTACTGGCCTCTACTAGGTAGAAGACAAAGATGTTGCCAGACATCCTACAATGCACAGGATGGCCCCCACAACAAAGAACTATCCAGTACAAAATGTCAGTAACACCGAGGTTGAGAAACCATGGGCTAGGGGAAGGACTGTGGGGAAGGGCACCTGTGATTTTCCAGGAGCAGTGGCCCCAGCTCAAGAACCCACCCCAATGGGAAGGCCCAGAGATGGCTCAGCGGAAACCTGCCCAACCTTGTGATGGGTCTTCACTCTGCCTGTGCTTCAAGACCTTCCCTGCTCATTCACTGGTTCCCAAATGAAGAATGTCCCCAAGCCATGCCTCCAGGGCACAAGCAAGCTGTGGGATACAGGAATACGGACAGGAAGTAGGATGGGCCAGGGATGCACAGGTGCACTCAAAACTGGGAACATGGACCTCTGTATTACAACAGAAAGCACAGGTAGTAGAGCAGTGTTCTCTGGGCCGGGTTTGTGGCAAGAGAGGTGGTAGAAAATATCAGTAACGGGACTAAGCCAGTGTTTCAAAAAGCATTAAAGCAAAAGCAACTCCGACCACCCACTAATGATCGTGATTATTTGGCTGCCTGCGAGACGGTTTAAGAAATGATTTGTGAATTTAAATTTTAATTAAGGCAGAAGCCCTTGGGGGCCTCTGGAGTTCAAGCATGAAAAGGGAAAATCTACTGCTGGAAGGAGTGGGCTCAAAGGGCCCTGAGGCCCAGAAGAAGTGTGTGTCTTATACATCCGGTGGTTTAGCAGCCTGCAAGGGAGGCTAAGTTTGAGGTCACTAATCAACACTGGAATCAGGGGTCAGGGCTGGACAACTCAGTGGAACTATGCTCTTCAGTGTTCTACAAAGTTCTTTAGAGTAAATAATAAAAATAAGAAAACATCCAAGTTTTCCACCTCTTTCTTGGGTTCTAAACTTAAAAATGTGCTATAGCACCCACTTTACTAACATGGGACCCAGCAGTGGAATTCCTGGGATCTAGTCTCCTCTCCATCACTGATAGCCTAAGTGATCTTCAACTCTCCATTCATTATGTTGAGTCTTGGTTTCTCCGTATAGGACTAATATTGCTACCCTGGTTACCCCATAGTGCCATTTGGAACCTCCATCCTAAGGGAGATTAAAGCATTTGGAATAGACAACTCTCTGCTGGGTCCACCCAGCTCATCTGATTCTCCCTGAGATCTGTCAGAAGCATCCATTTACTTCTTAAGGTTGCTACAGCAAAGAGAATATGCCCAGCATGAGACAAAGATACAGCCCTGGCCAAAAGAAGGCAGACACACTCTCTCTCAGACTTGACCTTGTTGGATCCTAGAGACACAGGTTCAAGTTCTAAGTCCACCTTAGCCAGTATTTTTTTTTTCACCCTGGTAAAAGACACATAATATTAAATTTACCTTTTTAACCATTTTTAAGTGTACAGTTCAGTAGTGCCCTATGTATTCATGTTGTTGCACAACAGATCTCTCAAACGTTTTCATCTTGCAAAATTGAAATGCTATACCCACTCACACTAATTCCTCTTCTCCCCAGGTCTTGGCAACCACCTTTCTATTTCCTGTTTCTATGATTCTGACTACTTTAGATACTTCATATGAGTGGAATGATGCTGTGTTTGCCCTTTTGTGGATGGCTTATTTCACTTGGCATAATGTTCTCCAGCTTCATCCATGTTATAGCATGTGATTCTTTTTTATGGCAGAACAATATTCCATTCTACACATACCCACACACACACACACACCACATTTTCTTTAAATTTTTTTAAACATTTAATTTTTGAGAGAGAGAGAGAGAGAGAGAGAGAGAGAGAACGAACATGAATAGGGGAGGGGCAGAGAGAGACGGAGACAGAATCTGAAGAAGTCTCCAGGCTATGAGCTGTCAGTACAGAGCCCGACATGGGGCTCGAATCCACAAACCATGAGATCATCACCTGAGCTGAAGACGGAGGCTTAACCAACTGAGCCACCGAGGTGCCCCTACCACATTTTCTTTATCCATCATTTATTGATGGACATTTGTCTTGGTTCCACTTCTTTACTATTGTCACTATTAGTGCAATGAACATGGATGTGCAAATAACTCTTCAAGATGATGCACTTTTTCTTTTTGCATCTTGGTGCTTTTTTATGAGTTTGGTTTTTTTTCATGCTATATTATTCTTTATTAAGGCAAAATTGACAAATAAAAATTGTATATGTTTCTGGGAATGCAAGCTGGTGCAGCCACTCTGGAAAACAGTATGGAGGCTCCTCAAAAAACTAACAATAGAACTACCCTACGACCCAGCAATTGCACTACTAGGCATTTATCCAAGGGATACAGGCGTGCTGTTTCTAAGGGACACGTGCACCCCCATGTTTATAGCAGCACTATCAACAATAGCCAAAGTATGGAAAGAGCCCAAATGTCCCTCGATGGATGAATGAATAAAGAAAATGTGGTATATATATATACGGTGGAGTATTACTTGGCAATCAAAAAGAATGAAATCTTGCCATTTGCAACTATGGGGATGGAACTAGAGGGTATTATGCTAAGTGAAATTAGTCAGAGAAAGACAAAAAACATATGACTTCACTCATAGGGGACTTTAAGAGACAAAACAGATGAACATAAGGGAAGGGAAGCAAAAATAATATAAAAACAGGGAGGGGGACAAAACAGAAGAGACTCAAATATGGAGAACAAACTGAGGGTTACTGGAGGGGTTGTGGGAGGGGGGATATGGGCTAAATGGGTAAGGGGCACTAAGGAATCTATTCCTGAAATTATTGTTGCACTATATGCTAACTATTTTGGATGTAAAAATTTTTTAATTAAATTAAATTAAAAAAATAATAACAAAATTGTATGTTTAGGGCATACAATGTGATCATGTAATATACATATACATTGTAAAATTACAATCACAATCAAATTAATTAACACATCCATCACCTCACACAGTTAGCTTTTGTGTGTGTGGTGAGAACATTTAAGACCTACCCTCTTAACAAATTAAAAGTATACAATACAATATTAATAATTATAATCACCATGCTGTAAATCATATCTCCAAAACATATTCATCTTCTGACTGAACGTCTGTACCCTTTGAGCAATATCTCCCTAACCCTCAATCCCTGGAAACCACCATTCTACTCTCTGGTGCTATGAGTTTGAATCTTTTAGGTTCCAAGAAAATGTGGTAAATGTATATACTGGAAGAAAAAACAAGAAAATCTTGCCATTTGCAACAACAGAGATGAACCTCCTGGATATTATGCTAAGTAAAAATAAGCCAAACACAGAAAAGAAAATACTGTATGATCTCACTTACATGCAGAATCTAAAAAAGTCAAGATTTTGCTTTGAATTCTTTTGGGTATATACTCAGAAATTGAATTGCTTGATCATGTGGTGATTCTATTTTTAATTTTCTGAGGATATTCCATACTGTTTTCGATAATGGCTGCACTATTTTACATTCCCACCAACAGTGCTCAAGGGTTCCAATTTTTCTGTATCCTCAACACTTGTTATTCTCTTTTCTTTTGATAGTGACAATCCTAATGTATGTGAGGTCACTACAGACAGTTTTGAGACATTCAGTACCCCTCCCTGGGTCTGGATGAGGGAAACCATTTGAATTGGTTTAGAAGATCCTTCAGATTGTTCTAAAACATCTCAGTTAGCCAGTCTTGGTGTAGGGACCAAATGAGATCATGGACATGAAAAAATAATCTTTATCAGTTGAGAAGGGCCACGGAGCTGTTCAACAACATATTGTGTAAAGTCGAAGGGAGTACACTTTGTGGTCAGATTCATCAATCAGATCTGCTGACCACATACTGTGTGTGGCATTTTTAGTTTCTTCACCTGTAAGATACAGCTGATAATTCCTGCCCCTCCCCCCACCCTGCACCAGAGGGTTGATGAGAAGACCAGAATAAATCATAGGAGATAACACACTTGAAGCAATCTCAAGAGTGTTATTCCTTGCTAAGAGTGAGAGCTGATACTATTTGTTCCATTAATAAGTGAGGTACATTGAAGCATATACTTCAAATGGGCTAAGTGGATAGCCCATGAATTATATCTACCTAAACTGTTTAAAAAAACAAAACAAAACAAAACCAAGTGAACTATAAAGAAACTCTTCAATAAAGGTCCAGCTACTTATGGTCTAAAGGAGACACAGAATCACAGAAAGGACACGGGCTTTGAGATCAGAGAAAACCTGAGCACATTTGAATCTCAACTCAGTTCCCTGGTAACTGTGAGATTTTAACTCTCTAGGAGATTTGTTTGGTTTACTCAAATGGAACACAGAATTTTTTTTAATTGCTTTTCAGGATAATTATATAACACATAATGAATCTGCCTGCCATGTAATCGGTGTTCAGAAATAACTGTTATTCCTGTGTTATCTTTTCCTAAGAAACATGGCCTTCCTGAAGGTGATGGTGTAGCCCAAGGGCAGCCTGACGTAGGAGGAAGAGAAAGAGGTGGGAGAAAAGGGGGTTGGGCGGGGAGACCGGGTTTTGTATTCACAAATACTCTTTTCCCAGAAACAAGCCATTTATCAAAGTACGGGGAGTCTCGTTTACTGTCAAAACACAAGGGCTAATTACATTTGAAGAACAATGGACTACAAGAGCAAAAAAGACAGGGCCTGTTCAATTAATGGGGAGAGAAGGGGGGGTCTCTAGCATACAATATTTTGGACATCAGATGGGAATGGTTTAATTAGCCACTGCTACAGACTTTGGATCGTCTGTTGTTCTAGAAGCCATTAGTCATCTGTAGCTTTTAAGCATATCATTTAGACTCCCCATTCAACAAATACTTTTTGAGCACCCGCTACATGTCAAGCACTGTGCTCAACACTGGAGAGACACCACGGTCTGGCAGAAGACAGACAGCTTGGCCCAGTAATAGGAGTCTCCAACTTATTAGGTCTCCAACGGAGTTCTAGTCTTATCCAATGCCATACTTCTCTCCTATCTTCCATATCTCAGTAAAGCCTCTCCATCTGTCTGATTGCTCATGACAAACACTAGGGAATCATCTGTGAGTCATCTCCTTCTATTAGACCCATTCTGTTGGTTCTGTCACCAGAATAGCTCTTGATGCTCTCCACGCCTTGGTAGGCACATGGTCACTATCCTGGGGCAAGGCACCAGCTCTGTAAGAGCAACTCTTAAGAAAAAAAAAGAGTTTGTGTGTGTGTGTATGTGTGTGTGTGTGTGTGTGTGTGTGTGTGTGTGTTTATTTTTTGTCTATGCCTGCTTCCCATTGCAACCCAGGTAATGTTTTAAAATGGTGAATCAGAGGGTACCTAAGTGGCTCAGTCAGTTAAGCCTCCGACTTTGGCTCAGGTCAGTATCTTTCAGTCCATGAGTTCGAGCCCCACATCGGGTTCTGTGCTGACAGCTCAGAGCCTGGAGCCTGCTTCAGATACTGTGTCTCCCTCTCTTTCTGTCCTCCCCCACTCACTCTGTCTGTCTCTCTCTCTCTCTCTCAAAAATAAACATTAAAAAAAACCTTTATAGCCAAAGTATGGAAAGAGCCTAAATGTCCATTGATGGATGAATATGGATAAAGAAGATGTGGTGTGTGCGTATATATATATATATATATATATATATATATATATGTACATGGCAGGCAGATTCATTATGTGTTATATAATGATCCTGAAAAGCAATTAAAAAAAATTCTGTGTTCCATTTGAGTAACCCAAACAAATCTCCTAGAGAGTTAAAATCTCACAGTTACCAGGGGACTGAGTTGAGATTCAAATGTGCTACATATATATGTATATGTATGTATGTATGTATATATATATGTATATATATATATATGTATATATATGTATATATGTACGTATATATATGTATACGTATATATACATACGTATATATGTACATATATATGTGCATGTATATATATGTGTATGTATATGTACATGTATATATATACGTATATATGCATACGTATATATATACATACACACACACACACACACACACACACAATGGAGTATTACTCGGCAATCAAAAAGAATGAAATCTTGCCATTTGCAACTACAGGGATGGAACTAGAGGGTATTATGCTAAGTGAAATTAGTCAGAAAAAGACAAATATCGTATGACTTCACTCATATGAGGAATTTAAGAGACAAAACAGATGAACATAAGGGAAGGGAAGCAACAACAATATAAAAACAAGGAGCAGGACAAAACATAAAAGACTCTTAAATATGGAGAACAAACAGAAGGTTGCTGGAGAGATTGTGGGAGGGGGGATGGGCTAAATGGGTAAGGGGCAAAGGAATCTACTCCTGAAATCATTATTGCACTATATGCTAACTAACTTGGATGTAATTAAATAATTGATTAATTAATTTAAAAAACACTTTAAAGTGGTGAATCACATCATGCAATTCCTCTGTTTAAAACCCTTCCAAGTCTTCCTGTTGCTTTTAGACTGGAACCCAGAATCCCTGTTAGGGCTGACAAGCTCCCACGTGGTCTGTCCCACCCAATCTCCTGATTGCTGTCAACACTCAAGGCCCATCAAGCCCTCTCTTGCCTCTGGCCTTTGGTCCTTGCTACTGCCTTCTGCACCTGCTCTTCCTCCATCCATTTCCTAGCCTTGTTCTTTCTCACCTTTCAGGCCTCTGTTGAAATATTACTTCCTCAAAAAGGTTTTTCCTGGCTTCACTGAGTGGCTTCCCCCGGTTCTTTTTAGCTCATCACCATATTTATTTGCTGCTCAGCACTCTCTCCATTGACAACCATCTGGCACATTTACTGGTTCGTTGGACATCGTATTCCCACTAGTCAGTGGGTATCCTGACAGCAGGGACTTTGTCTACTCATGCACAATTGTACTCCCAGTGCCTGGCACAGTGCCTGGCACATAGTACACCCTTCACAGCTATATATTTGGGTTTTGGAGAGAGAGAGAGAGAGAGAGAGAGAGAGAGAGAGAGAGAGAGAGAGCGAGCGCAGTGGAAGGGCAGCGAGATAGAGATATGGAAAGAGAGAATCTCAAATAGGTTCCATGTCCAGTGCAGAGCCTGACACAGGACTCAATCTCATGACTGTGAGGTCATGACCTGAGCCAAAATCACAAGTGGGAGGCTCAAATGACTAAGCCACCCAGGCACCCCAAACTCTTAACAACTATTAATTGGCTCAATGAATGAAGGTGGCCATGTGCAGGGCAGTATAAGAGCTTAGGGGAGGACACAAATAATTCTCCGGGGAGGATGGAGCTTTCAACGGAGATGTGTTGTGAACTAGGTTCAAAACATTGACAGGAGTTTTCTAGATCAACAAAGGCAGAAAAGCATGAGCAGGCTGAAGGGTAGAGGACTGAAAAATTGGGAGGTAAAATGCATCACAGCCACAAAGAACTACTGAACAGGAACAAATGCACAGCCACTTCCAGAGAGTGAAATTTCCAGCTAATTCCAAGCACAATCACCACCTCATTCATAGGGTGATGGAGGCAAGATGGTCGGAATAACCCCAAATCACAATCAAAACAAAACGAGAGTCAACTCTCCAATATCTGAGAGTAGGTGATCCTTACTTAAAACATGACAGAGTCCCGGGACTGCCCAATGGGGCTTACGTAGTGGCAAGTGATGAGCCATATTTACTGGTCCCATGGTGTTGGGAAGCAAGGAGTCCATTATGTTGCTGAGCCTTATGGAAGGATAAGCCTTATGGAAGGATGTTCTGTAAACAGAGCATCTGTGATCCAGGCTGGGTTCTGCCCCCCTGCCTCCTGGGAACCAGCCGTTAGTCCTTACTTAGCTCTTGCCTACATAGCAAGTCCCAGTGGAGGCATGAGCAGGTCTTGAGTCCTGCCTCCTTGTTAATCTGATTAATCTGCAAACTGGCTGGTCAATCTTAGATAAATAAATGTTGGACACAAGGCTGGGGAGTGGCAAGAACTCAGTGGTGCAGAGGCTGCACCATTCTGGCACATTTGGTATGCCAGAAGAAGTATATAGCATTCTATCCTTATATCTGTGGGAGGACGTTAGGCAAGGGGGTGACCTAGATATGATACGAATAGGGTTCCTTTGGCCACAGTGCAGAACTCGGATTGGAAAAACAAACAAAGAAATACAAAAGCAAGTGACCTGAGAAATGAAGCATGGGAAGAAAGACTAGACTTTTGAGGCATATTTAGGAAGTAGAAATAAGGATTTGGGTGATCATTAGATGAGATGAGTAGACACGAAGAAGGAATCTGGGGGTAACACTCAGTAAGTTTATGTCACAGGGCAAATCTAGCGATTAATCAAAATAGGTAGCATCATCAAAAGAATATGTGGATTCAGCAAACTTTCAGTAGACTTTCTCGTTTTCACATTTTTTAAAATGTTTAATTTTGAGACAGACAGAGTGTGAGCAGGGGAGGGGCAGAGAGAGAGGGAGCAAGAGAATCTGACATAGGTTCTGTGCTGTCAGTGCAGAGCCTGGTGTGGGGTTTGGTCCCACAAACCATGAGATCATGACCCCAGCCGAGATCAAAAGTCAGACGCTTAACCAACTGAGACACCCAAGTGCCCCTCAGTTTTCACATTTCTTCTTGGACTTTCATCACTGCAAGGACTTTCTACACTACAAGGATTTCTGGTGGTGGATTGCATTATTTATCCACAATGATCTGCTGGTATTTTATCATTATTTTTTTAATATTTGTTTTTGAGAGAGAGAAAGAGTGGAAGTGGGGGAATGGCAGACCGAGGGATAGAGAGAATTCAAAGCAGCCTCTGCACCATCAGTGCAAAGCCTGACGTGGGGCTTGAACCCACGAACTGCGAGACCATGACCTGAGCCGAAGTTGGATGCGCAACTGACTGAGTCATTCAGGTGCCCCTATCCACAATTATTTGTATCCTGCTCTCTCTTGCCATGCTTCCCACAAGGTAGAGTATCATCGCCACCCTGTTGTCCTTAGGCTTGGTGGCCTGTGTTTTGATCAATAGAATGTGAGCAGATGTGACACTCCAAAGGTAGTAGCTATCTCCAAAGGGAGGTATAAACACGCTCCTGTGGTTTGGTCTTGAGCTTTGCCCACCATGAGAATCACATGCCCCAGAGGTGGCTGTTCCCTGAGAAGACATGTGGAATAAGGCCAGGTCAGGACAGCTCAGGAGAATCCTGGGTAACCTGCAGCTCTGATGTAATATAAGCTGAACACTCACACCTCTGGGATGTGGGGTTGTTTGTTGCTGCAGGAAAAGGTGACCATGAAATTTCCAAAGTCTCAGTGACCACTAGCAAGTGATTTACCATTTCTGGCTCCTAATTCCCTCACTGGTGAAGTTGTGCTAGATAAATCCAAACTCTTTCCTAGTTCAAAAATGTTTTGTTTTGGTTTTTAACACTGTGTCACTGCTCCCGATTATAGCACTGTTTGTGGGTTCAAGAATTTCCACTCCCTCCTTCCAATCATATAGGTTAATTAGGCAACATCAACTTACCAAACTCCAGACTGGCAGTTAATGATGCCAAATTAGCACAAGATCAGACCAAAAAGGCCTGGGATAGTTTAAGCTGCTGCAGCAAAACTTCTATTCTGAAGACCCTGAGTCAAAAAAAAAAAAAAATCTATAGAGCACAAACCTGCCGCATTCAGCTGCTTCGGTTATTTATACGAGCATTTCCCGATTCAAATTGCATACTCAAATCAAATTTCCCTGGTTTATGCCTTCTTCAGCAATTACTTAAAGGCAGTTTACCTCTCTCTGGAGGAACATAGCAGAAAGGCCTATAGTCAAAATCTCGTCGACTCAGGGAGAGATAAACGAACTTCAGGCCTAGCACTGCACAAGTCACTTTGCCCACGGAAGTGAGTACTGATGGGCCTCCTGGCTGTTTTTCAGCCTCATTGATGGGAAGGCATTTTCTAAGGAGGAGAATGAGGTCCATGGAAATTGAAGGAAAGGGGTAAACATTGAGGGGGAAGGGGGAAGAAGGGACCACCTTCTCTTCATGGAATTCCTTGAGTGGGGGTAAGCAGGCTACAGCCTAAGGCTGTTCCACTCCAATGGGATTGACAGAAATCAAATGCGGAGAGGGAGACAGGGATCATTTCTGCACCAGAAAGGTTCTGGGTCCTTGAAAATACACCCCAAGCAAGATGAACCACGTTGCAAAACTGTGCAATGTGCAAAACTTATCTTCATTGGACTGTCAACTTGTCCTAAGTTCACTTTTCATCATTTGGAACGATTCCCTCATCCTTCACCAAAGAGGCATCATTTGTTCATTTACTCCAGGGAGGGCTCTCATTGGTTGGGCCTGGACCACCTGCTAATCCTCAGATCAGTAACGATGGCCCAGACAATGCAGAGTTCTGACTGGTCAGGTCTGTGTCATGTGCCCATTAACTCATTTCTCTAGTCACTAATTCTGTCTTATATTTCCTTCTCCATTCAGTTGTTTAGCTAGCTGGATCTTACCTTGATTTGCCTGCCTGATATCTATTGCCTTTTCTTTCAGTAATAGCATTCTGGATTTATTTAGGGAAATAGTTCCCCGTGGTTCCCACTACATACTGTAGAGGTGAAGACGCCCTCTTTTTCTATTTTCTCCATGCTAGAGTTAGATACAGGACACAGATCTGACCCATCAGAAGATCACATTGTCTGGCTTATGGCAATTGGTTTGAAGATGGACATGTGGCCCAAGCACAACCAATGGGGGGGGGGGGGTAGGGGTATCTCCCTGGAACCTCTGCTGAAATTACCAAGAAAAAAGAAGGGCAATTCTAATAGCTTACTGAGACTAAGTGAATCTAGACAGGAAACATAAGCATAGATGAAATATTTCTAGTTAGAAAAAAATGTAGTGGAATCAATAGTCAGAGCTGTGACGTTAGTCTGGAATCTACCACTTACTAGGGTAGAAAACCTTGGCAATGAACATGTCTCCTCATCTGAAAAATGAGGCTGACAATGACTGGTCTTGGGTGTAATAGTCCATGAATATGCCATACCCGCTCCCCCACCCAAGCGGCTGGAAGTAAAGAACGTTGAGATAGATGGTGGAGTTGCAAGACCCAAGTTCCCCAGACCTCTGAGTCACTGTTCAAGAAGTAACGAAGAGCCACCAGAACCACATCTGACTGTGATGTGAAAGAGACACCCATCTTTGTTGTATTAAACCAGAAATGTGGGGTTTATTTTACTGCAGCACAGTGGAGCCTAGCCTGACTAACATAGTAATCATCAATTCAGTGATTCACACATAGCTGCAAAGCCTATGATATGAAACCGTTTTGCCAAGATGTGACTTTGAATGGTGTCTTCTGAGGCACGTAGAAGGTAACAGCGAAAGCAAATGCTATTGCTGTTGCCCAACATCTATTTCCCAAACATTTCAGTGGCTTGTGGGAATGGGAATATTTGAAATTGGAACTGTTCCTAAAGTCCCAGTAAGTATTCGGGTTATGAAATCCCAATGTGTCACCAGGGAAAGATAAGGGCCAAGATATCAACCATAGGAAGGGGCCAATCTGGACACACCATCCAAGTTAAATGGCATACTGAAGTAGGCAGGCAGAGGTAAGTCACATTAAAAAACTATAAGCACCTAGAAAGAAAAGATAAATGAAGTAACTTGGATGGTAATATCCACCGTAATAGAGAAAATATAGGCATAGTGATTGAAATCATGAGCTTTGGAATTAGTTTAATGCAACAAGTATTAAATGCAAAGATCTAATGCAGTGGGGTTTGAATTCCATTTCTGTTCCTTGACTACTTGAACAAGTCGCTTTATCTCTTAGCCCGAATTTTCTCATCTGAAATATGAGGATTAACAGAGTCCCCACCTAATGGTTTGCAATAAGGATGAAATTTAACGATCCATGTAAAGTGCTTAGTACACAGTAAGAACTCAATAAATTATCATAATGATATTATTGGCATTGTACAGTAATGAGTGGACAAAGAATGATATCTAGAGGAGACGAAGGAATTAAAGGAGAAGGATTATGGTATGGTAGTTGGGGTGGGAACCAAGGGCAACAACCAATGAACAAAGAAAGGGGCAGAGAGGAAACGGTAGACACAAGAGGATACCTAAGAAAAGAAGCGAAGAGCTGGCATCACAGAAGCAAGACTGAAATCCCCAGCAGAGGGGAGGAAGCAGGAATGAGAGAGAATGTACCAGAAAGAAAAAAGAAACAAAGAAAGTGAAAACGGGCTTTACGCCAGTAGTGTGCAAACCCCAGAAAAAGGAGGAGCGATCCAAGAGGAGGAAAAGAATAGAGACAGCGATAAGAGGGAGAAAAAAAACACAGGATGTCAAGGCAGGAGGGCTGAGAGTTCAAAGGAAGCCTTGAAGGATTAAATAAAAACAAAGAAATGTAAGAGAAGCACAGCTTAGACTAGAAACAGGTGATAGAAATAGCTTTACAACACAGAATGGGAGGAAAAAAAACCAAGAGTGACTACACAGGTATCTGAATTCCAAAAAAGTTTCAGGTTCCAGAAATTTTTTTCATTCACTTTGGCACAAATTCATTTGGCAGCAAAAGTGGACTTGAGCTGACATAGGGTTATTTATATCCTTTATTTATCCCACATCCCACTTAGCATGAACATTCAAATATTTCACTGCAGTAATGAGCTGATCATGAAGTGTTATCGCAGACACTGCTGGTGTGTGTGTGTGTGTGTGTGTGTGTGTGTGTGTGTGTGCGCGCGCGCGCGCTTTATGGGGGGGGGTGTATGGTATATACATCACATTATGAGTCTAATTTCCATAGCATTCCAAATTCCAAAACACACACAGCCTCAAAGGTTTCAGATCAGGGTTTGTGGGCTTATACTGGAAAATACAAGACTGGATGTGAAAAGAGAAACTTGTATCTGGTAACGAAGCTGATGAAAACTACCATTTCTTGAGTGTTTGCAACATACCAAAGGCTGGATATGCACTATCTCATTTAATCTCCACAATATATCAGGTCCCATCTTATCTTTCATTTGTAGACATGGTAAGGGAGACTCAGAGAAGGGACTTGCCAAAAGTTTCAACACAACTGGAAAAAAGAAGAAATGGGGATTTGAACCCAGCTGTGTGACTTCAGAACTTGCCCATTTAACCTCCCCCCATTAACTGTAAGAATGGAATTAAGTGTTTCTTGAGCCCTCACCATAAAAGAGCCATTCCTAGATGTGATCTTGCCTAATTTTTTATCATAACTCAGTAAAGATCTATCATTATTCTCCATCAAAGGAGCTAAGTAACTTATCCAAAGTCTCACAGTTAACTGATCTGATACCAAATCTGTTATTCTCTCCATTCACTGTGACAATATAAAAACAAGCTTGTGACAGTCTTGTTCAAAGGAACAGACAGAATAAAGCTGGGGAATCGCTGTCTTTGGAATAAAGATTCTCCAGGATGAAGTCATGGTGCCCAGGCATGGTTGTGGAGCAGGGAGAACTTTGGTCCCCATAATCTCCATCTGCAACTCCCATCCCTTTAAAAAAATTTTTTTAATGTTTATTTATTTTCAAGAGACAGTAAGAGAAAGAGTGCGAGTGGAGGAGGGACAGAGAGGGAGACACAGAATCCAAAGCAGGCTCCAGGCTCTGAACTGTCAGCACAGAACCCGATGTGGGGCTTGAACTCACCAACTATGAGATCGTGACCTGAGCCAAAGTCCGACACTTAACTGACTGAGCCACCCAGACGTCCCTTGATATGGACAATTGGCATTTTCTTACTTTGTAGAAATGTAACTCTATTTCAAATCTTCCCTCTAACTCAACTCTGAAGATCATCCTTTATAGAAACCCTGAAATTAGATAGCAGAAATACAAGTGCTAAAAAGCACGTCCTAACACTGGACAAACATTTCCCAGCAGGGTAAAATATATAATAAAAAAAAAATGAGGGGATAAAACAGATGATGGTTAAGATAATGAAAATTCAACAGGAAATGAAGAGCGAATTCTGTGGAAATTCTATCAACTGTGATAATGAGAGAGAATCTACAAACGCTCTTCATGGTTTTACAAAACTCTGTAAGGCTCAGATCAACAACAGGTGATACAAAACCCAAAGATCTGGGTCTTTTTGTGGCCTCCATGATGCCAGAGATTGATCTTGAACAGTCACTCTAACCTTTCTGAATTTGATCAAATGCCCTGTTTCCTGCAGCAAAGCAATTCTTAGCTATATTGTATACTTGTGTGTGTGAGTGTGTTCTCATGTGTGTGCACACACAACACACAAGAGGAAACATTGTCAACTTTTATATTTTGTTAATGTTTCCAATCAGGCAATGTGTGGAACATTTTGAACATGATTTTGAGAGCATGTTTATCTGTCTGAACACTCCAAAACAGTACATTTGCTTCATGCTCTAAAAATAGCAGCATCCACTTCCTTCTGGACATGTTTGCCAAGGCAAAATATTTTGTCTGTGAAGCTATGCCAGTTCCAATGTTCTGAATGTTTCTTTTGATTTCAACAATTTGGCAACAGTGTCTTTGGAGAGCCTGATGGGGATATCAGTCAGGATAAGCTAGTTGAGGCTATGATAACAAACATGCCCAGATCTCACTCACTTAAAACAACCAAAGTTTAATTTCTTGCTCAAAATCCATCCCATGGTTTGGTTGGGGAGGCTCTGCTAATCTTAATAAATTTGGGGTAGGCTGACAGAGCGGCCACCATCTTCAACATTGTCAGCTGCCATGCCAGGGAAGGGGTAAGATCCCTGGAGGGTCTTGGACCAAACACTTCTGCTGGAAGTGGCAAATATTACTTCCACACATCACTCATCGGTCAGGATGACGTAGCAGGTCTCACCTGGCCACAAGAGGCCAGGAAAAGTATTCCAACTATGTGTGCAACAGTGGAGAGAAACAGAAATTTCTGTTGACCAGTAGTAATGACTACCACTTTCTGAACCAATGTGACCTGAACGCCACAGCAACCAAGCCTTGTTCAAGGCAGGCGAACAATTCAAAAGGGTGGTCTGAGACAAACAAGCAAGACAAAACAAAACCCAAACCACGCTGTTTCCAAAGCGTATTTTGTAACTTCACTGTACTTTGAGGTATAATTTGCAACTTACATTACAGATTCTATTCTACTTTATACAATCAGGTCGTGTGCAAGAATAGATTGCATAGTATTGTTCTTCACTTTTTCCTAACAAGGAAAAACCCCACGTAACTTGTTTTTGCAAAACAATTTTTAGGGAAAGATGAAAAATATACAATTTTTAAAATTTGCATCTTGATATTGCATATTTTTAAGCCTGCATTAAGGGGGGGAAAAAGAAAGTAATCTGAGAAAGGAACTTACATCCGACACCTGAAGAATTACAGGAATAGGCGAGGCAGGAAAAGAGGGAAGACACAGGAAAAAGGAGGGCTAAAAGGTGTCTGAAAGGCAACTTTACCAGTAACTGGATTCTCTCAAACTACAATGGGCAGGGATGGACTTGGGAATAGATTTACTTTACATATAGTTGGTAAATCCAGACTCAGAAGTGGAAAAAAAAAATCACTTTCTATATTCTATAGCTATGCATTGACACTAGTCGATGTCCCTCAGGTTCTGAGCCCCTATCCCTGTCAGCTGGCAGGAAGTTTAGCCTCTGCTACTCAAGGCTGATACTGAGAAACTAATTTCAGGTTGCAGGGGGTACTAAAGTGTCTCCCCAAACAACAACCCACTTGCCTGCTGCCCAGGTCCCATCTGCTTCAGTCTCCGCAGCACCTTCGGTTCTAGGGGTTCTGTGATTCACAGATTCCATGCAGGGAGTGAGGATTCTTAGAAGTCTAAGGGCACTCAGTCTCCCTGAGGTCTTGTCACCTCCCAGGAATACTCTAGAAGGGCGGGGTTCAGGGCCTGCTGTTCACTAAACCTGGAGATCCCTCCCCTCCCAGTCTCTAGGAGTCTCTCCTTCCCACCCCACTGCTTCTCCACATACCCCTCTCGCTCTGGGACACGCAGCAGCAATGGACTCAACTTCTATAAAAAGAAGAAACCCCAGTGCTTTTAGACTGCTTCTGCTTATGATGGACAAAAACCCTGAATAATGAGATGACAGAGTATATTGGGGAAAGCAACACTGAGGGGGAGAAAACAGAGAGAAAAAGACCCTGAGGTGGGTGTGGAGACTATGTGACTCTAATGGAGTGAGTGAAGGAGAGAACAGTGGAAGGCAAGACCCAATTAGTGACTGAGTCCAGATTATGCAAAACCAAAAAATTCTCAATAATAATGACTATCATTTATGCAGTGCTAACCAACTACACACTGGGGCAGTTCTAACTTCTCAGAAGATCTCTACAGAGTGGCATTATTAACTCCACTTCACAGGTAAGGAAAGTGAGAGTCAGAACAGAATGATTAATTGCCCAACCAAGTGGCAAAACCAAGACTGAAACTCAGGCAGGGGCCTCTAGGATATTAAACACTACACCCTACTGCCTGTCAAAGCACAACATCATAAAAAGGAAGAAAAGTCAAGAGAATAAGAAGACAAGCCACAGGTTGGGGGAAAATATTTGTAACACACATATCTCATAAAAAGGTAGTGTCCAAAATATACAAAGAACTCCTAACACTCAACAAGAATCAGACAAAATGATTTAAAAATGGGCTGAAGACCTGAACAGACATCTCACCAAAGAAAACATATAGATAGTAAATAAACACATGAAAATCCATTCCACATCATGTTGTAAATGAAAAAAAAAAAATAATGAGATACCACTTCAAACCTATTAACACGGCCAAAATTCAAAACAATGCCAACACTAAATGCTGGCGAGGATATCATGCAATAGTAACTCCCACTCTTCGCTAGCAAGAATGCACAATGGTACAGTCACTTTGCAAGACAGACTGGCATTTTCTTACAAAACCAAACACACTCTTACCATATGATCCAGCAATCGTACTCTTTGGTATTTACTCAAAGAAGTTGAAAACTTATGTCCACACAAGAACCTGCAATAAATGTTTACAGTAGCTTTATAAATAATTGCCAAATCTTGGAAATAACCAACATGACCTTTAGTAGGTGAATGGATAAATAAACTGTGGTACATCCAGACAATGGAGTATTATTCAATGTTAAAAGGAAATGAGCTATCAAGTCATGAAAACACAAGGAGGGATCTTAAATGCACTTTTACTAAATGAAAAAAGCCAATCTGAAAAGGCAACCTTCTTTAGGATTCCAACTATATGACATTCTGGAAAAGGCAAAATTATGGAGACAGTAAAAGGCAAGTAAAAGACGGTAAAAGTGGTTGCCAGAAGTTGGGGGAGGAAAGGATGAATCGGTAAAGCACAGAGGATTTTTAGGGTGGTGAAACTATCGTGTAGCATACTCTAATGGCAATACATGTCACTGCACGTTTGTCAAAACGCATAGAATTTACAGACCTGAGAGTGAACTCTGATGCAAACTATGGACTTTGGGTGATAATGAGGTGTTGATATAGGTTTATTAATTATAATAAACGTCCCACTCTAGTGCGGAATTTTGATAGTAGAGAAGTCTGTGCGTGTTTGGGGCAGGGTGTATATGGGGAATCTCTGTATCTTCTGCAAACCTAAAACTGCCCTAAAAAAAATCTATTTCAAATAATCATTGGGGCGCCTGGATGGCTGTCAGTTAAGTGTCCGACTTTGGCTCAGGCCATGATCTCACGGTTCATGAGTTCAAACCCCCTGTGGGGCTCTGTGCTGACAGCTCAGAGCCTGGAGCCTGCTTCAGATTCTGTGTCTCCTTTTCTCTCTGCCCCTGCCCTGCTCACACTTTGTCTCTGCTAATCATTAAAGGCTGGGAGTGCGAGGTGGGGACCAAGCTCCTTGGAGGCAGGAGAAAAAAGTAGAATATAGGGAGATGGGTACAGATTGATTTTTTAAAAAACACTTCTGTGTTAGGGGTCCATGCATTTGATTTAGTTATCAAATATTCATTGGGTAGCCATACTGTGATAGGCAGTGGTCATAAATCAGTACAGAAGTTACATGAACTTATATTCCACTCCCTTTGAGCATGTGTCATATTCAAATCTTTCAGAAAGAGATTCTCATCGGGCTAATTAATCATAATCCTATATAGAGGCAGGAGGCTCACATGAGGCCACCTTGTTGGCTGCCTTTAACTCAGGTGCCAGCTTCTGCCCAGTCACCTGCGGTCATGACACCAAATATGGCACCTCAACAAGGGACTCAGTGAGGGCTACAGATACAGAGACATTTAGGGTCTTAGAGACACCATTCCAGAAAAAAACTACAGTCTTAAAACTCAGTCTCTGTAACTCTACCCATATTTCTATTTGACAGGAGCTCAAGGAGAAGCATTAAGTTTGGGGGGGGTGGAAACACAGACAAACACATAGTTATACAGAATTGGAAAAGCCAACCCCGCAATTAGATTTGAGTTCTTTTACATCCAAGACAAGGCTCCGTTAGTGCCAGTTATGGGAGATGCATTCCGGCCCAATCTCCAGCTTTCAGTACCATCTGCTCCCTTTGTGTGAAAAATTGTGATTTTGTGCAAGGAAAAAATATAAACAGATTTCTAAAAGGTTCCATTAATAAAAGAAACTAAAACGCAAAAGAAAAATTCATCTGATTCCCCCTGGTTCTGATTTATTAGTTGTCAGTGAACCAACAGGGCTCTTGGATGCCTGTGGGGGGCAGGGTGATACTATGAAATTGCTGCCCTGCCCCCCATGCTCCCAGAAGGACCATTTTGCTGGACAGCAGGATTGAATGGCTAGTGTTTCTGGCTTAAAAAAAAAAAAAAAAAAAAAAAAAAAAGAATAGTACTCGTTACTCTTCAGCTAGCGGAATGGGGTTTGGTTTTGACCAGCTAAGACCCGTAACAATTTATGTAGCTAACAGTTCCCCAGTATAACTGCAATTCTTCCTTTCCATCTGTTGCTGCTTGATTATTTTATTATTGTCCATGATGCCATCATTTTTGCTGTGGTTCATTTGGCATGAACTAACTCCATTCGCTCTACCACGTGTGGCTTATACAACATCACTGGAAAAACAGCTTGGAGAGCTTGACTGATGGATGTTCCTGAGTATGAATCATGAAATCTGATTTTTAGCAGCTGGTTCATCTTTTCCTTGTGTTGCTGTCCCCTTTCCAAGAGTAATGCAGGGCCTTCCCTAAGCCTTGAGCATAGGGAAGAAAAGTCTAGAGGTCCCATGATCCTTTTAGTTAAGTTCTCATGAGCTTGGAGACATGAGAAGTGACCCTGGTTTATATCTCGATGGCTTGAGCCTTGATAGGAGAAGATTAACTGATGCTGGTCTCAGAGGCTCTGAGTATAAGTAGAACTGCTGTGGGGGCCTGATGGCCAAGTTCATTGTAAGTCTGGGCAGAGGGATGTTCTCCTTATTGCAGCAGAGGGGCCCAACTCCAGCACACTGCAGGGACAATGGCACATATGTACAAGAACCCCAGGGGCCCAGCACCCAGCAGCATGGTGAGGGCCCAGACTTGTCACAGAAGACCCCAGCAGAAAGTTGGTGCCCTCAGTGGGCCTGCTGGAGGTACATTTCAAGAAGAGACTTGGATGAAAGAACCTGAGTGGGACTGTTTCTCATACACATGAGACATCCCTGGGGGACTCGGGGAAGGCCCAGCAGGAGGAAGCAAAGGCAACATGCCTGTATCACCTGGATGTTTATCTTGAAATCACCTTATCTGTGCCAATAAGCTGGCGAGGACTGAGACATGTGGCTTACTGAAGGTAATGTGGGTTATTCATAGTGACCAACCATGTCAGTTAAAGAGAGTAGAGCTTAAGAAATAATACACAGGAGACTTGTTCCACCATGTTGCTCAGTCCCTCTTCTGCCAGGGCAGCCCTCCTAAGGTGCTTTGGGTTATCATAACCCTGTATTTAAATTTTAATTATAACAAAAATTGTCTCCTGTCCAGGAAGGATGTGTGAAAAATCAATCATAAACATTTGCCAACTCACTGCTGAAAAGCTATCTGCTCCAAGAATAGACTCTGGCTCAATCTTGGAAAAAGAAGGTGGGAAAATTTTACTCCAAGACCTCACACCAGGCTGACTGGCAGAGCTAAGCAGACTCTGAATCACCCAGCCTGCTTTTAGCATTCACCAGCTACTCCCAGCCAGGGCCCTTTGACTCCTGGGTTCGACAGAGCAAATCTTGTGGCTGATAATCATGGTACGAGCCACGACTGGACCCCTCCAAATGCCAACACTGTCCGAAAGGTCTCTCTTCAGGACTGGGGATGGCATCACTTTTGACAACTCAAAGGCAATGTACAAAGGTTCGACATTAAGGAAACTAAATTCCTCAGGCTGAGAAAATCAGCCAGATGCCAACTAGTAGGTGGGAAGCATAAGTTCTCACCACCCGAGAAGCATTAAATTAAGGTTGAGAGGCTGAACTTGGAAAGCCAGCCAAAGCACCATCCCAGGAGGCTGAATTGGGAAATCAATTAGGGGGGAAGGAGAGGAATGGAGACCTGCCACATCTTAGCTGCAGCAGGGAGAGAGGGCGGTTTGACTGACGGTGCTATATTGGTACTATGTAGCATATGTGTGTCTCCACCTCTGTTTTAACTTCATGGAAAGAAAGTGCTAGAGAAGAAAGAGAGACCTTGACAAAGCAGAAGGAAAAATAACTGTCCATAAGAAAACTTCAGAGGAATTAGGGAATTCTAAATGGCAGTCTGGCCAGCAACAAATGGCATGTCCTTGTTCAGGCAGGGCTGTGGCTCTGTACGGACTGACCTGCACTCTTATGACATTTCCTCAGTGTCCAATTGCCAGACTTTAGGGTCAGATGACACCAAGGGGCATTGACTGTGGAGTGGAGAGGGAATGATCATGCTATTTGGACATCACCTTCAGAGTCTCTTTAGATCTTTGTTTGTAACAGCTGAGTCAACACGCCTTAAATAGTGGGAATAAGTTGGACTACAGGAATTCTCCTGGACTCTAAGAAACTGGAGATGTCTTATGGCTATGCCGAACAGCCAGGGTCCCTCAAGACCTTGCTGTGCCCCTTCTGAGCAAAGCCTCAGGCTGGTCCTGCACGTGATTGTCACTCCATGTCATATGACACGAAGCCTCAGTCACACCTGATGGGACCAGGAATTAGCACCTGGGCAAATATAGCCCTTTGTAAAATGGAACAAGGGAGACAAGGAGCAGCCAAGGTGGCCCTTCTGCTGTATTCTGGAGAGTGGCTAATTGGTAGAGGCTGCTGTGGGGCACCGCCCAGATCTCTCCTTCAAGATGGAGGCTCTCATTCCCTCAGCTGCTGGGAGGGATGCTAGCTAATGGATCCCAGCTGACTCACTCTCTGGGAATATCCCTCAGTGGAAGGGAGCCACCTCGCCCAAAGTCATGCCCTGCCACGCCCACCCCAAGGTTACCCCACAGCCAGCAATGGGTCAGTGTTCAGGTATAAAGACTCAACTTGCTTGCCTGAAGGGAACAACTGTGAACACTTATCCCAGCTCCAGAGTGTGCCATCGGATCAGCTGAGGCCTTTGTTGAGACTGCATGATGGCTCAACTTCTCTGTCTAGTCCTATCGTCCTCATTCCTCCATGGTGCTAACCCTAAACACTCTCCCGAAAAAATCTCTGCAAGGCAAGCCTTCATCTGAGACCTGTTTCCAGGGAACCAGATTTTAGATGCTGCCCAATATTATCTTCTGTCTTAGGAAGGTTGACTTCAAATTAGATAGAGGGTAGATAGATACATAGATAGATAGATGATAGATGGATAGATAGGGATATAGATTATAGATACATGATAGATAGATAGATAGATAGATAGATAGATAGATAGATAGATAAAGATCGGGGATGAGGTAGAAGGAACGAGGCACACAGAGAAGGCAGGAAACATAAGGCCACATGGCCATAGAAGACACAAAGTAATAAAAGCCGGGAACATGCAGAAGCCACAAGAGGGAGGAAAAGAAAGGTTAGTGGAGGTATTAGGAGAAACTCCATCATAAAAATAGCACAACTCCATGAGGGTGCATTATCCATTCCTAAAAGGGTGACTACTGGAGCTTTTCCTTCCTTTAAAAAATTTTTTTAAATGGAGTAAGGCACACATAACATAAAATTTACCATATTGCCCTTTAAAAATGTTTTAATGCTTATTTATTTTTGAGAGAGAGAGAGAGAGAGAGATACAGAGCATGTGGGGGGAGGGGCAGAGAGAGAGAGAGAGAGAGAGAGAGACAGAATCCAAAGCAGGTTCCAGGCTCTGAGCTGTCAGCACAGAGCCTGACATGAAGCTCAAACCCACAGGGCGTGAGATCATGACCTGAGCCAAAGTTGGACACTTAACTGACTGAGCCACCCAGGCGCCCCATCTTACCGATTTTTAAAAGTAAGCTCTACACCCAACATGGGGTTTGAACTTACTACCCCGAGATCAAGAGTTGCATGCTCTACAGAGTAAGCCAGCCAGGCGCCCCTCCCCCCACCTTGCTGATTTTTAAGTGTACAGACCATTCTATGGAGTTTTGAGTTTCCTGACTTCATGAAGCACAACATCTGGAGGGAATCTCTGCCTCTGAAAGGCTCCAACCCAATGCACAAGAGGTAAGAGCAGAAGACAAAGAGGACTAAAGACACATCCTTATTCTGCAACTTTCTGTCAGTGGGACTTTGGGCAACTTAATCAGACCCGATGAGTCTCCATGCTTCGTCTGTACAGGGGGGTTGGGGTTTGCACGATGACACGGTGACTGGGAGACTTGGCCACACAGGTCAGGCTCTGGCGCATACAGGCATGGGACCTGGCAAATTTCTTCCCCTTCCTGAGCCTCGGTTCCCCCAACTGTAAAAGGGGGAAACTACAGTGCCTTCCTCATAACATTGCGTGAGGATCGGATGATGTAATCCTTGCATTCCCAACCCTGCAATTCTTAATAATCGGGAACCGCTTTATTACTGAGCCCTTTTAACTCTGGTTAAAATAGAGTTGAATTAGGAAATTTGTGTGGGTTTTTAAAAGCATTTCTCCAGTGGGAAGGAATAAAGCCAAGACTTAAAGCTCTAGGTAGCAGGAAAGAATTTCAGATAAAACACCGCCCTCCACGTGTTAAAAAGATGTCGTGGCACAAATCAAGGTCTGCTCTCCCACTGATCATCCTGTTCGGCGGCCATGGCTGGAGGCCAAGTCCAGGATTTACACGGAAGCTTCCTCCCAAGCGTCCTGGCAGGGATTCCTCCCAACCCCAGATTTTGGAGCAATAAATAAGGCTCAGAGGCAAGGACCTGGTAGGGGCAGCTGTCTGGCAGAGTGGGGAGAGCAGGAGGGGGCGCAGTGGGGGTCCAAGCCCGCATCTCTGCTTCCTGTTGTAACCAACAGAATCAAATGTGCCAGAAGACGCCCTGCGTGTCCAGTCTTTCGCCCTCCAACACCTGCTGCCTCACCTGGCTTCTCATCTTTCTGTCTCCCTGGCCCTTCACGGCTTCATACATAAACACGGATGATCACGTCACCAGCGTATCACCCCTGCCATCCCACGTCACCACGTGCGATGGCACAACACCAACCAGCCAGTCTGTCCATATCCACCACTCTCTCTCCTCTCTTCCTCTTTTTCTGTTTCTCCCTCTCCCCGCCTGTCACTCCCTGTCTCTATGTCCACCAGTCTCCCACCCCCTTGCCGTGTACCTCTCTGTCTTGCACCTCTAGCTCAGTGGCTCGGTTCTCTCTGTAGCTCTGTCTCCTTCTCTTTATTTCTTGCTCTTTCTATTTACCTGTCTCTGTCTCTCTTAGATCAGGAAAGACGACAGGTATGTGCTGGGGTCTGGCAAATCCTCGTGCTTGAGGGCCTTGCATCACATGCAGGGCCAACTCGGCCACCTGGTTTCTGGGCTAGAAAGTGCAGAGCAAGGCAAAGGCCACTTCTGGATCTGGTCTTCTGAGGGGCTCAACCCCCCCAGGCCAGTCTGTTCTAGAAAGGGCCACCTTCCCTCTGCCTTCACTGTCAGGATGGCAATGCTAGAATCGAATAGTCCGCGGAGGCCTCTGATGCTTGAATGCCTTGGGTCTGTCCACCCGGCCAGGACGGCAAAGGTAGAGGCAGAGCCCTGCCCCCTTGGGATCCTGCTGGGGCTTCCCAGCTGGCTTCTGTCCCTGACCTAGGCTGCCATTTCTCCAAAGGCACTAAGAGCTACAGAAAGAGAGAATTTGATTTACACACAGACCTAGGAGTCAGGGGTCTGGAGTTCTCTCGCTGTTCCACTCTGTGACCTGGTGCAAGTCTGCTGACCTCTCTTGAACTCTTATCTGTAAGCTGAGGCTCCGCAGCAAATGTCTGAAACACGGCTGTGGGAGATCACAGCCAGCCGAGGCCCAGCTCTACCAACAGCTGATAATGAACCAGGATGCCTCTGTACAGCCATGGGCACTGTTAACACATTGAGATAAGTACCTTAGCGGGTGAAGGGGCTCTCCCGAGCTCCCAAGACCACTCCCTTTCACTCTTGCTCCTCCTCTTTCTAATCCCTCCAAATTAGAAGCCAAAGTATTCCTATGTGGCCCAGCCAGGGGTCTCCCCCACTTTTCATGCGGATCCGGTGCTGTCTGTGCTTTCCAGGTTGTTAGAAAAAAACAATCTGCAGCTTAAGGCGCGGAGTCTATACTCGGTAGTTTGTTGTAGCAGCCAGAGCTGGCTGAGACAGAGCGGTCTAACTCTGACCCCATGGGCTCTGAGTAGAAATGACGTGTATAGCATGTTTATGTTTGTGTACTTAATTGCTTCAAGGCAGTCGTGGGAGTGGGGAGCAGCCGTGAGCTTGACTTTCACTGACAATGTCACATGAACAAGAATTCAGCCTTTGTTGTTTTGAATAACTGACATCGATGGTTGCTTATTCCAGGAGCATGACTCATCCTGAAAAATCAGCATTTAATGGTGACAACAACATATAAACATTTTATTTCTTTCATGATATGTACTCTGGTTGTTCAGAAGTTTGGTATGGTTTGGGTGGTATTTTTTTTTTTTTTTTGGCATTCTTCTTTGTGTGAGGTTACATTTATTCAGTTCTTACTATGTAACAGATGCTGTGGTTTCTATACATGATCTCAGTGAATCTTCTATGGGAAATCCTTCCTCCTTCCCTCTCTCCCTTGCTTCCTCCCTTCCTCCCTTCATTCCTCCCTTCGTTCCTTCGTTCCTTCCTCCCTTCTCTCCTTCATTAAATACGTATTGAGTGCCAACCAGAAGCCAATCATGGAGAATCCAGTGGTGAAGGACAGAGACATAGATGGCTCTTACCTCATGAAACTTAATCTATTGCGGGGTAGGGCAATGGGGTGGGTTTAACCAAATAATAATAAACAAGTACCCATGTAAATCACAATTGGACCTCTGGGAAAAGGAAAACCCTTCTCTGAATGTGTCTTTCTGCTCCTAGGTCACAAGGGTCTCTAACCCAAACTCAGGGTGGGAGCATCATGTTGGGGAAAGCTTCCCCAAGACATTTTCTGAAGTCCGAAGAATTATGTAAGCTAAGTGTAGGCTAACAGCATTACGCTCCATTTTACTGTTGAGAAAACTAATTTTCCTACAGTGATAGCTTGTAAGTGGCAGGACCAATATTAAACCAAGCTCTAGGGGCGCCTGGGTGGCTCAGCCAGTTGAGTGTCCAGCTTCAGCTCAGGTCATGATTTGAATGCTCCTGAGTTCAAGCCCTGCATGGGGCTTGCTGCTATCAGTGTGGAGCCCACTTCAGATCCTACCCCCACCCCCATCTCTGCCCCTACCCCATTCACACTCTCTCAAAAATAAATCAACTTTAAAAAAAAAGTTCTAACTCCAAAGCCAATTCCCAATTCCCTTAATCACCATACTATACATGTAACTTTGTATTCAGTCTCACAGGAGTAGTTCAGTATATAAAAGAATTACTCAGATTTTCAACCACCTTCCTTGCCAGAGGGTACATAAGTCTCAATATTTTCAGTAAAACTGGAATTCTTTTGGGTTTTTGGTGTTTCCCAAATCACCCAGCTACGTGAGTATGTAGATGTATTTTAAATGTTTGAGTAAATATACTTGGGGTGGAGTCAAATACACCATTTACCAAGTCACTTAGAAAAGAAATGAAGGGTAAAGAACTCAAGGTACAATCAGTTAAGCCAACAATAAAAATAGCAGTTAGAACCCATTTTTGAGCCACAATCAACACCCCCCCCACACACACACACCCTCCACATCTCTTCAAAACAGATAAGTTAATTCCCAGCTCTTTTCAATTTATATTGTCTATTCTCCAAAGTTCTACAGCACAGCATATCAGTATGGATAATTATACCATGCTTATAAAGCATTTTGTACATAAAAAAAAATGCTGTTGGAGGAATAGGACAGTTCCTAGCAAAAATAAGGAGGCAGAAATTGTAGGATGGAAGAAAACTGAAAATCAAGATTCCTCCCCAACACACATGCCTCGCTAACCTCAGGCTTTCTGGACTCTGATTGAGGTAATGTGCACTCTCATTAAAGAATGGAAAGGAGAGGAGGGCCTGGGCAGCTCAGTCAGTTGAGTGTCCAACTCTTGATTCTGGCTCAGGTCATGATCCCAGTGTGTGGAATTGAACCCTGTGTCAGACTCCACATTGAGCGTGGAGCCTGCTTGGGATTCATTCATTCATTCATTCTCTCTCCCTCTCTCTCTCTTTCTCTCTCTCCCTCCCTCCCTCTCCCTCCCTCTCTCTGTCCCTCTCCTCTACTCACACTCTCTAAAATTATTTTTTTAACTTAAAAATGTGAAGGAAAAGGAGGAAGAGGAAGAGGAGGAGAAGGAGGAAGAGGAGGAGAAGGAGGAGGAGAGCAGGGAGGAGGAGAGGGGGGAGGAGGAGGAGAGGGGGGAGGAGGAGGAGAGGGGGGAGGAGGAGGAGAGGGGGGAGGAGGAGGAGGAGAGGGGGGAGGAGGAGGAGAGGGGGGAGGAGGAGGAGAGGGAGGAGGAGAGGGAGGAGGAGGAGGAGACGGAGGAGGAGGAGGAGGAGGAGAGGGAGGAGGAGGAGAGGGAGGAGGAGGAGAGGGAGGAGGAGGAGAGGGAGGAGGAGGAGAGGGAGGAGGAGGAGAGGGAGGAGGAGGAGAGGGAGGAGGAGGAGAGGGAGGAGTGTGAGGAGGAGAAGGAGGAGGAGAGGGAGGAGGAGGAGAGGGAGGAAGAAGAAGAGAGGGAAGAGGAGAGGGAGGAGTTGGAGGGGAAGAGGAGGAGGAGAGGGAGGAGGAGAGGGAGGAGTGGGAGGGAAGGAGGAAAGGGAGGAGGAGAGGGAGGAGGAAGAGAGGGAGGAGGAGGAGAGGGAAGAGGGGGAGAGGGAGGAGTAGGTGGAGAGGGAGGAGGAGTATGTGGAGAGGGAGGAAAAGGAGAGGGAGGAGGAGAGGGGGGAAGAAGAGGGGGAGGAGGAGGGGGGGAAGAGGAGAGGGAGAAGGAGGGGGAGAGGGAGGAGGGAGAGGGGGAGGAGGGGGGGGGAAGAGGAGAGGGAGGAGGAGGGGGAGGGGGAGGAGGGGGAGGGGAGGAGGGGGAGGAGGGGGAGGGGGAGGAGGCGGGGGGAGGAGGCGGAGGGGAGGAGGCGGAGGGGAGGAGGCGGAGGGGAGGAGGCGGAGGGGAGGAGGCGGAGGGGAGGAGGCGGAGGAGGGAGGGGGAGGGGGGAGGAGGGAGGAGGGAAAAAGGGAGGAGGGAAAAAGGGAGGAGGAGAGGGAGGAGGGGGAGGGGGAGAGGGAGGAGGGGGAGAGGGAGGAGGGGGAGAGGGAGGAGGGGGAGGGGGTGTAGGGGGAGGGGGAGGAGAAGGGGGAGGAGAAGGAGGAGGAGAAGGAGGAGGAGAAGGGGAGGAGGGGTGAAGGAAACAGGAGGGGGAAGGGGAGGGGGAGGGAGAGGAAAAGGAAGAAGAGGAGGAGGGGGAGGAAGAGAGAGGGGGGAAGAGGAGGAAGAGGGGGAGGAGGATGAAGAGAGGGAGGAGGAGAAAGGGGGGGAGGAGGAGAAAGAGGGGGGAGGAGGAGAAAGAGGGGGGAGGAGGAGAAAGAGGGGGGAGGAGGAGAAAGAGGGGGGAGGAGGAGAAAGAGGGGGGAGGAGGAGAAAGAGGGGGGAGGAGGAGAAAGAGGGGGGAGGAGGAGAAAGAGGGGGGAGGAGGAGAAAGAGGGGGGAGGAGGAGAAAGGGGGAGGAGGAGAAAGGGGGAGGAGGAGAAAGGGGGAGGAGGAGAAAGGGGGGGAGGAGGAGAAAGGGGGAGGAGGAGAAAGGGGGAGGAGGAGAAAGGGGGGGAGGAGGAGAAAGGGGGGGAGGAGGAGAAAGGGGGGGAGGAGGAGAAAGGGGGGGAGGAGGAGAAAGGGGGGGAGGAGGAGAAAGGGGGGGAGGAGAAGAAAGGGGGGAGGAGGAGAAAGAGGGGGAGGAGGAGAAAGAGGGGGGAGGAGGAGAAAGAGGGGGGAGGAGGAGAAAGAGGGGGGAGGAGGAGAAAGAGGGGGGAGGAGGAGAAAGAGGGGGGAGGAGGAGAAAGAGGGGGGAGGAGGAGAAAGAGGGGGGAGGAGGAGAAAGAGGGGGAGGAGAGGGAGTAGGAGGAGGCAATATCCCACAAAAATCAAAAAACTGAGAGCATAGCCATTTTCCAGTTGGGGGGGGGGGTGGCAGTCTTTAGTTACAAGTAACCGAAAATGACATAAGCAGACAAGGAATTTACTAGAAGAAGTGTTCCTGGTAGAAGAAATCATTCATTGTTATTTCCTAAGTGCCCTTCCCCAACTAGACTGAACTGCACCCATGGAATCTTGTGACTGTGTCTTTCTGCTCCTAGGTCACATGCCCTCTCCTTGTCTGTTCCCTAATATTGAAAGAAAGCATCTGCAGAAGGGGTTCCAAAGGAATCCTTTCAACTTCTGAAGTAGGAGGGCGGGGCTTGTGGTTATTGCCCCACAGTGACTGCATCAAAATAGAGACATGAGAGTTCCCCAAAAGGGAGATGGGGTTTTGTTAAGGAAGGGTAATAGAAAACAGAAGGAAGAAGGAAAGAGAGAGAGAGAAAAAGAAAGAGAGAAAGGGAGGGAGAGAAAGGGAGAGAGAAAGAAAAAGGGAGAAAGAGAAAAAGGGAGAGTTAAAGGGAGCAAGAGAAAGAAAGAAAAAAGAAAGAGAAAGGAAGGAAGGAAGGAAGGAAGGAAGGAAGGAAGGAAGGAAAAGAAAGAAAGAAAGAAAGAAAGAAAGGAAGAAAGAAAGAAAGAAAGAAAAAAAAAAGAAAGAAAGAAAGAAAGAAAGAAAAGAAAAGAAAAAAAGAGAAAGAAAGAAAGAAAGAAAGAAAGAAAGAAAGAAAAAAAAAAGAAAGAAAGAAAGAAAGAAAGAAAGAAAAAAAAAGAAAGAAAGAAAGAAGAAAAAAGAAAAGAAAGAAAGAAAGAAAGAAAGAAAGAAAGAAAGAAAAAAAAGGCCTACTTTCAGTTGCTGCTACTTTTACAGATGGGGGCTCAGGGCAGTTCAGCAATCTACCTGCAGACCAGAATCCAACCCCATGTCCACTGGGTTCTAAATCTGGGGCTCTTCCCACTGTCCCACACTGACATTCACACAATGTGCCCCTCAGTAGCTCTTGATCTGTTGATCTCTTTCTCCAAAAAACAAGTGTAAATACAGGACAATGGTTTGGTGGGCTAAGAATCTAATGTAAGGTTGGCGTGAGGAGAGTAGACAATCCACGCCTCCCTCAACCTAAACGTTGGGCTCCAGGAAGCCCACATCCAAACCATCCTGTGCTAAACTAATCATTCTGCCTTTCTCCTTTTCCCACCGGCTCACGTCACGAATCCTAGCAAGTCCTCTCCCACCGTGCAGCATGACGTTTTATGTGCCCAGAGCACAGAAGCGTCTTGAATGGGTTAGAGGGAGCAGGCACTTCAGACTGGGGAGTGTGAATGGACCCTGCCTTTCAAGAGGGCAGTTGGCAAGCCTGTGTGGAGAGTGTTAGCCTCTCTCCCTCTCTCACCCCACCATTCCAGGAATCTATTCTCAGGAAACCATGAATCACTCAATGTTCAGAACAGAGTTGTTTATGAGACTAAAAATTTAAAACAGCCTAAATGTTAGAAAGATACAAGCAAATGGTTAGTAACTGTAGCTAAGTCTTATGGATGCTTTATTCTGAATATGATGCTGATCCCGTTTTTGGTGACCAGGCAAATGCACCTTACAGACCTCCAGCCAAAGGGAGCTTAATTGACCAAGAGCCGGAGTGCTACCATGGGAAAGCTAGCACTATGTTGTGTGGAGGCCACCGGTCCCAAGGGCTGCATTTAACCAAAGACTGGGAGCAGCAGGATACCGAGACAGGCCCATCCTGGGGCACATGAGGCTTCTCTGGGAGCCAACATTGGCTCAAGAATTCCCTGACGGCCTTGGGAATCTTCCTTGGACTGCATGACAGTCTAGGATGCTTCCATCCAACCTTCTGTCTCTCTCTCCTTCCCTGGGGGTCAGACTTGCGCTGTGGCCTGAAGGCTCCCCTCTCTCTGACTCCACTTGTTTCTTCTATGTGCAAGTCCGCTAATGAAATCTTTCATCCTGTCTAGGCGTCTGCTCCTTGGAGGACTTGAATGAACACAAGAGAGGCCAGAAGTAGCCTGAGCAGTAAGATGGGGATTTGAGACTGTCTCACCTGCTGCCTGGCAGGTGATAAAGATGCCCTCCTTGTTGGTAGATGAGCCACAAAGCGGTGGCTGAACTGCTGAGCATTTCACTGATGGTGACCTGGGAAAATGTCCCAGGGGAAGGAAGTGCTGATAAATGGGGCCAGCAATGTTTACAAGTCAGCAGAGTTGGCTGGTTACTAAGAAGTTGTACTGATGTCCTGCAGAAGAATAATGAGAGACTGAGGCTGTTAACAAATAGTTCATGGCAAAGTGTGAGACCCAGGGAGCTTCTGTGGTAGCTGATGAAAGGGGATTTTGTCTTCTACAAGGGAAGAGAAGACACAGCTGAGCAGCAGACATATGACCTGACTGTTACAGAGTTGCAGACCTCCAGAGATGTTTGAGTGCTGGGTCCAGGGTAGGTCTGTCATGTGGAAGTTAGGGACCTGGTTGGGAAGAGCTAGGATCATGAAAGATGGGACAGAGACAGCTGGATAGATTCCCATGAGGTTATGGAGGATATGGATTCTACAAGCACCCCTGGACTCTGTGGGTTTGCAGGGTGGCCCACCCTTCCCTAGGAAGAGCTCCACTACGCTGGAGAACACTGCAGAAGCTTCTCCCTGATGAGGCAACACGTACTCCTGCTCAGGAGATGCTCCCACTTCCTGTCCTGGATGCCAGGACAGTAATAACTAGGGCTAAATCCCAGGATATATGCTGGGCTTGATGAAGGAGGAAAGAGACTATATACCTAAAGAATTTAAAGAATTATCCAGAACATGTGGCCATGTTGCTTCCCACAGGCTGCCCCCAGCCAGTGCCTGAGCTTGTCAGGGTTGCCAAATCAGGCTTATTTCCTAGAAGACCTTGGATTCCTACGATCAATAAGGATATAGAAATGGGTAGTGCTAGACAGGGAGATAGAGAAATAGGTATGATGTGAGCTCGATTTCCTAGAAAGTACATTCCACACTTAATATGTACAGACACACACAAAGGACAGAAATCCAAGAGAAATGAGCACCTATCCACCAAAAGACATCTTCAAGAATGTTTGTTCTTTATTCATTCATGATAGCTAACAGCTGGAAACAACTCAGAAGTTCATCAGTGGATAAATAAATTGTGGTATCACTTAAAATGGAATATTACACAGCAGTAACAAAGAATATAGCTAGCTATATAGTATAACATATAGTTAGAGGTCCATAGATGGATCTCACATAAATGGATCTCACATTTATTCTTTCTGAATAAAAGAAGCTAGACCTTTAGGGATTTTCCATAGGAGTCATTTATATTAAGTTCAAAATCATGGAATCTATGGTGAGAGGACCCAGAATAATGGAACCATGGGGCCAAGGAGGTAGGGAGGTGAGCATTGCCTGGAAAAGGTCAAGAAGGGCAGGGAGTTTCTGGAAATGTGGTTTATCTTGATCTAGGGGGTGGCTACACAGAGAAATAAGTAAAAATTCACTATATGTTGGATGCTTAAAATTTATGTACTTCCCCACTTACAGCAATGGACAGATCATCTAAATAGAAAATCAACAAGGAAACAATGGCTTTGAATGACACACTGGACCAGATGGACTTAACAGATATATTCAGAACATTTCATCCTACAGCAGCAGAATATACATTCTTCTCCAGTGCACATGGAACATTCTCTAGAATAGATCACATACTGGGTCACAAATCATCCCTTCATGAGTACAAAAAGATCAAGATCATACCATGCATATTTTCAGACCGCAATGCTATGAAATTTGAAATCAACCACAAGAAAAAATCTGGAAAGACAGCAAACACTTGGAAACTAAAGAACGTCCTACTCAAGAATGAACGGGCTAACCTAGAAGTTAAAGAGAAAATTAAAAACTACATGGAAGACAATGAAAATGGTAACACCACAGCCCAAAACCTCTGGGACGCAACAAAGGCAGTCATAAGACGCAGGCATATAGGAATCCAGACTTTCGTAAAGAAGGAAGAAAGGTCTCAGATACACAACCTAACCTTACACCTTAAAGAGCTGGAAAAAGAACAGCAACTAAAACCCAAAACCAGCAGAAGACAGAAAATAATAAAGATTAGGGCAGAAATCAATGCCACTGAAACCAAAAAAATAGAACAGATCAATGAAACCAGAAGCTGGTTCTTTGAAAGAATTAACAACATTGATAAACCTCTAGCCAGTTTGATCAAAAAGAAAAAAGGACCCAATAAAAAAATCAAGAATGAAAGAGGAGAGATCACAACACTGCAGAAATACAAACAATAATAAGAGAATATTATGAGCAATATATGCCAATAAAGTGGGCAATTTGGAAGAAATGGCCAACTTCCTAAAAACATATAAACTACCAAAACTGAAACAAGAACAAACAGAAAATTTGAGCAGACCCATAACCAGTAAAGAAATTGAATTAGTAATAAAAAACCTCCCAAAAAACAAGAGTCCAGGGCCAGATAGCTTTCCAGGGGAATTCTACCAAACATTGTATTTAAAGAAAAGTTAACACCTATTCTTTTGAAGCTGTTCCAAAAAAATGGAAATGGAAGGAAAACTTCCAAACTCTTTCTATGAAGCCAGCATTCCCTTGATTCCAAAACCAGACAAAGACCCCATTAAAAAGGAGAACTATAGACCAATTTCCCTGATTAACATGGATGCAAAAATCCTCGACAAGATATTAGCCAACTGGATCCAATAATACATTAAAAGAATTAATCACCATGACCAAGTGGGATTTATACCAGGGATGCAGGGCTGGTTCAATATCAGCAAAATAATCAATGTGATTCATCACATCAATAAAAGAAAGGACAAGAACCACATGATCCTCTCAATAGATGCAGAGAAAGCATTAGACAAAATACAGCATCCCTTCTTGATAAGAACCTTCAAGAAAGGAGGGATAGAAAGATCATATCTCAAGATCATAAAAGCCATATATGAAAGACTCACCACTAATATTATCCTCAGTGGGGAAAAACTGACAGCTCTCCCCTAACATCAGGAACACAACAGGGATGTCCACTCTTGCCACTATTATTCAACATAGTACTGGAAGTCCTAGCCTAAGCAATCAGACAACACAAAGGTATAAAGGCATCCAAACTGGCAAGGACGAAGTCAAACTTTCATTCTTTGCAAAAAACATGATACTCTATATGGAAAACCCAAAATACTCCACCAAAAAACTGCTAGAACTGATCCGTGAATTCAGCAAAGTCACAGGATATAAAATCAATGCACAGATATAGGTTGCATTCCTATACACCAATAATGAAGCAACAGAAAGAGAAATCGAGGCATCAACCCCATTTACAACTGCACCAAAAACTATAAAATACCTAGGAATGAACCTAACCAAAGAGGTGAAAAATCTATACATTGAAAACTATGGAAAGCTTATGAAAGAAATTGAAGAAGACACAAAAAAAAGGAAAAATATTCCATTCTCCTGGATTGGAAAAACAAATACTGTTAAAATATCAATACTACCCAAAGCAATCTACATATTCAGTGCAATCCCTGTCAAAATAACATGAGCATTCTTCACAGAGCTAGAACAAACAATCCTCAAATTTGTATGGAACTAGAAAAGACCCCGAATAGCCAAAGCAATCTTGAAAAAGAAAACCAAAGCTGGAGGCATCACAATCCTGGACCTCAAGATGTATTACAAAGCTGTCATCATCAAGACAGTATGGTACTGGCACAAAAACAGACCCTCAGTTCATTGGAACAGAATGGAGAACCCAGAAATGGACCCACAATGTATTGCCGACTAATCTCTGACAAAGGAGGAAAGAATATCCAATGGAAAAAAGACAGTCTCTTCAGCAAGTGGTGCTGGGAAAACTGGACAGCAACATGCAGAAAAATGAACTTGGAACACTTTCTTACACCATACACAAAAATAATCTCAACATGGATGAAAGACCTAAATGTAAGACAGGAAGCCATCAAAATCCTCGAGGAGGAAGCAGGCAAAAACCTCTTTGATCTTGGCCACAGCAATTTCTTACTCAACACATCTCTGGAGGCAAGGGAAACAAAAGCAAAAGTGAGCTATTGGGACCTCATCAAAATAAAAAGCTTCTGCACAGCAAAGGAAACAATCAGCAAAACTAAAAGGCAACCAACGAAACGGGAGAAGATATTTGCAAGTGACATATCAGATAAAGGGTTAGTATCCAAAATCTACAAAGAACTTATCAAACTCAACACCCCCAAAAAATGAATTATCCAGTGAAGAAATGGGCAAAAGACATGAACAGACATTTCTCCAAAGAAGACATCCAGATGGCCAACTGACAAATGAAAAATGCACAACATCACTCATCATCTGGGAAATACAAATCAAAACCACAGTGAGATACCACCTCACACCTATCAGAATGGCTAACATTAACAACTCAGGGAACAACAGATGTTGGCGAGGATGCAGAGAAAGAGGATCTCTTTGACACTGCTGGTGGGAATGCAAACTGGTGCAGCCACTCTGGAAAACAGTATGGAGGTTCCTCAAAACTTTAAAAATAGAACTACCCTATGACCCAGCAATTGCACTACTAGGTATTTATCCAAGGGATACAGGGATGCTGTTTCAAAGGGGCACATGCATCCCCATGTTTATAGCAGCACTAATTACAATAGCCAAAGTATGGAAAGAGCCCAAATGTCCATCGATGGATGAATGGATAAAGAAGTTGTGGTATATATACACAATGGAGTATTACTTGACAATCAAAACGAATGAAATCTTGCTTTTTGCAGCTATGTGGATGGAACTGAGGGTATTATGTTAAGCGCAATTAGAGAAAGACAAATAATCTATGACTTCACTCATATAAGGAATTTAAGACACAAAACAGATGAACATAAGGGAAAGGAAGTAAAAATAAGGTAAAAACAAGGAAGGGGACAAAACATAAGAGACCCTTAAATACAGAGAACAAACTGAGGGTTGCTGGAGGGGTTGTGGGAGGGGGGATGGGCCGAATGGCTAAGGGGTATTAAGGAAGACACCTGTTGGGATGAGCACTGAGTGTCATATATAGGGGATGAATCACTGGTAACTACTTCTGAAATCATTATTGCACTATAAGCTAACTAACTTGGATGTAAATTAAAAAAAATATTTATGTACTTTATCATATGAGTGTTATGCTTCAATAGAGTTTAAAATGCAAGAAAAGAGGGTGTCTAGGTGGTTCAGTCTGTTGAGTGTCCAACTCTTTCATTTAAAAATTTTTCTTTAATGTTTATTCATTTTTGAGAGACCGAGTGTGAGCCAGGGAGGGGCAGAGAGAGAGAGGGAGACAGAGAATCTGAAGCAGGCCCCAGGTTCTAAGCTATCGGCACAGAGTCCGATGTGGGCCCAAACTCTCACGAACCATGAGATCTTGACCTGAGCAGAAGTCGGATGCTTAACCTACTGAGCCACCCAGGCACCCCTAGTGTCTGATTTTTTATTTTGGCTTAGGTCACGATCCCAGAGTTGCAGGATCGAGCCCTGTGACGGGCTCCACAGTGAGCATGGAGCCTGCTTAGGATTGTCTCTCCCCCACCCCTCAAATAATAAATACATAAATAAAATGCCAGAAAAAGGAGAGAAAGCAAATACACCAAAATGTTCACACTGGCTCTTTGGCTGATAGAATTAAGAAGAAATTAAAACCCCTTCATCACAAGTTTCTGCATTTTCTAAACTTGCCCCCAAAAGTGTATTTGTCAGAAAGCAAAAATAATAAGTTATTCTTAAGAAGGCCAATATATCACACAGCGATGCGTCAACTTCACATTGATATCAGACCCTGGGCACTTTGCATGCAAAACTGGTTTCATGAACTGTCTGAGCCACAGAAACATTACTCTTTGTCCTGGTTTTTCCCAATTCATCACAATCCTAAAGCAATAACAGCATTGACAGTATAGTTGAGTAACTCTCCGGATGGTAATGTTCTCTAGAAATTAAAACTTGAGTCTGTAATTTGGAAGCCCAAAGCTATGGTACTTTTAAGCACGTAGCCCCCTGTATATTATTCCTCACAAAGCATCAACAACACCTCAAATCAACCACAATTATAGACCTGTAAATGCAAAGCCATTATTATGTCTCTGGGCAAATACCTCAATTGTACTTGCATTTTAATAGTTGTTTTCTGATACTGAAGTTGCTAATGCTTTCATTGCCCCTTAATGACTATTCTTAGCAAACAAATTTTGTGCCTTACAATTAGTGATTTTCTTCCTAATTATGGCTTTTTTCAATTTTCACATGAGATGACAAAAAATTCATGTTTTGCCCAAGAACTAGCTTATTAGTTAATGAAAATTTGTCTAATAACAGCCTTTTAGATACCCTGTCAAAATCAAAAGCGGCATTCAAAGAAGAGAGAGGTTGCTTTCATATTAACATTCAAAATTAATTTCTGGGTAGGGGTTGGGAGTGAGATGTAGGAGGCATAATTTCTTCCAAAAAGATTAAAATAGATATTCTTTCTGGAGTCTATAGAATTTAAAATTACTCAATATTTCTCTCTCTCCCCACCCTCCCCCACCTGATGCCTCCCTTTCTCTCTCCCTGCCTTTCTCTCTCCCTGCCTCTCTCTCTCCCTGCCTCTCTCTGTCTCTGTCTCTCTCTCTCTCTCTGTCTTCCCACCCCCTCATTTATACCTTTTCCTTCGCCTGTGATATATACCCAGCCCTTGGAATTCAACCTGGTGAATGGGAAAGGATCAATCTCTCGAGTTAGGGTCTGATAATATCGCTATATAAACAACTAATTCTCCACCCAGGATTAGATTATTCAATTTCACTTCCACTCCCATCCACACATCCACCAACACCCCCACCAGCCCACTTCCCACCTTATCCTGGATAAGGATACCACCTTATCCACGCCACCACCCCCATCCTGGATGCATTCGGTAACGCAACAATGCTTTTGTGAGCAAGGACACATTATCCTAGGACAAATTTCCTACCTGTTCTTTGGCTTTTGAACCATAAATATGGCATGCTGGGAACAGAACAGAATCTAATATTGTCCCCCAAACAAGCATCCCTATTCTCTCTGGCAGACGCAGTCTGGTTCACTTGGCTGGGTTTGTTAATAATATGGAGGGAAAGCGAACTTTATCAAAAAGTAGTGACTCATTTTTCGCATCCAGTAAAATCCATAAAAGATTTAGGCACGACCCAAACAATTTACATCTTTAATATTCATGCTCTAGTCCCAGCCCTGAAATGACATTTAAATACGTCTGGGGAATTTGTTGTGCGCTAACTGCCGTGGCCCTCTTCAGAGAGCTTCAAAGACTGGGAGAGAGAGAGAGGAATATTGAGACCTGTTTTTCATTTCAGAGATTTACAAGGGAGCAAATGAAATTCGCTCCTGCTCTCAGACGCCCCTCCTGGGAGGGGAAACATTGTCCGAATCCAGTAAATAAGGCCCTATGTGTCAGCAAAGGCTGTGGTGGATGAAATTAATGTTCAAATGATCCTGAAGTTTCTCAGATGGGTTCTTTTAAAGCAGGGTTTCTCAACCTCAGAACTACTGGCCTTCAGGGCTGGATAGTTTTATTGTGCGAGCTGTCTGATCACTGTAGGATGCTTGGGAGCACCCCTGGCCTTCACCCACTTGAGGCCAGCAGCATCCCCCAAGATGTGACAAGCCACAGTGTCTCCAGGCATTGCCCAACGTTCCGGTGGAGAATGGGAAGGGAAGAGGTAAGAAGGAGGACAAAATCTCCGTTGGTTGAGAACCACTCTTTTAAAGACAAAGAGGTCTTTTGTCCCTGCTTTATCCTAAACTCAATGAGTTAACTTGTTTCTTTCCAACTTTTATTCCTTCCAGCATTAAAAAAAATAATAATAAATCAAGACATAATTGACATATAATACTATGTAGGTTTGAGGCTTACACCATGTTAATCTGATACATATATATTGTTACACCGTCTCACATAGTTATTTCTTTTTTGTGGTGAGAACTATTAAGAGCTAGTCTGTTAGCAACTTTGAAGTCTGTAATACAGTATTTTTTAAAAAAATGTTTATTTGTTTTTGAGAGAGACAGACAGAGAGCAGGGGAGGGGCAGAGAGAGAGGGAGACACAGAAACCAAAGCAGGCTCCAGGCTCTGAGCTGTCAGCACAGAGCCCCATGCGGGGCTCGAACCCACGAACCGTGAGATCATGACCTGAGCCGAAGTCAGATGCTTCAATGACATAACCACCCAGGCGCCCCTATAATACAGTATTGTTGACTCTAATTGCTATGTGATGCATTAGATTTCCAGCACTTATTTACTCACTGGTTGCAAGTTTGTACCCTTAAACACATCCCCAATTCCCGTAACCCCCAGTGCCTGGTAACCACCGTTCTACTCTCTTTAGGCTTTTTCACATTCCACATACAGCACTTGTCTTTCTCTATCTGACTTATCTCACCATAAAGCCCTCAAGTTTCAGCCATGTTGGTTGCAAATGTCAAGATTTTCTTTCTCACAGCTGAATAATATTCCATTGCACATATGTACATCTTGGACTTTTACTGAAGTATGTAACATGCATTCAGAAAAGTACATGAATCTCAAGAGTACAGCCCAATGAACTGTCAAAAAGGGAACACATCTGTGCGAACAGAACCCTCCCTGAATACCTACGCGTCAGCTGATGGAAGAATGGATAAAGAAAATGTGGTATATACATACCACAGAATATTATTCAGCCTTTAAAAAAAATCAGGAAATCCTGCCATTGAAACAACATGGAAGTATCTGGAGGGCATTATGCTAAGTGAAATATGCAGACAAGGACAAGAACTAACTACACAGTATCACTTCTATATGGAAACTAAAAAAAAAAAAAAAAGTGGTTGCCGGGGGCTGAGATATGGGGGAAACAGAGAGAAGGGGGTAAAAGTTGCAGCTATAAGCTATAACCTGAATAAGGTCTGAGTATTTATGTAAAACATGGCGACTATAGTTGGCAAGAGGGTAGTATATAATTGATATTTGAGAAAATAGAACTTGAATGCTCTCCACAACAACTCTCTTCATGATGTATACAAATATAAAATCATTACAATGTACTCTTTAAATATTTTACGCTTTTATTTGTCAATTACACTTCAATTAAAAAATTTAGAAATTCAGGGGCTGCTGGGTGGCCTCGTCAGTTAAAGCTTCTGACTTTTGGTTTCAGCACAGGTCATGATCGCATGGTTCCTGAGTTTGAGCCCTGCATCAGGCTGAGCACTGACAGGCTTCTCTCTCTCCCCCTCTCTCTGTCCCTTCTCTGCTCATGCTCTCGCTCTTTCCCTCCCCCAAAAACAAATAATTTTTTTTAATTTAGAAATTAAAGCGTAACACCTCCACTCCCTCTCTGCTTTCCTTATCTCCCTCCCTTGCTTAATTATCTCCCTTGAACTTATCACCTTCCAACATACCTTCCTTTTTTACTTTGCTTAATGTCTAAATCTCCCCACTAGAATACAAATGAGTCAAACAGCCACCCAGTTCCGGTGCTTTTCCCACCACACCATGTTCTATGCCTATTCCTGATTCTCCCAGAGCAGAGACTTTGCCCATTTTGTTGACTGCTCTCTCCCTTGCACCCAGAATATGACCTAGAATACAATAGGTGTTCAATAAACATATGGTAAGTAGCTGTGTCTCCTGCTTGGCCTTGTCTCCTCCCACAGCAGAAATTCTGCAAAGAAAAACACAATTTTCTATTCCACTTTCTGGGTCCTACAAGCAGCACAAAAAAAAAGCCCTTTTGTTCCAGCAGGGCCCAAAAAGTACTGAGACGATCATCTTCCCCAGCAGGCAGAGTCAGGCTTACAACTGTGCAGACAGGCCAGGAATGACGTCTAACAAGGCAGTTGAGGCCAACTGGCCTTCAATGAATGAGATAAAAATCAGTGGGACAGCCAGCGGGGCTCATCCTGAATTACACAATTTGTTATTGCAAAGTGGGAGTCTGTTTCTCCAAAAGGAAAACAGTCTGGAAAATGAGCAGACCCGTGGACTGAGGAGTATTATCCCAACAGGGGCAAATACCATTCATTCAGCAATGAGTTCTCCCAGCTTTTGAACCACCTGTTGGACAGGACAAAAGACCAAAGCCTGCAGACCACACTGGATGTACCTTGCACATGGGCTTTCAAAGTTGAAAAGTTGTGTGCTGTATTTTTTTTTCAGCCAACCATCAAAGTGTCTTTCATTTGCAGCATGATGCAAATTTCACCTCACAGTTCTCTTGACGCTTTAGAAACCTCTCTCTGCCATCAGTATCCCAAGGGTTCATGGATATTGAGTGTAGTCTACCACAAAAAGACATCTTTACCCTCATGAGAAAAGGGACTCTTATATCCCTACTCTATATGACCTACTCTAATTGGAATTTCTACGGACTCTCCTTCATTCTCTGCCCTGGTGGAATCAGGGCATGGCATTTAATATGATGTGCAAGAGTTCCTCCCAGCCCTGGACTTTTTATCTCATCATTAGACCTTTGCAAGTCAACTAACCTCTCTGGACCCTGGTTTAACTAAACGTGTATTAGTGCAGTAACGAGAGAGAAATGGTATCAGCTCAAGACAGAGCCAGAATTCAAACCCAGCTCTTGAGGCCCCAAATCCTGTGATCTCAACCCCTACATTACATCTCTTCCTGTGTTCATCTTGGCAAGCTGGTTCTCCCTTCCTCTCTAAAATTTGAGTTTCTCTTCTCTCAGACGACAGACTTTCCCCCCCCCCCGCCCCAAGTTATATGGACGGTTTTGACAAAGTAACACATTTTCTTCTTTGATATCATCTGAAATAATCACAGTCACTACTGTGTGTCATGCTTCTGATAAGAAAAAAAAAAAGGCAAGTGTAAACATTATGTCTTTCCAAGACTCAATTTACACAAGTTACATATTAGATGAAGCAGGCCCAAGAAGGCATTGTGTCTGGAGAAGACTAAGGCGATGTAAGCGTCAGAAAACAGCCCAAGCACAGCTCGGAAGCTTTAAAAATGGGATGTAGCTGCCAGGGGGTGGGGAGTGTAGACTATGGAACATTCTCCTCTTTTACAATGTCGCTATTTTCTGGTTTAATTAGAATCAGATAGTGTGCAATATAATCATCACCTGATAACATAATTCCGTCAAACATGGAAGAGTAATATTCAAGTGACTGAAGCATGAACATAATTCACCTCAAGCAAGGGAGAGAAATTGGATTAGCAAAATGCCGCCAGATTCACTAATTAATTTGCTATATTATGCATGACAGGAAACAGCATAGAACAGAAAAAAAGCCTGATTTTTCTGAGTTTGGGAGGTAGCACTGGACGTGCTTCCCCATAATTTATTTCTGCAAGGGGTTAATGATTTGATCAAGGGTTGGCTAAAAGGGGATTCCACAGGGTAGAACGAGAACAAAGCAATGAGCTGGTGGAGCCAGTGTACTTATCCACTTAGCAGATGTCAGAATCACTCTGCTTCTTCATTTAAAGGACTCCCTTCTCTGCCGAAGCACTCATCTGTACCCTGCTTCTCTACAAACCCAAGAAATGGGCAAATTAGCAGGTGTGTCCCTTGACCAATTCAGTGTCAGTACAAGTTGACAGTCTCAACTCTGTTGCGTTTCCTCATCTCCTGTCAATGACTGGATTTCTAATGAAGGCAAACAAATAATATCAAATTCTTGCTGTCTTCCCTTGAAAGGAAAGACTCTCACAAGGTTGAAATTTTCATTACATCCTTCATCCAACATGTTGATAATGATTTGGATTGAGATCAATAGCAGATGCCTTCAAATTATTTATTTATAACCATTTCACATAGTGTTTAAGATTTAAAAATTTTTTTTTAATGTCTATTCATTTTTTGAGAGACAGAGCATGAGCAGGGAAGGGGCAGAGAGAAGGAGACACAGAATCCGAAGCAGGTCCCAGGCTCTGAGCTGTCAGCACAGAGCCTGACGCGGGGCTTGAACTCACAAACTGCGAGATCATGACCTGAGCCGAAGTCGGATGCTCAACCGACTGAGACGCTCAGGCGCCCCGCATAGTGTTTAAGATTTTAAACACTGGATTCTGACAAACCTGGGCTCAAATCTTCTCTCTGCCACTGCATCATCTTGGTCAGGTCACTCGTAAGTCATTCTGAGCTTCAATATTCTCATTTGTACACTGGAAGTGTGGTAAGTATATTCACTGCATTAATGAGATAACACTCATCAGGGATTTTGTTGATTAACTGGCCACTTTGTCATTCTGCCATATTGCTGTTTCTGCTGCTGGACACCAAGATGACAGTGGAATGAACTGGGTACTGCTGGCCTCCACTGAAAATCCCACTAGCACTATTACTCTCCAAAAATGGGATAAGCCCTTCTTCTTTTGTTTGCCACAGCTCAGCAGAGACCACTTTGAGACTTTACAAACTTTGGTGTAATGAAAAGAAAGCAGAACACCAAGACTAACTCCCAACTAGTCAGAGGCTGTATTGTAATTCAACCACATCAATAATGGCATTAAATGTAAATGGTCAAAATATACACATGAATAGACAGGGATTGACAGATTGGATTTTAAAAAGGAAGACACAAATATATGTTGTCCATAAGGAACCTATAAAGACATAGAAAGGTTAAAAGTAAAAGAATTTAAAAAATATATATACAATGCCAGAACTATTCAAAACTGTATGTCAGTCATGTGTGTGTACTTAACAGAAAAGCTTCAAAACACATGAGGCAAAAACTGAAGGAACTGAAAAGAGAAATAGAGGAATCCACAAGTGCACTTGGAAACTTTGCAGTTTCTCTCTCTGCAATTGATACAAGTAGAAAGACAATCAGTATGAATATACAAAACTATCAACAAAGTTAATGTAACTAACATAGAATATTCCATTCCACAACAGAATATGCATTCTTTTCATGTTCATATGGGCCATTCAACAAGATATTCTGATATTCTGGGCTATACAACAAACTTTATCAAATTGAAATGATACAAATTATGTTCTGTGAGAATGACAGGATTGAACTAGAAATCAATAACATAAAGACATCTGAAAAATTTCCAAATACTTGGAAATTAAACATCATTCTAAATAGTCTTTGAATCAAAAAGGAAGGTATACGTAAAACTCAGGAATTATTTTGTGGGAATGCAAGCTGGTGCAACCACTCTGGAAAACAGTATGGAGGTTTCTCAAAAAACTAAAAATAGAACTACCCTAGGACCCAGCAATTGCACTACTAGGTATTTATCCAAGGGACACAGGTGTGCTGCACCCTCATGTTTATAGCAGCACTATCAACAATATCCAAAGTATGGAAAGAGCCCAAATGTCCATTTATGGATGAATGGATAAAGAAAATGTGGTATATATATACAATGAAGTATCATTCAGCAATCAAAAAGAATGAAATCTTGCTGGGGCACCTGGGTGGCTCAGTCGGTTAAGCGTCTGACTTTGGCTCAGGTCACGATCTCATTGTTCGTGGGTTCAAGCCCCGCATCAGGCTCTGTGCTGACAGCTCAGAGCCTGAAGCCTGTTTCAGATTCTGTGTCTCCCTCTCTCTCTGCCCCTCCCCCACTTGTGCTCTGTCTCCCTCTGTCTCAAAAATAAATAAAAATTTTAAACAAATTTTTTAAAGAATAAAATCTTGCCATTTGCAACCATGTGGATGGAACTAGAGGGTATCATGCTAAGCGAAATTAGTCAGTCAGAGAAAGACAAATATCATATGACTTCACTCATATGAGGACTTTAAGAGACAAAACAGATGAACCTAAGGGAAGGGAAACAAAAATAATATAAAAACAGGGAGGGGGACAAAACAGAAGAGACTCATAAATATGGAGAACAAACTAAGGGTTACTGGAAGGGTTGAGGGAGGGGGAATGGGCTAAATGGAAAGGGGGCATTAAGGAATCTACTCCTGAAATCACTGTTGCACTAGATGCTAACTAATTTGGATGTAAATTTTAAAAAATTAAAAATAAAATTAAAAAAAGAAATAATATGGACAGTTTGATTTCTAGCTAGTAATTTTGCCAAGTTTTTACTTGTTATTATCATTTGTTACCATGGTTCTTTCGTAAGTAATCTGATTACTCTAGTAATTTGATTACTCTAGTAATCTGTTGTTTCTTAATATATCAAGTTATTTAAAATTTTTTAGAGGGGCTGAATATTCAAAGATACACTCTTGGTCTCTCTTTTTTCAAATAAATTGTAATACTCTAATTGCTTATTTTAAAAGTTTGGGTTTTGCTATTGGGATTACATCAAAATAAAAAGCTTTTTCACAGTTAAAGAAACCATCAACAAAACAAAAAGACAGCCCACGGAATGAGAAAAGGTATTTGTAAATGATACCTATGTTAAGGGGTTAATATCCAAAATATGTAACGAACTTACACAAACAACACCAAAAAAAAAAATACAATTAAAAAATGGACAGAAGCCATGAGCAGGACATTTTTCCAAAGAAGACATACAGATGGCTAACAGACACATGGAGAGATATACTCAACATCACCAATCACCAGGGAAATGCAAATCAAAACCACAGTGAGATATCACCTTATATCTCTCATAATGGCTAGAATCAACAAGAAAGAACAAGTGTCTAGCAAAGACGTGGAGAAAAAGGAACGCTCATGCACTGTTGGTGGGAATGCAAACTGGTGTATCCACTGTGAAAACAGTAAGGAGTTTCCTCAAAAAATTAAAGATAGAATTACCATATGACCCAGTAAATTCCACTATTATTTACCCAAAGAAACTAAAAACATTAATTTGAACAGATACATGCACCCCTGTGTTTATTGCAGCATTATTCACAATAGCCAGATAGCTATGGAAGCAATCCAAGTGTCTGTACATAGATGAATGGATAAAGACGATGTGGTAAATATATATGTGTAATGGAATATTATTCATAGAACAGAATGAGTCTTGCCATTTGCAACAACATGGATGGATCTACATGTAGAATGGATCAAATATAGAATTTAAGAAACAAAAGAAATGAACAAAGAAAAAAAGAGACAACCAACACAGTCTCTTAAATATAGAAAACAAACTGGTGTTTGCCAGGGGGGATGGGCGAATGGGTGAAACTGGTGTAGGGGATTAAGAGTACACTTAATGTGATGAGCACTGAACAATGCATAGAATTGCTGAATCACTGTACTGTATACTTGAAACTAATATAGCACTGTATATTAATTATTATGCTGGAATTAAATAATAAAAAGATAAATAATAATAAATAAGTAATAATAATAAATAAAGATTATTGGATGGCTCAGTTGGTTAAGCATCTGACTTCGGCTCAAGTCATGATATCGCAGTTCATGAGTTCAAGCCCTGTGTCGGGCTCTGTGCTGACAGCTCAGAGCCTGGAGCCTGCTTCAGATTCTGTGTCTGCCTCTCTCTCTCTGCCCCTCCCTGGCTTGCTCGCTCTCTCTCTCTCTCTCAAAAATAAATAAAAATATTTTAAAAATACAAAAATAAAATAAAAGGTGGCTCATCAAAATTTGTGGGACATAGATAAAACAGTGTTTAGAGGGAAACCTACATCATTAAATATTTATGTTAGAAAATAAGAAAGGTCTCAAATCATGGTCTAAGCTTAAACCTTAAGAAACTAGAAAAAAAAAGAAGAAATTAGGTCCAAGACAATCAGAAAGAAGGAAATACTAAAGATAAATGCAGATCAATAAAATTGAAAACAGAAAAGCAAGAGGGAAAAAAAAAATCAATAAAACCCAAATGTAGTTCTCTAAAAAGATCAATAAATCTAATAAACCCTAGATGGACTTAATGAGGAAAAAAATGACAGAAAAGACATAACTTCTCAATAACAGGAATCAAAGAGGTGACAGCACTACAGACACTATAGACAGTAAGGTGATTATAAGGGAATATTATAAACAACTTTACGCCAAAATATTCAACCACTTAGATGAATTGGACAAATTCCTTCAACAACACAAGCTCCAAAGCTCACTATACAAAAATCAATTGTATTCTATGTGCCAGTAATGAACAATCTGAAAGTGAAATTAAGATAGTTCCATTCACAGTAGCATCAGAAAGAATAAAATACTTGGGAATAAATGTCACCAAGTATAATACTTATACACTGAGAACTATAATACATTGCTGACATTTATTTATTTTTAAAAATTTTTTAACATTTATTTATTATTGAGAGACAGAGAGAAACAGAGCATGAGCATGGGAGGAGCAGAGAGAGGGGAAGACACAGAATCCTAAGCAGGCTCCAGGCTCTGAGCTGTCAGCACAGAGCCCGACGTGGGACTCAAACTCACAAACAGTGAGATAATGACCAGAGCCGAAGTCGGACACCCAGCTGACTGAGTTGGGCCCCATACATTGATGACAAACATTTTTAAGTATCTAAATAAATGGAAAGGAATTCCATGTTCATGAATTGAAAGACCCAATATTATGATGGTGATTTTCTCCAAATTGGTCTATAGATTCAACATCATTCCTATCAAATCCCAGGAGACTTTTATTTTTTTCAGAAAGCTGATACTAAAATTTAAATGAAAAAGCAAAAAGTCCAGTGGAGCCGAAACAACTTTGTGAAAAAAAAGAACAAAGATGAAAGACTTGAACTTCCCAATTTCAAAACTTATGAGCATTTATGAGATAGCACCAGAAGACATGAAACACCTAGCAAAAAAAACCACAGATTAAGTGCAAGAGCTGTATGCTGAAAATTAGAAATGCTGAGGACAGAAATCAAAGATAACCTGAGTAAACAGAAACATATCTACTCTGCTCACGGACTGAAAGACTCAACATTGTTAAGTTGCTGATTCTTCTCAAGTGTAAATTTAATGCAACTTCAATCAAACTCCCAATAGGATTTTTTTTTTTTTTTTGCAGAAATCAACAACCTAGTTCTAAAATTTATATCGAAAGGCATAGGAACTAGCATAGCAAAAGCAATTTTTACAAAGGTGAACAAAGTTGGAGAACTCAAGGTACCTGATTTCAAGACTTACTATAAAGCCACAGTAATTAAAACTAGAATGGTATTGGTGAAGAGATAAACACATAGAACAGGATAGGGAATCCAGAAATAGACCCACACAAATATGGTCAACTCCTTTTTCACAAAGGCACAAAAGCAATTCAATGGTACTAGAATAATTATTGGACACCCATATGCAAAATAATGAATCTCGACCTATATGCTACGTTATATGCAATAATTATCTCAAAAGGGATCATAGACCTAAATATAAAACCTAAAATTATAAAACTTCTAGAAGAAAACATGGCAGAAAAATCTCTGTAATCTTGGGTTAAGCAAAGATATTTTTAAATGACCTTTTTTTAAAAATTAATTAATTTTGAGAAAGAGAGAGAGCATGTGCAGGAAAGAGGCAGACAGAGAGGGAGAGAGAGAGAATCTCAAGCAGGCTCCGTACCACCTGTCAATATGGAACCCATCAGCGCAGAGCCGGACATGGGGCTTGAACTCACAAGCTGGGAGATCAGGACCTGGGCTGAAATCAAGAGTCAGACACTTAAAGGGCTGAGCCATTCCGGTGCCCCAAGCAAAGATATTTTAGGTATGATACCAAAAGCATAATCCATGAGTAACAAACATTAACAGACCTAACTTGACCAATATTTTAAGATTCTCTTCAACAGACATTGCTAAGAGAATAAAAAGGCAGGCCACAGAATGGGAGAAAATACATGTAAGATCCATATCTGATATCTAAACATACACCAAGAATACATAGAGAACACTTATAACTCAATAAGAAACAACTCAGTAAAAATGGGCCTAAGATTTGAACAGGCACTTCACCAAAAAAAAAAAAGGGGGGGGGGGGAACGGCAAATTAGCACCCAAGAAGAAGCTCAGTGCCATTAGCCACGAACTAAAACCACAAGACACCATTACCCACCCATTAGAAAGGCTTTTCTTCTTTTTAACTGACAATACTAGATGTTGGCAAGGATGTAAAGCAGCCGGAACACTTATACATTTCAAGTGGAATGCAATATGGACAGCCACTTTGGAAAGCATTTTGCAAGTTTCTTATAAAGTCCAGTAGACACTTATCATATGATTCAGCAACTGTGCTCCTAGACATTTACCAAATGAAGTAAAAGTGCATGTTTACACAAAATGCTGTCTGAGAACATTCTGGCAACTTTTTCATAGAGACCCGAACTTGGAAACAACCTAAATATCTTTAGGCTGATGAATGGGTGAACGAATTGCTATGCCCATACAATGCACTAAGTCTCAGCAATGAAATGAAAGAACTATTTATACAAGCAACAACTTTCCGAATCTCAAATACTAAGTGAAAGAATGCCATGTGCTGTATAATTCCACTTAAGTGATAGTCTGGAAAAGGAAATACTACCCAGACGGAAGGCAGATCAGTGTTTGCCAGAAGCAGGGGGTAGAGAGGGACTGACTACAAAGACACAAGAGACAATCTGGAGGGATGTCTGAAATGTTCCATATCTTACTTGATCGCCACTGGATGTGTTGCCAAAACTCACCCAAAAAAACAACGTCAGAGGACCAACACTTCTTGACTTCAAAAGACATAAAATAAGGTATGACTTCAAAAGACATAAAAAGACTACCAAAACACATAAAATATGACCTATCTTAAAAAGGTTGAGAGGCACTTAGGTGGCTTAGTCAGTTGAGTATCTCACTCTAGATTTCAGCTCAGGTCATGATCCCAGGTCATGAGATCAAGACCTGATCGAGCTTAGCACGGTGGAGCCTGCTTAAGAGTCTCTGTCTGTCTCTCCCCCTCTGCGCCTCCCCTGCTCATGCTCTCTCTCTCTCTAAAAAAAAAAAAAAAAAAAAAAAAAAAAAAAAAAAAAAGGTTTGAATTTTACAGTATATGAATTTTATCTCAAAAGAAAAAAAGACTGAACTTTACCATGTATAAACTCTATCTCAGTATTTTTTTTTAAATGTGATGTCCATTTCTCATTGTACAAAGTAGCATCTAGAACCACGTCTGGCCCATAATAGATACTTAACAAATATTTGTTCAATGGACATAGTCATTATTATAAGAACTGACTTCTCATCATCCTAGACGCGACTGTTTTTGTCTGCTCAGCTTCTCACACCCCACGCTCCTTCTGGTAACAGTGATAATCCAGCCGTCACGAGAACACCATGCACCTTCGTCTTTCCTCAGGATTTTTCCCACCTGAAATGAGTGATACAGGTACCTTTTTCCTTTCTGGTCCCAGAATGTGTGCCGGGTCAGCCTGAATGGTCGTCTCCTCCTGGCAGAGAAGTGGGCCCATGGCCTGAGGCTGCAGAGAAGAGGAGAAGCAGAAATGAGAGAGAAGAGGAAAAGAATCTACGGGGTTGACCCCTTGGACCCAGTTGTCCCGGGGCCACACCCACCCCTGTACTTTCCTAGGTGGGGTTACCTGAGTCAGCTAGTTCCACCCCCCCCCTTTAAATAAAACCAGTTTCTATCACCTGCTAAGATTGCAAAAACCAGTCCTAACATTAATAGTGAACGTAAGAGCCAACAGTTACGAAATGTTACTCTCCGCCAGGCACATTTTACGCACTTACCTCAGTCAACCTTCACCACACAACCCTGTGGGTTAGGCACTCCTTTTACCCAAATGATAGAAAGGAGAGAACTTCGGAACCTCACAGAGGTCCGGCACTTTGTCAAGGTTTCACAATGTGCACCCCTGGTGGAACCAGTATCCATGTGGCATAGACACCGCTTATTTTCTATACTTTAAGCTGTTTAAGGGGAAAATTAGGAACTTTGAAATCGGCTTACGGCAGTGCTTCTGGGCTGTGGCTGCACAAGAGAACCACCTGTGACACTTTAAAAGCAATCCCATCAGTCAGGCCACACCCCGTGATCAAGCAAATGCAAGTCTTCTGGTTAGGGTCCCAAGTGTTGGTATTTTTTTTTTTTTTTTTTCCCCCAAGCTCCCTGGGGATTCCCCATGTGTGGCCCTGGTCAAGAACCCCCTCCTCTAAGGTTTAGGATTTATCTTTATCACAGAAAACGCTGCATCCCCCTCCTTGCTGTATAACAGAGAGTAGAGATGTGCTTGATCCTCCACCAAATTAAATTGGAATCCAGGATTAAATTGGAATTTCCAGAATTAAACTGGGGTTTCAGTTAAAAACATTTTGAAGGCAGAAAAATAGGACTTCTGTGCAGTATTATATATATATAAATATATTATATAATGTATATATATTATATATTATATTATATATATTATATATTATATAATGTATATATTATATATTATATAATGTATATATATTATATATTATATTATATATATTATATATATATATATTAAAGTATTGTTTATTTGGGCCATAAAGAAAGGTAGTCAGAACAGTAACCCTAAATTGTATTAAGCCCCCAGTGATGCACAGCTTTTGCCAGTACAGCCAGCTATCAAAACAGGAGAGACACAGGAAGAATATTATCTGAGCCTTGGTGGCACCAAATCACTCCATGTTTGGGTTTTAACACCTGAATCCTGGCTCTGATAAAATAGCTATAGTAATAATAATGTATGTCCCCCAGACAGTGGGGCTTTCAGCCATATTTCCATGCCATTTTCAGGGAGTGTCTAAAAGGACAAAGACTTTTTCTTCGGGGGAGACTTGCAGAAGATACAATTTGGGGTCTGTCACTGCATTTATCCATCAGTCTGTCAGTGGGTTGTAAGGAACTAATTCATCACTCCATTCTTTTTCTCTTTTCCTGCAAGGAGAGTTGCCAGTGAGGTTCTCAATGTGGCCTTTTAGACAGAAATAAAGCTGTCCTTTTCTCAGAAAAGTGTTTTATTATATTCTCTTGATGAGCCTGAGCTACGCTGGATTCTAGCCCGTGGGACAAAAAGGATGGCAGGGTTGAAAACATTAGCTTGCACCTGCTGGAAGTGTTTGGACCCATCTGCCAAGTAGCCATGACCTCACACTACCCTTTCAACTCTATGTCTCCAGACTCATTCTAGCCCTACTGAGGGGGCAGCCCCACCCTCAGGCCACTTTCTGTAAAGGTTCTTTTTCCATATGTTAAATTTGTGTGCTTTGGTGGGTAGGAAGTATAATGGCACAGACAGTTGGCGTGGGGGTTAAAAAGACAAGATTTGGACCCAGGCAGTCTTGGGTTCTGTATTAGCCAGCTCCAGTGGCCCTAACCAGCTGTGTGGCTTCAACAAAAGAAATTCCTTTTTATTCCTGGAGGCAGGAAGTCCAAGATCAAGGTGCAGTAAAATTTGGTTCCTTGGTGAGAACTCTCTCCTGGCTTGCAGAGAGCCGTCGTCTCTCTATCCTCAGATGGTGGAGGTAGAAAGACCTATGGCTTCTTCCTGCTCTTGTAAAGACACTAATCCCATCACGGGCATACCATTCGCAAGATTTCATCCAAACCTGATCACCTGCCAAAGGTCCCGCTTCCAAATACTATCACGTGGGGGTTAAGGCTTCATTACATGTATGAACTTTGTGGGGGGAGACACAAACACTCAGTCCATAACACCCTCTAAGCCTATATTTATCAGGATTCTTTTCACGGCAAGTGACAGAAAGCCCAGATCAAAACTGGATTAAGTGCAGAAATGACTTTGTTGATTCACCTGAAAAGTCCGGAGATATTCTAGCATGAGGCACATCTGGATTCAGGGGCTCAAATGGTAACACCTGGAACCATTCTCTCGTCTTTCACTTCCTTCCTTGGTGTAGGTTTTATTCTCAGATAGGCTAAGATGTCCCCGTCTCCTATAGGCTCTCATTCTATAGCCTGAGCCACCCGAGCCAAGAAAAAAAGACAGCATATTCCCTAAGTCTCCAACAAAAGTTCCATACCTGGTTCTTATTGGCCTCCTATGCCCATCTCTGAACCAATAAAAGAGGCAGAAGCATAGGATATTCAGACTGGCCAGTTCTCAGGCACAAAAAGCTCCAAGTCAAATCTACTTGAACTGCATGCTAATGAGAAGGGGGGAAATGTTGAATGAGACAGCAGAGGCCCACTACAGAGCCCCAATTTCTTAGTCTATAAAATTAGAAAATGGTAACAAACTTTGAAGACCGCTATGAGAATGCAATTAAATAATGCTGTTAATGAAATACTACATGGCACCAACAGCACCACCTGGGACTAAATAGATTGTTAATTGTGCACACACATGCACACACGTGCGTGTGTTCCAACGTTCTCATTCCGTAAGGACCTGCCCTTGACATACTTGCTTCCCCTTAGCATAGCATAGCAAATGTATGTCTTCTATAATGCACAGTAGAAAGCATTACTCAGGCATACTGGCCTTCCTGAGGCAAGATGTTCAAATTAATGAGACCTCAGCAAAGATGAGTAACTCTTCCAAAAGGGACACCTCCAGAGTCTCTCAAGAGGGAGAGACCAATGCTCCCTAAATGCTTTGGATGAGGAAGCCACCAGGGTCTCAGGAATTTCCCACTGAAATGTAAACGGACAAAGGAAAGGCTTCATCTTAAATGCCAGCTGATAGACCAGTTATCACTCAGCACCCTCAGCAGGGATTCTTTGAAATAGGACTTGACAGACACTCTGGAGGGAGAAGGGAAAGGAAGGCACATAAGGTGATAGCAGAGAGAGAAAAGGGTGCCTAATTTCTGCTTTTAATTTTTCCTGGGGCAGTTTTCATACATTTCCCTGTCAAATCTGGGCTCGTGAGACACTTAGAAGAATGATGGCAGCTTCAGTGAAGAGAGACCCTATGTGCCAGACTCTAGACAAGGCACTCAGGAGTGTGATTTTATTTAATCCCAGCTCCCCCTGTGCCCTACCTGTGTGGCCTTGGGCAAGTTACAGCAGCTCAAGGAGATGCCATTTCTTTTTTTTAGCTGAAATACCCAACAATAATGGGCTAACACGTATTTACTATATACTGGGCATGTTTTTACATGTATTAACTAATTTAAGCTTTATAATATCCCTATAAGTAGTATTATTTCTATTTTAAAAATGAGACTACTGAGGTTCAGAGAGGTTAAGTAATTTGCCCAAGGTCACATGGCTAGTAAGTGAGAGCCCAGATTTGAACATAGATAAAGGCCAAGCTCTTGGTTTCTATATTGCCTCCTAACACTGAACTTATCAAACAGTGGATGCTCAGGAACATAAACTGTTAGTGCTATTTCTCTAGGCTATTAAGGTGTTAATAATAGAGGAAAATTTTTTTCATCAACAATATCATTATTAGAAGTTTCAACAAAGCTATATTCAAAGGTATTCCAAAGGTATTTAATTTGGAAAATAAAAATAAGAGGACAAACTATCATGTGCTATCTACATCGGTAATACTTGGAGGATTTTAAAGCAAGCAATAGAAACCTATCCTAACACATTCAAGAAAGAATGAATTAGTTATTGAAAGGATACTTGAAAGGTCATAGAAATGAATGGGAGAGCTAAATATCTATATGCTAATATATAGACATGGATGGATATATTAATCAAAATGGGATTAAGATGGGGTAACTCCTTTCATAATGTATATATATTATCAATGTATTTACCATATTCATGATGTATGCTTTAAAGATCTTATAATTTCATCAGAGGGACAGAAGCAGAAACTCATCAACAGTCTCAAACATAAATGACTTTGCTTCAATCACCTCCCACCCCGTGTCTTGGCTCAAGATTCAGATTGCCATGAGACAGCTCAGATTGCAAAGCATGGGCCACTGACTCAGCCCTGTAGCCAGGGGGCAGAGTTCAGAGCCCATGCAACACAGGGAAAGGGTAGTTCCCCAAAGGAAGTGACACAGAGCAAACAAAATAGCCAATGACAAAATACAACTACTCCTGTAACACCAAGACTCCTTCTAAGAATGACAGGACTTCATGGGAGGAGAGGTTCCCATCTAAATTTCAGATCATTGGAAGAGCTTCCAGACAGTCAGAAAGGGCTCAAATCACAGCCCTGTTATACTCCGTCAAGAGTCTGAAGTGCCTCAGACCCTCCTTGAGATTCAAGGCCAGAGCTGGCGAAGGACCTTCAAGGTACTTAAGCAGCTTCCCAAGGTGCAGCACCCAGAAGAAAATGCTAACTGGATTTATGGGGCACGTTATTGATAAACCCAATGACCATGTGTCATAATCAGTATGCCGATGGAGAAGCAAATGGCACTAAAGGCTTTGTATTAACCAGACAGACATGATTTACATGTTGAGTGCAAACTGCTCCCAGGGGTACCCAATATGACAGGTCTAAACTGCCTCTTCTGCCTTTGCTTCTTGACTCCTTTCTCCATGTCTGAAAGGATTCAGTAGGCAGCATGACCTTTACAATGTCATCATTGCCTGTTACATCTGTGCCTGGAACTGGACTTAGAGATGTACAAATAAACCACACCCATGACTATTGCCTTTGAGATGGGACACAGCCACTGTTGGACATTGTTAAAACACTCTGGACGGAGGTATCATTTCCCCTGCCATTTCGTGAGAGCTGCTTTGATGATACAAGTATATAACATTTATTCATGTTTATCCTTCTAATACATATTAATACCCATTAACAAACAGATCATTTGCTAGAGAGTTATGACTACAAAAAATGTGTAAGATGTAGTTCGCACCTTCAAGTTTCTCATAGCCTAGTGGAGATCCAGCTTATTACAAAATGTACCAAAATAGGAGTGAAAAATCCTTGGTTCTTATCCCATTCACACCACTTATCTATCTACTCAGACTCAAGCATATCATTTACCCTTGGTTTTTTTTTAATGTTTATTCACTTAATTTAAGAGAGAGAGAGAGTGAGAGAGAGCGAACAAATGAGAGAGGGATGGAGAGAGAGGGAGAGAGAGAGAATCCCAAGCAGGCTCTGCGCTGTCAGCACAGAACCTTACACGGGGCTTGAACTCACGGATCATGAGATCATGACATCATCTAATCAGGGGTTGGATGCTTACACTTGATCTTAGCCAAAAGGCTGAGAAGCGATAGGGGTTGGATGCTTAAATAAGTCAGTCAGAGAAAGACAGATATCATATGTTTTCACTCATATGTGGATCTTGAGAAACTTAACAGAAGACCATGAATGAGGGAAGGGTAGGGGGAATAAAATAGTTACAAACAGAGAGGGGGCCCTCACTTACCTTTGTTAATCCCCACTTTCCTCATCTAAAAGATACCACTAATAGTAAGTCTATGCTTGTACCAAAAGGCCATTCAGAAGCTCCAACAATGGAGAGCACACAAAATCGTGTGATTCTCTGCACTCTATAAATTCAGAATGATTCTCACATTCACGTTCATTATCACACATTTCTTGAGCATCAATTATTTGCAGACTCATGCCAAAGACTTGAGATTTGAATCCACTGTAGTGCTTTAGCCTTCAAATAAATCTATTCGTATTTTTGTTAGTTAGGTAGGGCTGTATAACAAAACACACTACACACTGGCTGGCTTTCCCACAGCTCAGGGGGCTGGAAGTCCAGGTGCTGGCGTGGTTGGTTTCTGGTGGATCCTCTCGCCTTGGCTTGCAGATGGCACCTTCTTTCTGTGCCCTCACATGGTCTTTTCTCTGTGCACACAAACTCTTGGTGTCTCTTTCTCTTATTACAAGGACAGCAGTCTGTTGGATTAGGGCTCCACCCTTAAATATCTCCTTCAATTTTACCTCTTCAAAGGCCTTATCTCCAACTACTTTGGGGTTAGGGTTTCAACCTATGAATTTTGAGGGGACACAATTCAGTTCTTGACACTACTTAAATTGACTAAATTAAGTATTATGACAGAACAGGGAGTTGAGGGGGAAGGGACCTTCAACTTTGCCAAGGCAGCAGCTCAACATTGACATCAGAACTCAGAATTTCTCTGCACACCACAGCCCTGCCCTATCCCACAGCGTGGGCTTCATCCCCATCCCACATCGTCTCACTGATGTGCCTGCCACCAGAAACCAGGGCAGTGAGCCTCTTTAAACCCAGCACAGTGAAGGAGAAAAACTGGATTTCTTTTCCCAGAAGCCCTCATCAAGGCCCTCCTAGCGTTTCATTGGCCCAGATTGGCATGGGCCAGCCCATCCCTGAGCCAATCACTAAGGAGGCAAATGGACTAACCACAACTGGCTTGGATAAAACCACCTGAAGTCAGATGGACTATGTGGAGTTAACTGTGCTTCCTTTCCTCAAGTTTATATTCTAAAGAAAGAAAGGCTAAAGTGTCATCTAAAAGGGGATTCTAGGAAGGTAGATTTTTCTTTTCAATTTTTCTTAACATGTATGCCCACTCTGTATCCATCTGGCCAAAAAAGACAAAGTTTGGAAGTGGATTTCAAATGAAGAGATGGTTTCATGGGGAAATGAGGCAGCTACATGACAAACTTTTCACCTCTTCACTAGGGGGAGAAAGAAACTCCTTTCTGATCACCTATATGCCAGTCATTGTGTGTGTTACTAGTTCATGATCTCCTTTTATGCTCATACCATACCGAGAACACTGGTAGGATGAACATTACTCCCCCTAAAGCCAAAGCAGAGGCCCAGAACTTCAAAAAAGTGTTCAAGGTCACACAGCTAATGGTGGAATCAGAAGCAGAACCCAGGTGTGTCTGGCTCCACATCCATATTATTTGCAGAACATCATGACAGACTCTTAAAGACAGGTGAAGACTTTCCTGATTTTCTCCCTTTTATAATAGCTACAACAACAGTAATAAGTACCATTTACTGAGCACTCACTATGTGCCAGGGATTGTACAGGATATTAAAACATTATAGCGACAACAACAAAAATGTATGTAGGACTTAAATATACCTCCCCACAAAAATGAATGCACTGAAGCTTCATGGAGAAAAGCTCTTATAAAGACCATTTTAAAAGACCTGAATAGATTAAGACAAACACTGAGTTCACAAATAGGATAACTTAACATTGTAAGCATATTAATTTCCCCCCATCATTAAACTGAGGACTTAATGCAGTTCTATTCAAATGTCCAGCAGAGTTTTTTGAGGAATTTGAAAAACTGATTCTAAAACATATACAGAAATATAAAAGGCATGAATATGTAAAGTAATTTTGAAAAAAAAAACAGGAATAGTAGTAGGGTTCATTTTACTGAATACTAAAACCTATTACTAAGTCACAGTAATTCTTTTTTAAGTGTGGTGTAGTCTTAGGAACAGATAAATAAATCAATGAAGCATCACAGAGATTCCAGAAACAGTCCTACATGTATAGGAGACTTGGCATTATACCCAATTGGGAAAGATTGAATTGTGTGGTAGATTTTGTTGGGAAAATTGATTCCCTGTATGGGAAAAATAAAATTGGATTCCTTCCTTCACACCTGAATGCAAAAGATAGTTTTCACTCTTATGTGGATCCTGAGAAACTTAACAGAAACCCATGGGGGAGGGGAAGGGAAAAAAAAAAAAGAGGTTAGACTGGGAGAGCATAAGAGACTCTTAAAAACTGAGAATAAACTGAGGGTTGATGGGGGTGGGAGGGAGGGGTGGGTGGGTGATGGGTATTGAAGAGGGCACCTTTTGAGATGAGCACTGGGTGTGGTATGGAAACCAATTTGACAATAAATTTCATATAAAAAAAGAAGAAAATGGAGGAAATATCTTTGTGACTTTACAATTGTACAGATTTTAAAGCAAGATCTAAAAAGAGCCAGCTATAAGGGGAAAACGTGAAGTGTTCAACTGCATTAACATTGTGATTTCTGCCCAGAAAAGGACGTAATCTACACACTGAACACTTCTGTGGACCACGAGATGTGTGCAATGTCTAAAACTTGGCTGGTGTTGAAATCTACAAAAACCTCTACAACACAGCAGGAAAAAATCAGGAAACCCAATAGAAAAAAGGGTAAAGTCTATGAAAAGAAAATTAATAGAAGAGGAAACACTAATGGCTAACAAGTATATGAAGAGATACTCAACTTCATTAGTAATCAGAGAAAAGCAAATTAAACCAACAATGATACCACTTTACATCCATCGTATTGGCAAAAATTACAAAGTCAGAGAACATCAAGGGCTAGGGAGAAGTGTAAACTAAGCAGCCATTCCAAGCAGCAATCTCTCAGTACTCAGGGCAATTAACTGTTCATCTACCCAACAATCCCCGTGGGTGGATATGTGCCTCAGAGAAACTCTTACACAAAACCACAAGGATGCATGCGTGAGACTGTTCACCATAGTTTTCCTTGTGACAGTAAAGACTTTGAAAGTGTTCTCTCATCACTAAGGGAATGGATAAGCAAATCATAGTCTATGCATATGTTGGCCCCCAGGCCACAGTCAGAAGGTACTGAATTAGATTTACATACAACATGAGGAGATGTCAAAAATACAGTGTTGAGTGGGGAAAAGTGAGGTTTGAGGTAACCTTTAAACCCATAAGTGGGTTTTACCATTTATGTAAATTAGTCAAAGCCAACTCTAGATATTTTATCAATTATATACATAATTGTAAATTAACATATGAAAGGAGAACTAGAGAAATCTCCATTCCATGTGCTAGAAGAAACACTTGTGGTGTGGGAGGAGCGAAAGAAAGAATGGGAGAAGGAGGAGAACATAACGAAAGGAAAGAAAATCGTGGCGAACTCACTCTGACCAGCAAATCTGAATATATCTACTCTGTGTCCCTGAAGTACCTACCTTGCTCACCAAAAATGAGCACTGTCACATTTAATGCTCAGAATTGATGTCGGTCCTATTTTTGTTTTAAAAACAGAGAGGGTAGGCAGCTTGTCCCAGGCCGTGGAGCAAATCAGTGGAAGGTCAGGGATCTGAAACAGGCCGCGTGCCTCCGGTTCCTCACACTTAGCATCACTGTCTACCACTCGTGTTCAGAGAACTTCAGTGAAGCTCCATGTGGTAGTGCGTAACAAAGTACGAGTCTATTAATTCCCTTGCAGCTGAGCTTTCTTAGTTTCTAAGATGTCCACTAATACAGGCTTATTTTTAGTGGACTAGTAACACCTGACCAAGCAAAACAACTTCAGCTCAACAATTTCACAGCTTCTCCTGAAAAACAAACCCTAAACAAAAACTGTTTCTTGCGGCCCGTCTTTCTGCATGATGCAGCAACTTGTACTGTAGACCATCTTTTCCCAAATAAGTTGCATAAGATTTTCAGTGCCAAGTGTACAGTTATATAAGAGTCAAAATCTATAGAAACTCAATATGCCATTTTGCTTCACCATAACGAAAGCTCCCAACAGCAAATTTGCTTTCTGAAATTATATTATAGCAAAAAAAACGCAGTCTTGAAAGTTCCAGAGAACCAAATACTGGTAGCCTTAGATAATGCCTGGCACATTGTCTGTGTTTGTTAAATGTTAAGTGGATGGGTAAAATTGATGGTTAGGTGGGTGGAGGATGAATGGGTAGATGGATGTGTGTGGGGGGGGGGAGGTGGGTGGATGGATGGATGGGTAGATGGATGAATGGCTAGATGGATGGGTGGTTGGTGGGTGGATGGATGGATGTGTGGGTGGGTGAGTGGGTGGATGGATGGATGGATGGATGTGTGGGTGGGTGGATGGATGGATGAATGGCTAGATGGATGGGTGGTTGGTGGGTGGATGGATGGATCAGTGGATAGATGGATGGATGGGTGGGTGGATGGATGGATGGCTGGTGGGTAAGTGAGTAGGTAAATTATATGCATTCTTGACTTCATGGCTGGGATTTTTAGCTAATGACATAACCTACATGTTTCCATGAGTACATGAGGGTGACGACATATTTCACCCCCTCCCCCAAAATGTCCTTGAAACTTTTAGTGCTATTTCCAGCTGCTATTTTCTCTTAGCTTTCATGAAACTCATTAATCTGCCAATGACTACTGCAAAAGTACAAGCAGCCTGGAGGATGACAGCAGTGTGACTTAGTTCAAAAGCCAGCCTACGGACCCTGAAGACTTTGGAAATTGTTTCTTGTTCTTTCTTCCCCTGCATTTTTTTTTTTTTTTTTTTTTTTTTTTTTTTTTTGCCTAGTCTTGGTGTTGGGAGAAAAGAGAAGAAAACTCATCATTAGCTTAACAGAATGTCAGTGCTTTCAAACAGAGAGAGCTACATCAGACCCTGGGCTCAGCTCTCATGTTCTTAGATGCCCTGAGAAATGTGTTTCCTTGAGGTGCCCTTTAGAGCTATCGGTTCCATCTAACAAAGTCCTAGTCTCTGCCTCTAAATATCTAACTTGCTGCCTCCCTCCACACATTGAGCTTGCCTGCCTGCCACTGCAGTGCCCCTTACACTGGGCAAAGTCACCAGAATTCCATTATGAAATACGCCCATGATATAGACCGGGACTCAAGAGACCAGAGACTAAGAAGTGAAAAATTACAATTCGGATTCCTAAAACAATCATTTCAGTTTCCATAAAAGATTTCCCCACTGGAACCATTTTCACTTGAGCTTTGTCCAGCACCATTAAGCAGTGTTCTGCCTGCTCACAAGTTATAAGGAGCTCAAGAGCAGATTCAGTAACATGCATTCAGCTCCCTTTCATAAAATGTCTGCACCGCTTTCTGCATGGTAATCCACCCTAATGGAGCCTTCGTTAACCTATCTATATTGGATGAATGAACATCCCAAAGACCCCTCTCTTCAGCTTATAGAATAGCTTTCTCAATTCTTAGTTGAAGCAGGACATTTCAGGATTATAGGATTATATTTTGTGAATGCTAGTTCCTGGCGTTGGGTAAGTCCCTTAACCATCCTAAGCCTAAATTTGCTTGTGTGTAAAATGGAAAGAAAAATACTTGCCTTCCAGAGTTGTTGTGAAGATTTCTTCAGTCAGTCTATAGTTTTTGAGAACCTACTCCTCTAAGCAAGAGGAGTAGGGAGTGAGGGAGTACTGGGGTCCAAAGATAACACATGAGTGTTGAGAGGTCAGGGAGTTCACAGGTGAGAGAGAGACACAAGCCAATAACTACAACGTAGTAAGTGCTAGTGTAGGAAGTAAGAAAACTGGATTTGGAGTCATTCTGTCCTGGGTTGAAATCCTGTTTCCACCACTTCCTCATTGCATGACACTGGGAAACTATTTAAACTTTCCCAACCTCATCTTATCAATGGAGATAATGATACCTCTGTCCTGATTCTATAAGGATTAAATTAGCTATACTGGTAAAACATAGTGTCAAGACCATAAAAAGTATTAAATAGAAGAATACATTAAGTGTTATGGGAAACTCACAAGATGGACTGAGCACACATGAATGTGCCAAGCACGGTGTCTGATATGCAAAAAGCACATTACAAACGTTAGCCTGTATCGCTGTCTACATCAACTCTCCCATTCAAATAAGGTGATTGCTTAATTTATTTTTTTATTTTTTTTTATTTTGGAGACAGAGAGAGACAGAGCATGAACAGAGGAGGGGCAGAGAGAGAGGGAGACACACAGAATCGGAAGCAGGCTCCAGGCTCCAAGCCATCAGCCCAGAGCCCGACGCGGGGCTCCAACCCACGGACCGCGAGATCGTGACCTGAGCTGAAGTCGGACGCTTAACCACTGAGCCACCCAGGCGCCCCGGTGATTGCTTAATTTGAGCAAGACAAAGAAAGAACTAGAAATGGACCCAAGATCTTAGAGATGCAAGGCTGGGAGAAGATACCAGTGGCCAGCTGCCAGGAAATCTCATTCTGAATTCTCTAGGGCACAGATAAGCACAACTGCATTCACAAGGAACTACTGAGCCCCTGGGGTAGAGCAGGGGGAGGACAGGGCATAGCACAAATCCCATATCCACAGAGTATGAACATGGGACAACCATGAGTAATTCTAGCAACGACAATTCTTGGAAAGACAGGAGATATGCTGAGCCAAGGCCCTCTGATGAGCTGTGGCCTGGAGCAGGTGCACCTACCTGAAGACGGTCCATTATACAATGGTGACCACTGAGAACACGAGCGAAAATAGGGCTGATCTATTATTGTAGACACGGGTAATGCTGCTGTTGCACATGCTCTCCTACATATGAGACTTTACTGAAAGTTATAAAACACAAGTGTTTAAGACTCTTTTGGAGGCAAGTGGCCAACAAAACGGACTTAAGCAAAAAATTAAAATTGATTAGCTTGCCTAATTGATGAGTAAAACTTCAGGCATAATTAGACTCAAGAATTCAAGTGATCTCATCAGGAATCTGTCTTCCTCCACTTCTTGGCTGTCTTTCTCTGTCCTGTCTTCCTTCGAGAGTACTCTTCCCATGGAGAGGGAAGATAACCATAAGCAGGTTTATATCTCGTTCTTTAACGAATTCCAATCAAGAAAGTTCTCATTTCCGGTAGTCATAGTACAAGTCCCAGGACTCTCACTGGCTCTGATTGGTCCACCTTGAGCAAGGATGTTTTGATTGGCCAGGTCTGAGTCATACGCCTCTCCTCGCAGTAGGAATAGAGCTAGCCTATGTGAACCACCTGCCCTCAAAGGAAAATTGAGATGTTATTACTCTAAGGGTCACAAATTTGTGAACAGGTAAAAACTCCAGATATTGACTACATTTTCCTGCTGTTCTTTTTCTAGGCATCCATAGAACATCTGCAAATATAGGCAGAAGTTAACCAATCTCCTAAGATGTCAGCGGGGGAAAATAGACGAACAGACTCAGAAATGTCATCACGGCAGTTAATTGTGTGAAATTTATCACCCCGATTGATCACACAGCATTTAGCTTTAACAACACCAAGCCTCCAAATTGCTGGGAGGTTTTTTTGTTTTGTTTTTTTTTTACGACTGTGAGGCAAGGTTTACCAAAACTAGCAGATATGACTGTGACTTACAAAATGAGAAAAGTAAACAAGAAACACAATTTGATATGATTTAATAAAAGATTTGTTTCCACCACTTCTCCTGGGAACCTCGGCACATTTTCTTTTTAGAGACAGTTATTATCTCTACCTTTATTGAACAAAGGCATCGGAACCCAGCTGGTGAAGATCTGTAAAGAAAATCATTCTTTTATTAATAAGGCTGTTATTAGCAAGGGAAAAAAATCCATGTTTGGGGGTTTGCACTGAAGTTACAGGCCATTTCAAAGAAATACGGCTGACTACCACCAACATTATTTCAGGCAATTTCATGATCAAATGTCCTATTAGGTTGTTTAAAATTTTTATAGAGACTGTAAATCAGAACTATTTTCTATTTGCCCTAAATATTTAGGTGCAACAGGGAAAGCAGATCAAATTAAAGGGTATTGTGCACATTTTTTACTGGGATCTCCCAGGAATATAAATCATTCCACTTGCAGTCTGGAGTTCCTGGGTAAACATGTTGGTGAGAACAACATTCGATGCTCCTCCAGTGCTCTCATTAAAAGGATGATCTGGACATTAAAACAATAAAAAATAAAAAATAAATGGGGCATCTGGGTGGCTCAGTCGGTTAAGCGTCAACTTTGGCTCAGGTCATGATCTCACGGTTTGTGAGTTCGAGCCCCGCATAGGGCTCTGTGCTGACAGCTCAGAGCCTGGAGCCTGCTTCGGTTTCTGGGTCTCCCTCTCTCTCTGCCCTTCCCCTGCTCCCGCTCTGTCTTTCTCTGTCTCAAAAATAAAACATTAAAAAAAAAAAATTTTTAATAAATAAATAAATAAATGGATGATCTGGGTAACAACAGCAGTACCAGTTTCTTCCCCACCTTCAATTTTTTTTTTTTTTTTTGTCAAGATTCAAAGGATACTACTCAAACTCTCCCCAGAGATCCTAGAGGAATAAGTTTTGAACTACTTTATTCCATTGGTTCAGCCCTGAACAATACCACGGGACAAGAATCAGAGGAAGACAGGGGGGACAGACAGAGATCTGTAGACATGCCGGAAGAAATCATTCTTTCTTTTTAGAAACAGAGAGTCAATATCCATCAAATGTTAAGTTGCATATCCCTTGATCTAGCAATTTCTGCTTAGAGATTTAACCTACTGATATACTCACACATGTGCATAAAGATAGATGTTCCAGGGTACTTAATGCAGCCTTGGTTATGGTAGCAAAAGATTGGACATAATCCAAATGTCTTTCAATATGGCTCTGATTAAATAAATTACAGCACAGCCTCACAGCAGAAAACAATGTAGCCATTAAACACAATGAAATGGGCCTCGCTGAACTGAAATGGCACCACCTGTAAGATACATTGTTAAACAGAAGAGAAGAAGGGAGATACAGAGGAACAAGTGTAGTGGAATGCCATTTTGTATTAAAAACATTTTTTTTAACGTTTATTCATTTTTGAGAGATGGAGAGAGACAGAGCATGCACGAGAGACAGGCAGAGAGAGACAGGCAGACACAGAATCGGAAGCAGGCTCCAGGCTCTGAGCTGTCAGCACAGAGCCCAACGCGGGGCTCGAACCCATGAACGGTGACATCATGACTTGGGCCGAAGTTGGACGTTTAACCAACTGAGCCACCCAGGCGCCTGCATTTTGTATTTTTTTAATGTAAGAAAATATTTGGTTCTGTATGTTAACTCAACCAGAATTAAAATAAAAACTTAACACTAAAAAAACCAAAATATTTGTTTGTGCACACACAGAATATCTCTGAAAAGAAACCTAGGATTTGCCTCTTGGGAAGGGCCACCCTTATGTTCACTGTTACATCTTTCAGTACTCCTTTTTGAAGTTTTTACCATGTATGCATATGTAATTTTTTAAGTAAAAATTTAGACAAGGGGCGTTCGGTTGGTTAAGCATCTGACTTTGGCTCAGGTCATGATCTCATTGCTCGTGGGTTCAAGGCCCGCATCGGGTTCTTGCTGACAGCTTGCAGCTCGAGACTGGAGCCTGCTTCGGATTCTGTCTCTGTCGCTCTGCCCTCCCCTGCTCAAGGTCTGTCTGTCTGTCTCTCTTTCTCTCTCAAATATAAATAAACTTTAAAAAAATTATTTTTAAATTTAGACAAAAATGATAATGGTGCTTTGCAATAAATCTAACAGGAAATAGAAAAGATTTCTTGAAAAAAATTAGCAAAATACTCAGACATACATGAGATTTCTGAAAAAATGGAGAAGTACCTCACTTCCTTGAATACTATGAAAGACTGACTTACTATTTCCTACCTTTCACTCCCTGCATTACAGAACTAAATATCCTTGTACCTTTGACATTTTCTCACTGTGGGTAGAGTGTTCTTTCTGACCCGTGGTTGTCAGTCTTGGTCATGTGACTTGCTATGGCCAGTAGTGTGAGTAGATGCAATGGAAGCAGAGGCTTTAAATGTGCCTCTGTGACTCTGCTTGATCTCTTGAACTTCTGCCATCGACCGTGAGAAGATAAACCTTGCGTAGCCAATGGTCCCAGGATGAGGAGATACATACAACAGACCTGGGCCTGGAATCAAGCAAGCTGATCCAGCAGAGCCCCGCAGAATCACAGCCTACATGCAGACCTGTGAGAAAAATCATTTTCGTGGTAAGCAAAGATTTGGGGGGGGGGTGTATGTTACACAGTTTTATCACAGCCACATCTGACTGATACAGATGGGAAGACTAAATTACTTGCTTTGGCGCTCTCCCACCTCCTCTAGGAAATTGTTCCCGATTAACCCTACCACCACACAAGACTGTGATCTCTTCACAGCTACAGACAGATCCTTCACGACAGAAACTGTGTTATCACTCCCTGTGTCCCTAGACTTCTGCACAATGCCTGGCACAGGATTCTAAAAATTAAAAAAAAAAAAAAACCTTTCTCTGACCAACCTCTCTAAAGTACTTGCCTGCATCCAACAGTTAGTCAGCATCATATCACACAGACCATTAATCACAATCTGTAATCATCCTATTATTTTGTTATCTTGTCTCTCTCACTGGAACATTAACTCCCCGGAGGAAATGAATCAGTGAATTCCTTACTCTGATTTTTATAAGGCTTCAGACATCTGTTGTGCCACATTCTCCAAATTTCTTAGCCTACCCTTCAAGGCCTTGCAAAAGCTGGCCCCAAACTGTTCCCAGCCCTATCACCCAGTGTTTCCCTTAAGAAATACCATGCAGTCTTTTCACCACCCACACTTTTTCTTCTTCTGAAACATTATCCAAGATATTCCCTCTACAAATTCCCTCTGGTATGAGTACGCTTTCCTACCATTCCTGCTTATCTAAATCCCGACCATTGGTATTATTTGGGATTAGGTTCAGCTATGATTTCACCGTAAAACTCAAAACACCAGTGGCCTAAAAAAGGCAAAAGTTTATCCCTTTTGCTTAATAAATTTAGAAGTAGTCAGAATAGGATTAGAAAGGCAATCTATGGCTTCAGAGGAACAGGATCCTCCTAAGTTATTGTTCTGCACTGGGTTCCTTCCATTCCTAAACTCCCTTCCTGACCCAGAATGGCTGCTGGAGCTCCAGCTATTACATTCTCATTCTCATCATTAGGGAGCAAGAAATATGGAAGAAAAGCATGCTTCCTCCCTATAAAGAAATCTGCTCCCCAGCCCAGGAATCATACACAACACAGTCACTTACATGTCGCCCAACAAAACCTAGTTATGCAGACACACCTAGCTGCATGGGAAATTGTATTAACTAGTTTGATACATCACAAACCACCAAGTCCTAACACAGTAGCTTAAAACAATAAGCATTTACCCACCACATGATTCTATGCATTGGTAATTTGGGCTCAGTTCAGCTAGGCGGTTTTTGTGGCCTTGGGTGAGTACTCATGTGCCTGTAGTTAGCTGTCTGGTTGGCTGGTCTAGGATGACCTCAGCTAGGAAAGTTTGTCCCTGATCCAAACAGGCTCCTATCGTCCAGAAGGCTAACTCTGGCTTGGTCACATGATGGTCGGGCAGGATTCCACAAGGGTGAGTGGAGGTATGCAAGGCCTCTGGAGGCCTAGGCTTGGGATTAGCCCAATGTCACTTCCATTGCATTGTACTGAACAAAGCAAATCACAAGTCTGGCTTGGATTCAAGAATGGGGAAAGACTCCATCACTAAACAGGAGGTGCTACCAAGTCACCCTGCGAAAGGATGTGCGTACAGGAAGGGAAATAATCGTGGCGAGTGTTGCAAGCAAGATTCCAAAGAAGTATTATCTTTCTTGGGGGTGAGGGGGATGAGCCGGCTAAAAATTAGGTATTCTGTTACGGAAGTAGAGAGGAATGGATATTGGGGAACAGCCTGCATTCTCTATGACACCAACTTTCAAAGCCCAGTTCTAAATGCACTTCCTCCTCCTGGAAGCCTTCCTTGAACCACTGAGCTAGAATTCTGGCCACAAAAGACTATCACCTGTAAGTTTTATGACTCTCTCATAACTACTCATGGAGAGATGTTGGCCCGTGAGTATCTGTGGAGAGTGATAGGAGGTAAGCCCTTACCCGTCCTCTGAAGCCACCATGAGCTTGGACACAATCTTTGCTGAGATCCTAACATTTCTGTTGAAACAAGTACCTTTATTATTTGAAAGTAACAAATCTTTTGTTTAAATGGCAGGAGAATAAATTTGTTACTCTTGTTTTCAGCACACCCACAAGAGGAACAAAGAATCCACGTGACCCAAGGATAACAGGTCAAATACTAAAATCTAGGAATCCCTTAGCACCCAGAACATAAATAGATATACACAATCCTCATCAGAAGGGGTGTTGGAACTAGTCCATGGATACGTTAGCATTTTCTTTCTCCCTCTCTAATTCTTTTTCCTCTCTTGATGACTGGAATATAAATCAGTAGCCTAGAGTCCTTCTGGTTAACAAGGTTCTCATTTGGGAGGTTGCAGCCTAGGAGGCTATTAAAAAGAGAAAGAAAAGCTTCTTCTATAAACATTTCCTGCCAGCTGCTGAGGGCTGGAGAGGAGGGGAGGGCACCAGGGTGACAACACAGAACAGGACCATTAGGGGAAGAAAATCTGAAAAGCAGAGTAAGAAATCTTGGTCCAAGTCTCTGGCAGATGATCCATGAATAGAAGTCTAACACACAAAGAGAACCACCATCCCCCGCCCCCCCAGGCAAGACAGACAAGAGGAAAAGAGCCTTCTACCGATCCAAATGGGCCACCGCTGTCCAAAGCACAGCAGAAATCCCTGCAGGTGCCTGCAGAATGTCTTAGAGTAAAATACTTAGGCTTTAGAAGCTGGAGGAGGGGTGGCCTCATGCCTCAGCATCCTCCACCAACTCCTACAATAATGATAATAAGAACCTGCATTTGTTGGGTTATCATTGTGTGCCGGCACCACAATGAGTATCTTACGTGCGTTAATTATCTCCACCAACCTTCGCCACAATGCCACCATGCTGGAGCTACTATTCTTGCTGTTTTATCCACAGGCCTGGTGACACTCATAATTTGCCCAAGGTCATTTGTTTAAGAAGTGGAAGAGCCATGGTTCGATACCAGTTTCTCTGACTGCACAGGCCGTACTCTTGGACCTCTGCACCATCCTGCCCTTTTATACCGTGACGGAGTGAAAGAGGATGTGCCAGATACTAACAGAGAATTATCTACCTCCAAGATGACCCAGGGGAGGAAAATGCTGGTGGAGACAGTCTTTTTCATTGAAGAAGTCCTCAACTTTGAGAAAAGACATCTGAAAATGCACAAATAAGAATTAGGCAACAACAACAGTGGTAATAAATGGACTAATTATATTGTACCAGGCACTGTGCTATTTTATGGACAGTATCACTTCATCTTTAGCCATAAAAAAATTGATGCTCCCATTTTAGGGATGAGAAAACAGAGGTACAGAGAAGTCATATGGCCAGGATCTCACACCCAAGGACCAGCAGAGCTAGAATTCAAAGGCAAGTCTGAGGCCAAAGAGCAAGCTCATTTCCAGCCCCAAGGTGTCTCCCCAAGCAAGTGGGCGATTCAGTCATTTGCTGCTTCATTTTATCCTTCAAATATACATTAATATTCCCTGCATTTAGACACTGTTTTAATTCCTGATATGGGAAAGGAGCCTAGAAAGAAAACCTTCCTGTTTCCATCTGACTAAAAAAGAACAATCGCTGAGATGAAGGAGGAGTAAGGAAGGCAGACAGTTCTCTGGAGGGGGAAGATGAAAAGTTCCTGAGATCCCAACATACGTAGTCCGCCCTGACATCCTTGATCAGGAAAAGCAGCTGGAGGATGGCTGACCGGGCAGTGGTTGAGGTGGGAGCTGGGACAGGGTTGGTCGGGGAGAATCCAGGGAAGAAGGGGCAAGAATGGAGTAAGGAGAAGGTTGGGGCCAGGATCGTTTGTGGATGGCTGGGAGATGCTGGTCTCCAAGGCAGCAGGATGTGTCATGGTCACAGTCAGGGTCACTAGAGTCACTGCCTGGATTCAAACCCAGCTCCTTTCTGTACTAGCTCTAGTTATCTTACAGTCCTTTCTCCCCTAAAGTAAGTAAGTAAGTGCCTGACAAGTACCTGACCCCATATCTACTACCTGGTGATTACTACTGTAACGTATCTCCAGGGCTCTGCTAAACCTGGGATTGAAACCAGGAAGGGTGAAGTCTATGGTAGCAATAGGAATAATTAACAACAATAACTTAATTTTGTCAGTATTAGTTATCTCCGCTGTGTAACAAATGACCCCCAAACTTAGTAACTTAGTAATTATCTCACAGTTTATATTACTCAGTTTAGTTTATCTGGGTGCCTCTGAGTCAAGATTTCTCCTGAGATTGCAATTAAGCCATCAAACATCGCAGTCTCATTTGAGGATTCAACTGGGGCAATCTCCTTCCCAAGCTTATTTCTGTGGTTATTGACAGGCCTTGACCCCTTACCACATGGACCTCGCCACAGGACTGATTCATGATATGATAGCTGGCTTCCCTAGAAAGCCATCCTAGAACTAACACCTAAGACAGAAGTAGTTTTTTTTTTATAACCTAATTGCAGAAGTGATAGCCCATTACTTCTGCCATATTCAATTCATTAGAAGTCTAGCCCACCCCAAAAGAGAGGATATTATACAAAAACATGAATACCAGGAGGTGAGGATAACTGGGGGCCACTGCCTGGGATGCCTGCCACATGTGTATTCAATAAGACCACAGAAACCTTCAGTCATCCTATCACCTAATCTCCCAACATGAGACCTGCTTTCTCACTGAAAATCATGGTGTAGATTGAGTTCTCCATCGTTCCCAAGAATATGCAATTAAGGTGGAAAAGTGGTTTTCAACCTTTTTGGTGACATAAACCTTTCCCCAAATAAAATCTTTCTCAATATGTGGATGGATAAACATACTGTCTAATATTATAATGTATATGGTATATTATAACATGCTGTTTATATAAAACGGAATACTACTCAGTCCAAATTTTAAAACAGAAAAGAACTACTGATACACACAACACACATGAATGGCCAAACCATTATTCTGAGAAGAATCCTTTTTTTTTTCAATATATGAAATTTATTGTCAAATTGGTTTCCATACAACACTCAGTGCTCATCCCAAAAGGTGCCCTCCTCAATACCCATCTCCCACCCTCCCCTCCCTCCCACCCCCCTTCAACCCTCAGTTTGTTATTCTGAGAAGAATCGTACCACAGAAGTACATCCTGTACGACTGCATTTATAGGAAACTCTAGGAAAGAAAATATATTGTAATAGAAGTAGATCAGCATTTGCCTGGGACCAGGGCTGGGAATTAATGATTAACTGGGAAGAGAAGCAAGAGAATCTTTGGGGTGACAGAAATGTTCTATATCCTGATTGTTGAATCTCAATGAACTATACACTTAAAATGGGTGCATTTTAATGATCATAAATTACATCTCAGGAGAACTGCTCCGATCACAACAGGGATATGTGTCTATGCTATTATAAATAAATAAAAGGCCTTGGGATAGATCAGTGAGGATAGTGTGTGTCAATCCACAGAATAGAATTAATCCAGTTGTGGGCACTCACTCCCCAAATAAAGTATGAAGAAAATTTGGAGTAGTCTTTCAATGTGGTACTGTGTAAAACCCCTATACACACACACCCCTTTTACCTGCAGTAAAAATCTACCTCAGTCCTCAAATTCTGGAGTAATCTATGATGTGCAAAGGAAAGCCTGGTTTTATAAAGAAATACTTTTCTTCTTTCCTTTTCTTTTTCTCTTCCTTTTTTTTCTTTCTCTGTCAGTTTTTCTCCCTTTATTTATCCCCCCCCCCCCTTCTCTTACATCAAATCAGACCCTAGTTACTGTTCTGCAGCTTTTCTCCCAATTTGTACCTCTTGGACACCTATACAGATACACCTTATTCTTTTTAATGGCTACATTGTGTTCTGTTGTATAATATCCTAATATGCATTTAGGTAGTACTCTATTGGTAAAAATTTACATTCCTTCCAGTTGGGTTTTTTTTTCTTTTAAATTATTATATTGTCAGGATTATTTGGGACAAGAAGAAATGTCCCCCACTGGCAAAGAAATGCCACTTACCATCAGGAAAGGCCAGCATCTGACCCAATTCATGTAATATCCAGGATATTACCCATTCTGGGCAGGGCCATATTGTAGCCATCATGGAGATGGCCAGGATCCATGGAGGTAGAAGCATCCTATCTGGCCCTCCCCAGATCAACCCCCAACATCCACACAGAAGCCCGAGAAGTGAGAACCCAGCAAACAACCTAAACACCTTCTAAAAGTTGTGAAAAGATACAGTGCATTTGAGCTGTTATTGACACCTGATGATACTCATCGAAACCAGACTAATTATCAACAAGCAGCAGGTTCCTTTCACACTCTAAATGTACCAGCTCCACGCAGAAGTGATGGCTAAATTAACCTCACAGAGGCAGCCAGTGGCCTGCTCCTTTCATCTTGCTCAATGTTTAGACTAGTTCTTTCTTCATCAGCTGCTAAGGATAAATAAATGACCAGACAATACATCTTCTTCTACTTGATTGTAAGCTTTTCTGTAGAATATGATGCTAATAATAATGGTCATCTCATATTCAACCATTTACTCTACGTTGTATATTTTACACAGATGATTCCATTGAATTGTATTAATATAATATGGAAGCAGGCACAAAGAACGTAAAGTAGGTGCCCAATGTCATGAAGGTAGCATGGGTGTGCAAGGGACCGTCTGCTCCAAAGCCCCAGCCTTAGAGTAAGATGCAATTGACCTGACCACCAGGAGGACAAAATGATATATAAAGACTTCACTACCGAGATGCCCTAAGACTATGTGTATGTTCCGATGATCAAGCATACTGTTTACCACATAGAGGGTACTCAATAAAATTTGTCACGTGAATGAAGAAAACTGGGAACCCTTATAAATTCTTCTGCGTGTTACAGAAAATGACCCATGGACAAAGAACTGTGATTTGGTTGAAGAAGCTGACTTGTTTTCCTCTCCATAGGCGGTCACATGAGGTGAGTGAGGGTGAGGAAATATACGTGTGCGTAAGCTCATCTGCTTTTCTTTCCAGGCCAACCCTTTCAGAGAAGGCTGACAGAAGCACAAATGCATAGGGAAGACCTAAGAATATTCCACACTCCTTCCCCAATATCACAGAGGGATGTCACAACAAAATATCCTCCAGCGAGAAAGGACAAAAAAATGTAACTATCCAAAATGGAATAAATTAAAAAACATAATAATTCATGAAATTCTGAAACCTTAGTCATGGTTTGATTTATTCTGCAGCCACATAAACATCACAGACTTTTCAACAACTCAGAAACAAAAAGAGTTCTCTCTCTTAATGACGAATAAGTTAAGTAAATCATGGCATAATCATGAAATACTATGAAGCTATTAAAAAATATAATCAACATATATTTAAGCCTGTTGAAAAATATTATGATAATTAAATTAACAAAATAAACAATAAAACAAAATATGCAGTATAACCCCATTTTTTTCACAAAATATCAAATAATAAAAAAAAGAGCCTGGAAGGACACCAAATAGAGCAGATTATGAAGAGGTTTTTATGCACAATAAGCTTATGGGTAATTTTATAAGTTTTACCTCACATATCTGTGTTTTTTAATTTTTTTCTCTAGTAAGTATGTACTGGTTGTTGAATTAAAGCCAAATTATATGGAAGCAGCCCAAGTGTCCATGGATAGATGAATGTATAAAGAACATGTGGTATATATACAATGGAATATTACTCAGCCATAAAAAAAGAATGAAATCTTGCCATTGGCAACAACACGGATGGAGCTAGAGAGCATCATGCTAAGCAAAATAAGTCAGTCAGAGAAAGACAAATACCACATGATTTCACTCATATGTGGAATTTAAGAACAAAACAAAGGAGCAAAGGGGGAAAAAAGAGACCAAGGGGCACCTGGGTGGCTCAGTTGGTTGAGCATCTGTCTCATTCTCACCTCAGGTCTTGATCTCAGGCTTGTGAGTTCGAGTCCCATGTCAGGCTCCGTGCCGGGAGTGAAGCCTGCTTGAAAGAGAGAGAGAGAGAGGCAAACCAGGAAACAGACTCTTAACTTTAGAGAATGAAATGATGGTTACCAGAGGGGAGGCAGGTGGGAGAAGGGTGAAACAGGTGATGGGGATTAAAGAGGGCATTTGTGGTGATGACCCCAGAGTGTTGTATGGAAGTGTTGAATCACTATTTTGTAAACCTGAAACTAATATTACACTGTATATTAACTAACTGGAATTTAAATAAAGGCTTAAAAAAATTAAACCTGTTGCGGTGCTGGTGTTTATTTAAATAGAGACCTAGAGAGAAGAATTCAGTCATAGCCCAAAGCAGACCAAGAAAGGGCATCTGAAACGGAATATTCAATTAGGCTGTGGAATTGCCAAAGGATCTGAGAGAACTTCACTGGGGACCAGAAATTGCTGAAAATGCTGGAGGAACCTAAAACAATGAGATATCTATGAATAAACCTAACCAAGGAGGTAAAAGATCTGTACTCTGAAAACTATAGAACACTTATGAAAGAAGTTGAATGGAAATGCAAAAGAAATGGAAATGCATTCCACGCTCACAATAGGAAGAACAATCATTGTTAAAATGTCTACACTACCCAGAGTAATCTATGCATTTAATGCAATCCCCATCAAAATACCACCAGCATTTTTCATAGAACCAGAAGAAACAATCCTAAAATTTGTGTGGAACCACAAAGGACCCCAAAACAATCCTGAAAAAGAAAACCAAGCTGGAGACCTCATGATTCCAGACTTCAAGCTGTATTACAAAGCTGTAATCATCAAGACAGTATGGTACTGGCACAAAAACAGACACTCAGATCAGTGGAACCCAGAATAGAGAACCCAGAAATGGACCCACAAATGTATGGCCAACTATCTTTGACAAAGCAGGAAAGAATATCCAATGGAATAAAGACAGTCTCTTCAGCAAATGGTGTTGGAAATACTGGATGGCAACATGCAGAAGAAAGAACCTGGACCACTTTCTTACACCAGACACAAAAATAAATTCAAAGTGGATGAAAGACCTAAATGTGAGAAAGGAAAGCATCAAAATCCCAGAGGAGAACACAGGCAGCAACCTCTTTGACCTCAGCCGGAGTAACTTCTTATTAGACACATCACCAGAAGAAAGAGAGACAAAGGCAAACATGAACAACTGGGACTTCATCAAGATAAAAAGCTTCTGCACAGCGAAGGAAACAATCAGCAAAACTAAAAGGCAACTGACAGAATGGGAGAAGATATTTGCAAATGACGTTATCTGATAAAGGGTTAGTATCCAAAATCTATAAAGAACTTATCAAACTCAACACCCCAAACACAAATAATCCAGTTAAGAAATGGACAGAAGATGTAAATAGAGACTTTTCCAAAAAAGACAACCAGATGGCTAACAGACACATGAAAAGATGCTCAACATCGCTCATCATCAGGGAAATGCAAATCAAAACCACAATGAGATACCACCTCACACCTGTCAGAATAGCTAAAATTAAGAACACAAGAGGGGCACCCGGGTGGCTCAGTCGGTTAAGTGTCCGACTTCAGTTCAGGTCATGGTCTCACGGTTTGTGAGTTCGAGCCCTGCATCAGGCTCTGTGCTGACAGCTCAGAGCCTGGAGCCTGCTTTGGATTCTGTGTCTCCCTCTCTCTGCCCCTTACCCACTCACACTCTGTCTCTCTCTCAAAAATAAATAAACATTAAAAAATTAAAAAAAAAAAAGAACACAAGAAACTACAGGTGTTGGCAAGGATGCAGAGAAAGGGGAACCCTGTTAACACTGTTGGTGGGAACGCAAACTGGTGCAGCCACTCTGGAGAACAATATAGAAGTTCCTCAAAAAGTTAAAAATAGGACTACCCTATGATCCAGCAATTGCACTACTAGGTATTTACCCAAAGATTAAACAAATACAGATTTGAAGACGTACACACACACTGATGTTTATAGCAGCATTAAAAACAGTAGCCAAACTATGGAGAGAACCCAAATACCCATCAACTGATGGATGGATAAAGAAGATGTGGGGTGTGTGTGTGTGTGTATATATACATATATAGTGGAATACTACTTGACCATCAAAAAGAGTGAAATCTTGCCATTTGCAATGGAACTAGGGTGTGTTATGCTAAGCGAAGTAAGTCAGTCAAAGAAAGACAAATACCATAGGATTTCACTCATATGTGGAATACAAGAAACAAAACAGATGAACATAAGGCAAGGGGGGGGAGATAGAGAAGGAAACAAGCCATGGGACTTTTTGAAATGTTTATTTATTTTTGAGAGACAGAGAGAGAGAGAGAGAGAGAGAGAGAGAGAGAGTGAGAGTGCAGGGGAGGGGGAGAGACAGAGGATCTGAAGGGGGCTTTGTGTGACAGCAGACGGTCCGATACAGGGCTCGAACTCACGAACCATGAGATCATGACCTGAGCTGAAGTTGGACACTTAACTGACGAAGCCACCCAGGCGCCCCCATAAGACAGTCTTAAAGATAGAGAATAAATAAGGTTGATGGAGGGAGGTGGGTGGGGGATGGGCTAGAAAAGTGATGGGTATTAAGGAGGCCATTTGTTATAATGAGCACTAGGTGTTGTATGTAAGTGATGAATCACTGAATGCTACTCCTGAAACCAATATTGTAGTCTATGTTAACTAAGTAGAATTTAAATAAAAATTTTGAAAGAAGAAAAAGAAAATGGTGGAGTAGTTTTTAAAAACTTCACTCTATTGTGATTCACAATAATTCCCCCAAAACTCTGTTATAACTAATTTTAAATATGTCCATAGAACACATGTCACTTGTAGATACCTACAAACACCTAGACACCTGATACGCAGTAGACAAAACAGCCAGTGTTGGCCAATATTTTCCAGTTCAGGTGTCATCTCAGCAGGCTTCCAAAGAACTTTCCTTAGTATATCAGCTCTTGGTTAGCTCTCTAATTGGACAATCTGACCTCCCGCAAAGACTCTAGTACTTGGTTATGCAAAAGAAACAGTTCTGAAAGTCAAGAGAGGTGGCCCAGCTCTGCTATCAGTGACCTTGGGCAAGTCCTTCCCTGTGGTCTCAGCTGGTTGATCTATTGGACCCACACAATAAGATTCTCTCTTCCAGGAATTTGCAACTTGGAAACCAAGACTGGGAAATGAGACAAGATTAACAGCAGAACTTGAAAGGGAGACCATGAATTCCATCTGTTTCTGAGCTTCCCAGAGCTACGCTGGTATTCTCCTTCCTAAGCAAACTTCCTTCATTCCATGATACCCTACTATCCTGAAAAACCAATGATTGATTTTCCTTATATTAATCAGAGTCCCTCTTGTTACTTAGAACCAGCCCAGACTTCGCTACTGTAGCTCCGACAGAAGGAAGTCCTTCCTGCCCAGCATGAAGGGAATTGGTCAGTCAAGCAAAGGAGTCTGATCCACAGGGAAAGGCTGCCACAGAGAGCAGCTGTCATCCTTGTGCTAAGAAGTAGGGACCCAGCAGGGCAAGCTGTCACATTCAATAAGGATTCTCAGCCAGTCCAGCCATGCTCTCTGAGTATCCAGGCATAAACCTCCCAGGGTGAGGGAACAGAAAGGAGTGACAATGGACATTATGAGTAGTCTACATCTCCTAGCTTCCCATACCTATCTGTGTGCCCACCTGAAGCCACACCTGGCTGACCATGTGCCAGCCATACCCACAGCATTGACTTCTTGCCTCTGAATTCTTTCAGCTGCTTTTGGAATCTCCCTAACACAGTAGTTCTCAACTGGGAACAGTTGTGCTCCCCATGGGACATGGGGAAGTCATGTCTGTGGACATTTTTGGCTATCACAACTGGGGTGGGGTTTTACTGGTATCTGGTGGGTGGATACCGGAAGTATTTGTTTCTTGTTCCTGCTGTAACAAATGATCACAACCTTAGTGGTTTCAAATAACAGAAATAAATTTCTGACAACCCCAGGGGTCACAAGACTAACATGACTTTGCAAGGCTGCTTTCCTTCTGGAGGCCTCCAGGGAAGAATTGGTTTCCTTGTGTTTTCCAGATTCTACAGGCCGCCTACATTCCTTGGCTCATGGCCCCTTCCTCCTTCTTCAAAGTCAGCAGCCATACCACCTTCTCTCTTCCTTCTCTATCATCATATCACCTTCTCTCTTATCAGGACCCCTGTGATAATATCGGGCCCACCTCGATCATCTGGGATAATCTCAAGATCTTTCATTTAAATGAAGGGTTTTGTGTGTTCTTTTTTTTTTTTCCACGTAAGGTAATATATTCACAGATGATAGGAATTAGGACATGGACATCTTTGTGGGTCTAGCATTAGCCTGTGTCCCACACCAAGGATGCTGCTAGACATCCTACAGCAAAGAATCATCTGGTTTAAATGTGTGGAAGTTATAAAACCTGCATGCTCTGATACCAGCGTGGGTGGGGTCCCCCACATAATTTCACCTAAAACCACTTTTTAATGTGAATGACAGCTGCAGACACACTATTCCTTGATCCCATCAATCTAAGACACTCCCTAAATTTTAAAATAGTTGCGAAGGTTGTTCATCCCAAGTATGTAGCAGAAGTTCTGTTTCTCCAAAAAGTTTAAAAACAACAGAAAAAGCCAGTCATTTCTTACTCTTGATGCTTGCTATTCCTATGACTTAGATATGTTTTGGCTTTAAATGTTTGGAAGTTACTTGGGGAAAAAAAAAAAAAAGAATTCTCCAAACTTTGGGACCAAAATGAGAAGCAACAGCGGAAAGCAGCTATTACCAACCCTCTTCCCTGCTAATTTCTTTTTCCTACTCGCTAGAAGCAAACGTCTTTGGGAAGGGGAAGTAAACTAATGTTGGTTCTACATGCACCAGAAGCCAAGCACTGGGCCAGGTGTCTTACAACTATAACCTTCCTGGGTTGCTGTCATTGTTCCCATTTTAACACGAACAAACTGAGTCTCTGAGAAACTAAAAATTTGACTAGAGTTGGGGCACCTGGGTGACTCAGTCGGTTGAACCTCTGATTTTGGCTCAGATTATGACCTCAGAGTTTGTGGGTTCGAGCCCCGTGTTGGGCTCTGTGCTGACATCTCAGAGCCTGGAGCCTCCTTCAGATTCTGTGTCTCCCTCTCTCTCTGCCCCTCCTCCGTTTGCTCTCTCTCTCTCTCTGTCTCTCTCAAAAATAAATAAACATTTAAAACAATTTTTAAAAATTTGACTGGAGTTACAAAGCCATTAAACGATGGAATGAAATGCGGATCTGCACTGCTTAAAGCCTATAGGTTTTTTGGGACAAGATGCTTGATGTTGCTTCCACATTCCACATCAAAATCAGCTTGTAAAACCTTAGTAAAGTGAACAAGAACACCCAAAAGGTAACATAACTTCTCTGCTGAAATAAGACAGGAGTCGGCAAACGTTGTCTGCAAAGGGTCAATCAGTAAATAATTTAGGGTCCGTGGGCCACGTGGTCTCTGTTGCAACTGCTCAACTCTGCCCTCAGAGGGCAAAAGCAGCCACAACGATACATAAGTGAATAGGAGCAGCCGTGCTCCAGTAAGATATTCTCTTTTTTTTTATTTAAAAAAAATTTTTTTTAACGTTTATTTATTTTTGAGACAGAGCATGAACGGGGGAGGGTCGGAGAGAAAGGGAGACACAGAATCTGAAACAGGCTCCAGGCTCTGAGCAGTCAGCACAGAGCCCGACGCGGGGCTCAAACCCACGGACCACGAGATCATGACCTGAGCCGAAGTCGGACGCCTAACCGACTGAGCCACCCAGGTGCCCCCCTGTAAGATATTCTTTACAGAGACCAATGACCAGACTTGGACCTGGAGCCATATTATGCGTCCCTGCCCCCGACACCCTTACAGCACTGGTGAGGGTGTAAATCAGTACAATCCTTCCGTAAAGCAGTTCGGCAATAATGACCCAGCAATTCTATGTCCACGACAAGAGGGCAAAGATGTAGATACCAGGTTGTTCTCTGCAGCATTGTTTATAATAATGAAATAAGGAAGATAGTCTAACTGTCCATCAGTAAGGAGCAAGTCAACAAACCCTGCTACAGGCAAATCATAGCCATGGCCATTAAACATTACAATGTAGATTTACAGTTAGTGACAAAGAAAGAAATCCAAGATGTATTTGAAAATCAGGTCATAAAATATCATATATATATACATAATATATACAATAATATTATAATCCATAATATTATATTATATATATTATATATGATATCATTATCTTATATATGTAATAATCTTATAATATATATGTAAAATAATCTTATTTTTATTTAAAAATATGTGTATCTAGATGTGATGGTTAATTGTAGGCATCAGCTTGACCAGGCTAAGCGTTGCCCAGAGAGCTGTTAAAACATCATTTCTGGGCATGTCTGTGAAGGTGTTTCCAGGAAAGATTAGTATTTGAATCAGCAGACTGAGGAGAAGATGCCCTCACTGGTACAGGTGGGCATCACCCCATTTTTTGAAGGCCTGAATATCCGAATTTAAAAAAAGAAAATATGGAGGAGACACAAATTCACTCTCTCTGCTTGATCTGGGACACCTATCTTCTCCTGCCTTTGAACATCAGTGCTTCATTCAGACTCAGACCAGAATTTCTACCACAGGCGCCCTGATCATCAAGCCTTCAGATTCAAACTGAATCACAGCCCTGGCTTTCTTCATCCTCCAGCTTACAGACAGCAGATCCCAGGACTCCTTAACCTCCATAAATGCGTGGGCCAACTGCAATAATAAATCTCTTCTTATATAATCCTATTGGTTCTGCTTCTCTGGAGACCCCTGACTAACACAGTAGACTTCAAAAAAAAAAAAAAAAAACTTTAATGATAAATACCAAACGTTTGCAGTGATTATTTCCAGGTGGTAGGATTTCAGCTATTTTTATTGGCTTCTTTATCAATCCTTGTAGCTCCCAGTTCCATAGTGACACATAGTAAGTGCTCAGGAAATATTTGCTCAAGAGGAGAAAAAAATATTACCAGTGTGTGCAAGCTAGAGCATCAGGGGTTTCATTTAGATATAAGGGAAGCATTTCCACCATGGTGGGTGGTAAACTCGGAAACATAATTAAAATACCATCTAGAATCATCTTTCCTGAAGATATTTTTTAAAGAAGGGAGTCATCTTATGATCCTGGAATGAGGAAGATTATCCTTAAGTGTGTCACAAATCCAGGAGCCGTAAAAAATATGTATACATTTGATCACATAAAACTTAACAAAAAAAAGTCTGCAGACTCAAAACCACCATAAGCAAATTCAAAATATAAATGACAAACCAGGAAATGATGTTGGTGAAGCATAGCAGAGAAGAGGGCTAATTTCTCTAACCTGTAAAATCAATAAGAAAGAGAGCAGACCAATAGAAAAGTGGGCAAAAGATAAAGACAATTTGTAAGAAAATAAATACAAGTGATTCTCAAACAAATGCAAAAGTGGTCTACGTTATTCATGAGAGATGAAAATTAAAACTCTACTGATGTAGTAATTTTCACCTATCAGATGGGCAAAATTAAAAAGAACCTGATAAGCCACTGCTATCGATGAAATGTAGCAAAATAGACACTCTGAGACATTGCTGGAGATGGGGTGTAAATTGGCACAGCCTCCATGGAGAACATTTTAACAACATCTATTTTAAAAATGTATCATTTGTGGGGCACCTGCGTGGGTCAGTCGGTTGAGCATCTGACTTGGGCTCAGATCATGATCTCACTGCTTGTGAGTTTGAGCCCCACATCAGGCTCTGTGCTGACAGCTCAGAACCCGGAGCCTGCTGCGGATTCTGTGTCTCTCTTTTAAAAATAAATAAACATTAAAGAAAAACAATTTTTAAAAAATGTATCACTTGTCCTAACTATTCCACTTTTAGGGATTTATCCCACAGATTTATTTGCACATGAGCATAGCACACAGGTGTCAGATTATCAGCCATGGCTTGTTTATAATAATAATAAAAGGTGGGAAGCACCCAAAACATCCACCAATAGGAGACTGCAGGGATGAACTATATATAGTCTACTATATAGTATGCTCTGCGGGCTCCTGAAAAAAAGAATAAGAAAGTTCTCCGTGCGCTCCCGTGGAAGAATCTCTAAGATACATATTACAGAGAAAGGGGCAAATAGAAAAAGCGGGCATCTTTTATGTTTCAAAAAGAAAAAAGGAGGGACAGAATAAGCACATTTCGCTTATGTATACATATTGTCTAGAATGGTTCATTTGTTGCCTTGAGGGCAGGGAACAGTCCATGGAAAAGCTAGAGGTCTTTCAGTGTTGATCCTTTTGCATGTTTTGGAGTTCAAACGATGTGAAAGTATTACCTATTCAAAAAATTAATGAAGGCTCCTTCAGAGCTTTCTGTATAGGGTTCCCACAGTCAGAGGTGCTCTGTTTTTAACTTACACACACACACACACACACACACACAATCCTCCTCCTGGAAATATTTTATTTTTCTTTAAGACCTGTGTTCAGATGTCACTTCCTCCAGGAAGTCTTCCCTGGCCAGCCCCACCTCCTCCATAGAAAGCCAGCTATGCCTGTTATACCCATTCCTAGTACCCTGTGGCATTTATCACAAGCTGTGCCTGTTAGTAATTATTTAAGGCCTGTCTCCCTCAGTGCAGATGCCACAAGGGACTAGTTCAGCCCAGAATCGAGCTGAGCACCTGCCACATAAGACATGCTTACAAAAGGCTTTCTTCCTTTGGAAGGAAGGTGTTAAGAACTGAATGTTTGTATCCCCTCAAAATTCGTATGTTGAGGGGTGCCTGGGTGGCTCAGTCAGTTAAGTGTCCGACTTTGGCTCAGGTCATGATCTCATGGTTAGTGGGCTCGAGCCCCGCATCAGGCTCTGTGCTGACAGCTCAGAGCCTGGAGCCTGCTTCAGATTCTGTGTCTCCCTCTCTCTCTGCTCCTCCCTCTCTCTCTGCCCCTCCCCTACTTGTGCTCTGTCTCTCTCTCTCTCAAAAATAAATAAACATTAAAAAATTAAGGGGCACCTGGGTGGCTCAGTCAGTTAAGCGTCTGACTTCAGCTCAGGTCATGATCTTGCGGCTTGTGGGTTCAAACCCAGCATCAGCCTCTGTGCTGGCAGCTCAGAGCCTGGAGCCTGCTTTGGATTCTGTGTTCTCCCTCTCTCTGCCTCTTCCCCAGCTCACACTCTGTCTCTGTCTCTGTCTCTGTCTCTGTCTCTGTTTCTCTCTCTCAAAAATAAATAAACATTAAATTTTTTTAAAAAAAATTCCTATGTTGAAATCCTAACCCCCAAGTGATGGTTTTAGGAGCTGGGGAGTCTTTGGGGTGATTGGGTCATGAGGGTGGAGCCCTCAGGAGTGGGAGCCGTGCCCTGACACAAGAGACCCCAGAGAGCTAGCTAGCTCTTTTCCCACCATGCGAGGACACCAGGAGAAAACAGCAGTCTGCAACCTGAAAGAGGGCTCTCACAAGAAACTGACTGTGTGGGCACCCTGATCTTGGACATCCAGCCTCCAGAGCTGTGAGAAATAAAGATCTGTTTTTTAAGTCCCCCAGTCTGTGGTATTTTTTAATAGTAGCCTGAGTTAAGACAGGAAGGAAGAAAAAAAGGAAGGAATAATAACAACAACAACAACGTTACCGTGCACTGACTGTGAGCCAGGCAGTGGCGTAATGTACTTCGTGCATGTTGACACATTTAAAGTCCTACCATTATTACCAGCATTTCACAGATGAGGAAACACAGGCTCAGGGAGACTAAGCCACCTCCACACAGTCAGCAGGCAGAGCCAGGATTCCAACACAGGTGGTCGGCTTCCAGAACCCATGCTCTCAGTCTCTAGAAGGAAGGAAGGATGGGAAAAAAGAGGGAAAGTGGGGGGGGGGGGGGGACGGACAATTTTCCCCAGAACCGCAGGATGGAGCACTTTACCCTTAAGGGTGGGGCCCCGCCAGGCCAATAAGCCGCCAGTCTTTGGGAAGTTACAAGAACATTCATGAGGTTTCTATAATATGTGTGGAATACTTGTAGGCTGACAGTGTGGGACCTCAACAGGAGGACAAAGAGACAGCAGGCTTGAAGCACGACAGCTGCCTTGTCTAGAGGAGCAGGTAACATGCATTGTAGATAAATACACTATCTGATGTGGGTTAATAGGCTTCATTGAATTAATGACGACAGAATAATTACAGCAACAAGCAACAGCAGCAGGGAGGCTGGGGATTCTAACTGAGGATAATTCCAGTGCCAGGAAAGATCACAAGTTTTGACTTTAGGACCATGGAAACTTCCCTGGGATTGGAGCTTTATTATTTTTCAGCGTTTTAGGTTGGTAGCATCCACCACGACCTGAGCTCTCTGCTGGTAAACAGGAAGTTATGTGCAGGACAGGCAATCTTAATAAAAGAAACAGAAAGTAACGGGAAATAAGAAAAGCAGAGGAGTTGTGATTTCTGCCATCTCTTCTCAAACAGGATTTGGCCCTAATCTTTCAGGTTCGGACTGGATCCTGGAAAGCATAAGAAAATGGGGATTATATTTGGATAATCACAAGAGCAATAAAAATATCTATCATTTATGGAACCCTTACCTCCAGCCAGTCTCTGTGATAAGTACTCTTTATGCCTTAGCCCATTGAATTCCCAAAATAGTTTTATGGAGTGGGAATAAACACATTCCCCTGTTTTATAAGTAAGACAACTGAGGCTCAGAGAAGCAAAGTGACTTGTCTAAGACCACACAGCTAGGAAACTGCAGAAAGCAGTTCTAAGCTAGGGTTAAAAAAAAAATCTTTAGGGGAACCTGGGTGGCTCAGTTGGTTGAGCATCAGACTTTGGCTCAGGTCATGATCTCATGGTTCGTGGGTTCGAGCCCCACATCAGGCTCTGTGCTGATAGCTCAGAGTCTGGAGCCTGCTTTGGATTCTGTGTGTGTGTGTCTCTCTCTCTCTGCCTCTTCCCTGCTCATGCTCTGTCTCTCTGTCTCCCAAAAAATGAATAAATGTTTAAAAAAAATTAAAAGGAAAAAACAAAGCTTAAGAACTGTGCCCAGAAAAGAGTCACTTCTGAGGAAGAAAGTAGACTAAAGAACAGATCAGAGAGTAGACCTAAGTATAATTGTTGATGAGCATAAATTCTACTTAATTCAATAAGAATCTACTCAACACCTGGCATGGGCCCAACCCAGTGCAAGGTCCCTGTTGTAGACTGTTTTTTCCAAAGATGGCCATGACAATAGCTCCCGTGCCACATGTTCTTATAACATGATCTTGATATTCTCCATGTTCAGTGATGGAGTCTATGATCCCACTCTCTCGGATCTTAGCAAGTGGCTCAATCAATAGACTATAGCAGAAAAAATGCTATTTGACTTCCAGGGATAGAGCATAAAAACTATATGCACTTCCTCCTTGCTTTCTTGGGATGCTCACTCTTGGACCCCAGCCACCATGTTGTGAAGAAGTCCAACCTGCCCATGTGGAGAAACCAGGGGGAGAGGTCACATGAGGATGTTTTAGACAGCTGGATAGCTGAGGTCCCAGCTAACAGTCAACATGAAATAGACATGTGACAAAAGGTGCCTCCCAATGCCTCCAACCACTAGCCATCAAGTCACCCTTAATTCCTGAGTTTTTCCAGCTGAGTCCCCAGACATCATGGAGCAGAAGTAAGCCATTGCCTCGGCACCTAGTCTGAATTCTTAACCCATAAGAGCCATGAGAGTAGTAAAGTTGTTGTTTATGCCAGTAAATATTGGTGTGATTTGTTACATAGAAATAGTACCTGGAACAGACCCCATAGAGTAATTTTTTAAGTGTGTGAAACAGGATGTGTCCTCTGTCTAATTTGAAGAACAAGACTCCTGTGACAGGATTTTAATCAAAGGACATGCTTCACAATAGCCAAAAGGTGGAAATAGTCCAAATGTCTATCAACTGATGAATGGAAAACCAAAATGTGGTGTAGTCATACAGTAGAATATTATTCAGCCATAAAACGGAACAAAGGACAGACCCATGTTACAACATAGATGAACCTGGAAAATATTACGTCGAATGAAAGAAGATGGGCACAAAAGGCCACACATTGTATGATTCCAATTATATGAAACATCCAGAGTGGGAAAATCCAAAGAGATAGGAAGTAGATTAATGGTTGATGGAGGGTGGGGGCAGAGGCAAATGAGGAATGACTGCTTAATCGATAGAGGGTTTCTTTTTGGGGTGATGAAAATACACTGGAATTGGTGGTAAGAGTTGAAAAGTCTTGTGAATATCTTTTTTAAGAGGAGTGTGCCATATTAGCTGTTTCTGTGAGCGTTTAAATTCATAAGATCTGGGGGGTCACCCAGAGACTACCAACTCCTAATTGTGAGGATTTGGGGCTCAGATTACACATCTGTAAAATGGGAATAGGAATACTCACAATGGAGGCTGCTGTCAGAATTAATAATTGCCTTGGTGCAAAATGCACTCAAGTGGCATAAACCAAACTAAGGATTTTATAAAAGGAATTGGGGAAACCTCACAGGTCACTAAGAAGAACTTGGTCTCCTAAGAAACTTGAACCAGGAAGCCATCAAAAATCAAGACTGAAGGCACCTGGCTGGCTTGGCTGGTAGAGCACGTGATTCTTGATCTTGGGGTTGTGACTTCAAGCCTTACTTAAAAGCAAACCTTTAGGAGCACCCGGGTGGCTCAGTCCATTAAGCATCTGACTCCTGATTTCGGCTCAGGTTATGATATCAGTGTTGTGAGACCAAGCCTCACATCAGGCTTCACACTGAGCATGGAGCCTGCTTAAGATTTGAAAAAGAAAGAAAAAGAAAGAAAAAGAAAGAAAGGAAGGAAGGGAGAAAGAAAAAAAAGAAAAGGAAAGGAAAGGAAGAAAAGAAAAGAACAGAAAAGAAAAGAAAAGAAAAGAAAAGAAAAGAAAAGAAAAAACAAAGGAAGAAAGAAAGCCTTTTTTTTTTTTTTACCTGGGCTTCACATCCAATGTGGAGCCCAACACAGGACTTGAACTCATGACCCTGAGATCAAGACCTGAGCTGAGATCAAGAGTCAGACACTTAACTGTTGAGCCACCCAGGCACCTCTAAAATAAAATCTTTAAAAAAAAATCAAGACAGATTCTCCCTGGCATACGTGTAATGAACGGCGAGGTGGGGGGATTCTTTAAAATTATTGATGCATAGAAAATCAAGATTTTGCATCATATTTTAAAGGTAATCCATTAGAGTCACTTCGTTATTTGCAAAATAACATTTTTGTAAAGGAGAATTAATTTGAATATCAAATAGTACCCTAGCTGGTAGAGTTGAAAAGTAGTTTAATGATCACAAGCTAAAAGCACAAAATCAACCTCCTGTAACAAATTCAGTTTATGACCTTAGGAGGACAAATAGTCTTTTCTACAACAAACATTTGAACAAATATAGTTTCCTAGAACACATTTTTTGAACCTCAGGATTATAATAAATAACCGAGTCCTAGGGAGTCTTAAAACAAATTTTAAATTGTATAGGCAAGTGATTTCCTATGTTATAGATAAAACTGGAAAGAGGGGCACCTGGGTGGCTCATTCGGTTAAGCGTCCAACTCTTGCTTTCAGCTCAGGTCATGATCTCATGTTTTGTGAGAATGGGCCCTGTGTCAGGCTCCATGCTGAGCATGGAACCTGCTTGGGATTCTCTCTCTCTCTCTCTCTCTCTCTCTCTCTCTCTTTCTCTCTCAAAAATAAAAAAGTAATAATAAAATAAAATTGGAAAGCAAGTGAATTCTTTGTTGACAGGAGACAAAATTATATATAAACTTGACTAAATTCTTTATAGTGCCTGTCTTAATAATATTCATTGGTCTTCTTTATTACTCTGAAGGGATGATTCTCAGCCCTGGATGCACATTAGAATCAATGGCTATTTCAAAAAAAATACCAGGACTGCACCCAAAAAGTCTGAAAGATCAGTATGGAATAAGGACTGATGTGTATGAGGGACAGCAAGGAGACCATCATGGGGGGAGCAGAGTGAGTCATGATGAGAAGGACAGGCGATGCAGTCACTGAATAAAGAGGCCAGCTCATGTAGGTTTTCTATGCCAACGTGATTTTACTCTAGATTTTACTCTAAAAAAATAGGGAGCCGGGGGGTGGGGTGCAGGGGGCACTTGGCTGTAAGCCACATAAACCCAACTCAAATCAACCCAAGCAAGACTGAGAAAGTACTGGCTCTTCTAAATCTGTGGACGGGGCTGATACGGTTCAACATTATTCATTCTCTCTCTCTCCCCTCACATGCTTGCTCTGATGAAGCAAGCTGTCCTGTGGAGAGACCATCAAAGCAAGGAGCTGAGGGCAGCCTCTGGCCAACAGCCAGGTAGGAACCGAGGGGCCGTCGGCCCAACAACTCTGAAGGAATTGAATCTTGTCAACAATCACGTGAGCTTGGATGGGGTTCCTCCCCACATCCTTCCCTGAGATGACTGGACCCCCAGGAGACACCTCTACTGCAGCCCGTGAGAGACCCTGAGCCAGAGGCCCCAGCTGACCTACACCCAGACTCTCGACCCACGGGCACTCTGTGCCGTTTGAAGCTGCTAAGTTTGGGGGTAATTAGTTAGACAGTAATAGAAAACGAATACAGTGACTTAGACCAGGATGGGGATGGTAAGGATGAAGAGAAATGGGCAAATTTCAAGTATATTTTGGAGGCCAAAGAGGATAGGTCTTAGAGATGAGCTGAATGGTGAGGAACTGGTAATGAACACCAGAATTCTGTCTCCAGAAAGTGTGGCTGCCCCTTGCTGAGATGGAAAGGAACGAGAGATGAATGCGTTTGAAGGAGAGAAAAGAGCTGTCTTCCAACACCTTAGTGGGAGGTGCCTGAAGACATCCAGGCGGGTGCCGAGCAGGCGTGGTGAGCTGCGCCCGCCTGGAGCCCAGAGGAGAAGGGATGCCACCCTGCCTCAGTTCCCTTTGCCGCTGCTCTCAGGAAAGCTTTCTAGAACTGAAGTGAGGCCGCCCCACCAGGCAGACCACATATAGATAGATACCTGATCTAAACTGCGCCAGTTCACCCCATTTGGGAACTGAAACTCAGAAACCCTAGGCATCTCTGTTGGCCCTTAAATCAGAGCAATCTGGAACCTCCACTCAGGTGAGCGTCTTTAGCCACAGACAGACACAACACTGCTGAGAGAGAATCAAGTGGAAGTGCCAAAAGAGAAACCCAGGCGGTAAACATGTGTCCCCCCACCCCCACCCCAAGCAAGAGAAAGGCAGGGGAGAGACTGCCTTGGTCCCTGTCAACCCATCTGAGCTCCAGTGGCACTTTCTGCCTGGGAGTCCCATTACACATCCACACTTCCTTACAACAAATCCACCTTTGTTCTTAAGCTACTTTGATAGGTTTCTGTTCCTTGCAACCACAAGAGCGGTATGAATAGTTATGTATTTGCACCTGCACATCAGGATTGCCGTGATGACGACCAAATACGAACATGTATTTGGAAGTGTCCTATAAACTGTAAAGCACTATCCAAACAAACAAACAAACAAACAACAAAAACCCAGCTACTGTCATTACTTTAGTTATGCTTAATCCTACTCTTTTAAAAATATCTCAAGATTCACTGAGTACTTGTAATGTCCAAACTTCAAATGCTGGAAAAGCCATAGAAGAGTAGACCAGAGATCTAGAACTGTGCTATCACAAGAGCCATGGGCCACATGCAGCTCTGAAGTTTAAATGAGAGAAAACTCAAAATTCCCAGTTGCACGAGCCACATTCGAAAGTGCTCAGTAGTCACACGTGGCCATGTGGCCACCAACTGGACATTGAATATATAAAAAACTCCCATCATCACAGAATGGATGGTTTTATTGGGGAAAGCAAATCAACCGGGATTGTGTTCCCACTCAAATCCAAATTTGTAAATAAATCTTTTTTAAAATCTATCATTTTTGAGCTTACCTCGACAGTTTTACTTATACGTACCTTTACAGCCTGTACCATTGGTGTGAGTAAAAATCCCACGCAGGTCCTACCCCATGTGTGAAAGCACTTCTTTTGTTTTGACCTCATTCTAACTTAAACAAATGTCATCTTATTCTAGGTTTCCAGCTACATGAGATTTACCAGCTCCTCCAGGTGGCATCTGAGATTGGGAGTACAGCCGGACTACACTTCTTTCAGAAATCAGACTCATCTTTTCACCAAAAGTGAGCCTTCCTCCACATCCATTCAAAGCGCTCACAGTGAGGAACTCTGTCACCATGCAACAAAGACAGGGCGATGGAAATGACTACTTAAGAAACTGATAAGCCAGCCACAAAGAGGTGTTGGAGTCATGGTAGAGCCCCATTTCATCCAAAACTATTCAGTTTTGACAAGCATCAAATCCTTTTCAGAAGATGATATGAATATTAGAAGCTACATTTTACTGAGCACTTACTATATTGGATCTATTGTGATAAGTGCTTTAACAAGTCTTTTTTTTACTTTTTTTAATGTTTATTTATTTTTGAGAGAGAGAGAGAGAGACAGAGCGTGAGCAGGGGAGGGGTAGAGAGAGAGGGGAGAGAGAGGGGAGAGAGAGGGAGACACAGAATCTGAAGTAGGCTCCAGGCTCTGAGCTGTCAGCACAGAGCCCGATGCGGGGCTTGAACTCACGGACCACGAGATCATGACCTGAGCTGAAGTCGGATGCTCAACCCACTGAGCCACCCAGGCGCCCCATGATAAGTGCTTTAAATGTGTTACCTCAATCTTCACAGCTATTGTGAGAGGTAGTTATCGTCTCCATTTTAGAGACGAGGGTGCTGATCTCAAAAAGATTCATAACTTGCCCAAATTCACACAGTAAATGGTAGAGCCAAGAATCCCACCAAGGGTCTGATTCCAGAACCGGCAAGAAAAATCACTAAACCAAACTAACATTCTCCTGTCTTGTAATAATGATAAATAAAACCGTAGATCATAAAATCAGGGACTCTGATCTATCTATATGTATACAATGCCTTATACTAAAGTTCTATAAAAGTTTCACAACCAAACAAATTATCAACTATTGGCAGTATTGTCCCTTCACTCAAACCCAAGCAGTAGGACAGATCCACAATAAAACTCTGATTAAGTCTCTTTTTATGGGGCACCTGGGTGGCTCAGTCGGTTAAGCATCCAACTTCGGCTCAGGCTGTGATCTCACCGTTCGTGAATTTGAGCCCCGCGTGGGGCTCTGTGCTGACAGCACTTTGGATCCTCTGCCCCTCCCCTGCTGGTTCTCTCTCTCTCAAAAAAAAAAAAAAAGTCTCCTTTTATAACAGCAGGTGGTCATGATTTTCTTTTTTCTTTCTTGCTTCCTTTTTTCTATCCTGAGGGGAATCATCTGCAAGTGTTTGGTTTAAAGGTTCAAAAACAACATCCACAACTTTGAACAATGGGTTAAAGGAGTTGTCTACAGATGAAATGAACAAAGGAACACGTTATTGAAAAATATTTAAACAAAAATTCCTTCCAGCAATTTTCTTGGGGAAAGTCAATACTGTGACTTAATCTGTTCACCCAAAGCCTACTCATTTAACATTTTACCTCTGTATATGTGTTTTACATAGTTTTCAAAATGCCCTCATATTCAGTATTTCTGTCATTTCATTGCCTCTCTTTCCTTCTCTATAAAAGGAGGCAATGAAGTGCTTATCTCAATATCTGGTCCATAGTTAAGGGCTAGATATGTGGGGCTTTAATGATAGTGCTGTTAATCATACAATCATTCATTCATTCAACGGGCACCAAGGTGGAATAGAGCAAAATGATATTCAGTATTCCATCTACCTGTGATTCTAAAGACCCACTGGAGAATCCAGAATATCTATATATAGGAGCAGTCTATCTATATATAGGACCCTAGCTGGAAGTAGAAGACAGGACTCTTGTCCAGAAGCAGTTATGAGTAAGGGAAGCTGATGGACTGCAGAGGGAACTAAAACCATCCTTGCACTGCCGTTACTTGGTCCTTTTAGGCAAGGCAAGTGCTGTTACTATTATTTGACAGACGGGAACTTTGGAACTGGCAGAGCTTAAGAGACTTCTCAAAATTACAAGATTAAGGGACGGGAAATCAGACTCCCTAGAAGACACTGAGCTGCAGTAGGGTACAGGCTCTGCCCATCTTGTTTAATATCTACCTCAGGGCATGGCACACAATGGGTACTCGTCCTAGATCAGGCTCCCAAGAAGCAAAGCCTCAAACGGGGATTCTTATGCCATGAATAATGGAGGAAGGGAGTGACGGAAACAGGACAGACTAGCAGAATAGGGTGGGTGGATATGGATTCATCAGAAGCCTAGGTTCACTCTGATCCCACAGGGCACATAAGTGACATCACAGAGTTATCCAACTTGAGTCATGGGGCCAGCCTTTTGGATACACTCTCTACTGGCAGTGGGCTGCCCTGAGCGAGGCGGGGGCGGGGGGGGAGTGGCGGTGCAAGCATAACCTCCCAGGCATTTCCAAACACCATTGGCAGAGCTCAATTCCCTGTAAGAGAATTCCTACACTCACAATTCCTTACACCCACAGCAGCTGGGGGGTGGGTGCCTTGACCTCTCCAGTGGGATCTGGGTGGGAAAACAATAACGTCCAGAACAGTGCTCAATAAATACTTGTTGGATGAATGACTCATAACTAGAACAGAATTCTAGTCTCTCCATATGCTTTCCCTATACATACCCTTTCTATACAAGACAGGACTTTCATCCTGCAAAAATTTCATAATCACTGTCTCTAATTCAGGAGCCTTCCCCAGCACAATTCAACAGTATTGAGCACAACTCAGCTGGCAAGGGTCACATCTAACTGGGTCTAATTACCACTTTGGAAGAGGAAGGACATAGCTGTTGAGGTTTTAAGCTGCAAAATAATACCTTCACCCATCAGCCAAGGCCACTACAAATTAATGGTTGCACTGGGGTTTTATCTGACAACTAGATAAAGCCAATTCATGTCAAGGGACCAGAGACATAACATAAAAATTCCCTTGGATTTTTATCTCCCAGAGACGGTATTTGCTTCTCACATTCTTGTACTGCCCCTGGGCTGAGAACTCAAGCTGGGGACCAATATAACTTTCATACGAAGTCGATATTAAAGCAAGAATGTGTGGTATAATCATTACTGGCAGAAGGAGCCGAGCCAGGTCTTTGTACCTTTTTCTTTTAACTACACCCATTCTCCACTCAGCTCACAAATGCCCTGTCTTCCTTGTTGGAGCTTCTACCCAGCCTCCTCCTGCCATTAGGCTGTTCCTCTTTGTCCCAAAAAGTGGCTGTAAGTGGGAAGGTAGACTTGCAGAGGGAGGGTTATGATGCAGTCCTTTCCAAAAAGGAGAGATCTGATTCACTCTCCACACTGCAGCCAGACCAAGCATCTGCAAAACTGCTGATGTAACTCTCCTGCTGAAAACACTTTGATCTTGGGTTTTAAGAATGAGCAATCTTTACTGGATTCCATAGGCCTGATGTAAGGTGGGCCTTACCTGCTTTCCCTCACTCACTACCCTCCAGCCACACTGACATTCTTTCAGTTTCTCAAACATGCTGTTCTCCATCTTGCCACAGGACCTTTGCATATGCTGATCCCTCAGCTGGAATGGTCTCACCTCCAGATACTCTTTCAGATCAGACCTTAAACGGTATTTCCCTGGCTCCTATGTCTAATCCAGATTTGTTCTTGGTTGTCCCCATACTTTTTATTCATAGCACATTATAATTTGTTACTACAGTTTTTTAATGTGTTCTCTAAAGCAGATGTGCCAGAAGAAAGCACTTATTTTGATGACTATCAAATGCCTATACTTATTTTTCAATCAGTTCTTGGTTCAATGTGGGAAAAGAGCCCATGCCCTCACTTTAGACATGGGTAAACTGAAGCCATGAAAGAAACAATATTTACCTGAGTTCATGTGGTTGGTTGGTTGGTTGGTTGGTCGGTCAGTTGGTTTTTTAAGGAAGTATTGACAGTTATCCTTTGAAATATTCAACCCTTCTGCAAACATCCTGTGTTACCCTCATCTTAACTCTGGGAACTACTGTCTTCCATATTTATTGCCCACCAGGGAAGAGTGAAACTGAGTGAAGAAACACATGGAAGCCTTGTATGGGTCTTCAGATCTTGCTGACATCATCACCAATCTCTTCCATGAATTTCTTCCTTGAACTCCTGAAGTCACCGGATTTCCCATTCTCACTCCCTCCTGACATTACATAGCATATCTTTAAAAATCATATAAAATAAAATAATTGGTCAACATAATGACAATATAGCTAGCCTTTGTTCAGCACTTACTGTAATGTGGCAAGTACCATGCTGAGCATATAACCTGTCTTAATCTCTTGCCCCACAGCCACAGCTCTATAGGGCAGGCTGAGCGGATGTTGCTGTTTTCAGGCGGAAGAGTGTCTTGCCCAGCGTCGCACAGCTGGTGAGTATGACAGCCTGGTTTTATGCCCAGCTACGTCTGCCTCAAAAGTCCATGGACTCTCCATCACATCATGACACTCTGATGTGCCCAGTCCAGGACTGGCACAGAGCCCTTGATCCAATGAGCCACAAGAATGTTCTAGAAGCCCCCCCCCCCCACACACACACACACACTGACAACAGTCTTCCCAGGATATGTGTCTGCCCTCACGATCCAAAATACTCTAGTAGAGCAAGCATCAACCTAGTAAAAATTGAAGGGGTGCAAGGCAAAATCTAATAGCCTTTGTTGAAAATAATCAAAGACACACAAACCCATGTAAAATAAAGGAGCTCCCTCTGTAACCAATGTTCACTGGCTTTTTGACTGCTGAGCATCCATGCCAACATCCTCTTTTTACAGTGATGCTCATTTACGATTTTGAGGCTTTAAACACTTTTTTTTTTTTACTTTGCATACAGTAAAATTCTTGGTGGTATACAGTTCTATGGGTATACAGCACCATAGCACCTGATTAGAGAGCTGGAACTTTCAGCCCCACCCCTGACCTTCAGGGAGGGGAGGGGGCTGGAGATGGAGTTCAATCACAAATGGCCAATCATGCCTATGTATTGGAACCTTGATTTGGAAAAACCCTAAACAAGAGGGTTTGGAGGGCTTCCCAGTTGAGGAACACAGTCACATGCCAGAAGCGTGGCAGACTCCATTTTCACAGGAACAGAGGCCCCTGCACTCAGGACTCCCAGACCTTGCCCTATCTCTCTTCATCTGGCTGTTCATCTGCCTTTATGATAAACTGTAAGAGTAAGGATAGCACTTTGCTGAGTTCTTTGAGTCCTTCTAGCACATTATTGGAACTGAAAGTGGGGGAGGGAACCCCTGCATTTTTTCTAAGTTTTTAAATTTATTTTGAGAGAGAGAGAGCGAGTGTGAACACCAGGGGAGGGGCAGAGAGAGAGAGAATCCCAAGCAGGTTCTGTGCTCTCAGCGTAGAGTCTGATGTGGGGCTTGAACTCATGAACAGTGAGATCATGCTCTGAGCCAAGACCAAGAGTCAGATGCTTAACCAACTGAGCCACCTGGGTGCCCTGGGAACTCCTGAATTTAAAACTGGCCAGGCAAAAGTGAAGGTAGCCTGGGTACTCCCATTTGTGATTGAAGTGGGGGCATTAACCTGTAGGGTCTTTGGTAACTACGGGTAGATAGTATGATAATTGAATTGCATTACTGGATGCCAGCTGGAGTCAGAGAATCAAACTGGTGTTGGAATGACTATTGGCTTAGGGTTGCAAAGACATCTCACATGTGCCTAATCTGGAAGAGGCATGTTTCGTACTGTTGAGAAAAGCATGAAAGCAGAGGTGGGGCACTGTAAACACTGGGCAACCAGAGGAACAGTTTCAATCCTGAGTTTGTCTCTACTTATGTAACTATGGGCAAATCATACAACCTCACCAGGGCTCAGTTTATTCCTTGATAAACTGGGAATAATAATAATAACAATAATAATACTATGGACTCCATACAGCTGTTTGAGACTTGAAGAGGTTAGTAGACCTACAGGGTTCAGGATACTGCCAGGGGCATAGCAAGCCCTCAATAAAAGTGGGTGGTTGTCAGTGTTATTCCTCTTGTTTCTTCCAATTCATTCCCTCTTGAAATTTACCAGAGTAGGTTTCTTCTACCTGAAGCAGAAACACCCGATTGATAGCCCTGCCTCTTTCCTTTGAGCAGAGAGAATGTGATTAACTAAGCAAGAATGAGATCCTGGGGGTAGGTTGGTTTCTCCAGACAGACAAGATTCCACAGATGTTAGAAGGAGTAAGAAGGAGGAAAGGAGGGAGATCCAGACACACTGTGGTTCCCACAAGGACAGGAGAGACACTCTCCAGCCTCTGCTGGACCAGAAGGCACACTGGTTCAGTCATACGCCTGGGCTCCCGAAGAATATGCTGAGTCTTGGGCAGTGCTTCCAGCCCAGGGACCCACTGGAATCATCCAAGCAGCTCTACGGTATTCTGGTAACTGCATCCAGCCTCGGAGATTCTGACTTCATTAGTTTGGGAGGATGTCCACGGAAGAGGGATTTTTAAAATCTCCCCAGGAGATGCAAAGGTGCTGCCAGGGTTGAAAACCTCCATCTGAGAGGAGGGAGCCAGAGGGCCACCCCGCTGGTATTCACCTCTTCAGAGAAGGGCTCTTGGACTTTAATGAGCACATGAGTCATCTTGTCAAAATGCAGATTCTAGTTCAGTAGGTCCTGGGCAGGGCCTGGGACTCTGCATTTCTCACACGCTACCAGGTGATGCTGATGCTGCAGCTCAAGGACTACACATTGGGTAGCAAGAGTCGAAGTGAAGGCTGTGGGTGTTGCCGGCCGTCGCACGAACACCTCGTATTGCGGCCCCCTTGTCCCTCACAGGGGCCGGCCCGAATGCAGGACACCTGCTGCTTTGGGTTAATCTGCTCAGAACACCTGGGCCTTCCCACAATTTCAAGTCACCCCACTTCTGCCCATTGGGTGGCAGAAGGCATTCTCGGGGCAGAGAAGGAAACAGACTGTGGCTCGGGGCCACCCCATGATGCTCCCCCAGCCCCAAATGCAGTCTGAGACCTCCTAGCCCAGTTGCTTACACTCACCCGTTTCTGCCCAGAGCCCAACTCTGTGCACAGAGCGTCCTCTCGGAATCAACTCACTGAGCCCTCCCCGCCTTTCCTCTGCACCTGAGGCAATTATTACTTGTCATAAACAAGAACTGCCAGCTGTGAGTAGCATCAGCTCGCTGTTCTTAAAATGCCTTCTAATCGGTTCTCTCAGAGAATTCTCCAACCCGAGATGGTTCTGCCCAGCCAATCACAGTGTGGTCCTGGGCCCATGTTTTGATAAGATAATCTGTCATTGTCAGTCAGAGATGCAGGGCTCTGACTGCAGGGAGGGGAGACTGGAGGAGAGAGCCTCCTCCCTCTCTGGAAGTAGGGCTGATTGCTGACTCTCCCAGAATCCTGTCCCTGGAGAGGCTGTGACAAATGTCAACCGACAGGATGAAACCCTCTGTTTCTCAAACACCTGTAGGCCCCTCCCCACCACAGCCTTACTTACGCCCATTTCTTGTTTGTCTCCCAAGCACCATTCAGAGGGAAGGCGGATGCCTTCTAGTAATGAATTATATGTGAGACCAAGAGGGAAAGTTGGGGGGCATCTGGAGGGATAATGAGAGGCCATCTGTGGTGGTCAGCCTTGAAGATGGCCCCCAGTTAGCCCCACCTCCTGATAGTCTCACCCCTCCCCATGGCACCAGAGTTGGTCTACAGGGTAAGTACAATATGGGCACCTGCTCTCGCTCCTTAGTCACTCCCTCGGTGCCATCACTCACTCGCAACGTTTTGAGGACAATGAGGTAGCCGATGGGGAGATCCGCATGAACAGGGACTAAGACCTGCCAGCGGCCATGTGAATGAGCTTAGAGGCAGATTCTACCCTAGTGGAGCCTTGATTGGGTTGCAGCTCGGGACAGCAGCTTGGCTGCAACCATATAAGCCAGAAGCACCCAGCTAACCTGCTCCTGGATTCCTGACACCAGAAGCTGTGAGATCATCAACGTTTGTTGTTTTAAGCTTTTCCACTGGGGTTGATTTGTTACACAGCAATAGATAACTCACACACCATTCAAACCAGACCAAACCATTAATACAGTGTGGGTTCTTCTATGGCAAGAGGCAGTACCAATCACTACAAGAGGTAGTAATGGTAACAATAATAACAATAATAATAATAATGGCAGCTAACATTTACATAAGCCCTACTTGGAGCCAGGCACCATTCTGAGCACTTTGCATGCATTAACTCATGTAATCCTTCAGCTACCTATTATTGTTATTATTATTATCCCTGTCCATGCACTCCAGCTATCAGGAACACGTCTGGAAAGGTGGGTTGCAACAAATAAGATCACACACCATGGGGAACTGTGGTGCATCTCAGAGTGTTACCGGATGCGGGTTTGCTCTGTGCTGCATGCCATCAGAAAGCAGCAGTCGATCCACGCCTGGAGTCAGGAGATACAGACTGGGGCTGTCACTGGGAAAGAAGCAGCACCGCTCCCGTTGCTCAGGACAGAATGTTTGCTGTTTCCGTGGTTTGCACGGCACCCTCACTTTCGTGCTCAGACGCGATGACAGAGCACTTTTATTTTTGTCTCGTGTCATAACCCTGAGTACGAAGTCTTCCCATACGTGGTCCTGTGAAACCCCTCAAGTGGGGAACACCACAGCCTGGCTGCTGGTACCGGGCCAGCCACCAGCCGATCACGGCGTGTCTTCCTTTCTCATCCCCATTTGACAGATGGAAAAATTGAGGCCAAAATAAGTCAGGTGGTTAAATGTAACGGTTGAAAAAACTTTAGAGCAGAGCTTCTCAAACTGTCAGTAGTTTCGAGCCAGTTTGGTTTCGGTTTTGGTTTGCGTGTTTTCCAATCCACTGTGAGCCGAGATTTTCATAACATACAATATAAATGAATTGTTAGAATAATGATCACGTATTTAGATGTTGCATCACAGTCAAGTTGCTAGAAGAGTTTCTAACCATGTACTCTCAATTTATGTATTGTCTGGCCAAAGACAAATAAAATGGGTCTCCTAGCAGTACATGTCTACGGAGCCTGCTTTGAGCACCTTTGTAGAGGTTGTCTTGATGGAAGTTTTCTCAAACTACATGCATTCGTGCACCTTCAGTTTTGCCATGATTGGATAGCACCTCCGGTATTATTTACTTCATGTTAAATATCCTTCTCCTTTATTACCCCCCACCTATTAGAACAGCCACTATGAAAAGAGCAAAACAGTGTTGGCAAAAGTGTTTCCAAAAATTGGAAACAGGTGCACTGTTCATAGGAAAATAAAATGCTGCAGCTGCTTAGTATAAATGTTATCTTGAGAAGTTAATAGAGTTATCATACAATCCAGCAATCGCACTTCTAGGTATTTACTCAAAGAACACAAAGCAGGATGTCAAAAAGCTATTTGCACCCTCAGGTCCACTGCAGCGTTATTCACAATAGCCAAGTAGAAGCAACCCTAATGTCCATCAACAGATGAATGGATAAAGTTTGGTACATACATGCAATCAAATGTTATGCAGCCTTAAAAAAAGAAAGAAATCTTGTCACATGATACAGTGTAGATGAGCCTTAAGAACCTTATGCCAAATGAAATAAGCTAGTCACAAAAGGACAAATACTGTATAATTCCACTCACTTGAAGTCCCTAAAGTAGTGAAAATCATAGAAAAGAATAAAGGTGGTTTCCAAGGGCTGGGGGAAGGAGAAATTAATGTTTGGTGTTTCAGAGTTTCAACTTTACAAGATTAAAAAGTTCTAGAAACCTGTTGCACAGCAATGTGACTATAATTAACAGTACTAAACTGTGCATTTGAAAATATTGAAGATGGTAAATTTAACATTATGTGCTTTTTCACCACAATTTTAAAGCAAAGAAAAAAAGTTCTTCATCCCAAGCAATAGCAACCCCTATCACGTGTTGGGATGGCTTGTTTTTTTGTTTTGTTTTGTTTTGTTTTTAAAGTTTATTTATTTTGGGGCACCTGGGTGGCTTGGTCGGTTAAGCGTCTGACTTCGGCTCAGGTCATGATCTCACAGCTTGTGAGTTCGAGCCCCGCGTCGGGCTCTGTGCTGACAGCTCAGAGCCTGGAGCCTGCTTCAGATTCTGTGTCTCCCTCTCTCTCTGCCCCTCCCCTGTTCATGCTCTGTCTCTCTCTGTCTCAAAAATAAATAAACGTTTTAAAAAAAATTTAAAGTTTATTTATTTTGAGACAGAGAGAAAGCATGGGCAGGGGAGGGGCAGAGAGAGAGGGAGAGACAGAATCTCAAGCAAGCTCCATGGAGCCTGCCACAGGGCTCCATCCCATGAACCGTAAGGTCACAACCTGAGCCGAAATCAAGAGGCCAATGCTTAACCGACTGAGCCACTCAAGCACCCCATGGTAGCTAGTTTTACATGTTTCTTTTTATATACAGTATTTTAAAAATAAATTCATTATTGACAGAATGTAAAAATGTGTTTTCCATGTACCAATGAAAATCATTTTGCATACCACTTATGGAGCACATACCACTCTTTGGGAAACACTGATCTTTGAACCTCCTATTGCTTTAATGCCTACCATCTGAGGCTGAGCAAGAGGAAAGGTTCAGGACCACTCCTGCTTTCCAAGAGCTTGTGGTCAGATTGAACAGCTAAAATAACACAAGGAGGGCAGTGGAGCTTAAAAGAAATCTTAAAAGAATGCCCAAGACCATATTGCCCAAAGCCATCTAAGGATTCATTTCAAAGGGCACCTGTGTGGATCAGTCGGTTGAGTGTCCAACTCTTGATTTCGGCTCAGGTCATGATCTCACAGTTCGTGAGATTGAGCCTTGCATCAGGCTCTGTGCTGTCAGCTCAGGATTCTCTCTCTCCCTCTCTATACGCCGCTTCCCCACTCATGCTCTCTCTCTCTCTAAATAAATAAACATAAAAAAAACAAAGATTCAGTGCAAAAAAAAAAAATTCAGTGCAAGACCAGATCTGTTTTGTTCAATGTTCTATACCAAGTAGCTGGCACGTGTCTTGCCCATAGTGGAGTCTCAACTAATACTTGTTGGGTTCTATTAAATTACAATAAACAGCGACTAAGTAGCAGAAATCAGTGAGGTACTAGACAGGGTTGCTAACCTGGGGTTTGTAGACGGACTTCAGAGGGTCCATGAACTTGAATGGGAAAATCCCCCATTTTGTGTAACCTCTGATTGTCAGTATTTGCTTCCATTATAAGTGTAGGCAACAAATCACAGTAATATTCATAGTATCTGTCACCAATATAAATCATGGATATTTTAATATCTCATTACAGTTGTTGTAGACATCTCAATATATTGTCGACATGCATCACTAATTGAAATTAAATAGTTATTAGACCCACCACTACATCTTGTTATTTAATGCATTAGTAAAGAGGCATATATTACTATCACAAAAATTTGGTGGTTTCTTTAGAAATTTTGATAACCATATTTTAGGATAATTACAAAAGAAATCTTTTGTAATTTTACACACCTTTATTTCTGCGTTTACTTTCTGTGTTGTTCTCTCAAGGACTCTATAGACCTCACTAGATGCCAGAGGTGTCCGCAGCATGCGTGCACGCACACACACACACACACACACACACACACACACACACAGAAGATTAAGACCTGCTATTGGATTGACTCAATCTTCCCAGTGTAGCTGACAACGCACTGGGTTTCAGTGTAGCTGAAACAAACTGAACAGGGAAGCAGCCCATTTCTGCCACCTTTTGGGAGGCAAACACCAACTCACCATCCCAGAGGGCAGTGAATTCACCAGTTAACAGTTGTATAGAGGAACCCCCTGATAACCATCAGGTTCAATGTCCCTGGCTGGCAAGGTCGAGGACTCAGAAAATTTGGTGTTGAGCAAAAACAAACTGACCTCACACCTGTAGGATTCAAAACACGGACTCTGGAGCTAGACTCCCCATGTTTGTATCCCAGTCCCAACAGTTAGGATCTGTGTGAGCTTGGGTAAGTTATTTCACCTGGATGGATCTCACTTTGCTCATTTGTAAAGCAGGAACCACAGAGCCTGATTGTGGTCGGCAGGAAATGGTCCTTTGAAGATGTCCAGGTTCTAATTCCTGGACCCTGTGAATCTGTAAGTTTCTATGGCAAAGAGGAACTAAGGCCACAGATGGAGTTCAGGTCAGCTAACCTTAAAATGGAAAGATTATTCTGGATTATCCAGGTGGACCCAATATAACCACAATATAACCTTAAATATGGAAGCAGGAGGAAGAAGAGAGTCAGAGATTTGAAGATGTGACACTGCCAGATGTGAAGATAGAAGAAGGGGCCACAAGCTGAGGAATGGCAAATGGTCTCTAAAATTTGGAAAAGGCAAGATTCTCTTTTAGAGGCTCCAGAAAAAGTGCAGCCTTGCCAACACCTTGATGTTAGCCAAGTGAGACCCAATTTGGACATCTGGCCTACAGAACTGTAAGATAATAAATTTGTGTTGTTTTAAGCCATGAAGCTTGTGGCAAATTGTTACAGCATCAATAGGAAACTAACATACTATGCAAAGGGGTTTGTGAGGATTAACAAATGAGTTAATTTATATAAAGCCCTTAGAACAGTCCCTAAAACACAATTGGTGTTATATATTATTAGTGTTATCGAAATGACAACTAAAAGTGAAAGAAATTAATCTCTTCCAAAACAAACCAGGTCTGTTCAAATCAACCCCTTGCTCTGTTTTAAAATCATGAACTAATATGGGCACCTGGGTGGCTCAGTCAGGCAAGAGTCCAACTTTGGCTCAGGTCATGATCTCACGATTCATGAGTTTGAGCCCCACGCTGGGCTCTGTGCTGATAGCTCAGAGCCTGGAGTCTGCTTTGGATTCTGTGTCTCCCTCTCTCTCTGCCTCTCCTCTGTTCTCTCTCTCAACAATTAAAATAAAATATAAAAAAAATTTTTTAATCATGGACTAATAATGAACTCATGGATCCAGGCATTAATCATACAGCAGCTAACATCACAAAACAAGACATAAACAGACATTAGGTGCCTCCTGATGGACAAACACATGGCCACTAATGAAGCAGTCTTGCCAAAAATGGGGGGGGAAAATCAGACAGAAACCTGATGAAACTTATGGATTCAACTACCAATGTACAGGAAACACAGAAGATAGAAGATCATGTCAAATGACACCATAGAGACATAATCAGCAATATCTAGACTCTGGGAAAGTCTACAGCAATGCTTCTCAAACTTTAAAGTGCATGTAAAACACCTGCGGATCTTGGTAAAATGCAGATTCTAAGCCAGTAGGTATAGGGTAGGGCCTGACCTTACATTTCTACCAAGCTGTCACGTGATGCTGATGCTCGCGACCCATGGACCATATTTTGAGTTTCCAGGCTCTGCAAGATATATAATCCATTTTTTCTAGTAATAAAAGAATTGAAGGGGAAACCTACAGATTAAAAGATACACCAACCATTACATAGTTTTACATTTGGGTGAACTGGTAGAGAGATGGAGTCATTATCAAAGATCAGAAATGCAGCAGAGGAAATAATTTGATGAAGTTAATTATTTTAGTTTTTTAATTTTTTTATAATTAAAAAAAATTTAGTGTTTATTTATTTGAGAGAGAGACAGAGCATGAGCGGGGGAGGGACAGAGAGAGAGAGGGAGACACAGAATCGGAAGCAGGCTCCAGGCTCTGCCTGGTCAGCACAGAGCCTGATGCAGGGCTCGAACCCACAGACTGCAAGATCATGACCTGAGCCGAAGTCAGACGCTTAACAGACTGAGCCACCCAGGTGCCCCAAATATTTTAGTTTTGAACAGGTTGCATTTAAAACATTTGTGGTGTAGGGGTTATACACATTCATACAACTGTATCACATGTCTGTAGTCTTTCTCACCAAATCAGAGAGTTGACTGAAGCACTGAGTAAATGTTTTTTTCAAACTAATGGAGCTGCATTGCCCATTCCTTTCAAAGAGAAATTTAGGTCCCAGTCAACTTTCATTGGACACCCAAGCTCTTGGCTCATAACACTTGGTCACAGGGCGGTCTCTATGCAAATCAGAGATGATACGACATGTGATGCCTATGGTCACAGATCCCCCATCACCTAGGAATATTTCAATACCCATCCAACCAGCCCCATTCCAGGAGGCTAATCAAAGGACTGAGCTTTCCATTGAAAGTCTGCAGTAGCACTGACCTATTGGAAAAGAGGGGTTTTCGGAGACTTTACTCTAAATTCCGGCTTCATCAGCTGTGGTTTGGGAAGCGATTTAGGATCCTGGAGACCAGTGAACCTAGATTTGAATCTCAGCTTCTCACTTATTTATTTTGTGGCCTTGGCTGAGTTACATAACCTCTCTGACCCTCAGTATCATCTCTGAAATGGGATTAAAAATAATTATAACCTCCTCGCAGGTTTGTTGTGAAGATTAAATAAGATAATAGAAATAAAATGTTTAATCCAGTGCCTGACAGGAAACAAACACCTAGGAAATTTTCTCAGTTACTGCTGCTGCTACAGTGGCCACTGTCTTCTGACCTTAGGAGAGCCAATGAATTCTTCCGATCCTCAGGAGCCTCTTCTCTAAGAAGCAGTAACAATAACCGACGGAAAGTTTGATGCCTCCCTCTTTTATTTCCTTTCGTTTCCTGTTCAAATATCCCCTTTTCAAAAAAGCCTTCCCCGGCCAGTCCTCTTCCTATATAAAATAGCCCAAACTCTCTCTCCATCCCATTATGTTTTATTTTTCATCCTAGGAGCTATCCACCCAATTTATAGTCATTTGTTTAGTGTCTGCCTTCTCTACAAGAGATCAGTACCAAGGGAGCTAGGGACTTTGTCTATTGTGTTCACTGCCTCTCCCCTGGGCCAAGAACAGTGTCTCGTATGTCAAAATGCTCAATACATTTCTTGTAAGATGGATGGATGGATGGAAGAATGAATAAGTGAATAAGAAAGAAACAAAGAAACAAAGAAACAAAGAAAAAGAAAGAGAAGGAAGGAAGGAAGGAAGGAAGGAAGGAAGGAAGGAAGGAAGGGAAGAGAAGAGAAGAGAAGAGAAGAGAAGAGAAGAGAAGAGAAGAGAAGGAGAAAGGTAAGGAGGGAGGGAAGGATGGAGGGAAGGAGGGAGGAAGGGAGGAAGGGAGGAAGAAAGGAATATGGTCACTACCAACAACAACTACCCAGCCCTGAGTTGCTGCTCAATGGATATTAGTTTCCTTCCTTCCTTCCAAGGCCAGAAAAATGAAGAGCTCCAGAAATCCTCTCGGGGCACTGGGGGAGGAACTGAGAGGGGAATGCCAACAGACCTGCCTCCTTCCCCCTTCTCCACCAGCCATCATTCTAACCATCAAAACAAAAACCAGACTGCAGGTGCCAAGAAGTCTGTGCATCCCTCATCCCCAGGAAGTCCCTCCTGGTTCTGAAACCCTAACAGAAGCGAGGAGTGACTGCAGCTTGCTGCTTGTAGACAAGAATTCAAGCAGAATTTCAACAGCTGCTCCATTGCTTGTAACCCCAATAAACAGTGTCTGGCCAACCTAATGTGGGGCCATTGAGGGTTAGGGCTGTGCTGCGTTTGGGGTCTCAGAAGTAGAAAGTCAACAGGTTTGATGTATGGTGCCATTTATGGCACCTGAAATAGAACATCTGTTACCAGGTTGGCCGCTATCAAATCTTCTTTAATATAACAATACAAGCAGTGGCTGGGTCTTGAATGCCACTTTACAAAGCCAGTGGCCATACAGCAGAACTGTCTTTCCAATGGCTGATCTTGTCACTCCTCTACTGAAAACCCTCCCCTGGGTTCCCATCACGCTAAGAATGAAGTCCAAACTCCTCTCCCAGGGCTGCACCAGGTCCAGCATGGTCCAAGCCCATCCATCGTCTCCCCAGCACGTCCTGGGCCATCCTCGTCCTCAATCACTCCACTCCAGCCACACACAGCCTGTCTGTGTTCCTACAACAGGAGGAATGCGTTGTCCCCCAGGGTCTTAGTACTTTTGCTTCTCCTGCCTGCACGTGTTCCTCCTTATCTAGATCTTTGTCCCTGGTGTGCTCTTTTAAAGCAGCCCCAATGCCCACCCCCCCCCCATCACCTCAGTCTGTTTCAATACCACTGTAGCACTTGGGCACCCGGGCAATCTGCACTTATGTTGGCTTGTTTCTGTGCATACTTCCTCCTCTCCCTGCCCTCCCCTGGGCCATAAGTCCCTGCAGGAAAGAACTCTGCCTGCACTGTGTATCCCTAGAATAGTCCCTGACACATAGTAGGTGCTCAGTAAGTATTTTTAAAGGCATGAACGTGTTGAGAGTGGCATCCAACACCAAGAGTCAGCAAACTTTTTCTGTAAAGATCCAGATAGTAAATATTTGAGGCTTAGTGGGCCATATGGTCTTGGTCACAACTATTCAATTCTGCCATTTCAGCACAAAAGAGCCAATGGCAATATGTAATTAAGTGGGCGTGGCATTATTCCAATAACACTTCATTTATAAAATCAGGCAGCGGCCTGGATTTGGCCCATGGAGTGTAGTTTTTGTAATCCTTAGCTCTAGATCAAGATTCTGAATTCAAGTATACTATCCACACAGTTACTTGACATGATTTTTTTCCCCATATGCTATGACATCCACTGTGTGTTATATAAATATTAAATAAAACTGCATTCTATCCAATTTTGTAACAAATAGGCTCATTCGAGTAAACACATCTTTTTAAAAAAATTTTTTTAAGGTTTATTTTTGAGAGAGAGAGAGAGAGAGAGAGAGAAGCAGAGAGAAGGAGACACAGAATCTGAAGCAGGCTCCAGGCTCTGAAGTGTCGGCACAGAGCCCGATGCGGGGCTTGAACTCACGAACCGCAAGATCATGACCTGAGCCGAAGTTGGATGCCCAACCAACTGAGCCACCCAGGAGCCTCTCAAGTAAACAAATCTTAAGTGCCTGTAGTGCACCAAACACTGGGCTTAGGGCTGAGAATGTAACACTGCAGAAAGCATACCCTGGTCTTGCTGTGTGTAGTCAAGGGGCCACATATGTGAAATCATGATAGTACAACATGAAACATTATAATGGGTGCATCAAGAGGGGTTGGGCCCTCTATAAAGGGTACAGCACCCCTTATATTAGTGGACAGTATGATTCTAGGATAATGGAAACTAAAAAGGATGGTTGGTGTGGAGAATCTTAGGCAATGTTACAAAATTCATGGGGTTCGGGGTGTTTGGGTGGCTCAGTCGGTTAAGTGACCAACTTTGGCTCAGGTCATGATCTCACAGTTTGTGAGTTCGAGACCCACGTCAGGCTCTGTGCTGACAGCTCGGAGCCTGGAGCCTGTTTCCGATTCTATGTCTCCCTCTCTCTCTGCCCCTTCCCCGGTCATGCTCTGTCTCTCTCTCTCTCTCTCTCTCTCTCTCTCAAAAATAAGTAAACATTAAAAAAATTTTTTTAATTAAAAAAAACCAAAACTCATGGGGTTCCATGAGGCTTAGACAATGTCCCATCAAGGTCTATCTGTATCTGCAAGTGTTCAGTCTTATACTTCCTTAAAATTAACACCAGGCACCACACTTGACCTGTGAAGACAAGAAACCTTCTAGGAGGACCTCGTGCCTAAATCAAGTCCTGAATTAGGGAGGAAAGAGTGCTCTGCTCACAGCACATGCTAAGGCCAAAGATGGTTTAGTCTCTCTGTAAACCAAAGACACTTAACGCAACTGGATGAAAGAGGGAGACAGAGTGAAGATGGAGACGGCCGGGCAGGCAGACAAGAGTCACAACATTACGGCATGAGAAGAAATCTGAATTGTATCCTAAGAGCAGGGGGAAGCCTATCAGGGGTTTTCAGCAAAGAAGTTGAAAAACCAGATATGTTTTTTGGAAAACATGATGCTCAGTGTGTCCAGATGATGGACTGGGAGAGAGATACTGGAAACCAGGAGAGGTTTTGCAAAAGGCTTGAATGGTTTACAGCGCCCAAATAGAACTTCAAGACAACTTCTTGTGGAAAATGGAAGACAGCCTATTTGAGGATTTCCACCTGGGACAGGCTTCTCTTTCAAACAAGAACAAGAAACTTCTTAATTTTCCCCCCAAGTCCAATAAGGACCATCAGAAGGATCCAGCTGCCAGGTTTAGAATGAGTTGAGCAAAGCAAAAATGATAGAGAAATAAAACATAAAATGAGACTATTTTCCACTTTGAACAGAGGCCAATAAATTTATGGGAACTTGCAGTTTTCCATGAGTAACAACTGAAGTAGGAAACAACACTAATATCATTATTCTTATGTTAATAATTACATTCAATTGGATTACTTAAGCAGAGGATGCCTTGGGGAGCAAAGACAGTCTAAGGAATTCCATTATCAAAATTTCACTTGTGGCTCATGGTCTCCTTAGCACCACTAATTAATATTCTCTCCCTAAACAAACAAAGATTGAGGAGGTTGGTGAACTACAGAAATATCGCTTATCATAGGAAATGATGGAGAGTACACAAAATAAAAAGACTAGGGTCACACTTGCGATTTTTATCATAATAAAATGCTCCTGAAGAACCACTTGGCAAAATGCACTTGCACCATAATGCCTGGTAAGATTAATGGCTTCAAGACAATTGTAAAATTAAAACAAGTCTCAGGTTCAGTCACTGAATTTAGACATTGGGAAAATACTCATTTTGCTCCAGCCATCAATTCATGGCAGGTTTTTGGTTTTGGTTTGTCTTTTTTTTTTTTTTTTTTAATGTGCCAGCATTTGATTCAAAAATTGAGTTTCCTTTATGTCTCGTTCACAATCTATTTCAAATATACACCTGAGGGCACTGGATTCCTGGTACTGGTGAGGCAGCAGCTGATAAGAACACAGGCTTTGTAGTATGAGAGATATGGGTTCATATCCTGATTCTGTCATGAACTACATGTGGCCTTGAGCAAGTTACTTAATCTCTCTGCCTCAGTATCTTTATCTGTAAAATGGGGATAATAATTTTATCTAACCTTAAAGAAGTTTAAAGGGTAATTGTTCTAGGGCAACGTCTAGCACCTGGCATATGTTTCAATAAGTGGCAGTTGTTCTGGAACGATTATTATGCTGCATCCCTTCCCCCGCTCACAGGAGACCAACAAAACAACCCATTGTGAGTCTGATTCTGCACCAAGGCCACTGACGTTCAATATATATATCTTGCCTGAATGTGAATGAATACATGATGCTGGTAACCAGCCACTCCAAATTTTCACCCAGTTTCTAGAACCATCTTACTTTCACTTGTTTAAATGGCAGGTGTGTCTTGTGTGTCAGTTATAACAAGCCCTCTTTGACGGAGTGAGATCACATCCCTGAAAGGGGATGGAGATAGCATAGGGCCCCAGACCATTAGCCTTTACAGCAGGGGTCAAAGAGGGGAAGGTGCAGCCATTGGTGAAGTGTGGTCCAAGGAAAACTTTTTAAAATCCAGGTAGTACAGGTCTCTTTTGGACTGAGTGTATGTTGCCAATTATTACTAATATAACCATAAAAATAAAAATGCTTACTAAGTGACAGATATTTAGCCTACAGCTCTAAATACATGATCTCATTTAATCCACATGACAGTTCTATCAGGTCTAAATCTAAAATTATTTGGCATTTTATTTTTGGGAAAGTGGAAGTGCAGAAATGTTAAGTAATTCTCCCACGTTACCCAACTAAGAATTCATAAGGTGTTTGGTCCTAAAAACCCAAGTATTTAGCTGCTATGCTATACCTTCCAAGCAAACACAGACCCTTAGACAAATGTCATAAGCATATCACCCACTTTAGTTTTGTGTGGTTGCTGAGACACAAGACCACAGATTGGGTGACCTAAGCAACAGAAATATGTTGTCTCACAGTTCTGGAGGCTGGAAGCCTGAGATCCAGGTGTCGGCAAGGCAAGCCAGATTCCCTTTGACACTGAAATCTGTTCTATGACTCTCTCCTAGCTTCTGATAGTTTGCTGGCAATCTTTGGCATTCCTTGATAGTGGATCTCCACCTTCATCTTTACACAGCATTCTCCCTGTGTGCATGTCTGTCTCCAAATGTCCCCTCTTTATAAGGACATCAGTTACACTGGATTATTCCACTCTACTCCAGTATGACCTCATCTTAACTAACTACACATACAAAGACCCTACCTCCAAATAAGACCACCTTCTGAAGTGCTGGGGGCTAGGGGTTCATATAAATGAGAGGGACACGATTCAACCTGTAATATTATTCAATCCCATCTGTCTTAACTGGTTATTCCTCCATCTTCTGATCCAGGGCATGGGGGAGGGAAACAGGATTTCTACACACTCCCAAACATACTGCAAGATGTAACTCTTCATTCCAAAACCCACAGAGCCATTTATCCCATGTTAGAAAGGAGAACTGAAAAGGGATACAGTGCAAAAGATGTCAAAGCAAAGATAAATGTTTCCTCAGGGGCAACAACTCTCAGAGATTTGAGTAGTAAGTTTTTGAAAAATGGACACATGAGGAACAAAGGTTGAGTTTTGTGAAATCATTGATAACCCCCAAGACAACACCCAGCTTTCCCCCATGATTATAAATGGGGGGATTTGAAATGGAACTTCTATTGTGTGGCTTTCAAAGCCCTCGGTGGCCCAGAAGTAGTGAATCATTTCTAAGGTAAAGCACTTCCTTTGAACTCAGGGGAAACAAAAGTAGGCAGATAAAAAATGATAATGCAGGAAGCAGATTTATGAGCAACTTGAAATCTGAACACTGCTTTTTTATATTCCTTACGATGGACCAGTCCTGTGGCCATGGGGGAATAAGCGCCTAAGATTGAACACCAAAAATAAAATCTCTCAGCATTTCCCAAACTCATACAGGAAATCTCACACAAGCCCCTCCCCAATAAATAATAGATGGGATATAAAATGCAGACTCCTTTGTCTAGCAATGGACATAAGTAGATGAAGTTGTCCATTCTTTCAAGTTATTTCCAGAGCGACAGCCATATGCTGAGTGCTGTCCCAGGTCCTGAAAAGAAATACCTCAAGGAGGATTTACCCATTAGGTGGATCCCAAACTCAGAATAATTAAATCATAGATCTACAAGTGACTTCAGGAGTCATTTATGCAGACAGAGGATGGTAAAGGAGACAGAGGAAGGCATGTGTATTATATTTGTTTTGTGTCATCTAACAAATTCTTCCCAGCAAACTTTCAAGATGCTGTCTTTCCTGTGAGCCAGTATTAAGAATCTCTTTCCGACCATTTTGTAGGAATCCACAGTGACTAAGCTCCTCTTCTTCTGGTTGGGCATAATTTGTACATATATTGCAAGGAACAACCATTTTGCTTTTGAACACCTCCTACCTAAATGAGGCCAAGGTTATTCAAGGAAGAGGATACTTTCCCTACCTTGGGGACACTAACAGTCCTGTGGATGTATAAAATGCAGATATATAATAAGGTTATTTCCATAACAGAAATAATACAATAAAACAATATTTTATTAGGACATAGGTTGAAAACTGGCAACACCTATAGGTCAGTTCCTGCCTATAGACATTCTTATTTGGCTATGTTTTCCCCCATTCCACCTCATCTAACTTCTTATTTTGAAAATTCTCAAGTCTAAAGAAAAGTTCAAATAATAGTATAATTACTATTCAGATATACCTAACACATACATACACATTTTTTTTCTGAACTACTTGGAAATAAATTGCAGACAACAGAATACTTCATTCAGGAATACTTCAGTGTGAATTTCTTAATAATAAGGAAGGACATTCCCCAATTTATCCATGATACCATTATCACACTCAAGAAAATAAATAATAATTCCATAATATCATATAACATGTAGTTCATATTCAAGTATCTTTAACAGACAAAAACAATGTCTTATGTAGCTGTTGCCTAGTTTTGTTTTTTTTTTTAATTTGGCGATTTAACATAAGAATCCAAACTTTCAGGGGTGCCTGGGTGGCTCAGTCGGTTGAGCATCCGACTTTGGCTCAGGTCATGACCTCACAGTCCGTGAGTTTGAGCCCTGCATCGGGCTCTGTGCTGACAGCTCTGAGCCTGGAGCCTGCTTCAAATTCTGCGTCGCCTTTTCTCTGACTCTCCCCTGTTCATGCTCTGTCTTTCTCTGTCTCAAAAATAAATAAATACTTTTAAAAATTAAAAAAAAAAGAATCCAAACTTTCAGTTTTCCTTGAAAAATAAGCCCTAAAAACACTAAGCCTGGATTCTCACATGGAAAAAATTAGCTGAAACTGAATCCCCTTTAGATATGACCTATGTTCATTTTGTCACCATCTCTACCACTCATTATTTTCATCAGGCATAACTAGCTGTTGCAGAAATTTCTCTGGACCCCTTATAAAGGGCTCTCCCTGAAATCACAGTGGAGCAAGCTACTACCTCTATCTAGAGGTGCTTCCATGCTAAATTTCGGCCATTCCAACCCTTCTCTTTCAGCTCTGTCTTCTAATACAAACTCCAAATCCTAAAATTTAGTAGACATCTAGTGTTGATGAAGCATCTCAAACACAGTATGTCCAAAACTGATCTTCTCCCCGCTAACCCTATTCCATCCATAGCCTGTCCCATTCCAGATGACAACAATCCCTTCCTTCAGTTGCTGATGCCAAACATTTCAGTTATCCATGACTCTTGTCACTCCCACACACAACCTTCATCCAATTCATAAAGAAATGTCATTGGCTCCATCTTAAAACCATATCCCAAACTGGACCACTTCTTTCCACCCCCACTGTTCTCATTCTGGTATATGATCCACCAACATCTCTCACCTGGACTATTTCAATGCCTCGCCTTCAAACATTAGTGCTCTGGTTAAAACCCTCCCATGGCTTCTTATTGCATTCAGTTCAGAATCAAAGTCCTTAAAATGGCCTGTGAGCTTCCACACGATCTTGTCACCCATTACCTTTCTGACCTCTTCTCTTACCCCTCTTCTCAGGCCCTGCCTACTCTGTTCCAGCCACACTGGCATCCTTGTTCCTCCTCAAACAAGCCAGGTACTCCAGGGTCTCTGTATTAACTGTTCCCTCTGCCTGTGATATTCTTCCCTCACATATCCACTTGACTCGTTCTTTCACTTCCTTCAAGTCTTTGTTCCATTCTCCCCTTCTCAGGGAAGGCTGTCATGAGCATCCTATTTAAAATAATAACCCATGGGGTGCCTGGTTGTCTCAGTCTGTTAAGTGTCCAACTCTTGATCTCAGCTCAGATCTTGATCTCAAGGTTGTGAGTTCAAACCCTACATTGGTCTCCATGCTGGGCGTGAAGCCTACTTAAAAAATAAATAAAATAGGCAGTCCCTGAGTCCCAGCCGGTTCCTACCGCAGTCCCGCAGTCGCCCGGCTCCTCTTTCCTTTCAAAATGACAGATGCCGCTGTGTCCTTCGCCAAGGACTCCCTGGCGGGTGGAGTGGTGGCAGCCATCTCCAAGACCGCGGTAGCGCCCATCGAGCGGGTCAAGCTGCTGCTGCAGGTGCAGCATGCCAGCAAGCAAATCACCGCAGATAAGCAATACAAGGGCATATAGACTGTGTGGTTCGTATCCCCAGGGAGCAGGGAGTCCTGTCCTTCTGGCGCGGTAACCTGGCCAATGTCATCAGATACTTCCCCACCCAAGCCCTCAACTTCGCCTTCAAAGATAAATACAAGATCTTCCTGGGTGGCGTGGACAAGAGAACCCAGTTTTGGCGCTACTTTGCAGGGAATCTGGCATCGGGTGGCGCCGCTGGGGCCACATCCTTGTGTTTTGTGTTTCCTCTGGATTTTGCCCGTACCCGTCTAGCGGCCGATGTGGGCAAAGCTGGAGCGGAAAGGGAATTCCGAGGCCTTGGTGACTGCCTGGTTAAGATCTACAAATCTGATGGGATTAAGGGGCTATACCAAGGCTTTAATGTGTCTGTGCAGGGCATTATCATCTACCAAGTTGCCTACTTCGGTATCTATGATACTGCAAAGGGCATGCTTCCGGATCCCAAGAACACTCACATCTTCATCAGCTGGATGATCGCACAGTCCGTCACAGCGGTTGCCGGGTTGACTTCCTATCCCTTTGACACTGTCCGTCGCCGAATGATGACGCAGTTGGGGCGCAAAGGAACCGACATCATGTACACACGCACGCTTGACTGCAGGAGGAAGATTGCTCGTAACGAAGGGGCCAAAGCTTTTTTCAAGGGGGCGTGGTCCAATGTTCTCAGAGGCATGGGTGGTGCCTTCGTGCTTGACTTGTATGATGAAATCAAGAAGTTCACATAAGTTATTTCCTAGTTTCTTCCCCTGTGAACAGGCATGTTGTATTATATAAAACATCTTGAGCATTCTTGACAGACTGTTGGCTGTCTATTTATCAACGGCAACTATTGACTGGTTGAAAATGGGAAGCAATAATGTTCATCTGACCAGTTTTCTCTTAAAGCTATTTCCACGATGACGGGACTCAATTATATTTTTTATTTCAGTCACTCCTGATAAATAAATTTGAAGAAATAAACACTATCCAAAACATTAAATAAATAAATAAATAAATAAATAAATAAATAAATAAAATAAAATAAAATAAAATAAAATAAAATTATAACCCACTGTCCACTGCTCCATGACACTCCCAGTCCCCCTTACCCTGCTTTACTTTTTCTTTTATGCCTGGAACAGATTACCTTCTACATTGTACATATTTATTTATTATGTTTATGCTTTATTGTCTACCTCCCCTCACTAGAATGTAAGGGCCAATTCTATCCATTGATGTATCCAAGCATGTAAAAGAGCATTTGAAATGAGAATGCAAAATGGTGTGACCCTGTGGAAAGCTCTTTAGCAGTTTCTTAACAAACTAAACATAGAATGACCCAATGACCCAGCAATTCCATTCCCCAAAGAACTGAAAATGGACACTCAAACAAATGGTACATGAATGTTCATAGCAGCAATATTCAAAATAGCCCCAAAGGTGGAAACAACTCAAATGTCCATCAACAGATGAGTGAATAAACAAATTGCGGAAATACATTAAATGGAATACTACTGGGCCATGAAAAAGAATGGAGAATTGATACATGTTACACAGTAGATGAACCTCAAAAATTTTATGCTAAGTGTGAGAAACCAGACACAAAGGTCTCATATCGCATGATCTCATTTATATGAAATATCCAGAATAGATATATCCATAGAGACAGGAAGCAAATTGGTAGTTACCAGAGGCTGGAGGTAGTAATTATTTAATGGATATGGATTTTTATTGGGGATAATGAAATGTCTTGGAAATAGACAGAAGGGATGGTTGCACAACACTGTGAATGCACCAAATGCCACTGATATGTTCACTTTAGATTGATTCATTGTGTGTTAAATTCATTCAATTTAACCTGTATAAAAAAGAGCAGCTCAAAAAAAAAGGACCTCAATAAATATTTGCCGAATGAATGAATGAATGAACAGGAAACAAATCAGTATGTCTGGCCCTGAAAATAGATAACACTAAAAGGTAGTCTATCAAAAAGCATTTTTTGGAAGTCTGTGGCCCTTCACCAGCCACATGTAAATCACCCCATTTGGGGTGTAAGTAAGCATTGAAGCAGTATTGCCCTGGGGGTCCATGACCATTTTTGGTGGCCTGAGCTGAGTTTTATTACTCTGCTCGTGGAGAACAGGAGACAAAGCCTGGGGTCCTATCAGGGGAAAAAAATCTTCCTGTGTCGGAATTTTCAGAACCTCCTGTTCCTACATAGCTAGAGACATTTTTGACTGCCAGGAGGGAATAAAGCCAGTGGGAGTTAGTCCCATCTGCCTACAGAGGGGCAGGAACATCATCTGTCTAAATACTTCTTCGTCAGAAAGTCTTACAGCTGGAGGCCTTTCCTCACTCTCACTGTGACCTCAGCCTTAGGGCCACATTAAAGAGCATTAATGCCATGGAGAGGGGGAGGGAGGGAGGAGATGGGCTGCCAGACTGGAACTAAATTAAAAATAAAGCTCCCCTTATTAAATTCATAATTATTGTGAAGCTGTGAAATCTTATTTTAAACCTCCGGCTCCTTTCTTTTGTCCAGGGTACAGGCTGCCTGCTTCTGAATCCCTATTTTGCTTTATGGACAATTTCTTTTTAGCATTCTGAGCATTTAACCTTGAAAAATAGTGTTGTTTTGCTGCTGTATTTTCTGATTGTTAGTCTCCAGGCATCTCTGTGGCATCTTTATAAATCTGCAGGAGCTGGTAAATATTTCTTGCCGACCAGCAGCTGAAATCTGAAAATACCAGCTCACTTTTTAGCTGTCAGGCAATTAATGTAATTCAAAGGAAATGAAAGGTATGGGCAACTGGGACTGCTTTTAATAACAGGAGGGTTTCTGGCTCAGACTTAGAAAGGCAGGAGAGAAGAATCAATAAAAGGCAAACAGAAAGGGTAGAAGAGGCCATGGAGTTCTCCAGAAACATTTTGTCAGCATGCTGGCCAACACCGCTAATCTGTGCCAAGAGAAGCTGATAAATGTAGCCACTGATGGTCAACTTAGAGATGGGCCAACCTTCAAGGCCTAGACTAGGGTATCCATTAGCCTAGAAGATGGTTTTGTACAAACAGAAAGAGATGCCTCAAGAGGGCAGGTAAATCAGGAGAAAATATCCCTTGAGAATGGATTCAGCCCCACACCAGGGCACACAGCTTGATGACCAGAGAAGAACTGCCTTTCAGCCCTCTGCCTCCAAACTCATCCCTATAGCACAAAGTTTGTGCCTTTGTGCAGTGCACAAACTGTACAGCTGCATGTAGCAGCCCTATCCAGATCACATCCCACTTCCTCATCCTTCATAATATTGGTTTCCCATTCTTCCCCGCTAAGTCAAGAATCAACTTGTTAGCTTTGGATCCCAGAGGTGAGAGAAGTGTAATTGGCTATAAAACTTAATGTGAAGAGTTAGACTATGGAGAAGGGGAGGGGGGAATCTCACTCATATGGTGATGCTGTTTCATTTCTCAAAGGAGGGAAAGTCTTTCCTTTTAGTGAGAAATAGACTAGTCATTAAAGGCAGGCATTTTCCAGTCCAGAGAAGGGTAATTCTATCAATGTCTGCCACCTTTCAGATACTTCAGACAGGGTAGTCAAGGTTCTACAATGCATAGGGCAGAAATCACACACTGCTTTATGTAATTGTTGCCTCCCTGGACTGCAGTGTGGATACTGCCCCCTGGAGTTGTACAATATAGCAACCCTGCATCCCATGTGCAGTGCATCTGGGAGGCTCAGGGAGCACACTGGCATACATACTTTGACCTGCCTCCCGAGAGAAAAGCAAGCTTTAAAAACCTCATCCATCAAGGGATGTCTGGGCAGCTCAGTCAGTTAAGCATCTGACTCTTGACTTCAGCTCAGGTCATGATCTCATGGTTTGTGGGTTTGAGTCCCACGCTGGGCTCTGCACTAATATGTGGAGCCTACTTAGGATTCCCTCTCCCCTCTGTCTCTGCCCCTCCTCTCTCTCTCTCTCTCTCTCTCTCTCTCTCTCTCTCTCTCTCAAAATAAATAAATAAACATTTACAATTTTTTTAATGTTTATTTATTTTTGGGACAGAAAGAGAAACAGAGCACGAGTTGGGGAGGGGCAGAGAGAGAGACACACAGAATCTGAAGCAGGATCCAGGCTCCGAGCTGTCAACACAGAGACTGACGCGGGGCTCGAACTCATGAACTGCAAGATCATGATCTGAGCCAAAGTCAGATGTTTAACAGACTAAGCCATCCAGGCGCCCCTAAATAAATAAACATTTTAGAAAGTATTTTTTCTAAAAACCTGGCCCATCAAGATAAATAGAAAATCATCTAATATGTTTTTATATACCAGCAAACATTTAGACAATAAAACAGTCTATTTACAATAAAATTTTAAAATATCAAAAACCTAGGAATAAACCTAGCAAAAGATGTGTAAAACTGATAATGGAAGTCTCTAAAATATCACTGATAATAATTTGAAAATACCTAAAACAGCTACATGGAGGGATAAACAATGGTCACGGATTGGAGGGCTCTATACTGTAATAAAGTCAATTCTCTGCAAACTGATCTATAGTTCTTTAACACAATCTCCATCGAATCTCCAGTTGAAGTTTTTATGGAAATTGAGCAGCTAATTTTGAAATGTATATGTAAAAGACTAGCCAAGACAATCTTAAAGAGCAATGAGGTAGAAGGGCATACTATACTAGATATTAAGACTTATTGTAATGGTAGAAATTAAGACAGTAATGAGGGCATGAAAAGAGACAAACAGTATCAAGTGTTGTTGACAATTCAGAGCAACTAGAATTCCCATCCACTGCTAGTGGAAGTTTACATTCATAGAAGCACTTCAGAAAACTGTTTAGCAGAATCTACTAAATTTGAACAATGTTTATTTTATGACCCAGCAATTTTCCTGCTAGCTATGATACCCGACAGAACTGGCTACACATGTAAACCAAAAATCAAGCTCAAAGATGTTCATGGCAACACTGTTTTTAATGTCAAAACCCGGAAATAACCACAAATGCCCAACAATAATAAAATGAATAAATAAAATGGTGGTATATTCTCATGATGGAATACTATTCAGCAATAAAAATCAACCAACTATAGCTCCATGCAATTACTTAAATGAATCTCACATTGCTTGATTCCATTTATATCTTTTTAAGTGGCAAAAACTCATCTGTGGTATTAGAACTCAGTATGGAAATTACTTTTGGAGAGAAGGGGACACAACAGTGCTTTGGGGGTGTTGGCTATTCAAGTGTGTTCACATTGTGAAAATATATTGAGCTAAACACTTATGGGTCGTGTATTTTTCTTTCAATATGTTATATTTCATATGAGGACTCTAAGAGACAAAACAGATGAACCTAAGGGAAGGGAAACAAAAATAATATAAAAACAGGGAGGGGACAAAACAAAAGAGACTCTAAATATGGAGAACAAACTGAGGGTTGCTGGATGGGTTGTGGGAGGGGGGATGGGTTAAATGGGTAAGGGGCACTAAGGAATCTCCTGAAATCATTGCTTCACTATATACTATTTGGATGTAAATTTTTAAAAATAAAAAATAAAGTTAAATAAAAAAAACATTTTATTTGCCTTGCTTATGGAGACTAGTGATTTTCTTTTTTAAGTGTTTATTTAAATTCTAGTTAGTTAACAGACTGTGGAATATTAGTTTCAGTGGTGCAGTGCAGTGATTCAACACTTCCAAACATTGCTCAGCGATTAATCATGGTAAGTGTACTTTTAATCCCCATTACCTACTTCACCCATCCCCCCAACCACCTCCCCTCTCATAACTATCAGTTTGGTCTCTATAGGTAAGAGTCTATTTCTTAGGACACCTGGGTGGCTCAGTCAGTTAAGCATCTGATGCCCTCTCAGGTCATGATCTCACAGCTTGTGAGTTCAAGCCCCACGTCAGGCTCTGTGCTACAGCTCAGAGCCTGGAGCCTGCTTTGGATTCTGTGTGTGTGTGTCTCTCTCTCTGCCCCTCTCCTGCTCATGCTGTCTTTCTCTCTCTCTCTCTTTCTCTCTCTCTCTCTATCTCTATCTCTCTCTTTCTCTATCTCTCTTTCTCTCGCTCTTAAAAATAAATAAACATTAAAAATTTCTAAGAAAGAGTCTGTTTCTTGGTTTGCCGTTCTCTTTTTCCCTCTTTCCTTGTTTGTTTTGTTTTTTATATTCCACATACGAGTGAAATCATAGGGTATTTGTCTTTCTCTGACCTATTCCACTTAGCATAATATTCTCTAGCTCCATCCATGTCATTACAAATGGCCAGATATCATTCTTTTTTATGGCTGAGTAATATTCCATCATATATATATATATATATATATATATATATATATATACCTCACATCTTCCTTATCCATTTTTAAAACCCTTTTCAGAGCCTAAATGTCCATCAACTGATGAATGGATAAAGAAATTGTGGTTTATATACACAATGGGGTACTATGTAGCAATGAGAAAGAACGAAATATGGCCCTTTGTAGCAACGTCGATGGAACTGGAGAGTGTGATGCTAAGTGAAATAAGCCATACAGAGAAAGACAGATACCATATGGTTTCACTCTTATGTGGATCCTGAGAAACTTAACAGAAACCCATGGGGGAGGGGAAGGAAAAAAAAAAAAGAGGTTAGAGTGGAAGAGAGCCAAAGCATAAGAGACTCGTAAAAACTGAGAACAAACTGAGGGTTGATGGGGGGTGGGAGGGAGGGGAGGGTGGGTGATGGGTATTGAGGAGGGCACCTTTTGGGATGAGCACTGGGTGTTGTATGGAAACCAATTTGACAATAAACTTCATATATTAAAATAAATAAATAAATAAAATAAAACCCCTTTCAGAGACCCAATCTGCAAAGTCCACCCAGAACACCCAGGTAGATTTACTGATTCCCAGTTGCTATACTCTCACCATCACTCATCCGTTACAGTAAATACAGCTTCAGAGAACTTCCTGACATGAAAGGTCTTGCTCTTGCTGCAGGCTGACATCACTATTGCTCCCTCCTTCTAGCAGGCAGACTCTGAAATGTCCCCCAGTCATCCCCACCTCTTGGTTTTCATGTCCTTGTGGAATCCCCTCTCTTTTGGTATGGGCAAGACCTGTGACTTATTTCTAAGCAACAGAATATGGCAAAACAGTGATGGGATGTCACTTCCGTAATTCGTTACAGGAGGCTGTGTCGGCCATGTTGCTAGCAGACTCTATTGCCTTCTTGGTCTTTGTGCTTTGAAGAAGTGAGTTGCCACAGTGGAGATGCCCACATGGCAAGTGGGCCTCTAGTCAAAAGCCAGCAAAGAACTGAAGCCCTCAGTCCAATGACCCTTGAGGAATTGAATCCTGCCAACAACTACAAGAGCTGTGGATCCTTCCCCTACTTGAACCTTGAGATGAAACCCCAGCCTGGCTGACACTTTGGATGTGGCATGCCGGGGGGGAAGCAGGGGAGGCGGCCAAGCGGCCCCCAGGATCCTGATGATGGAAACGGTGAGATGACAAGAGTATGTTGTTTTAAGCTGCTAAATCTGGGTATAATTGCCATGTAGCAATAGATAATTAATATACTCCCCCATTATGAACAATTTCAAAAGATACACATAACTATGCACCTCACAGGAAGAATGCTCCGTGGTATTTTATTAATTGTACCCTTATCTGATACTGATTCAACCTCATTCTGCTAACCTGCCTGTGGCCTCTGAGGTTCGCCCTAATTAACTGTGGACTGATTTCGCAAACGAAAGCAAATCATCTCTAAACACGTTCTCTCTTCTTTCTACTTATTTTTTTGATATCCTAATAGAGCAAGCTAAGCTCTGGGAGCTAAGTGGATAATTCTCATGCTATAGATTAAAATTACCTGAGTCACAAAGATAAAATTTGCCCTTTTAGCTGGAGTTTCTGGCAAGTTGTACCAGGAATGCCATGGTAACTGACACCATTTTGCTAAATCTCTCCCTTAATCTCATTTGTTAATGTAGAAAAATTGCCATCTCCTTTTTCTCTCTCTGAAAAAAGAAAATAGAAATTGAAAGAAACAGGGGTCGCTGGGTTGGAAAAGTAAAATTGGTTTTTGCCTAATTATCCTTATTCACACACTCTTCCCATTTCTTCATGCTTAGCATTTGACTGCCAGCTTCTGTTTCATGTTAGAAAAGCATTTATTGCTCTGGTATTCACCTCTAACACTCCAGCTGGGGATGCCACAGAGCAAGGATCTGCAACCATGGCCCATGGGTCAAATCTGGCCCACCACCTTTTTTATAAACAAAGTTCTATTGAAACACAACCACATCCATCCATTTGCATACTGTCTACAGCTGCTTCTGCACTACAATATCAGAGCTAAATTGTTGTGACAGAGACATATGGCCCCAAAAGCCTAAAATACTTACTATCAGGCTCTTCACACACACACACACACACACACACACACACACACACACACACACACAATATGTTTGACCACTGTCATAGAATAGAGAATGGCTATATTTCTTCACTTGGCTGTAGGACATCACAAGAAACATTAACAGGAAGCAGGAGACATGTGCTCTGGTTCCAGCCTCGTATTCGTGTGACCAGGCCTTTGTCAGCTCCTTTCTCTGAGCCTCAGTTTATCCAGCATAACTTCAGTTACTAGACTGGGTTAGGTTTATTCCAGTTTTGAGCAATATATCAACTCAAACAACTTTGGGTATAACATGCATGTGAAGAGTCCTACTATTTTAATGTAAAATGTAATGGTTTTGTTGTTCTTGCCTTTGTTTATTGCATTACAAAACAAATAATAAACTTAAGTCTAAGCTTGCCTTGTCTCTGAGGAAAAGAAGAACTATTTTCCATTTGGTTATGGCTTTAGGCCACTAACATTTAGTACAAAAGAATCAGAATAGAGGAGGAGGTTTTGTAGAGTAATTTTTTTAATGTTTATTTACTTTTGAGAAAGAGAGAGAGAGCATGTGTGCATGAGTGGGAGAGGGGCAAGAGAGGGGGGACAGAGGATTTAAAGCAGGCTGCAAGCTCACAGCACAGAGCCCAATGCGGGCCTCGAACCCACAAACCATGAGATCATTACCTGAGCCGAAGCTGGATGCTTAACTGATGGAGCCACCCAGGCGCCCCTTGTGTGGAGTAATTTTAATCACCACTGGTAGCAGCAGCAGCAGCAGCATATATCTTGCACCTACAATGTGCCAAGTACTGTCCTAAGTGCTTTAAATGTTTTAATTCCTTTAAGTTCTTCCAAACATCCTATGAAATCGGTATCATTATTAAGCGCATTTTACAGGTAGGGAAAATGAGGTACAGACACTAACATCTTGCCCAAAGTCACAAGGCTGGTAAGTAGCACACCCAGGATGCAAGCCCCAAGCAGTCTGGCTCCAGACCTTTTCTTATTAATTGCCAAGGAACAAATGAAAGAACACTCCTGTCCTTGATAGAGCGGCTTGAGTGAAAGCAACCGAAAGAGAAGAAATTCCCCATCCGTCTCACCCCCATTCAGACTAGAAGATATGGGGAGGAGAGACGATGGGAAAGAGACCGGAGACTTAGGCAGAGTGGCCAGGACATAAGCAGCCTCCCGGAGATCCTTGTTTCCTGAGTGTGGTCTCCCACCTGTAAGAGGCAGTTTTTGAGTACTCCAGAGCTGTGTGGCCTATAGACAGTCTCAGGCAAGGGACCGCACCAGCTGTCCACCCAGCAATTGCCCATCTCCGCCCAAAGCTTTGCTTAAGCTGACTAACCTAAATGTGGAAACACTCCCTGGACATATGAAGAGTTGTAGTGGGGAGGCCTCTGCAGAGATTTCTGGGGAGCTGAATGGAAACAATTTGGCGACACACTCATCCAAGATGGGACAGTGGTTGTTGGATCCCCAGGACCTCAGGAAAAAAAATTACTGAAAAGATCCTTAGGAATGCCATGAACTCAAACCCAGAATTAAACTGCCAATCATGGGGATTTCGGCAGTAGGAATTCATTCTTACAGCAAATATTTAGCAAGCACCTACTATGTGCTGCACTCTGTGCAAATACTGGCCAAATGGAGATGGCTAAGACTCTTGCACCTCCCAAAGAGCAATGCTCCCTTACCTCCAGGCCTTCGCACAGCCTGATCCTTCCTCCTCCACCTTTCCTGCACTTAGTCACCTGGCCAAATCCTTCTCATAGTCACGATGGTGCTGGGCATAGCCTCCTCCAGGGGGTCTCCTGACCCTACCCTGACACCAGTTTGCAGCCTCTTGCAAGCCCTATCTATGTTCTTTGGCAAGTTTTATTTCCTCTCTGGCTCAGGCTTTTCAACAATAAAATGGGAATAATAATGGCCACATGCAGGGTTACCGAGAGGATGAAAAAAGACAATGAGTTCAGGGCCTCATTCTTTAATTGTTCCCAAATTATGTTGAAATCTCCCCTCCAGATCAGGAAGTGTGTCTAATTCATTCCTGTATTCACAAGCCCTATCACAGGACCTGACACTTAATACATGTTTGATGAACCTGGAAGAAAGAAAGGGAGAGGGAGGCAATCCTTGACTCAAAGATTTCCCAGTGTAAAGGAAGAGATAGACGTGTACACAAAGAATGAGAGCCCAATATGTAAAATGTTAGAAAAGAAACATTAAACAGAGTCCCATGGAACCAAAGAAGAAAGAGCCATTGATGGCTGATGGTGGTATTGGGAAATACTTCACAAAAAGTGTGATGGCTGGTGCAGGAGCAGGAGCTTGCCAAGCACAGCGGACAGGTCACAGGGCATTCCAGGCAAGGAGAGCAGTGCCGTTGATGATTCCCAGGCACAAGGATTCAGATCTTACAGAGAGTGATGGGTTGAAAAAAGATAATAAGTAGAAGTGTTTAGGAACATATGTCCTTAACGTTGAAATGACATAAAGGGATAAAGATAACCTATTGAAAAGTAGGACTATTTTACCTTTAGTAAATAACATCAAAAAAAACAAAAAAAAAGCCGAGAACACCAAAGAGATTTATCAGTGGTTTTTATATGTCTTAAATTAGCAGCAATCAGTACTATACAACTCATTTTCCATTTGCTGCCTCAAGACCGCAGGAAAATTTTCAGGATCTCCCTCCCCTGCATCTGCAATAAGATGCTTACAAATTCGTTTTGTTTTGTTGCAAATAACATGTATGCTAACAGGCACATTTCCTCTATAACTGTGCATCCATCCAAACGGGTCTTTTCTGATTTTATGACTTGAATTTGTTAACGTAAACCTTGCCCCGCCCCACCCCGAAGGTCCCTCTTGTGTTTCGGAGACATGGAGTTTGTAAAGACCTATTCATCTGATGTCCTAATAGTTGCTGACATTTATCAAGTGCTTAATATGTGCCACGCAAGGTGCTCCATGCCTAAGAACTATTATATCATGCAATCCTCACAGCCTCCCTGTGGATATACAAGCAGTCTGAGAATACCTCTCCTGTGGCATTTATCCTCAAATGACAGATGAGGAAAGAGAGAATCAGAAATAGGAATGCTGCTAGCAAGTAGCAGAGTCAGGATTTGAACCCAGGGCTGTCTGAGTCCAAAGCAAGAGCTTCCAACTCTGCTTGGCTCAAGGGAGTAGCTCCTTCTCCAACCCCTTCCCAGTACTCAGGATTCTAGAACCTTGCCTGTGCTGGCAGAACCCCAGGCCAGACAGCCCTGGGGCACTCGGCACCTGCTACACATGGTTCAGAACCTCCTCCTGGAGACAGGGGTTTTGGTACCAAAGCACTCTTAAGGACCGGTTGGCATTCCTTCTCTGAGGCTCACTGCAGAATTTCTGCTCCTGCTCTACCATCCTCATTACCTCCTTCTCCACTAGCAACTTCCAGGGTCCTCTTCTCCATTTACACTCAAAGAGGGAGTTCACGTTTGTCTACCTAGAACCAAGATTCCTTTTCCTCCAAGAAAACGGTCAGTGTGTTTCTAGTTTTATGACACAGATGTGAACACACTGTGGCTAAATAGAGGCAGAGATGGGACAATCCCCAAGTGGCGTTATTTATTTGACCTAGATGAAATTTTTTAAAGCACTTACCATGTCTGCACTGTGCTTAGTTCTTTGTGTGCATTAGCTCATGGAACTCTCCCAACTACCATAGGCTGTGGGGACTCTTACAGCCCCATTTTACAGATGAAGAAACTAAGGCACAAGCACTTAAATAACTCAGCTACGGTCCCACAGCAAGCAAGTGGCAAAGAGGGAAAGGTTGCAGAATGATAGGGAAATAAGTAAAATGGTGCTATTCTCTCCTACGATGTTTGTGCTGAGCAGGACAGTCTCCCCTCAAGCAGTTCTTCAAAACACGAATGAGCCCTGGGGAGGCAGATACTCTCCTTCATTGCTAGTGTCCTCATGGAAAGACAAGGTGGCCATATCTATGCAGAATCACAAATGCACGCACAATCTGACCCAGCAGATTCCCACTTCTGGAAATTTATCCCAAATACATGTGAAATCATGCACGTACAAGGTCATCCACTGCAGTGTGTTTAGCCAAGTAATAGTTTGGGACAACCCAGTGTCTATCTGGAATAGACTGGTTATATAAAGTATAGGCAACCTCTACCAGGGTACTATGTGGTTGGAAATCAAAAGAAGAAAGCTCTCCATGTGTTGATATGGAAGGATCTTCAGGATATTTAAGTGAACAAGGAACAACAAAAACAAAAAAACTCAAGATGCAGAGCTGTGTAAAGTAAGACTCAAAATTAGTTTTTACGGATATATGCAAATGACAGATACATAAATACGAAAGAAGCTGATTTCTTGTTGGTGTAGAGGGCAATGTAGGAAGAAGAATTTTACTGTTTTTTAACCATGCAAATGTATGATCTATATTCCAAAAAAAATATGCAAAAGAAAATGTATTCCCAAAAAGATGTCCTGAGTTTGGCTAATAAAGTATCTGGATCCAATATTAAAGGTACATTTTGGATTTGCAAGAGGTCTGAGCCTTCCAAACACTGCTTTTGCTGGCATCTTGATCAGGTATTTCAACATCAGACTGGATTGTACATCTCTCTGTCCCAATTACGACACCCATTCCCAAGTGGAAAATTTAGAGATTGATCATTTAAAATTTTTAGCAAAGGGAATGTGGTTATAGTCCTATTTTGTACACCAGATGCTTTTAACTAGCTTATATCCTCTTCCAAATGTTAGTGTTACTGATATGTAAAGGATTACATTAATAGCAGCTACGTGTTAATAATTGATGATCTGTTTGCTTAACGTTCAGTTATTACTTGATGTAAGCAGTCTCTAGTGCAAAATATTCTAAGTTAATAGCTCAAATAAAATTGATCAAGTGAGGTTGGGTGGTTGTTGACTTTTTTTTATCCAAACACTACAGCATTTGCCTAGTTCTTTATCTGTAGTTAAGAATATCTGAGAATATGTATCTGTGGCAATGCTTTTGGTCTACAAAAGCAAAAGCCACCATTACTAGGAAAATAACACTTGCATCCTTAAGTAAAACAGAAAAGCCTAAGACTCCTTGACCCATAAGAGTCTCAGCTCTTAGGATTATTCACACAACAGTCACATCAGAAGTGAGAAAATACCTCCCAGATAAGGAATATGGAGGGAAGTTTCCAAAAGCACCAAAAGATAGTTTCTGCACTCTAAGATGCCATCCTGGTGGTTAGGCCCTGAAGACCTTCCTCAAAGCCTCAAAGCCCTTCACCCACACACATCTGCAGGACCACCCTCAAACCTGAGCAACAAGGGGCCCTGTGCTGGGACCCGTGTCACTTGGGCTCTGCATTAGCACTGCCAAAGCATGACCCATCACCCAAAACATCCACTCTCATGAGTAACACCATTCAGGCCCCAGAGAGACACTTCTCCCAGATCTTGACCTCTATCCCCAAAACAGAAGGCAACTGTATCCAAAGGGTTTAAAGGCTTGTGTGTGGTATGGAGGCCAAAGACAGGGATGGGCACAGTTGCAGAGTGCCCAAAAGATCTGAGTGGCAGGAGCACTTAAGTAAGAGAAAGGACAAATTAACTTGCCAAAGACACCCTCTCAGGTGGAGTGGATGCAAAAGATTCTTGAATAGCATAGTACCATTTCCCCGTAGTGCTAACTGCCCAGTTTTGCTTCTCTTTGTGTTCCAATTTGTGCTTCTGGGCCTTTGCGAGAATCAGGAGGGAATTTGCAATACTAGCATATAGTGGCTGAGGAAAATGTGGTATCAAACAATTCATATTATTCTCGGTTTTGTATACGCAGAAGTCTGTGCATAACACAGGACCCATAATACTGACTCTTTTCATTGACAACTGACTGGGCATAGAAAATTAGAATTATAAACAGTGTTTTTTAAATTTTTTAAATGTTTATTTATTTTGAGAGAGAGATAGAACATGAATGGGAGAGACGCAGAGAGAGGGTGACAGAGAATCCCAAACAGGCTCCGCACTGTCAGCACAGAGCCTGATGCAGGACTCGAACTCATGAATTGTGAGATCATGACCTGAGCCAAAACCAAGAGCCTGACGCTCAACCAGCTGAACCATCCAGGCACCCCAGAATTATGAATAGTTTTTAAATAAAAATACGTAATGAAATCCAAATGTCCATCAACTGATGAATGGATAAAGAAGATGTGGTATATAAATACAATGGAATATTATTCAGCCACCAAAAATGAAATCTTACCATTTGCAATGACATGGATGGAGCTAGAATGTAATATGCTAAGCAAAATAAGTCAATCAGAGAAAGATAAATATATGATTTCACTCATATGTAGAATTTAAGAAACAAAACAGATGAACATACGGGAGCAGGGGGAGAGAAGAAAGGGAAACAGACCACAAGACACTCTTAACAATAGAGAACAAACTGAAGGTTGATGGAGAGAGGTGGGTGAAGGATGGGCTAGATGGGGGATAGATACTAAGGAGAGCACTTGTTGTAACAAGCACTGGGTGTTGTACGGATGTGATGAATCACTGAATTCTATTTCTGAAACCAATATTGCACTGGATATAAACTAACCTGTAAAAATGAATTTAAAAATTATTTTTTAATGTAATTAAATTTTCAAAAATTAGATTACAACTTTACCTAAATTTTTAAAATATTTAAATATTTCAAGTGTTCACATTTACTCATAGTTTGTATTTTACCTTTTAATTTTAGTAAGTAATTTTGAATACCTTAGGAAAAAATAACTTTTTTTGAAAACATATAAAAATTAACTTTAATTTTTTAATTTTTACCTTTACTATAATATACTTTGTGGTTGAAATTGTATCCAAATGTTGAGTATCCTGAGTCCAATTATATTTAATTTTAATACTAAATCATGACTGTCAACAGATATAAATTAGTGATAATCTTGGTTATAAAAACAAGTGATTTTGCTAAAGTTAAGGCAAGAAAAAAAAAGTGATGGATTATGTATTTTATGAATAGTATATATGTTGTTTTTATCATCCAAACATGTTTATAAAAACAAGTGATTTTGCTAAAATTAAGGCAAGAAAAAGAAAATTGATGGATTGCATATTTTATGAATTATATATATCTTTTTTTTACCATCTAAACATTGCCAGCCAGGGCACCAACAGAATATCTAGAAAGTACCCAAGAATTTGATTATGTTTTGATATTTTGCCAACATTTGATAGTTTGATATTTTGCCAACTTTGGCTCATATAAAAACCTTAGTCTTATTTGAATTTTAAATTTTGTCATCATCAAGGTTTATTTATCAAGCTAGGAAAAAAGAACATATATTAATTTATATTTAAATATGTAGACATACATTATGTAGAGCCTCTATTTGTACTCTTAACCTAGACCCTGAAAATAGGAGGTAAGGACCCACTTATCTGGATCTGTACTACATCTGGGAAAGACAGAGCACCAGTTGTATCCCTGGGCACATTTGCCAAAAGTGCTCCTTTTAGGTAAAGTGTTGATGGAATGGTTATTAAGACTATGATAAAAAGCTATTATGGGAAGCAGTGGGAAGGCAAGAACCAACCTGCTTATTTTGTTTGACATCTATTTATTGACCATTTACTATGTGCTAGGCACTGATTTCGATTCTGGGGATACATCAGTGACGTAAATGCCCTCATGGAAGGCATTTGAGTTGAGAAGGTGAAAAACAAAGATAAATAAGGAAAATACATATTACGTTGGATGATGAAAAAGGCTTAGGAGAAAAATAAAGCAGGGAAAGGGTAGAGGAAGAGTTGGTGAGGTGAAATTGTAGATAAGATGTGCAAAGATTTCCACATGGATAAGATGACTTAGGAGTAAAGACTAGAAGGAAATGAGGAAGGGAGTCATGAGGATATCCATGGGAGAATGAGATTCCAGGGCAAAGGGAAAAACAAGTGCAAAGTCCCTCAGGCATGAGTGTGCTTGCTTGATATGTTTGAGGACCACCAACGAGTCCAGTGTGGCAGTGTGCATGAGGGAAGAATGGTAGGTGATGAGAACAAAGAGGGAAATTGGCAGGGATACAGGGTGTATTCCACAAGGTCTACAGGTCATAGAAAGGACTTTGGACTTGCTCTGAGTGAGGGAGGAAGCCACCAAAGGGTTTAAGTACAGTAATGGCATGATCTGCTTAGAATGTAGGCATATCTGGGGAGCCTGGGTGGCTCAGTCAGTTAAGTGTCCGACTCTTGATTTCTGCTCAGGTCATGATCTCATGGTTCGTGAGTTCAAGCCCCTCATCAGGCTCCACACTGACAGTAGAGCCTGTTTGGCATTCTCTCTCTCTCTCTCTCTCTCTCTCTCTCTCTCTCTCTCTCTCTCTCTCTCCCTGTTTCTGTCCCATCCCTGCTTGTGTGTGCGCTCTTGCTCTTTCACTCTCTAAAAATAAATAAACTAAACCAAAATAAAATAAAATGTAAGCACATCTCTCTATAGCTGATGTGTGTAGAGAACAGATTGCAGAGATATCAGGGCAGAAGCAGACAGACCAGTTAGGAAATCTCTGCAATTATCCAGACAAAGCTGATGGTTACTGAAACCAGGGTGAGAGCAGTGGAGGTGGTAGAAAGCCAATCAGATTTGACATGTCTTTTGAAAACAGATTCTAACAACATCTTGGAGTGGGAGAGGAAAGAATCAAGAATGGATTTGTCTTAAACAAGTAGACAAGGGACTGACCGTTAACTGAGATGGTCACAAAAGACTGACACACCATTTTGGAAAAATGGTGTGGTAACAAGTCAAACCCTACAGGCAGCAGAATAAACTTTGACCCCTTTCTCACATTATCCATAAAAATCAACTCAAAAGTACCATCGATCTAAATGGGCTAAACTATTAAAACTCTTAGAAAAAAGTATAGAAGTACATTGTTATTAGGCAAAGTCTTACTAGATATGACCCCCAAAACACAAGTGACAATAAAACAAAAACAAAAACAGATGTATTGGACTTCAACAAAATTTAAAACTTCTGTGCTGCAAATGATACCATGAAGAAAGTGAAGACAACACACAGAATGGGAAAAAATATTTGCAAACCATATACCTTATAAGAGACGTACGTCCAGAACATGTAAAGAATTCTTATAACTCAATTAAAAAAAAAGACAACCCAACAACAAAATGAGCTAAGAATATGAATCAACATTTCTCTGTAGATGATATAAAATGGCCAATAAGCACATGGAAAGATGCTCAACATCATTAGCCATTAGGGGAATACAAGTCAAAACCACAGTGAGATACCACTTTGCACCTACTAGGACGGTCATAATCAAAAAAAGAGATAATAACTAATGTTGCTAAGAATGTAGAGCGATACAGTTTCACCTTGAAAAACAGTCTGTCAGTTCTTCAAAAGTTTAAACAGAGGAATACCATATGACCCAGCAATTCCACTCCTAGGCACATACCCAAGAGAAATGAAAACATACATCCACACAAATGAAAACATATGTCTACACATGTGTACATGAAGGTTCACAATAGCCAAAAGGTGGAAACAATTCAAATGTCCATCAACAGATGAATAGATGAATAAAATGTGGTATGTCCATCCAATGGAATACCATCTGGCAATAAAAAGGAATCAGGTGTTGATGTATGCTCCAACTTGTACGAATCTTGAAAATATTATGCTAAGTGAAAGAAACAAAAGACCATATATTGTAGGATTTCAATTACACGTGATGTGCAGAGCCGTTGAATCTACAGGGACGGGAATTAGATTACTGGTTGCCTAGGGCTGGGAGGTCCTAGAGAAATGGGGAGTAACTGGGAGTAAATAGGTATGGGTTTCTCTTGGGGGAAGAAATGGTTCTAAAATTGATTGTGGTGAGGGTTGCACAACGCTGTGAATAGACTAAACCCCTGGATTGTACACTGTAAGTGAGTAAGCCGCGTGGTATGTGAATTCTATCACAACACTATAAAACGACACAAAAAGAGAAACATCAGTACAAGAAACAAGGGCAATTCAATGGCTTTGTCTTTGTTATAGCCTGCCTGCTGCCCTCCGACTTTGCCCTTGGCCTGGCTGGCTCCCTTCCTTCATGTCCGCACCCCGCCACCCTAGAAAGAGTGGTTGAAATCCCCCTCTGACCCTCACCACTGTTTAACAGAGGATTAACCTGAACCAAGTGTGTAGGCATTAAATCTAGCCCCGCACATCATTTCCTGCAGATTAGAAAGAGCCAGCGAAGATGAAGTATTGTTCTCTAGGCTAATGAGTAATCCTCATAGACACCATCTTATTACAGTTTGAGGAGCTGTGCCTTTCGGACGAGCCCACCTTATCGATTTACGGGCCCGGCTGGACTTCCTGCTATTAGGTCGCAGGTTTGTTTTGCTCTCCCTCTCCCCACCCTCAAAGCAGTTCCCTTCTAATTCCCTAAAATCTCCGTGCGTGGATGGATGGGGGTGGGGCTCGCTTTGCTAGCCAGCTCTAGGGCTGTGTGTATTAACGGGGCCACGTGCCTGGATCTGGTGGTAGTGGCGGCTTAGACCCTTAAGCTCCTTGCATACGGATGAATAATCACAGATAAAAACTACTTTCAAATATGATTAGGCTCTAACAGAGACAGAGAGAGGCAAGAGGGAGCACAGCTCTCAAAGAGCAAGGAACGAGGCTTCCAGACGCCTAGAATAGGCGATTAAGGCCTCCGTCAGAACCCCTGAGACTTTCCAAGGAAAATATTACAGTGATTCGCAGCCTCCTTTGCTGCTCCTCTCTTTCCTCGAGCCACTGTCTCCGCCTCCCTAAGCTTTGTGCTACTTCTTTCTGCAGGTTGTTGTTTCCCTCTGGGAACAAGGCAGCTCTCCCTGCTGTGATATCTCGGCTCTTTAATCCAGGCTGCCTGTCACTGACACGCACGTGTAAATCCAGTAGGGTTTTTATTGGCCACGCTTCCTTCTAGCTGATGCTAATGTGTGTTTCTTTACTGAAGTACACGTGTGTTGCCTGTGTCCCCACCATATACAAGCCCAACAATAATACCTAAAACCCAAGCGAGAATTATGTAGCAGCCATGTTAAGCACTTCACATATATTAGCTTATTGAACCTTCATGATAATCGTAGGAGTTAGGAACTATTATTATCCCTTTTTACAGATGAGGAAATTAAACCCCGAGCCTCCAACCCAGTTAACTGGCCCACAAAGCTGAAAATATTTACTATCTTGTCCTTTCCAGAAAAGAATTTGCTAACCCTTAGGCTAGAAATTTCCCAGGACCAAACAGAACCAGGATCCTTCAGGATGTATTAACATAGGGTCCCCCTAGAGCCATTCAACTACCAGTGACCATTAATTCATTCATTCAACAAATATTTATTGAGCACCTACTGTGAGCCAGGCTCTTTGCTAGGTGTTTTGAGTTTACAAGGATAAATGAAACTAGACAGGTTCCCTGCCCCTTTGGAGCTTAGCTGCTGGGGAGAAGATAGAAATTAGTACAATAATTACATAAATAAAATGGAAAATCCCAAGTGGGATGGGCGCTACAATGGAGACTTCCATGGTGCTTTGAGAATATTCAACAGTGAAATTTTACCCAGACTCGGGTAGGGTGTTTCATCCAGGAAGATGTCCCTCAGGAACTGACCCTGGTTCACCCCAGAAGCCTGAGAAGGAGTAGCTGGGTGAGGAGGAGAGTGATGTGTTCCAGGCATGGTAGTGACAGAAGGGAGCATGGTACACTTCAGGCACTGAAATGGCTAGCATGGTGGAGCTGCAATGGGGAAGGGGACATTGTTCAAGGTGATTTCAGGAGTCAGTGAAGGCCAGAGCACACAGGACCTTCCAGGCCACCTTAGAGCAGGTGCCTAATGTCCAGTGAAAGAAGATGACACTTAAGTATGGGCCAGAATGATGGGAAGAGCCAAGCACAGGAAGGCTGCACTGCAGATAAATGGAGCAGCCCACATATTATGTACCGATTCTAGAGCAGGAAATGTGCCTTTACTATGGAAGAACTGGTGTTAACTCTTTAACCCAGGGCTCAAGCTTGGCATCACGAGGAGGGAGACAAAGATGTTTATGTACCTCCTAGCACAACGCAATGTGAAACACATGGCATCACCTGGAAGGATTCTTGCCAAAATGTTTCACCTCAACCTAATCAAGGCTCTGAAGTGAACTTCCAGTGTACAGGGAGATACAAGGGACAGAGGAACAAGTCAAACAACACCAAGAAGAAATGTCAGAGAAATCCTGATGTGGAACATTCTATAAGACACCTGGCCAAGACTTTTCAAAAAGTCAAAGCTTTATACTTCAATTTTAAAAGAATTTTAAGCCAAGCACCTGGGTGGCTCAGTTAAGTGTCTGACTTCAGCTCAGGTCATGGTCTCACAGTTCATGGGTTCGAGCCTTGCATTGGACTCTGTGCTGACAGCTCAGCACCTGGAACCTGCTTTGGATTCCATGTCTCCCTCTTTCTCTGTCCCTCCCTTACTCATGCTCTGTCTTTCTCTCTCTCTCTCTCTCTCTCTCTCTCAAAAATAAACATTAAAAAACAATAAAAATAAAATAATTTTAAGCCAATATCATTTTTTTAAAATATTTTGAGAGAGAGAGAGAGAGAGAGAGAGAGAACGACAACATGAATGCACACTTGGGGGAGGGGCAGAGAGAAGAGAGAGAGAATCCCAAGCCAACTCTGCACTACCAGCACCGTTGAGCCCAACGTGGGGCTCAATCTCACAAACCTTGAGATCATGACTTGAGCCAAAATTAAGAGTTAGACACTCAACCAACTGGGCCACCCAGACAATATAGCCTCTAAAAGCCAATATCATTTTAAAGAGAGAACTCTGTGAGACCTTCCACATGAAGACATCCACAGATCAGAAAAAAACACTTCTTCAGACCACATTCCTCCATTTTCTGTCAGAAAATATAATCCCTGCATCTCTAGATGACCAATCCTTGTTATTTGCTCCTCAGCAGCCACAATTTTTCAGTGGGAACTAGAACAATGATGCTGACTGAAGGGTCAGACTCTGCCCAGAAAATGGAGAGGTTGGGAATGAGGCCAAGGTTGGTGGCTTCCACTTTCCTTTCGCCCTCAATTTGGGGCTAGAGTTTAAGATTGCCACCAATTCGGTTCTTTTAAATTGAGTTTCCTCTTCTGTATTCTCTACTAATGCAAACTTTTGAAGAGGATATTGCTTTGGGGGAGTTTATAACAGCTGTAAAGATCTCTATTAACCGTCCTTTATCAGTGAGATAAAGACCAGCTGTTTCACTAATTGCCCTTAACTGCTTGGGCTTGATTATTAATGAATGCCCTTGCCTTGAGTTCAAACAGCTTAATTAGCTAAAGTTAAGTGTTTCCAATAAATTTACTAACCTATGATAAGCTTTTCTTTAATAGGAAACGTGCAGTTCTTAATTAAATAGAATAATTTACAACCCCACGTCTATTATAAGTAATGGTTGCCCAGTTACCATGTTACCTAATTAGGTGATATTGAAATTCCTCCAAAGGGGAACTGAGGGCACAGTTGAACATGCCCTTGGACAAACCAATTAGTTAGCAGCCCGTCAGCAACGTGCAACATGGAGTTCTGGACAGATCATGGCATTGGCATCTGGATTGGAATCTCCTCTCTGCCACGCACAAGACTCCTGCTGCCTCACCTATAAAATGGGGACCTAATTCCCTGCAGAGCCTATGGGGAGTAGATTGTACAGCGCTTGCAATTATTTATATAAAGAAGAAAAAGACAAGTGAATGCCCTCTTTCAAGTCCTATGGGATGACATCTTTATAGGCAAAATTATTCCCAGGGGAGATATCTGCATAATGTGCACAAAAAACAAACCCCCCAATGTAATCATGAAAAAAATCATCTGGTAAAGTCAGGCTGGGGAACTTTCTACAGGATACCTGGCCTATAGACTCAAGACTGTCACTGTCATAAAAAGGAAAGAGTGAAAAACTGTCACAGACCATAGGTGACAGGATTCATGACAGTTAAATGCAATGTGGTACCCTGGATCAGATCCTGGACAGAAAGAGAGCTTTAACAGAAAAAATTAGTAAAATCCAAATCAAATTTGTAATTTAGTTAACAGCAATGTGCCAGTGTCTGTTTCTGAGTTTTAACAAATGTATTTTGGTGATGTCAGTGTAGGGAGGTGGACAGTATATGGGAACTCACTATACTAACTTTATAAATTTCTGTAAATCAAAAATTATTCCAAAATAAAAATGTGTTAAATACTGCTTACCCATTGGATAAGAGAAGCTTAAAAACAGGCTTGTCCAACTGACAAATGGATAAATAAAATGTAGTATACTCATACAATGGAATGTTTTTCAGCCATAAAAAGGAATGATATGCTGTTACATACTACAATGTGGATGAACCTTGAAAACGTGCTAAGGAGAAAGAAGCCAGACACAAAACGTCACATGTTCAATTCCATTTATACAAAATGTCCAGAATAAACAAATCCATAGATACACAGAGAATATTAGTAGTTGCCAAGAGTTGGGGAAGAGGAAAATAGGGAAGGACTGCTTAATAGGCACTAGGTTTTCTTTGGGGTGATGAGAACATTCTGGAACAAGATAGAGGTGATTGTTGCATGACATCGTGAGTGTACTAATGTCATAGGATTATATACTTTGGAATGGTTCAAGTGGTAAATTTTATGTTATGTACATTCTACCACAAAATTTTTTTTAAATAGTTCTATCATAATTATTGATATGTTTGGCACAATTTTAAAGGCCTTTCCTTGAGTTTTTCGTTGTGAAGCCTCACTTTCTTAGAGAAGAGCCTTGAGCGTATCTCCAAAGGTCTTAACAGGTAACTGTCCTCCATCTGGTGGGAAGGAAACAAGACCAACAGACACTGGTTCTGGGCCAGACCATTGTGGTATTTAAGCCACTTCCATGAAACAAATGGTGACCAAAGAATGTGCACTGTCTGCAGGTCACTGGCTGAAAATTTGAATTTGCTTAATAACTGTGCTGTGCCTAAAGGTTCTTTGCGCCCAAAGTCTCTTATAGTTTTGGAATTCATGCCTGTTTGTCTTTCACATTTCTGTAAACATTAAGGAAAATCTTGCTCATCAGAGTACCAAATAAGGTCAACATAAAGGGTGACTGGAGGTTGCCAAAGGTCCATAATTTCTGACCAAGGGCAAGAATAAAAGTTTCCAGAACATTCCACCCCACCCCACACAACTGGTCATGCTCAAGGGCCTAGCTACAGATCTCCGGTAAAACCCACTGAGATTTATCTCAGAGCGGGCAATGCCATCTCTAGGACTCCATGAGAACCTCACCTTCAGGCAGAAGACAGGAAGCAGGGGATAAAGAGAGAGTGAAACCCCATCTTGTGTCTGTACTGGGTTGAATAGTGTCCCCCCAAATTCATCTCCTCCCAGAAATGGACAACATGACCCTGTTTGGAACTAGGGTCTTTGCACGTGTAATTGGTTAAATTAAGATGAAGTCATTATGGAGGATGGTGGGACCTAAATCCAATGGCTGGTGTCCTTGTAGGAGATTTGGACACAGAGACACAGAGGGAAAACAAAGCCATGTGACAGTGGAGGTAGAGACTGAAGTGATGCATCCAAGTCAAGGGCTGCCAGCAACCACCTCAAGCTCAGAAGAGAAAGGATCCTCACCTAAAGCCTTCAGAGGGAGCATGGCCCTGCCAACACCTTGACTTTGGACTTCTGGCCTCCAGAGCTAGGAGAGAATGAGTTTCTATTGTTTTCAGGCCACCAGTTTGTAGTAGTTTGTTATAGCAGCCCCAGCAAACAAATACAGTGCATATAATCCATGCAGCCTGGGGACCTCCATTTCATTATGATCAAAAAAAGCCGGGGCACCTGGGTGGTTCAGTAGGTTAAGCGTCCGACTTCAGCTCAGGTCATGATCTCACAGACCGTGAGTTTGAGCCCTGCGTCAGGCTCTGTGCTGACAGCTCGGAGCCTGGAGCCTGTTACAGATTCTGTGTCTCCCTCTCTCTCTCTGCTCCTCCCTTGCTCATGCTCTGTCTCTCTGTGTCTCAAAAATAAATAAAAACATAAAAAATAAAAGAATCCAAGGTGGTGTGGCCCTGAGAGAGTATACATCTCCAATGTTGGTAGACCCCAGTGCATTGTTTTAAAGATGGTGTGAGTGGGGCGCCTAAATGGCTCGGTTGGGCAACCAACTGGCTTGGGTCATGATCTCACGGTTTGTGAGTTCAAGCCCCACATCAGGCTCTGTACTGACAGCTCAGAGCCTGGAGCCTGCTTTGGATTCTGTGTCTCATTCTCTCTCTGCCCACCCACCCCCCCCCCACCCCACCGACTTGTGCTCTGTCTCTCTGTCTCTCAAAAATAAATAAATGTAAAAAAAAAAATTAAAGGTGGTGTGAGTGAAATGCAAAAGAGGGGAATGATTTAGCAAACATTCTCTGAACTTGATCATGGTTGATGACTGTGAATTCACGAATATACACAGGTAGAGACATCCAGGCAGCATGATGTTAATAGTTCACCTGGAAGGACACCAGCAATTAATTAGGTTAGTTGTTATTACCCCTGACTGATAGATGAAACCATATCAGGCCTCGAACAAGAAAATTATTTGCTCAAAATCACATCACCATTGTAAATATCATCCGCATTTTTTAAAGTTTCTATTTATTTATTTATTTGGAGAAAGAGAGAAACAGGGAAGGGGCAGAGAGAGAGAGGTAGAGAGAGACTCCTGAGCAGGCTTCATGCTTTCAGCACAGAACCCCCCAGAAGGGCTCAATCTCACAAACTGTGAGATCATGACCTGAGCCAAAATCAAGAGTCAGATGCTCAACCGACTGAGCCACCCAGGCGCGCCTCATCTGCACCTTATAATAAATCCCACCATCACACATTTAGGTAGAGCCTTAAGCATTTTCCAATGTTCATCCCATATTTGTGTCACCCCACAAAGCCCTCACATAAACCATGGAACAAAAAGAAGATGAGAATTTTTATCCCTTTTCTCTGATGAAGCAACTGAGGCCCATAGAAGTTTTTCTTTTTTCTTTCCCTTTGGTTCACCTCCCCAGTCCACTCTCCCTCTCTCTGGTAATCCCTTTTGACAACCTGGCACATTCTTCCAAATTTGTCTCTATATTCAGAGTCGCACACAAATATGTGTATTTACACACTCTGTATAATCCACAGGCATTTGTTATTTCATACACACTTTCCTGGTTCCTGTTTTCTCTTTGTACAATGTGCCATGGAAATCCCTCCAAGGCATCTGGTATTACTCTAATTCATCGTTTTTTAATGGCTGCACAAAATTCTATGGTGTGGATGTCCTGTAATTTATTCAATCATTAATGAGCATTCGCATGTGTCCCCTCTTTTCCAACTACAAACAATGCTGCAATAAATATCCTCTCTACAAATGTCCTCATGGACTAGGGCTTTTTATTTCTATGAGATGAAGTCCCAAGAGAGAGACTGCTGGATCAAAGAATATCTATATTTCTTTTTAACTGCTTTTAATAGAACAAAGCAAGAGGATAAGATTGTGGTTATGTGGAGGAGGGAGGACTTGCAGGGAGCTTTGGTGGTATTGGTGATGATCTGACTGATCCAATTCTTGGGCTCACAAATGCTTATTTTATCTTTTTTGTTTAAATAATTTGCATGCGTTATTACCTATATTATTTTATGTGTATCAAATGTTATATAATGATTTTAAATAATCGCATATTTTAATTGGAACAAACGTGGCCAAGACAGCTGAAGGAATTCTTGTCTTTGCCAAAGGTATAAGACAGGAATCCTTTCCCTGCTTCCCCATCGGTAGTAGATAAAAGAAATCTTACCCAGGTTCTCCCCCCCACCCAGAGATTCATCTTATTGTTACTTTAATTTACATTAAAGTAACTTTAATTGTTACTTTAATGTACATTTACATTTACATTTACATAATGACACTGGTGGGTGTGAGCACCTTTTCTGACATGTGTTGTCCATTTGAATGGATATAAATGGCATTTAAATGCTCTAAAAACACTTTCTCATTAAGTAAAAAGGGGAAGGCTGATGCTCATCCTTTTAATCCTCCCTCTCTAAAAGACAAAGCTCAGAATCTTCAAATACCACAAACAAAAAGTTAATCAACATAAATTGGTTCTCCCTCATCTAAATTCCAGATGTCATGATGACATCAGCAACCCACCGGGAAATCCCCAAATGACACCCAAGACCTCTGAAACACCAGATATAAATGTTACCTTCATATGGGAACCGATGAGACTAACGGATCATGGCCACCGCAAGGTGCACTAGGCTGAATGATTACGTCCCCACCCAAATTCATATGTTGAAATCATAACCTCCAAGGGTGATGGTATTTGGAAGTGGGGCCTTTGGAAAGTGATGATGAAATGAAGGTGGAGCCCTCATAAACAGGATTAGCGCCCTTATAAAAGAGACCCCAGAGAGCTCCCTTCCCTATTCTACCATGGCAGGACACACAAGAGGACTACAACCTATGAATCAGGAAGAAGGCTCACCAGACCCCAAATCTGCCGGCACTTTGATCTTACACATCCCAGACTCCAGAACTTTGAGAAATAAATTTCTATTGTTTACAAGCTACCCAGTTTATGGCATTCTCTTTTAGCAGCTCGAATAAGCTGAGATACAAGGTGAGTGTGTCCTTTCCTGCATGAGAGGCTACCTGGCCTCCCCGTGGGGCAATTGGAACCTCTGCCCCCAGTCAGCTGGCTGGTCCCTTCCTGCACTTGTCTCCTTGTCCATCCTGGCCCACAGTGGGTGCTGTTCATGCGAGAGCTCTGCTCCTCATCACTCTATGCCTTCCTTTTCTCACTTTACAGCACACCATGGACATCTCTCCAGAAAAACAGCTAAGATCTCATCTGTTTTTAACAGCTGTACAACATTCCGTAGTATAGATATACCAAACTTTATCTGGTCATTTGCTGTTACTTTCAGGTTACTTCCAATTTATTTTATTTTTCCTTCTTACAAACAACAGTGTCATAAATTTTCTTACATGTCTATCTTTTCTAACTCTAGGTCAGACTGTATGTGTGTGTGTGTGTGTGTGTGTGTGTATAAGTATACACACACACACACACACACACATATACATATATATATATATATATATATATATATATATATATATATAAACTTTTTTACCATACCCTCTTCAGTGCCAGACGCTATTGACTATTATTGACAAAATCTGAGGGGTTAAGAATGAGAAAGGAATTTCATTGTAATGTTAGATTTGTTTTTAGCTACCTTCTGCATAGAGATCACTTGTAATTTTATAGCTAGAATTTAATTTTTATAGTTTCCCATTCCTTTTAATCAACTAATTTATTTGCTTTTGTTTTTCCTCCTGGAGTTTAGCAATTAGACAGTACGATAGATAACACAGGTTAAAAATTGCATTGATTTTTAAAATTTCCAATTCCCTCTGAATAGCTGATTCCTTGTTGTTGTTTGTAGGCAAGAAGTTGAATCTGATATGGACCCTGCCTGCAATCAACTTACAGTCTTCTAGGAGCATCATGACATATATGAGTAAGTACAACTAATAAAATGCAAATAGCACGGCGTGAGTATAAATGTGGCACTCTGGGGACTCAGAGACAGTTTGGTTTAGACAGTGAGACAGAAAGGCAATGTGAGGCACCAGTCCAATTTTGATATATGGAAATGAGTGGAAAGAAAAGAGCTGCAAAAGAGAGAAACAACGTATCTTTCCTCTTCAAATCCCTGGCCAGGAATAAAAAGAAGTGACCTTGAATTCCAAATATGCATCGACTTTGGGTGACTGCTGGCAAAATGCAGGCGTGGTGGTCCATACTCAATGAATGCATTACATACACATGTCTTTATTCTATGGGATATCAGTCAATTGGTGACAGAAAGTTAAGACATTACATGTTTTCTTGATCTAGCTGTATGACAGCATTGCAGGGAAGTAAGTTTAGTGACAATAGAGAAAGAATGAAAGAGAAAGTGAAGATGTATTCTGATAAACTTCATTCATTCAACAAGTAACAGACTTTAGATATAGGAGATAATATGGTGAGAAAGTCAGCAAAACTGCCACCCAATGGGAGGCTTAGAGCCTAATGGGGAGAATGGATGGGCAAGTAAAGCACTAAAAATAAAGTCTGTCATCTAGCTACTGGTCTTAATATTTTCTTTATTCTGTTTTTTTCTTTGTTAATTTTTTTAATGTTTATTTATTTTTGAGAGAGAGAGAGAAAGAGAGAGAGAGACAAAATCTGAAGCAAGCTCCAGGCTCTGAGCTGTCAGCACAGAGCCCAACAAGGGGCTCAAACCCACAAACCATGAGACCATGAACTGAGCCAAAGATGGATGCTCAACCGACTGAGCCACCCAGGCGCCCAGCAGGTCTTTGTTTCTTAATACTATTTTCCTATACAAGGAACCAGGGCTCCTCAGAGAAGTGGCTGATTCTGAGGCTGGGTGGGGAAAATACAAGATGAGCCTGGAACATCTTAATAGCGACAAAAAGTAAGGAAGTACTCACAAAAAGGAGGGGGCAGCTCAAGGGAAGCCCATCCTTAAGAGCCCCCCGGTGGCCAAAGCTGGAACAATGTGAGTGACAAAATAAATAATGCAGGATTGGATTATAACCCAAAGTACAAAATAAATATATAGGAGTCCATGCTTGTGTAAACAAATGGCTGAATAAATTAACACATGGAGGAAAAAGGTTCAAATCTTCTGTACAGAAGAATTCCAACTAATATCTATAGATCCCCACCCTCCCAACCTCCAATTTCACTCCCTGGAGTGTGGCTGGACTTAGTAACTGGCTTCTAACAATCATGGAGAACAGCTTGAGTATGAACAGAGAGCATGGTAACCATGCAGTGCAGAACCTGGGAAGCTCCACCTTAACTACATGATCAAGAGAAGCATCGCTCTTGATAAATCATATTGGTGACATATACCTCCGGGCTGTTCTTCCCATAAATCCATTACTTAGTCTAAAATGTGTGAGGTAAGGTTCAGATAAACCCAAAGTGAGACACATTGACAAAATACCTAATCAGTCCTCCTCAAAACCATCAAGTTCATTAAAAACCAAGGAAAGAATGAGAAACCGTCACAATCTGGAGGAAACTAAGGATGTATGAGGACTAAATGCAATGTGGTGGGAATAACCTCAGTGTCCATCAGTGGATGAATGGACATAGAAAATATGGTACCGACATAGTGTGGAATATTATTCAGCCACTAAAAAGGAGAAAATCTTACCATTTGTGACAGCATGGATGGAACTTGAGCATGAGTGGCTAGGTAAAATAAGTCAGACAAAGACAAATACTGTATGATCTCACACATGGGATATAAAAACATTGAACTAATAAAAACGGAGAGTAGAATGGTGGTTGCCAGGAGCCGGGGAAGGAGGGAGAGGGGGAGATGTTGGTCAAAGGACATAAACTTTCTTTTAAAAAAAAAATTGGGGGCACCTGGGTGGCTCAGTCGGTTGAGTATCCAACTTTAGCTCAGGTCATGATCTCGAAGTTGACAAGTTTGAGCCCCACATCGGGCTCTGTGCTGACAGCTCAGAGCCTGGAGCCTGCTTTGGAGTGTGTCTCCCTCTCTCTCTGCCCCTCCCCTGCTCATGCTCTGTTTCTCTCTGTCTCAAAAATAAAGATAAACATTTAAAAATAAATAAATAAATAAATAAATAAATAAATAAAATAAAAAATTTTTTAATGTTTTATTTTTGAGAGAGAGAGACAGAGTGCAAGTAGGGGAGGGGCAGAGAGAGAGGGAGACACAGAATCCAAAGCAGGCTGCAGGCTCTGAGCTGTCAGCACAGAGCCCAACGTGGGACTCAGTCCCACAAACCGTGAGATCATGACCTGGGCTGAAGTTGGACGCTTAACCAACTGAGCCACCCAGGCGCCCCTATGGACCTAAACTTTCTGTTATAAGAGGCATGAGTTCTGGGGATCTAACTTACTACAGTTGACAATACTGTATTGTGTAATTGAAATTTCAGAGTAGGGTTTTAATGTTCTTGCCTGGTAATTACGTGAGGTGAGGGAGCTATTAACTAACATTATTGTGGTAAACATTTCACAATATATATGCATTTCAAGTCATTCGTTGTACACCTTAAACTTTTATAATATTATATACCAATGTTATCTCAATAAATCTGGGAAAAAAAATAAAAGAAATGCAATGTGGCATCCTGCATGGGATCCTGGACATTAGTGGAAAAACTCGGGAAATCCAGATAAAGTCTGAAGTTTCCTTTAAAAACAGACAGCTGGATAAAGGCTATTAAAAAATGAGTGTTCAAGGTGCAGTGAGAGGACACACCAGAAGTAACTAGTCAAAACACAAAGATTTCAAAGCAGAATAAAAATTTGGACAGGATTTTTTTCAATGAAACACCCTGTGGTTACTTTGTCTAGAACCAAGCAACAATTATCAAGGTTAACTGGAGTCTTTTCTTGTTGCTATCATCATGGTTATTGTTTTCTCTCCATTGTGTTTTTTAATCAAAAAATAACATTTATCCGGTATGCTCCTTAGGACTAGTCAAACAGTAGAGAAAAGCACAAAGAAAAACATAATACCCTTCCCCCACCTCCGCCCTCCAGCCAATCCCTTCCTGAGGAAGCAGATTGTGTTATTTTCCACAATCTTTCTGTGTTTATATTAGAAATACAAAAAGTATATGTGGCTTTCCCCCTTTTTTTAACTACAGAAATGTTATCTTTTTTTACTTTAAATATTTTTTAATGTTTATTTATTGTTTTTGAGAGAGAGACAGACAGAGCATGGGTGGGGGAAGGGCAGAGAGAGAAGGAGACACAATCCTAAGCAGGCTCCAGGCTCTGAGCTGTCAGCATAGAGCCTGATGCGGGGCTTGAAGCCACGAACCGTGAGATCATGACCTGAGCCATGATCCAACTGAACCAACTGAGCCACCCAGGAGCCTCACAAAAATGTTATCTTTACTCACTGCTCTGCAACTTGCTCTTTTCATGCAAAAATCAGGGTGCCTGTGTGGCTCAGTCAGTTAAGCATCAGACTTCAGCTCCGTTCATGATCTGATGGTTTATGGGTTCGAGTCCCACATCAGGCTCTGTGCTGACGGCTTAGAGCCTGGAGCCTGCTTTGGATTCTGTGTTTCTCTCTCTGCCCCTCCCCCACTCACTCTCTGTCTCTTTCTCACTCAAAAATAAACATTAAAAATAAATAAACAAAATATATCTCAAGGCTGTATCATAAATATCTTCCTAGTGTAACGTATATAAATCTGACTTGTTCTCTCCTTAACTCAATTTTAGTGAGACACAATTTGTATAGAATAAAATGCACCCATATTAAGTGTACAGTTTGCTGATTATGCTTATTACATATGTAACAATGTATATACCTGGATAACTAAAAACACATTATTTGTAATTTTTAAAATCCAGGTCTCCAAGAATCTTGCCAAATCCAGTGAAATCACCTGGCTTCTTCCTTGGAATGGAAAGGAAGAAGAGATGGAAATGTCCAGATAATTCTGGGGAATCACCAGCACAGGAAGACTTGCTTCTGACCTCTCAGGTACATTATTTTGAGAACATTCTCATCCCCTAGAACAGTTTTCCATTTTAGCATGGTGCTAGAGTTGCATGAGTTTGGAAAGGTCTAAGGGAGGCATGTAGGCAGGGAGTTGGCTGCAGAAACCTTGTGACTTGTCCCTGAGTCAACATGGAGGCACCAGAGCTAAGGGTAAATGGCGAGAGACACACTGAGTTAAGCAGAGGCCGGACACTTCTCCTCCTGGGGGCTTCTTCCACCACTCCTCATGGACAAGCCTGCCAGATCCCCAGGGCCAAGACCAAATCAACCATACTTCCCAGCACTAATGAAGACCCCAAGGAGAAAGTGGGAACACTGGCCTCTCCCCAAGCTCTCTCTGGAAGCAGGTAGGACAAGAAAGAGAAATGGTCCCAAAAGGGAAATGGATTTTTAAACCAGCTGGATATTTACCTGAAAAAGATTGTTTTACATAGGGAAAAAAAAAAAAAAAACCCTTTTGAAACTGGAAGAGACAGATACTTCTAATTGACAAATTTAAATATTTTCCCTTTACTCAGCAGAATGGGGTCTCCTGAGGAAATTTGATGTGGTTAGACCAGCACTGTGCAAAAGAAATAATGCAAGCCACAATTGTAATTTTAAATTGTCTTGCAACCAATACAGTAGTAAAAAAAAAAAAAAAAAAAAGGCAACTCAGCAATTCCGCTCCTTCATATATACCCAGGAGAAATCAAATCATGGTCCACACAAAACATGTATACAAATGTTCTATCAACATCATTCACTAGAGCCAAAAAGTGAAAACAAACCAAATGTCCATCAACAAACTGTAGTACATAATAGAATATTATTCCACAACAAAAAGGAATGGAGTACTGATCCATGCTACAATGCAGAAGAACCTTGAAAACATTATGTTAAGTGAAAGAAACCACACACAAAGATTACATAGTATATGATGCCATTTATATGACATATCCAGAAAAGACCAATCCATAAAGATAGAAAGTGAGTTAGTGGTCTCCTAGGGCCAGGAGGGTTGGGGACAACGATGAGCGATTATTAATGGGCTTGGGGGTTTCATTTTAGGGATGGAACTGTTCTAGAGTTGATTGTAGTGATGGTTACACAACGGTGAATATACTAAAAATCAGATTGTACACTCCAAATGGTGAATTATGTATGAATTATATATCAATCAAGCTGTTATTCTAAAAAGATACATAAGATAAGAAGTATATTTTTAATTATTATTATTAATTATTTTAATTATCATTTTAACATGTAATCAATATTTTATAATTATTATTGAGATATTTTATATTCATTTTTTTCTTAACCCAGTGTGTACTTTACATAGGCAACACATCTCAATTCAGATGTTAAATTTTCATTGGAAATACTTGATGCATTTTTAGGTTTCATAAAACTTGCAAGTTAAAAATTAAATGTAGGGGCACCTAGGTGGCTCAGGTGGTTAAGCGTTCAACTCTTGGTTTCGGCTCAGGTCATGATCTCACAGTTTGTGACTTTGAGCCCCGCATCAGGCTCTGCACTGAGAGTGTGGAGCCTGCTTGGAATTTTCTCTCTCCCTCTCTCTCTCTGCGCCTCCCCCACTCACTCTCTCTGTCTCTCTCTCAAAACAAATAAATAAACTTTAAAAAAATAAAAATAAAATAAGTAAACATAGCCAAGTTGTTGCAAAAACACAAGTTTTCCAATAAGTGAATTTAAATAACATTAGACAGTAAAGTGGATATAGCTATAGCCATGGCTACAGGTATAGACGGATACAGATACATAGAGATATAGATGGGTAGATAAAGGTAAAATAGTTATACAGATACAGGTACATAATTTTGAGTGTGGTGTGTTAAAATCTGAACTATTACATGTACTAAAACGAAAATGAAACTCCTTTCATGGCCTCAAAGCCCTATGTGATCGCCCCACCTTCTCTTATCTCACATCATATCACTCTCCTCCTCTCCCACGAGGCTCCAGCCACACTGGTGTTTTTTACTCCTTGATCACTTATTCCTGCCCATCTACATTTACTATTCCCTCTGCCTGGCACACTTTTCATCAAGATGTTCCCAGACCTGGCTCCCTGCCATCATTCAGGTCTCTGTTCAGATATCACCTCCTCAGAGAGGCATCCGTGACCACCTTATTCAAATGTGACCCCCATCCAGCCACTCTCTAACTCATTATCCTCCTTTTATTTTGTTTGTAACATGTATCACTATTTGAGATTATCTTCCTTATTTTTTCTCTTATTTATTGTCTTTCCCTTGCTACACACACACATGCACACACACACACACACACACACACACTAAGCTTCATGATAAAGGGACAAAATCTGTATTATGCCCTGCCCTATCCCCAGTATCTAGAATTATGCCTAGCATATAGTAGATGCTTAAAATATATACAGCAAGTAAATGAATGAGCCATTCATTCATCAACCATTCCTCTGTTAATAGACATTCAGGTGGTCTCCAATTCAGGTTGATCCTATTGTTGCCTTCTAGAGCTATTAGGAGAACTCATATACAACATATCCTTAGCTACTAACACATATCCTTAGCTACCGATGCCTTTGTTCCTTATAGTATGGATTCCTCAAAGTGTAACTTCTGTATCAAAGCATGTGCTCTTTTTAAAATTTTAACAGATGGGTGCCTGGGTGGTTCAGTCCATTAAGCATCTGACTTCGGCTCGGGTCATGATCTCGCAGTCCAGGAGTTCGAGCCCCGCGTTGGGCTCTGTGCTGACAGCTCAGAGCCTGGAGCCTGTTTCAGATTCTGTGTGTCCCTCTCTCTGACCCTCCCCCGTTCATGCTCTGTCTCTCTCTGTCTCCAAAATAAATAAACATTAAAAAAAAAATTAAAATTTTAACAGAAAATGCCTTTCCTAAAAAAGTTGTGATTTACTGTCACACCAGCAGTATATAAAACATTATTTCCTTTCCCACTGTAGATAACATCAACTGTTTTAATAACTTTTTCCAATCTGATGAATATATAATTGTATTTCATTTAAAAGTCAAATGAAAAATCTTTAAACACAGGAAAGTTGCATATAGCTTCAGATTTTTATTGGTCATTTGCACATCCTGCATTGTGACTTGCCTGTTTACCTCCTCTTGCCTAATTTCCTATTGGGGTGTTTTTGTTTTAAATCAGCTGGCAGTAACTATGAGTATTAGGGATAGTAACTCTGCCATGAGTTCTCATTATTTAGAGTTCACCCTGCCTAATGCCTCAGAAATTTTAATTGGTATATGGTCAAATCTGTCAGTTTTTTCTTTTGAGGTTTCTGGGGTCCCCACTTAACTGACATAAATTGACTTGCAATTCTGGGACTAATCTTCACTATTCAGAGAGCTCACTTGGCAAGCCCTGAAGACAGCCCTTAGGGCACAAGCCCATAAATTTACTGCCAGCCATTTCAAGACCCATCTTCCCGATATGTCCATTTCTCTCTCCAGCTGGACTTGGAAATACATCCTTGGAACACAGTTTGGTCAATGGCTGAGGATGCCAACACCTTTTACCGTGAATCTGAAAAAGCAACTGTCACCAGTGCTGTGCTGTGCAGACAAAGAGGAGGGCCCAGAAGGCTGAGAGTGAACCCAACATCCTTGCCAAGACTGGGACCCCACAGATGCACTCTTACCCAACTTTTAACATTTAAAAACTTCACATTTATGAGGGCACCTGGGTGGCTCAGTCACTTAAGCGTCTGACTTGGACTCAGGTTATGATCTCACCGTTTGTGGGTCCGAGCCCCATTTTGGGCTCTGCTAACAGCTCAGAGCATGGAGCCTTCTTTGGATTCTCTGTCTCCCTCTTTCTCTGCCCCTCCCCTGCTCACGCTCTGTCTCTCCCTCTCTCTCAAAATAAATATTTTAAAAAATACCTTTTTTAAAAAAAAAGCTTCATATCTATGATAGAGTTGTAAGAAAGGTCCAACAAGAAGAAAACATGCATCCAAAATTTAGATGTGATGAGTTGTTAACATTTTGCCATATATATATATATATATATATATATATATATATATATATAGTGCTGAACCGTTTGAGAGTAAACTGCAGGTAGTTCAATCCTACAGAGCTTGTCATGTATTTCCTAAGAGTAAGGACGTTGAGCTATAAAATTATAGCTTAATTACCACACTCTGGAGATCTACTATCAATGTAATACTATTATCTAATAATCCGTCCATATTCAAATTTTCCCAATTGTCCCTGTTATGTCCTTTAGAGTGGGATTTTTTGGGGGGTGGGGGGCAGGCCAGGACCCAATCAAAGTTCGCATATCACATTCATTGTGCTTTCCCTTTTATTGTCCTTTCATCTAAACAGCTCTCAAATGTGTTTGTTTGTTCACTTGCTTATTTTTAGGACGTTAATATTTTTGAGAAGTCCAGGCCAGTTGTTTTGCACAATGCCCCTCAACTTGGATTTATTGGATTGTCTCCTCATGGTGATAATTTGGGCAAGAATACCACATAGGTATTTCTGTGACATGCTCAGTGCTCATATCAGGAGGCACATGATGATAAGTTTGATGACTCAGCTAAGGTGGTGCCTGCACAGTTCTCCATTCCCAGGGTGCCTTTACTGTGAATTAATCAGTAATCCGTGGGGAGATATCTTGAGACTGGTATTACACTCTTCTCCAGAATAATTCACCTAATGGTTTCTGCCTAGGTTGCTGATTCCTGCCTGAATCGAGTATTTCCAGGGTGGTTGCAAAATGTGAGTTGGTAAACTCATCATTTCTTCTACATTAATTACCTGATGTCCTTCAGCACTTTCCCCTCTCCCTCCCTCATCTTTTTCTTTCTTAATATCAACATGAACTCATGGATTCTTCTTTAATCCCATGTGTTATATACACTCCATAACTACCATTAGTGATTTTGATGCTCAGATTATCCCAGATTTGGCCAGTGGGATCTGGCTTTGGGCTGGCTCCTGGATTATTGTGACATGCCTCCATCATTTTTTTTAGCACTCCATATTTTCTGATGAACAAAAGATGTTTCAGGTATACCTCGCACCTTTCCTGCCATGACCCTACGATCATCCATTTCTCCAAGGAGCTCTTGTAACTTTTTGTGGACAATGCTATTTAGGAACCAAGATCTGAACATTAGAAGCGCTCATTGCTACTGGGATGTAATGCTTCAGTAGGACAAAGGCACAGCATGGGAAGTCAGGCCCAGAGTCATCTGGGAACCTGTGCCATCAACAGAGGCTGAATGCAAAATTGGAATCAAGTATCACCTCCCAAGTACAGGAAGTATTTGTTGTTTTCAGATGAGCAGCATCCATTCCTCATTCTTCTGATAACAGTACCCCTTTCTCTTTTTGGGGAATTACCTCTCCCATTTGTAAACAGTCATGGCAGGACTGTAGATCAAGGTGCCGTGCACCTCTCCCCATATCCAAGAGGTGGGCACTAAATCCCTAGGGTAGACATATGCCCTGGGACCCAGGGAGGATGCTGAAGAAAAATACTGACATGTTTGAGCAGAAGCGGGTTTGACCACACGTCCGGAGTTGACAAAGCCAAGTGACCTTCAAGGTGAAATTAAACACCCCTCTACAAGGTCTGTTGGTTTCTCATTTAGTGAGAGCCTTTGTCCCACACAGTTGAAAGCTTCCCTGTCTTTGTAGAAAAATTCTGACACAATAGAGCCCATTTCAAACTTCCTTCCCTAATATTGGTTCTTTCGTGCATCCTTTCCACTTCATAGAATTCAGTTGTTTTGACAAACGTCTAGATGGCTAGTGATACATTTTCATCTCCTTCCAAATCCTCGCAACAGATACTCTGCTTGTAAATCAGCATGGCTTTTTTTTCTGAGGAAAAGCTTCTAAAACTTTGTTCATCTTGTGTCAGTCCCTGCAGGGTTTCTTTATTTGCCTGCTTGCTTGTTTTGTGGGGAGCAAAAGAAAAGCCTGAAATCTTGACACTCATAACCTTCAAAAATTATGAAATCCATTTACCTTCCATTTTCCCTTATTTGAATCCTTTTTCCCCCCTCTCTCTTTCTGGTTATTCTTCTAATCTCCAACACATAGATGTTACACAGAATGGTAGATATAGGTGAAAAGAAGGAAAGGAGGGAGGGAGAAAAGAGGAGAGGAAAGCGAAAAAAAGATCAAAGGAAGAAAGATTCTTACACCCCCCAGTGCTTCATAATGTAAAAACATAATAAAATATTTTATATCTTTTGGTGCATGGGTTTTTTGAGCCACACCATGCTTTGACACTAGACTTATTCATGTCAAAAGGACTCGGTCATTGTGGAAGACCATTGCTCTGGGGGATGGGGGAAGCACAGGTGCAAGTGTGCAAAATTGATGGGTGCCACTTGTTTCCTCTAAATGGATAGCGGGAGATTTGTATTTCAATATGGGCCATGAGAATAAAAGTGGTTATTTCAGGGCTACAGGAAATACCAACTGCCAGAGCCTGAGGCATCTCTCTGCCCTGCCCTTATAAATCTGAACTTACAGGACAAGAGGGGTGGATGTTCACTGTTGGATGGCCAGTTTGGCTATATGTGGAAAGAAATGAAACAGTGTGGGGGAGAAGAGGTTCTGATGAAGGTATCATTGGTTTTTCTGAGGTTTGGAGCAATAGACAGACCTCCAACTGGCAGAGGGGGAAGACTGCTTAATTTCCTACTCACTCAAAACCCTTTTAGCTCATCAGACATGTATTGGGGGTTGGCAAAATCCAGGAAGGCAAAAATGTGCAGGCACTCAAGCTTTTGCTCATAAAGGGACAAGGGAAATGGCCAACTCTGCTCTGACCAACACAACAGCTTCCCTTAGTGCCGGGCAGCTTACAGCCAATGGTGCACCACAAACCCTTCACTACCAAGTTTCGGTCCTTAGGCAGACATTATTGTTTCTTCCCTACAGCTGGGGTACTTGTGGTTACCGTAATTTCTGTATGATTTCTGTTGAGGTGTTAGCTTATCCAAGACTGTAGAAGGTGGATTTGAACTTGAAACAGGTAAATACAGGTGTGGCATCACATCAAGCAAGTGCAAAGGAGAGACATTTCTCAGACTCTTGCTACTCCAAATGTGATCTTTACACCAGCAGTGTGGGTATCACCCAGCAGTCTGTGGGAAATGCAATATCTCTGCCTCTCCCCCTCAGACCCACTGAATCAGAATCTGCATTTTAACAATATCTCTGGTGACTCATGTACATGAAAAGTTTGAGAAGCAGTAGCTTAGAACATGGAAGATCTTTGTCATACCAACAGATAAGACTTCAGTCAGGGCATTAACAAGCCAGCTGATATCCAAGCATCAACCAAATGGTCAGGAGCTACAAATGAATAGTGGTACATAAAATGTCACCTGTATCTTGAGTGCGGACGCAATTTCTGATGTGTGAGAGAACAGGCACAAACCCAGACAGCTGAGGACTACATTTTTCCCTACACTGACATTACATCATCCACTCTGACAGTCACCACAACTCTGCGATGTAAGTAGTACAGACTCTCGCACCACCCCCATCTTGCAGGTGGAGTAACTGAGGTTCTCAGAGGTAGGACAACTTTCCCAAAGGCACATGACTCTGGTGAGGTCCAGCTGGCACTTGAACGCTGATTGCCTGGTTCCAGGAAGGAGTCCTTCTACAGATGCTTCTGAGCCAGTGTGATAAGGACCAGGCTGGTTGTGTGACTGAAATGAAATCAGCGTGACGTATGCTTGAAAGGAAACAGGATTTCTCTAGTGGGGAGTTGGGAAAAGTAGATAAGCTGACATGATGCCGACAGCTTCAGATATCAGATCCCGGGTGTCTGGCTCCACAAAGAATTCACCTTCACGTTCATATCCTTCTTAGGTACAAGGGGGAGCTGATATCAACAGGCCATCCCACTGAGACCTAGAAACCATCCAGGACAACATGCATCTCTCAAATCTAGGACAGGTCCCTTCTTTTGACAATAATGGCCTATTTTTTCCACAGCAGGGTGACTAAACTCTTTCCTTCATCTCCAAGTGCAGCTGAAAAAACCCCAGATTTAGAGCTTCTTGCTGATATGAACTAACTTGAACGGAAAACCCATTGTTCAGCCTTGTTTCCTCAGTCACCTGCCTAACCTGATTGTAGTCACTTAGAGAGAAGTTCCCCACAGAGAAACTGAAGAGCTTTGCTTAAAGTAATCAACAGAGACCTTGGGGGCTGTTGCAGACCTCAGGAGACGTTTTAGCAACTGTGCCTGGGTACCTTTTCCTCCAGTCCCAATCACTCCTCCTGACATTGTCTGTAAAACTGGACCCTGATGGGCTTCAATAAAAGGGACCACATGGATTCTGAGAAAGAGGTAAGCTGGGGCAGGCTGGAGAACTAAAGGTAGGAAGATCACCATTTTGTGAGCAGAGAACCTTCGCACTTAGCTGGCCTGCCTCTTGGAGTCACTAAATTCCTGTGGGAGGTCAAGGCAGAAGAGAAAGAAGCAGAGTTCCAGGAATGATGTTCAATTAAACTAACTCAGTGTATCACTGGCTCATTTCAGCCTATCTTCAGGACAAACGAGAAAGAAAAGTCACAAGAGAGGGCATAGTATCGATTAGCGGTATCCAATCATGGACTATCTTTGTTCAATGCATCATGATATAAAACAGTAAGAAGAAAAAGAATTCACGAATATAATTTGGAAGCCCTCCTTGGCCTGTAGAATTAAGGTTGGCCAATGTTTTTCTCATACACAGAAGTGGACAGTTTCTCATCATTCCCCTCCTTCCACCCAACTCAAGATCAATGGTTTACTATGCTTGTGCTTCAGAAAGCAATATCAGCTAAGCAGAAACCACTCTAGGTGTTCCAAACAAAAGAATTGATTACAAAGGTTTGGGGGTGGATGGGAAAACAATTAGAAAGGGAGGGTTTGATAAGCAGAAAGAAGGATGATAATCAGACATCAGAAGCTGTTAATGCTGGGTGCCTGGGTGGCTCAGTTGGTTAAGTGTCTGACCCTTGATCTCAGCTCAGGTCTTGATCTCAGGTTCATGCATTCAAGCCCCACATTGGTCTCCATGCTGAGTGTGGAGCCTACTGTAAAAGAAAAAAAATTTTTTGGAAGAAAAAATAAAAACAGGTTGGATCTGTGAGCCTGCACCCAGTGTAGTGTTGGAGATACTGAGGAATCTCTTCTGGAGTTTTCAAAGGGGGGCCACCTCCTCCAGGGCTAACACTGCACAAAAAGTGCTGTCCCTGCCTTGGATGTTGGAGTCTGGAAGTAATCCACCTCTCCTGTGGCTACAACTACAGAAATTTCCCTCCTTTTCCACCCTCTGATTTCCAGCCAGTGCACCCCAAAAGGAAGCCAGCTGTCAGAGAAGCACAGGACATATAGCATGCAAATTTCCAGCCCCAGAAGTACAGATTATGTGTAGATTATGGAAGGGCTAGTATTTATAACCAGCACAGCAACCAAGCTGTCCTAGGTTGACAGCGCCACCCAATGGCAAGCCCTGGAATCGACATGACCCAATACCTTTTTCCTTCTCAAGGAAAAGGAGAGACAGTGACCTGCACGTAACTTTAAACTGTGAGCTGAATCAGGTCAGCTCCACATATGTTTGTTCAGAGCCTCAGGCCAAAGGAACAGCAGCTACCCAGGGTATGCTTTTCTATGGTGGGTCATAAGAGTGCAAGAAGGTGAGCAAAACACACAGGCATATTTGAGGTGTCTGTTTGCATCATATCTGCCAAAGTGCCATCGGCCACAGCAGGTCACATAGCCAAAACCAGTATTTCACCATTTCACTGGGTAGTCAGACTGTGCTGCAGGATAGAATATAAACATGAGTGCAACTAAAGTTCAAACGCAGAGAAGTGCACCCAAGGGAGAGACCGGTGTATGGTTTGCTGAAAACAGACTGCATGCATGCAAGGCTCAGCATGGTCCAGCATTTACTTGCAGCAAGAATGGAGATCTAGTGCACAAGCACCAGGCCTGTGCAATGTGTCAGTCCGCCATGGCCAGTGGATCTGTTCCACACCAACACAGCACTTACCCCCATTTCATGCTGCAGCGGAAGGAACCCAAACCTTCCCACTGGGGTCTGAAATACAGAAAGCCATGGGCGTGCATGAGAGCCACTGGCTCATGTGCTTAAGGAGAACAAGACTACATATCAATCTGGGAACAGAGGAAGATCTTTCTTCACAAGGCCCTAAGCCCAGCATAGACTGTGAGAACTCTGACTCTCGCAGTAAGGAAACGTTCCGGGCTCAAACCCACTCATAAGGCCAAGCTGGGGCCAAATGCCCACACACAGGAGACTGCCTTTCCCAACAGCTCAAGTCCTTGAGTAGGGAAATCCACTCCACTCACCTAGTGTACCGCAAGGTCATATGGTAAAAGAATTGTGATTACTAATCCAATACACCACAGAAGGCAGGAAAAAATCCTGTCTTTGACCCCTCTATTCCTACCTTCTAGTACAAGGTCCAGCATAGAACAGACATCAAGCAATGGTTGTTGAAATTAATAGATTATAAATGGCATGGAGTAATGTGAGGTGTGTATATAACACAGTGATTAGGAACATGAACTTAAACATCACAGGACCTGATTTCAGGGTAAAATGACACAGTGATTTCAAAAAAAGTTTGGGGGTACCTGGCTGGCTCAGTCTGTGGAGCATGTGATTCTTTTCTCTTTTTTTTTTTAAATACTTTTATTTATTTTTGAGAGGGAGGGAGGGACTGAGGGGTGGGTGGACAGAGGATTTGAAGCGACAGCTGCAAACCCCCTGCTGGGCTTGAACTCATGAACCCGTGAAATCATGACCTGAGCTGAAGTCGGACCCTTAAATGACTGAGCCACCCAGGCACAAGGGTGTGACTCTTGACCCAGTATGTGTTCAAGTCCCACATTGGGCATGGAGCCTACATTTAAAAAAAAAAAAATTATTGGACCTTTTTTTTTTAATGCTTATTTATTTAAGAGAGAGAGAGAGCATGAATGGGGAGAGGGAAGAGAGAGGAGAGAATCCAAAGCAGGCTCCACGCTGTCAGCACAGAGCCCAATGTGGGGCTTAATCCCACAAACCATAAGATCATAACCGAAACCAAAACCAAGAGTCACCTAGGCACACCAAACTTTAAAAAAAAAACAACTTTAAATAAAAATAGCTTGGGGGTGCCTGGGTGGCTCAGTCAGTTGGGCGTTTGAGTTCAGCTCAGGTCATGATGTCACGGTTTGTGGGTTTGAGTCTCACATCGGGCTCTGTGCTGACAGCTGGGAGCCTGGAGCCTGCTTCGGATTCTGTGTCTCCCTCTCTCTGCCCCTCCCCTGCTTGTGTGTGAGTTCTCTCTCTCTCTCTCTCTGTCTCAAAAATAAATAAATAAACATTAAAAAACAACCAACTTGGTAGTTTTTCTGTAAAGTTAAACATAAACCATTAAACCCAGCAACACTACTCTTAGGAATCTACCTTTAAAAAAATGAAGGCAGGGGCACCTGGGTGGCACCGTCGGTTAAGCATCTGACTTCAGCTCAGGTCACCATCTGGCAGTTCATGGGTTCCAGCCCCATATTGGCCTTTGTGCTGACAGCTCGGAGCCTGGAGCCTGCTTCAGATCTGTGTCTCCCTCTCTCTGCCCCTCCCCCACTCGTGCTCTGTCTCTCTTTCTCACAAATAACCACCAAAAAAAATGTTTTTTTTTAAAATGAAGGCATACAGCCACACAAGAACATGCATGTGAATGGTCATAGCAGAATCATTCATAACAGCTAGGAAATGGGAATAATCCAAATGTCTATCAGTTGGTAAGTAGATAAACAAATGCAGTATATCCATCCAGTAGAATACTATTCGGTATTAAAAATGAATGAGCTACTAATACTTGCAACCACATGGACGTACCGCTGGATAAATAAAAGAAGCCAGATGAAAAGACCACATATTATATGATTCCATTTATATAAGACGTCCAGAAAAAAGTCAATTCGCAGAGACATACTGAAGATTAGTGGGTTGCCTGGAGCTACAGATGAAAATGCAGATTGCATTCAAATGAGCACAAAGGGATCTTGTGGAGGGCAAATGGAAATTTCTAAAACTGGATTGTAGTGATGGTTGCACACATTGTAAAATTTACTAAAAATCACTGAGCTGTACATTAAAATGGATGAATTTTGACAAAGTAAAATAAGACCTGGGTTCAAATCCTGGCCCTACCACTTACTATCCATGTGACCGAGAGTGAGTTGAATAGTCCTATAACCTCTGTGAGTCTCCATTTCTGTAAAATGGGGACTTAACCGAGGATTGTTGAGAGATCGATGAGATAATGCATGTGGTACCCTCAACACAGGGCCTGACAGGTGTCTGAGGAGCTGTCATGGAGTTTCTAGCACCTTTTGCTTTTAGGGAAATCACTTCCACTCAGATCCACCCCAAGTCCAAGGCCCAATCTCACTTTCTGTTTAAGTTGCTGGTTCCCAGATCCCCCCAGGAATATGTCGATCTCTGCCTTGTCCCAAGTCCCTGGTACAAGAATTACTCAGAATATTTCTGGGCCAGAAATAAAAGTATGTCAACTTCACCTACTACACTGCTCCAGAAATTGAAGCTTTTCCAGAATGTTATACTGACATGAGAGAACCCCTGACCAAATATAGACACCTCTTCTTCACCTTTTATTTCACTTTTTTTTTTTGTTTAATGGAAAAAAAAAAAAAAAAGAAGAACCTTGGCTTAGCGAGTCTGGGCTGCCAGGAGCTGACAGATATTCTAAGCAAGTTGCAGGAAACATCCCAGCCTTTGCAATGAACCTTTGGGGAAGGAACAGCCACTGAGAATGTGATTCACTTTGATGACAGCTTCCTGATGAGGGCTCGAACCAGCTGGAGGGTTGGTCAATTTATGACTTCACAGAAGACTCAATAAAAGTCATAAATAAAAGGGCATGTGGATGTGAGTGCACCACACGAAGTCGGGAGGTCCCAGACGACAGAACACAAGGCCAGTAACTCTGATTTGGCTCAAGGTTTATCACTGACGCAATGAAAGGTACAGACCCCGTATGCCAGCCATGCTTGTCGCCCGATGGAAACAGATTGTGCCTAAGGACTAGGGGAGCCATTTCTCAGATTCCTCGGGCCGTGGATCTGTGGATAGGGAGGTGAGGAAAGGCCGCCTTCCCTAATAAAATAAACCCTGGTGCCTCCAAGCTTGACCCTCTTTAAGGATTCTTCTAGGAATGAACAACTGGATGTCTTACCTCCCCAGACTGCCTGACTGTCCATTCAATCTGCTCTTGAAAACCAAATGCTTTGTGTTCACATACAACACAGAATAGCTTCAGAACAGGCCACCTGTTGTACTTCCATTCACTCATATAATAACCCTTATTACTATTATTGCTGATGTCAATAAAATTGATTCTGAGCTGACTTCATCTCCTGAAATAATACGGACATCAAGTCATTGTTGTGATGGTGAGGGCCACATGAGATAGAGTGAAAAATAAATAAAGAAACAAGCTTCTCAGCACATGCCTGGCACATAGCAATCCTCCAGAACATGCGGCTGTGGAATTTCTCACTATCCAAACACTTTTCCATGAAAAGATTTAAAACTCACACAGCAGTGTTATGGAGACTTTCTCTCATGTGGAGGATGTACGATGTACTAGATACACACACACACACACACACACACACACACACACACACTTTGGGATACTTTATATCTACTTTGTAGATGTGGCTGCTATATAGATGTAGATTATATAGATGTAGATTCTATATAGAGAGAGCCAGATAGTATACAGTGAGGGGACAGGCATGATATGCTAGAGGGTGGTCAGGAAAGTCCTCCCTGTTAAAGTGACATTTGAGTAGAGTCCTGAGTGAAGTGACGGAGTGGGCCATGTGGATATCTGGGCAAAGGGCATTCTAGGTAATGGGGGCAGCAAGTGCAAAGGCCCTGGGGTGGGATCTATCACAATATATTTGAGAGTTGAACAGTCATCGATGTGCAGGAGTAGAGTGAGCAAAGTAGGTCAAGGGAGTAATACCAGACAAAGCCAAATGTCAGGAGCTAGGGCCTACAGGGCAAAGAGTTTGGGTTTTACCCTAAACGTGATGGAAAAGGCAATCAAGCATTTTCACCTGAGGAGTATCGTGATTGGATTTACTCCCTCGAAGGACCAGTGAGGCTACCATGTGAAGGGTAGATCATGAAGAGGCAAGGGAGGGAGCAGGAAAGAATGGCTAAGAGGCTATTGGAGTTGTCTAGGCTGGTGACAATGCGGCCCTGAACTGGGGCAGTGGTGGGTGGATCTGGGCCCCACTTTGGAGGTAGAGCAGACAGAACGAGCAGAGGCAGTCGGAGGACTGGGTGGCAGGGTGTGCAAGTGGGAGGAAGGGAAAGGGAGCAAAGATGACTCCTGGCTCTTTGGTGAGCACCCTGGGAGGAGGATAGAGCCATTCACTGAACAGTAAAGACACAAGAGAAATATTTGGGCTGGAGAGGGTGGGGGGCCAGTGGTGAAATGGGAAATGTTCTGAGTCTGGGTCACACTTTAAGCCATGTCAGTCATTAAAAAATTATAAATAAAAAAATAAAATAACCCATATCAGTCATTTACACCTCGATGGAACTAATTAATAACATCTCCTATTAATTGGGGCTTTTCAGTTCACAAGAAACTTTCATTTTTACTATATTGTACATGACATATTACATAGTAAATAGCATATATAGTGGGTATGGTATATTATACAGATAAAAGTTGCTTAAATACAGCATACATTACATACCATACCTTATTAAATAAAGTGCATATATTACATAGTATATAATATTATAATAGTATAGTATCTATATTATACAAATCTAGGTAACACATGGTGTATTATTTATTATACTAATAATATATTATGCTCAATATAGCATGTAGTATCTCTATTATAGTGTGTGTTGTATGGTGTAATATATCATTTATATTATATATTACATTATATACAGTATATATTATAGCATATATAGTATATATTATAGCATATAAATAATATATAGCATGTATGATATATGTGCTATTCATGTTACATAGTATATATGATAAAGAGAGCACGTATCATATAAACTAGTGCTTATATGCTATAGTGTATATTATATAAACTGTAATATATAATATGCAGTATGCTATGGTATATTTTATATATATATAATATGCTAGCTATTACAGAGTATATTATACATATAGTACATTATGTATAGGTTATTATTTATTATCTCTTTAGGCCTTTAAAGCCTCCAACCTTCCCCCTAATTTCTCTCCCCCACCAAACTGGGAGAAAACAGTCTCAGAGGAGGAAATGACTTTCCCAAAGTCTCAGAGGTGGCAGAACGAGAAGCTGGGGCCCATAGAATTCCACTTTGCCTACATTGATTGCTGTATAAGCTTCAGACCTTTTCACGAGAAAAGTCTTGATGGTAAGAAATTTCTGCCCTTATTTATAGAATGTAAATATGCTCCAGATACTATGCCAAGAACTCCTAAATTGTATCTCATTTAACCCTCCCACTGAAACTACCTCTGAGGATATATTTTGTCATGGTTATCTTTCCACAGATGAGAAAACTGAGATTCTAATAGATCGGGGACCTTGCCCAAGGTCACAAGGTTGATGAGGAATAAACCCCCACACACACACCCGAGCTCTTCACTCACCACAAGGAGGTAACTGAATAGAAAAGCCCAAATGCCGGTTACATCCGTTCAGCTGCAGGAATCCGGGTGTAGCTTCTGCTAAACCTGTGGAAAGAAATGTACAGTTTTCATGTGACTCTTCCCTTCTGAACTATGTCATCTGTAGTGAGAGAGATCTCCAATTTGGGCTTCAGTGCACTGACTATGTTGCACAGCTACACCCCCTTGTTGGGGGAGCGGGGCGGGGGGGATGAAAATCACTAAAACTGAGCCTGACAAAGAAATGACTAGCACGCAGTCAGCGAGGATGGAGTTGAAGCCCTCAAAGGTGGAAATTACATAAACAGCAGCCTAGATTCCTAAAATGTAGATTTCTCCTATCCCAGTTCTTCAAAAGCTCCAGACGCTTGAAGGAAAATACCTCTAAGTAGACATTTGTTACTTATTTTTCTCTCGTTGCCTGTGCAAACATCCTCCTAAGCTGCACATTTCTCTTATCTTTTTCCTCTCTTCTCTATCACACCAGTTGCCTGGAGCCCTTATTTCTCCATTTTTTTCATCGCTCAAAATTGCACAAAGCTTTCCCAAAGCATTGGTCTGTCGAAACTCATGTATAGTCTGAGATCCTAGCTAGAATTGAGAGGAAGATGAGAAGGAGAGGAGGCAGCGGGGAGCAAGAGCCTGAGTCTAGCCCAGAGAGCCCAGGAAAATGGGCTTTTGCTCAGATAGGTTAATAACATGTGGGTTGCATGAATTTTAAGAACAGGGAAATGTCGCTTTCTAGAAGAACATAGTCTCAGAAATGGTTCCAACAGTTCTCCCCGACATATGTGAATAGAAAGCTACCAGCTCTGGGGGGTAAAGGAGGCCAGGAGCCAACATTTATTGAGCCCTTACTGTGTACCAGGGCACATTTCCCTAATCCCTATAGCAACCCTAAGTGAGAGATAGTATCACCCCTTTTTGGGGATTGGAAATATAAGTGTTTGTAAGCACTATAACAGCAGGGATTTTGTCTGTCTTTTGTGCCCACATCAGCAGCAGGATGCCCATTGCATAGCAGGTGCTCAGTAAATATTTGGTGAAGGAATGAATGAATGGGTAAACGAATGAATGAATAGACCAACACTTACGGAAATATAGTGTATAGGAAAAATAAAGAACACAACATTGGAGTTGGAGAGGCCTAAGGCAGGATTAGATGCAATAATGCTGATTAGATGAGGTTATAAAGTACTTGTAATCAAGCCCTCTATAAATGGTAGCTGTCTTTATTGTGGTATCATGACAATCAAATCTACACTTGAATTAAATTAATGTTTGATGATGATGAAGAAGAAAGAGGAGGAGGAGGAGGAGGAGGAGGAGGAGGAGGAGGAGGAGGGGAAAGAAGAGAAGATAGGGATGGTCTCAGAAGTTATCAGTGGAAAAAAAGATCCTGCCTTGAAATCTTGTAGAAGATGTGAAAACTTGCCAGCGGCCGCCCAATATATTCTTTTTGAATTAGATCAGTCTCTGTAAGGGCTGCCACCTGTCTTGAACTTTCGAGGGACCCAGAATTCAGAATTCTGGCTCCTCCTTTCCCTATTCCAGCCAAGTGCAGTTGGATGAAACATTTATTCCTTCCTCTAGATCCACGTTGGGAATGACTTTTGAAAGTTTGCATTTGGTCTCTCTCTCTCTCTCTTTTTTTTTTTTGTTGTATTTTATTTTTTAATGTAATTTATTGTCAAATGGCTTACATACAACACCCAGTGCTCATCCCACCAAATGCCCTCCTCAATGCCCATCACCCACTTTCCCCTCTCCCCCACCCCCACCCATCAATCCTCAGTTTGTTCTCTGTACTTAAGAGGCTCTTATGGTTTGCCTCCTTCCCTCTCGGTTTGTAACTGTTTTTCCCTTCCCCCTTGGTCTTCTGTTAGGGTTCTCAAGATCCACATATGAGTGAAAACATGATCTCTGTCTTTCTATGACTGACTTACTTCACTTAGCATAATACCCTTCAGTTCCATCCATGTTGCTGCAAATAGCAGGATTTCATTCTTTCTCATTCAGGTAGTATTCCATTGTATATATAAACCACATCTTCTGTATCCATTCATCAGTTGATGGACATTTAGGCTCTTTCCACAATTTGGCTATCGTTGAAAGTGCTGCTATAAACATTGGGGTACAAGTGCCCCAATGCATCAGCACTCCTGTATCCCTTGGGTAAATTCCTAGTAGTGTTATTGCTGGGTCATAGGGTAGGTCTATTTTTAATTTTTTTAGGAACCTCCACACTGTTTTCCAGAGCAGCTGCACCCGTTTGTATTCCCACCAACAGTGCAAGAGGGTTCCCGTTTCTCCACATCTCACCAGCATCTATAGTTTCTTGATTTGTTCATTTTAGCCACTCTGACCGGTGTGAGTCTCTTTACAGGCATGCCACACAGAACATATCCAAAATGTCTGGATTGGATGTTTCTCTGATATACTGGTTCTCAACGTATGCTTCGCAAACCAGCAGCATCAACACCAGGTAGGAACTCATCAGAAATGTGAATTCTTAGAGCACCCTGGACATCCTGAATGGGAAGCTCTGAGGGTGACGCCCAGCCATCCGTGTTTCCACAAGCCATTCAGGTGATCCTGATGTCCATGCATAGGTTTTCAGAACTGCTGCCCAAATGAAAGGCAATTAGGGGAGCCCCAAACTGTCCTCTCCATTTAGTGTGTGGCAGGTCTCTGATCTTCAAAGGAGAGGAGTAGGCAGAAGCAGGTTTGCTGGGGAACAGGTGTCTTCTGTAGCAAAGGGGAAGAACCAGAAAACTCTTGCTCAGTCAACCCCCAATCCTGAACATCTACTATGCCCCAGGAGCTGTGCTAAGTGCCAGGAAAACCATGGTGAACAAGATGTATGATTCCAGCTATCCAGGATCAAACAATGGGTGAGAAGGACCAGAAGCTCACACGCATCACACCGGCAAAGATGGAAAATCTGACAAAACCAAATTCTGGAGAAACAGGAAGCCTCGTGGGTGGATGGTAAGAGTGTACATTGGCACATCCACTCTGCAGAGCAGTTTGGTGACACCTAGTTGAGCTGGAGATGTGCCAACTCTACAGCCTACCAGTTCCGTTCCTGAGTATATACCGTAGGACGGCAGAAGCTCCATCACTTTTCACGAGGAGAGATGTCCAGGAGTGTGTATAGCAGCACTGTTTATGACAGAAGAAAGCTGAATGCCCACTTACAGGAGAATGGGTAAGTAAATCGTGATACGGTTGTCCAGTAGAATGCCATCGTAACCAGTAGTAGTAACAGCAGTAGTGAAATAAGTGAATAAATGGAATAAGTGAAACATAATTTTGATAAATTGAAAAAAATCATAATAGTGGGGAAAAAAGCTAAATCATGAAATGATATGTACAGCAGGATTCTACTCAAAGTTTTAAAACATGCAACACAATACTACATGTTGATAACAGATCATTCATACACAATGAAAAGTATAAAAATATGCATGGAGGGGCACCTGGCTCGTTCAGTCAATGGAGCCTATAACTCTTGATCCTAGGGTCATGAGTTCGAGCCCTAGGTTGGTTGTGGAGATTACTAAAAATAAGAAATAAACTTAAAAAAAATTTAATGTACATGGAATAAAAAATGCATTCTGAGGATAAAGATCATCACTGGGAAGGGAGAGAGAGACAAAAGAAAAGGCACAGGACTGAGATGGGGTCCAGCGGGATGAGATTGTATTTGTTATGCTACATTTCTTAAGCTGAGTGAAGCATAAATGGTTGTTCACTAAATCAGCCCACAGTTTTTTTGTGTGTACCTGGAATAGCTCATAATGGAATAATTTTACATAAGCCACTGCAAGTAGTTAGTAAATAATTATAAATGTGGAAAGCACCATGAAGAGACGACAGGCTGTCATAAGAGGAGACATAACAAATCCCTTTATTTCAACCTTGATTTTTACTTGCCTTCTTGAAAGTCTTACTGTCAGCTGCAACCAGTCATAAATTAGATTTCATTTTTGCTTGTCTATATTCTTTGATTTTCTGACCAAGGAAATAAACCATTTGGATTTCGAGATATGTAATTGATATTTTTGATGGGGGCAGTCAAAATCATTTACAAAAGTTTCTTGGGCATTTCAATGTTCTATATGTCTAACACATACTTGTAAGTATAGACACATTAGATGGTGAGTAGGAAATTCTGGGAGGATCTACATCAAGAAGTCAGCAGCCCTTATTTCTGGTGGGAGTATTAGAAATTTGTATTTGCATCTTAAAGTGACTCCTCATGTTTTCATCAACTCATCCCTTTCTCTTCTTTCGTCTGGAACAAAAACCTTCCTTCTTATGGGAAACCTATTCCTTGTATTTCATAGGTATTTCAAACCTATTCCTTGTTTCCACCTTCCCGGCCTCTGGCTCACTAACATGTCTAATCAGAACATTTCATTTGTAGCCACAGGGATTGGCTGATTGGCTCAAGGATGCACATGTGATACATGCCCAGCCAATCATATCCCTCCCTGAGACTCTTCTTTCCAGTATGGTTCTTCAAATGATGGGAATTAGTCTAGAGTTAGTCGTGTTTACTTTTAGACCTCTTCTGCCTGGAATAGGCAGAAGAAATGGAGAAATGAATAGAGTGAGCAAGACAGCACCTTGCCAGGATTGAGCCCTGGATGTAGCCCTGCCTGACTCATCCCTGGAACAACATCCTTGTATTGATACATTCTCTTGAATCACCTACACCAGGTTGGGATTGATTTCTGACACTTGAAGCTGAACATGTTCTGACTTTTACACTTCTATTTTGTTCCCCTCTATTTTCTACAATTTCCACAATGAGCATGCATCACATGTAGAACATGTTTCAGAATTGAAGAAGAAGAAGAGGAGGAGGAGGAGGAGGAGGAAGAAGGAGGAGGAGGAGGAGGAGGAGGAGGAAGAGGAGGAGGAGGAGGAAAGGAAGGAAGGAAAGAAACAGCACATCAGTGTTTATCTGCAGAGGGCTTGCTCACAGACGCTTTCCCTCTAAGGTGTAGGCCAAGCCCACCTAATTTGGAGGAGGCCATGGCTTGCTTCTGGCCCATGACCCCCACTGGCTCTTCTGAGGTCTCCAGGCCTGATTCACTGCTTCTTGTTTAGAAGCAGTTCTTTCCCCCTAACCAACAAATTACTGAAAAATCCACCTTTTCCAGCATTCCCCGTTGGTCCCTGCTTTACAGTGATAATCAGTATAAAGTTGGGTGTCTCTTTCCCTGTGGGAGAAAAATTCTATCACGGCATGAAGTGGAGCAGAGTGTGGGTGGCTTTAACAGGGAGGTAGGAAAGCTTATGTAAGTGACATTATTATATGTGATTATATCACCAGGGTAGGAGAAACTCATTCATATTTGGGTGTTATACCCACCATTAAGTTTTAGGCTTATGTGAAATAAAATGATGAAGAAAAGCCATGTTCTCTCTCCTTTGCCCAACCCCAGAATAACATCAACACTTATTCAGCCTTACTTGGTCTGGGCAGTGTTCTAAGCACCTTCCATATACTAAATCCTCATAGCAACCCCATGAGGGGAACTGTCCCCATTTTACAGACAGGCAGACTGAGCTACAGAGATGTCCCAACTTTCCCAAGATCCCGTAGCTGGAAAATGGGGGAGCCAAGACTCCAACCCATGCCGTTCATACCCCACATCCACCTTCTAAACCTCTCAGATAAGTCAACACTGAAGCTCTGTACAAAACCAAAATCAACCAGTCAGATCTCTCAGTTTGGTCAAACACACCATAAATTTGTCAGCAAGAAGGGGGAAAAAACCCACCCAAACTATTTTTGTTTTCTTTTAATTAAATTGACTCCCTGGCTGTTGCAAACCCAGAATATCAGGAACTGTTACAGACAACCTTGTGCGTATAAGGCAGAGATTTCAAACTGGAGGGCAGTAAACCAAATTCAGCCCACAGATGTGTTTGCTTTCGCTGGATCCAGCCATTTTTCAAAATGTTTTAAATAGAGCACGTACTCTTGAGTTTATCACAGTCCCCACCACTGCCTAAGGTATTAGACTTGGTCCACTCGCTTACAGGGAGGGGATCTGAATTAGCAGCGTCTGGTCTAGGGAATGCTTGGTAACAAAAAGAAAACTCTTTTGTTGACTTCAAAAGAGTATTTGGGTAATAATAATAATAGCTAAAATGTGTGGAGTCCTTACTCTATGCCAGATCTCATATGAAGTGCCTTGCTTCATTTGATCATAACCAGTCTTGTGAGAGGTTATGGGTGTGGTAACCACGAGAGGGCACCCGCTGGACCTGAAATCTACCCACCTCATCAGTGATAGAGCATAGCAGGGAAACTAAGGCAGGCCCAGTCCTAGAAAACACAGGACTCCTCTGACAGCCAACTTGGGACACCTCGACCTTTTTCACACTATGCCGTTCAGACGTTTCCACCCAACCCTCTCTCCTTCCCTCGGGGTCAGACTTTCATCGCAGTCTGACTTCTGTCACATAAATGTTCCACCTAATGAAGTCCTTGCACGTTGCTTCCCAGAGCCTCTTAGAGGACCCAGAGTGACACCGGGGCTCTCCCAAGATCACACAACTAGCAAGTGACAGAGCCGGGATTTCAACCAGGTCTACCCAACACCACGAGCCAGAGTTCTGAACGATCATCTCAGACCCAACTTGGCCATGGCTCCTATTTTCTCAAACTTCTTGGTTCAAAGTAACCAGAAATCACAATCCGGACCCCAAAGTGGCCAGGGGCAAGAGGGAGAGTTTCAGACCCCAGGGTTGCCGTCGAGTACTAGGAAAGAGCGTCGGCTACTCAGAGCTCAAGGAAGGAGGCACAGGCGACTGGAAAAGGGACATAGTTCTACGCTGCTCTTTTCCCACGGCCCTGTGGGAGACATGGTCCCGCAATACAAGAGCAAGCACTGGACTGAAACTCTGGGAGTGCACCCAGCCTACCCTACAGAGATGTGTCAGCAGCAGGCGGGAGTTGTGACGCAGGGCTCTGGAGCCCATGGAGCATGTTCGTGTCTACCATTATGACATTTGATCCTTAGGTGTCATCATTATATGTGTAAAATCTTTTCACTTTGTTAAATCATTTGCATGTTTAATTGCACCCTTGCGAACCGAGGTGAAATTCACTTTATTAATCATCACTAAATAAACCCCTGCAGCTACTCCACCCCACACGGCTTGGTGTTACACCCGCCTGGTGGGAGTGTCCTTACAGCTTTACTTGTGCGGTCCTCTTCAACACCATCCTTGGACTGCTCTGCCCAGAGTAAATCTTCCCCGGCAATCACACATCCTCTCCTTGCTCCTCCAGACCAGCAGCTTGGGAGAGCGACTGCCTCCAGCCTTGAGTGTCCCTCACAGTCCTCCACACCTGCCTCAGGGTCTGGTTCCTAGCTCAGACTGTTCTCAGACACACGCTTCCCATTTGGTAAGAATCCATCCTTCAATGGTCCCATGATTTGGTGTCACTTTATTTTGTGAACTCTTGCATATTACAAGAGAAAACATGATCTACCTTCTTGAACCTACAGATATTTAGGCCCAGAAAGTTGATATAACTTGCCCAAAGAGATCTCTTAATCTGCCATCCACAGTCTTCCCTCCATTCTCTCAACTGCCAAGACAAACATTCTAACGCCCAAATCTGAGCTTACAATCTTCTGTTTAAAATCTGACAATGATGCCCCATAACCTGTGCCTGTTCCAGTCCTTTGTTTTCCCCAGTAGGACACACATGACAGGTGACATTCATGTGAGCAGTACACTCTTTGGGTGTACAACGGAGGAGGTGGGATTGTAATTCCCAGCATACCTACCAACCCCATCTCTTTCTTTCTCTCTCTTCACAGAAGGACAGGAGAGAAACATTATCAGGGACATATGTCCACATTCATTTTATGTTTCCACTTAGTAAATTGTTGAGAAGGTTCTTTCCAAGAACGATTATCACCCATAAAATGCTTCCCAAGGGGATGCTGCAAACTGACTTTAAGACTTGGACCCAGAAGCTAGTAGGTGCTCAGTAAATGTGGGTTGAATAAATAAAGGCATGAACAGCAGAAAATGGGAGATAGTGGGGTACAGTGGGCTACCAGACTGTGGCCTAGAGACGGTGAGGAATTGCTGCCTTTATGAAGTACCCAATGACATCAAGTGTTGGGTTTGTAGGACCCAAGCAAACTAAGGCTCAGGGTCCCATTTCCCCAACTGTGGTCACTCAAGAACCGCCATCTATAGATGTGTCATATCTGAGTTTTACCCACACCATTATTTGCTTCACAGATTTATAAAAAAGCAACTCTCACTTCTAAAAAACTAAATACGTTTATTGAAAAATGGAAGCTTTGTAACACTCTTGTAAAAGGAAAACCAATATCATTTGTCATAAGTTGTAAGCAACCATAAAAAATAAATACAGTGAAGACCTCCCCAAAAACTCAAATTTTAAGCAGAGTTCTCTGCTGAGAGCTCTGAGAGGCCTGCTGTCTCTTTACTAAAATAAAAGGGAGAAGGGCAGAACAGTGTTACAGCCACACTGCTATCAAATTGAGATATTCTCCTTGGTGCAACCAAGTTACAAGAGAACCAAAATGGGGCTGATGCGTCCCAGACGAGACTTGACTTGAGCACTGGTACGGCCTTAGTGCAAGCCACCATTGCCCCCTAACTCAAAGTGATCCAGGATCAGCAGCCTTGGTACCACCTGGGAGCTTGTTAGAAACGCAGGCTCCACTCTACGGCCATACCACCTTGAACGCGCTCCGTCTCTTCTGATCTTGGAAGCTGAGTAGGGTCAGGCCTGGTTAGTACTTGGATGGAAGAAATGCAGGCTCCAGGGTCAAGGCCCAGAGGCCATGTTTAACAAGCCCTGCAGGTAGGTGATTCCAACGCAGGCTTGAGTTCGAGACCACTGCCCTAGATTACAACCACCTCCCATAGGGTCTACCTGAGTCCACTCTGTCCCCCACCCCACACCCACCAACATTCCCTTCTCCGCACAACCACCAAAGTGATCTTTCTAAAATCATAAATTATACCATCTCATTTCCCTGCTTAAACTCTCCAAAGATTTCCACTGGGCTTAAAATAAAATCCAAAGTTCTTCCTTTTCCTGCAAGGGTCAGAGGCTAACCCCTACTTCCCTCTCTAAAACCTATCTCTTACTACTCTCTTTCCTGGAGCTATGCTTCAGACACTCTGACCTTCTTAAAAGTCCTTCAAATGTCCCCAAGAACACTCCTGGCTCAGGACCTTTGCACATACTATTCTCTCTGCCTAGAAAGCCACTTTGCTAGCATTCCCATGGTTCACTCCCTTGCTTCATTCAGTCCTTAATCAAATGCTACCTCCTCAGGAAGCCCCAGACCAGCCCATCAAAAGGCTGCCCGTCTTAGGGTGACCAACTGGGATAATTTATCTGGTGACCAACTTATCCCAGTTGGCCCAGGACTGTCCCAGTTTTAAAACTGAAAATATGGGGCACCTGGGTGGCTCAGTTGGTTAAGCACCCAACTTCATGAATTTGAACCCCACGTTGGGCTCTGTGCTGACAGCTCAGAGCCTGAAGCCTGCTTCAGATTCTGTGTCTCCCTCTCTCTCTGTCCCTCCCCTACTCTCTCTCTCTCTCTCAAATAAAATAAACATTAAAAAAAATATTAAAACTGAAAATCCTATGTGCTGAGAACCTCCCTCCATCCCCAGCAAATTGGGACAGTTATTCACCCTACAAATATCCATCACTCCCTGCTGCTTAACCACACTTTGTTCTTCATCATATAGTCTGTCCATGTCTTTCTCCTTCACTAGACTATAAGGCCCACGAGGTCAGGGAGCTTGGGATATTTGTTCACGGCTGTATTCCTGGCACCTAGAACATTGCCTGGCACACAACTGGCATTTAATTAATACTACTTGACAAAAACATCGGAGGAATGACCGTCCTGGCCTATTTAACCTATTGCTTACAGTTCAGCTGTCTCTACTGTTTGGCTGCAATGAGCGAGGCTTTCTTCAGATTTAGAATTATGCCCTTGGGCTAGATTACCAGCCATGGTTTTATTGGGCCAATGAGAATGCCCATGTTTAAGGTTTTGAAAGCCAGTGCCAAACTGTTTTCTAACAGGGTCAGACCCCCTGCATCCAGTGTTCCTGAGTCTACCTTGCTCCATGCTGGCCAAAGCTAGCATTATCATTGCTAAAACCGTTATGTGGCAAATGTAGCTGTTTGTGGTTTGCATTTCTTTGTTTGCTAGTTAGGCTGATCCTTCCCCCATGTGCTCAGGTAAGTTCATTTCATCTTTTTCCAGTTATCTGTCCACACCCCTTTGCTTGTCTTTCTACCCGGTTTCAGGACTTGTCTCACGGACCTGAGTTCTCTGAAAAATAAAGATATTAGCCCTTTCCCCTCATACATTGAAGGCTTACTTCTTTGCATTTGCTGATCTCTGTGCTCTGTCATATCCCTTCACATTTCTTTACTCTCCTTTTACCTGTTCATACCTCAGTTTGCATTTCTCATTTCACTTGGTTTTAGGCATTTTTCATAGCTAACTATTGAATATCTACTTAGGGGAAGTCTCTTAAGTCTTCCCATCTCACTCAGAGAATAAGATACATTTCTTAAAATCATCTACAAGGCCCTTCATGACCTGCCTCTCCCTTTCCCTTGCCCTCCCTGCTATCACTTCTCTGACCTCAGTTCCTACCATTCTGCCCCTAGATCTCTCCGCTCCAGACAACTTCAAACATACCAGCCATACTCCCACCTCAGGACCTTTGCACATGCTCTTTCTTCTGCCCAGAAGACTCTTTCACCAGGTATCTGCGTACTCCCTAACTCCCTCAGGTCTTTACTCCACTGTCATCTCAATTAGTCCTTTCCTGATCACCTTATCTCAAATTTCAGTCCCTGTAGTAGACAGAATAATGCCTTCCTTAGAAGATGTCCACATCCTGTTCCCAGGAACCTGTGAATATGTTACCTTCCTTCCATAGCAAAAGGAGAGATTGCAAATGTTGCAGATGTGATTAAATAAGGATTCTGAGATAAGGAGATGGCCTGGGTGAGCCAAATAGAAACACAAGGGTACTTATAAGAGGCAGGCAGAAGAGCCAACGTCAGAGAAGGATATATGACAAGGAAGCAGGGGTTGAAGTGATGCACGGCCAAGAACCAAGGCATGCGAGTATCCTTTAGAAGCTGGGCAAGGAAGGAAATGGATTCTCCCCTGGAGCCTCCAGGAGGAACTCAGTCCTGCAGACCCACTGCAGACTTCAGACCTCCAAAACTGTGAGATAATAGATATGGGTTGTTGGGCTCCTGGGTGGTTCAGTCAGTTAAGCCTCTGATCTTGGTTTTTGCTCATGATCTCAAGGGTTTGTGGGATCAAGCCCTGCATGGGGCTCTGTGCTGACAGCTTAGAGCCTGCTTGGGATTCTCTCTCTCCCTCTCTCTCTCTCTCAGAATAAATAAGCATTAAAAATAATAAATAAATAAACAAAACATAAGGGTTCTTTTAAGCTGTCACATTTGTAGTAAGTTATCACAGCAGCCATAACGAACTGATACAGTCCCCAATAACTCCCATCCACCTCCTGCTTTCCTTATTTCTTCTTGGCATTTGTCACTAAGCTCCTATAATTTTATATATTTCTCTTTTTTACTTTTGCCTTCCCCAACAGAATATAAATTCCTTGAGGACAGGGGTTGTTGTCTGTTTTGTTCACAGTGCCTGGCACACATCAGAAATTCAATAGAAGGAAAGCAGATGCAGAAAGCTTCTGTCCCCCTGTCTAATAGAAACTCTTGGTTAGCTGAGGTTGCTGGAAAGTCATCAGAGTCAAAAGGCCACTGTGGGGAGAACTAGGTCTTGAAGGAGATAGCAGGCACTGAAGGAAGATGAATCTGATATTCTAGAGAACTCAGGGTCACTCCATCCTTCACCTTCCAAACATGTGAGCCACGGGACACAGACAAAGCCTGAATTCCAGACAAGGACTTCCTGGGTTCATATTCCAGCTCAGTTCTGTCCAATAAAATTGTATTGCAAATGAGTTACATTGTTTTAAATGTTCCAGTAGCTACATTTTAAAAGTTTGTTAAGAGGTGAAATTAATTTTTAATAATATGTTTTGTTTGGCTTAATAGATCCAACATATTATAATTTCAACATGTAATCAACATTAAAAAAATTATTAATGAGGAGCGCCTGGCTGGCTCAGTCAGAAGAGGATATAACTCCTTATCTCGGGGTTGTAAGTTCGAGCCCCACGTTGGGTATAGCAACTGTGACAAAAATAAGTAAACTTTTAAAAAATTATTAATGAGATATTTTACATTCTTTTTTTCATATATGCTAAGTCTTCTAATGCCCATGTGTATTTTACAACAGTTTTAATTTGGATGTTAAATTTCCAACAATTGAAGTGAAATGGAATCCCACTAAAACAATCAAGTCGTTTTCACAGAAAAATACACTGCTTCAGTTTTTCAATGAAATGTTAGGGTTAGATATGTTAGTTAGGGTTAAGTAAAATTTTAAATTCCCTCCCGTCTTCACACTAGACACATTTGCTGTGTTCAAGGGCCACATGCAACCAGTGGCTGCCATCTTGGACAGCAATGACCCCACAGGACAAACACATGCAGGCAATGTGGCCTTGTACACCTTTTATTTAGATGCTCTCTGAAACTCCTTCCATCACCTACAGAACAGGTGATGAAAACAGTAGTTATTTTTAAGGGTTAAATGAAGTTATGGGTGGGAAGTACATGGTACACAGTAAACACTTAATAAACTTAGCTATTTTGACTCTGGGGCAATGTCTTATCTTTCCAAGGGAGGAGCCCCTGCTTAAAAAGAAAGAGGCTGACCTACTACGTGCCTGCCCTGAACTTCAGCCGTTCATCTCAAACTTCACAAGCCTTCGAGGTGGGAGCCATCACCTCCACCAGGCCCACACCCCTGACCCGCCTCTCCCAGGCTGATGGAAGGAGCCAGGCTCCCTCTGGGGGTGGGAAGATGGCTGTCTAACAGAAACCCTCTCGGGAAATGTGGCTCTGCATTTCAGTTAACCTTCAAAGCCCTCTGCCTGGGAGGCTGTCTGCTGGCCTTCCTGCTCCTTTGCCCTCTGTCCCTCACGTCTCCCTTCATCCAGCTATGCCTCCCTTCCTCCCTCTCCCCCTTTGCCAGAAGACTCTGGAGCTGTTTATCCAGTCCGTTTAGACCCCACCAAAGCCTAGCCTCAGAGATTTTTCAACATGGTGCTCTTATCATCAGTCAGCTGTCAACTCGAGAGCAAGAACCAAAACTGTGAATATCCATTCACAGCTCCGTCTCCAATACCAGAACACCATAGTAGGTGCTGCACAAGTAGTGTATATGTATATACATTTTTAAAAGTTTTTTTAATGTTTATTTATTTTTCAGAGAGAGATAAACAGAGTGCAAGCTGGGGAGGGGCAGAGAGAGACAGAGAGAGAGAGAGAGAGAGAGACAGAATCTGAAGCAGACTCCAGGCTCTGAGCTGTCAACACAGAGCCCAATTCAGGGCTCAAACTCATGGACCGCGAGATCGTGACCTGAGCTGAAGTCACGATCGTGACCTGAGCTTAACTGACTGAGCCACCCAGGCGCCTTGTATCTACATTTCTTTAAATGTAATGACACTGAGCCCCTTTCAGACCCATGAAAACTTGCATGTTGCTTCCTAAGGGTCAGGGCCAGGATGAGGGTGAGGCAAATGAGGCCCTCTCCTATGGGTGCAAGATTTAAGAGGGCACCAAAAAACCCAGTCATCAAGATAAAGAATATTTTGGTGCAATATTCCAAAAAAAAAAAAAGAAAACAATAAAAAGGAATGCAGAACTATCCCTGATGACAATAAAATCAAAGTTTTAAATAAAGACAGGGCCACGATTACCCAGTTTTCCTTTTTTTTTTTTTAATTTTTTTTTAACATTTATTTATTTTTGAGACAAAGAGAGAGCATGAACAGTGGAGGGTCAGAGAAAGAGGGAGACACAGAATCTGAAACAGGCTCCAGGCTCTGAGCTGTCAGCACAGAGCCCGACGCGGGGCTCGAACCCACGGACCGCGAGATCATGACCTGAGCCTAAGTCGGACGCTTAACCGACTGAGCCACCCAGGAGCCCCTACCCAGTTTTCCTTTTGCCTCCACTTCTACAATGGCACCGCCAGGCATGGTCTACACGCTGTCCACACGAACACATTCCACCCTTATGATAACCCTGAGAGGCGAGGACTATTGTCACCCTCCATTTTCAGAGGAGGAAAAGGCGGCCCAGGGAAGTTAACTAGCCTGCCCTGGGTCATTCAGCTCTGAAGTGGCAAAGCCGGGACTTGAACCCAGGCAGTCTGAATTGAGGGACCCAGGTGCGCACTATCCTGTCTGTGGCCGCCCTGACGCAGCTCTGCCTGCTGGGTGTTATATCATTAGATCACACGCTCTGGCCAAAGCTTTGGTGGTTGAGCAGACTGTCATTCCAGTCACAGACTTGCACTGCCCCTGGGCTGGGCTCTGCAGACGCTGAAATAACTACAGAACAGTGCCTGTCCTTACAAGGGTGAGTGCAGGGCTCATCCCAACTGTTCTTAGAGGCCTGGACAAGCACTCCCTGAGGCTGGAGGAGGGCATGACTCATTCGGTTTTAGCCAGGAGGTCACTTGAAACGCAGAGGCATTTCCTGTCTCCCTGTCCTGCAGCAAGTGACGCACCTTTGACAGATGAGCAAGAGGTTGTCACCTGGAGAACATAGAGCGGCAATGTCCCCGTTTGACATACACAGAAACTCAGGTCACAGTGATTTTTACCAAAGGCACATAACTTACGCAGGAAAGGCCACTCCGTGTATAGTGTCAGTTCTTCGTGGGTTATCAAATGACCCTACATTCTTCCCTCCAGATCCGTCATGAGCAGCGTGATGTGAGGGTGAAGAGCAGTGAGTCCGAGGCTCTGCACTTTCCAAACCGGGTGACCTTGGAAAGCCACACGGTCTCCCTAAGCCTCAGTTTCTCCATCAATAAAATGGGGATAGTGATGCCAACCCCACAGTTGTGGGGATTAAGAGAAACCAGTATATGTACAAAGTACCTAGCACAGTGCCAGGCATGTAGAAAGTGCTTAGCAAGTGGTAACTACTGTCATGATTTTTTTTTCCATATATGAAGTTTATTGTCAAATTGGTTTCCATACAACACCCAGTGCTCATCCCAACAGGTGCCTTCCTCAATGCCCATCACCCACCCTCCCCTCCCTCCCACCCCCCATCAACCCTCAGCTTGTTCTCAGTTGTTTTGTTTTGTTTTGTTTTGTTTTCAATATATGAAATTTATTGTCAAATTGGTTTCCATACAACACCCAGTGCTCATCCCAAAAGGTGCCCTCCTCAGTACCCATCACCCACCCTCCCCTCCCTCCCACCCCGCATCAACCCTCAGTTTGTTCTCAGTTTTTAAGAGTCTCTTATGCTTTGGTTCTCTCCCACTCTAACTTCTTTTTTTTTTTCCTTCCCCTCCCCCATGGGTTTCTGTTAAGTTTCTCAGGATCCACATAAGAGTGAAAACATATGGTATCTGTCTTTCTCTGTATTACTGCCATGATTTTCAAAGCTGGGGTGCAATGTCCACCACCAAATGCAACCTGTCTCCAAAACTCTCCGGCACCTCAGTCTTCCATGAGAGACAATCTGCAAAATGGCCTGTTTGGCACAACAGAGAGGTAAGCTCATTGAAAACCTCAAGCATGAAGACATCATGATTTTTACATGACAAGTGAGAAAAACTCATGAATTCTCAACTGGGATGCGTCTTAGAATCACCTGTGCTCCACTGCACAGGGATTTGGTTTTCGCTGGTCTGGAGAGTCTCAGCTTTGTTACGTTTTCTAAAGTCTTCCCACGTGATTCCATTGGTGGGAGGGGTGACACCCACCAAGAGAGTGGCAGGGAAGGGGTTACTGTGGGGAAGGGGTTCTTGTGGGAGGGGGGCGTGGCTGAAAATGACCGGGTAGTAGGTGCGTGGATAATTATCCATTCACAACACCTTCATGCTTTATGCGCTTTTGATGAGAATGTTGTATTTCATCATCTTAACCTTTTCTTATGGAGAGTTTTGAACATATGCTAAGTAAACACACCTTTCATATGCCACACCCAAGGCTCTGAACCGTCAACCCATGGCCAGTGCTACCCCATCTGCACCCCAGGCTCCACTTCCACCAGAAGTCTGAGACACACGCCAGACCAAAAAAACAAAAAAACAAAAAAATCAGTCATCAAAGGGTAACTCTGAAAGATAAGAGCTGTTTTTTTTTTTTTTTTTTTTTTTAATTTTTTTTTTTAACATTTATTTATTTTTGAGACAGAGAGAGACAGAGCATGAACGGGGGAGGGTCAGAGAGAGGGGGAGACACAGAATCAGAAGCAGGCTCCAGGCTCTGAGCTGTCAGCACAGAGCCCGACGCGGGGCTCGAACCCACAGACTGTGAGATCATGACCTGAGCCGAAGTCAGCCGCTTAACCGACTGAGCCACTCAGGTGCCCCGATAAGAGCTGTTTTTTAATACAACCACCCTACCATTATCACAGCTGACAGATTAATCATGCCTTATTGTCCTCAAATACCCAGTAAGTGTTCAAATTGTCTCATGCATGTCATACTTCTTTTTTTTTTTTTTTTTTCCACTTTCTTTTCAGGATTTAAATAAGGTCTGCACCTTGGCAAGGAGCTGATTTGCCTTCAGGTCTCATACCTCAGTGCTTCTCACACGTTTGCCGTGCCTTGAATTTCCTAAGGATCTTGCTAAAATGCAGATTCTGACGGTAGGTTTGCAGGCAGGGTCTGAGATTCTCATTTTTGATATCACTCCAGCAGCTGCTGCTGATGCTGCGGGCCCATGGACCACACCTTAATTAAGTAGCGAGGCTCTATTTCATAATAAAAGGAAATTTTTTTTTATTTTTTTAATGTTTATTTTTGAGGGGGGGGGGAGAGGGAGGGGCATAGAGAGAGGGACACACAGAATCCAAAGCAGGATCCAGGTTCTAAGCTGTCAGCACAGAGCCCGATGTGGGCTCCGTCTCACTGACCGAGACATTATGACCTGAGCCGAAATAGGATGTTCAACTGACTAAGCCACCCAAGGGCCCTGGAAAATTTATTTATTTTTTAAGTAACATTGATATCTTTGGAAAGACCCAGTGATTTGGGAGACAAAGCACTGCTGGCTGGGAAGGGCTGTCACCTTCCAGGAAGTGGAACTGATTCATCACAGCTGCCATGGGTATCTAAATGCCAAAGACAACACCTATGCCTGCAGAATGGGTACCTGTCACCCCGGCCATCCAGATGTTCATCCTGGCCTCCCCATACCGGAGGCCACCTCATCAAGATCCTCGGAGCCTCTGGAAGTGCAATGACTTGTTCAATGTCTGCCAGGCAGACTGAAACACAAGCTGCAGAAATAAGGCAGTTACCTTTTCTCGCAGTTATAGGTTTAATTAAAAAGCCCCGTGCTGCCAGACTCCAAGCACCCTCCACTGATCTGCGAGACCTATTGATTGCTTAGCTCTGCCCGCAAGACACAGCGGAGAGAAGACTTTATCTTCCTTTAATCAGACCTGCTTCCCTCGGATCCCGTTTTGACAGCGATGTTGCCTTCTCCCCAACCACGTCACCCAATGCTCCGCCAGCCCCAAGTCCCAAGGAGGTCGGTGTCCCTGGGGAACCGTGGGAAGGGGAGAGGGCAGCAGCAGCAGCATCACCACGGCCAACACGCATCGAGCATTCAGTGCTTGCCAGGCACTGAGCCAAGCGCTCCAAATAAAGTCTCTCCCCTGATGCGTGAATATCATTAGTTTCTCCGCGCATGATGGTCCCCTGATTGTGTGATTTAATGTTACCTGCACCGGGCATTTGTTCTCTGTCATATCACCTGTTTTCTCTTTTCTTCACAGCCCTCATTATGATCTGAAGCCATACGTAGCTGCCTGCTCGTGCACTGTCTCTGCCCCTACAATGTGAGTCCCAGGAGGGCAGGGCGGTGTGGCCTTTCTCCTTCAGTACTGAGCCCCAGTCCCCAAAACCAGCCCAAGCACGTAACGGTTCTCAGTAAAGGCTGAGCACGTGCATCCATGTGGTCACATAGTGCAGAATTTCCTTCTTCTTTAATGCTGAATAGTATTCCTTTGTAGATATTCCTTCATCCACTCATCTGTCAGCCGACACTTGGGTTGTTTCCACGTCTTGGCTGTTGTGGATGGTGCTCGCCTCGACATCCGGGTTTTGATTCTTTTGGATAACTACCCACAAATGGGAGCATCGGATTGTACAGTAGTTGTTCTTCATTGTTCAATGAATTCCATTCTGTTTTCCACAGCAGCTGCACTGTCTTGCATTCTCACCGGTGGCGTGCAAGGGTTCCAATCTCTCCACGTCCTTGGTCAAGATCTGTCATCTTCTTGTGTGTCAAGAGGGTGGTTCTGATGCTATACGTCCTTACCACAATAAAATAAAATTTTAAAGAAATAAGTGTGCGCCAAATTTGGCTTACTCGCCCTTACTCTTCCTGGCAGCTCTATGAGCTCACCAGTCTTACACCCATTTTAAAGATGAGGAAACTGAGGCACAGAGAGGAAGAACAGTTCACAGAAATGTCCCGCACCGGGAGCTGTAGGGCAAGGTGTTGACACCTCTCATCTACTTAACTCCAGCAAGCGCTCTTAACCTGGGATGGGTGAACCTAGATGAAAAAAATACATATATTGCCACTTAATTTTCTTAACATCGAACTGAAAAGTTGCATTTCCTTCCATTATGGATATCGGTAGCAAGCGGCAATAATGTCCCCAGCCCCCACGACTCTGTCCCCAGTTGGAACCAAAGATATTTTCATGTCCGATTACATTTGTAGCATACATCTTGAATGATCATTTACACTTATCCCTGCCTTGCAATTACCATCATAATAACATGGCCCACCCACCAGCAGGTGTTGCTTTGTGCTCTGTTAATAAAAAGGCACATGCTAAATAAATAAATAAATAGGCGCAGCATGGCTATATCGCAGTATATTTTGATAAATGTATTTCGACACAATTGGTTGCCTGAAATAAGCCAGATGGAGAAAGACAAATACTGTATGGTCTACTTACATGCAGAATCTAAAAAGAAACAAAACAAAACAAAAGAGAAAGAGAGAAAGAGAGAAAGAAAGAAAGAAAGAGAGAGAGAGAGAGAGAGAGAGAGAGAGAGAGAGAGAGAAAGAAAGAAAGAAAGAAAGAAAGAAAGAAAGAAAGAAAGAAAGAAAGGAAAGAAGGAAGGAAGGAGGGGGGAAAGGAGGGAAGAAGGAAGGAAGGAAGAAAAAAAGTTGAACTCATAGCAACAGAGAGGAGAAAAGTAGTTTCCAGGGGCTGAAGGGTGAGGAAAAGAGGGAGAAGGTACAGATTTACTTACAGTCATAAGATGAGTAAGTTCTGCTGATCTAATGTATGACATGGTAACACATGGCATTATATCGCTGAAATTTGCTTAGAGAGAACTTGAATGTTCTCCCCCCAGAAAGGGGGGTAAATATGTGAGGTAGTGGATGTCTTCAATACTTGATGGTGGAAATCCTTCCACAAGGTATACAAATATCAGATCATCACATTGTGTACTTTAAGTACCTTAGAATTTTATTAATTAAACTTCAATAAAACTTAAAAGTGTGTGTGTGTACAATTTATGTGTATTTATATACACACACACACACACACACACACACACACACACACACACCTGATTGCCTTTGTAATCCTCTGGATCCTATATTAAAAACATTACTCTGAGAAGGGGCCCAGGTACAGGGAAGATTAAGAAGCAGGCTCTGGGGGCGCCTGGTTGGCTTAGTCAGTCGAAAGTCTGATTTCGTCTCAGGTCATGATCTCACAGTTTGTGAGTTTGAGCGCCACATCAGGCTCCCTGCTGTTAGCACAGAGCCTGCTTCAGATCCTCTGCTCCCCTCTTTCTCTGCCCCTCCCCCACTCACATTCTCTCAAAAATAAATAAGCATTTAAAAAATTTAAAAAATAAAGAAGCAGGCTCTGGAGCCCACGCTCTGACCAGCTGGCTAGAAATAGCTCTCAGCCTGGACAGCCGGGGGCAGGGAGCAACCCCATGCATGGCGGTGTGGTGGCTTTCCTCCTGCAAGGGAGGGGACACTGAGGGCCAGCTGGGGAAAGTGACCCAGAGAGCACAGCCAGAGAGGCAGAGTCGGGTCTGAACTAGAATCCAGGCTTTCTTCCCCAGCTCAACGCCCTGGCAGCTGTACCACACTGCCACCTAAGGACACAAAGCATCTCAAACCTGCTGCAGCCCAGAAGTTTGGGGGCCACTCAGAAACCCGCCTGTACTGTGGTCAGGAGCTCTGGCTCACTGGGCTGCAGTGACTTGTATACATCTGTCGGTGTAAAAACAATCACTATTTGCTCACACACTGCCAGCGAGGATGCAAATCAGGCCACCCCCCTGTGAAAAGCAATGGGGTGCCTAGTAATGATGTACATCCCATTTGACAGAGTGACTCTATCACCTTCACCACCACTGTTCACTCCTGGATGCATATTCAAACCACTTGGAAGCTTCTAAAACCACTGGTGCTTCCCTCCAGACCAATCAATTGAAATCTTTCAAGATTTCAGAAAATCTTAAACTCTTAAGAAATGAATTAAGAATCTTTGAGGGTGACAGCAATAGCACTGCTAGGAATTGACCCAAGGGATACAGGAGTACTGATGCATAGGGGCACTTGTACCCCAATGTTTATAGCATCACTCTCAACAAGAGCCAAATGATGGAAAGAGCCTAAATGTCCATCAACTGATAAATGGATAAAGAAATTGTGGTTTATATACACAATGGAGTACTACATGGCAATGAGAAAGAACGAAATATGGCCCTTTGTAGCAACATGGATGGAACTGGAGAGTGTGATGCTAAGTGAAATAAGCCATGCAGAGAAAGACAGATACCATATGGTTTCACTCTTATGTGGATCCTGAGAAACTTAACAGAAACCCATGGAGGAGGGGAAGGGAAAAAAAAAAAAAAAAAAAAAAGAGGTTAGAGTGGGAGAGAGCCAAAGCATAAGAGACTCTTAAAAACTGAGAACAGGGGCGCCTGGGTGACGCAGTCGGTTAAGCGTCCGACTTCAGCCAGGTCACGATCTCGCGGTCCGTGAGTTCGAGCCCCGCGTCAGGCTCTGGGCTGATGGCTCAGAGCCTGGAGCCTGATTCCGATTCTGTGTCTCCCTCTCTCTCTGCCCCTCCCCCGTTCATGCTCTGTCTCTCTCTGTCCCAAAAATAAATAAAAAACGTTGAAAAAAAAAATTAAAAAAAAAAAAAACTGAGAACAAACTGAGGGTTGATGGGGGGTGGGAGAGAGGGGAGGGTGGGTGATGGGTATTGAGGAGGGCACCTTTTGGGATGAGCACTGGGTGTTGTATGGAAACCAATTTGACAATAAATTTCATATATTGAAAAAAAAAAAGAATCTTTGAGGGTGAGACATTGGTGCGATGGTAAAGCTTCTGAGTCATTTTATCTGCAGTCAGGTCGAGAATCTGTGTAGGTAGGCCTCTCACTAGTGCTGTTTCTAGAAGCAGAGATGTACATGTAACTTAAGTGTCTGTCAACACAGGAATAGTTTGAAAAAAGATAAGCAATAATAAAACGCTATATAGAAACTAAGAGAAATTAACTAGATTTATATCAGCAAGGACTAGTCTCAGAAACACGCTGTCAGGTAAAAAAAAAAAATCAAATTGCAAAATACGCATTACAGCATGGTGTATCATTGGGTTTTTAAAACAATACTAAAGGTGCGTACAGATGTATGTAAAAGTGTGTTAAAGTCCTTAAGGATACAAATGACATTCATAATAGTGAGGGGCGGGAATGAGGGATGGTGGCTAAAGGGACTTTAGTTTTGTATTCTTCTTTGAGGAGGAGAATGTATATTTTACACAAGCAATTAAAACTGATTCTGAAAATAAGTGGTTGGCTCAGTCAGTAGAGCATGCGACTCTTGATCTCAGGGTTGTGAGTTCGAGCCCCACGTTGGGTGTAGAGATTACTGAAAAAAAAATTGTTTTGATCTTTAAAAATAAAATAAAATAATAAAAAAATAAACAAAATATTCCAGTGCCATCTCTGATCTAGATGCAGTTGAAATGAACCCAAATAGAAGGCTTCACAAAAGATACAGTCCAGAAGGAAAGATCAAGCAACTAGAACACTGTGTTTTCATCCTGTGATCAGGGAAGAGCTATGGAAGATGTGAAAAGCTCCTCACTGTCCCATTTAGTGACTGCTGCATAATAAATCATCCCAACACTAATGGCATAAAATAGCCATGTTATTATGCTTGTGGACACTTTGGGTCAGGAACTCAGACATGGTCACAGTGAGGATGTTACATGAGGTCTGGAGTTTCAGCTGAGAAATCTAAAGGGTTGGGGGTGCTAGGCTAACCATATGGAATCATCTGGAGGCATCCTCAGGCACATTTGCTAGTTGATGCCTAGCTGTTGGCTAAGATCTCCAATGACCTAGTGTCCAGAACACCTACAGGAGCCCCACCAAGAAGTCTTTCCATGCGGTTAGTTTGGGCTTCCTCACATGCTGGGATTGGGCCCCAAAGAGAGACAGAACTGTGTGGTAATTTTATGCTCCAGGCTCAGGGGTCACATAGTATCACTTCTGCTGGACTCTCTGGATGGAAACAGTCACTAAGGTGTGCCCAAATTCAAGAGGACAGGATATAAGTCCCCACCCCACCCCCTGCCTCAGTGGGAAGAATTTCAAGGTCACCTTGTAAGAAAAGCATGTGGGACAAGAGACAGTGTTGCCCCATCTTTGGAATATGCAATCTGCCACACCAACGCCTCCCGGGGGCTAAAAGACAGGGCTTCCTGAAAAGTGACACCTGAGCTGAGACCTAAAAGATAAGCAGCTGGCCTGGCAAAGGACAAGAAAGGTCATTCTGTGCAAAGCAAACAAGGTCAAAGTTCTAGAGTAAAAAAATGAGGGCATGAACTGCATGGAAGCTGGGTCATTCATTCATTTGTGCTGGAGGAAATGGTGAAAAGTGAAGCAGACAAGTGGGCAGGGGCCAGATGATGAGGACAAGGTTAAAGATTTTGGTCTTTATCCTCTAGATATTGGGAGCCACTAAAGTGTGTAGAGCAGTGTATCCTCTCAGGTTGGGGGATGAAGGAGGGGAAGAAAGGAGGAAGGAGAGAGGTCAATGATCAGCAGGTGAGAGGTGACAGTGGCTGTGGAGATGGAGAGAAGTAGACAGAGAGGAGAGATGGTCTGGAGGCAAAATTGATGAATGAACGTGGTGACAGATTCTATCTGAGGAGTAAGGAGTCCAAGAATATGTCCCTCAACTAGGCAGCTTCTAGCCCCTGGGGGTCCAGGCTTAGTGACCTAATCCCAGGTGTGCATCCTTCCACATTTCCCCTGGTCCAGCACCCTCTGGATCAATAAAATGTTGAGTAAAGAAGCAGCCTTCTAGGAAGAAGAAGGATCCTAAATTTCCACCTATCTCAGATCAAAGACCAAAACGATCTTCTTGGCTCACCACATCTGAGTCCCCTGTGTCCCAAAACTCATTACCCGACCGTGGCACCTGGTGACAATTAGTGGGAAATTGTATAGACAGCTCCTGATTGGATGCAATTTCCTTGCAGTGGAGCATTGTAAATCAATTATTCTGAGTAACTCAACTTTAACATCTTGACACTCCTCCCTCTGACAGTGCCTCCTTCTTTCCACATACCTTTCTTTCTTCCCAGTGAATAAATTGTGAGCTGTTTGTTTGTAGGGACTAGGATATTCTCATTAGTGATTAAAGCAGCAGTTCTGGGGGGTCCTGGGTGGCTCAGTGAGTTGAGTGTATAACTCCTGATTTCAGCTCAGGTCATGATCCCAGGGCTGAGGGACTGAGCCATGTGTCATGGAGGCTGCTTAAGATTCTCTCTCTCTCCCTCTGCCTCTCTCTCTCTGTTCCTCTCCCCTGCTCACATGCTCTCTTTCTCCAATAAGATTTAGAAATTAAAAAAATTTAAAAAAGAAGTTCTGTTTACCCTGTTAGTGGTGAGTCATAGGTGATTTCCACAGGGCTAGAATTAGTTTGAAGCTGAGTCCCAACCTCCCCCACCCCCTGTCAATCAGGTATTGGTCCCAGATGTTGTCCAAGGAGTAGAGTTTCACACTCTGGGTCCTGGGGACCCTCAAAGCCAGACCCCTCGGGAACAGAACTCTCAAGCATCAGCCATGTTAGACATGTTGCTTTAGCCCACAGCTCCAAAGCATGAACCTTCATCTGTGACTCCCTCATTCAAGAACAAATACTGAGTGGGGTGCCTGGATGGCTCCGTTGGTTGAGCATGTGACTTTGGCTCAGGATCATGACCTCACAGTTCATGGGTTCAAGCCCCGTGTTGGGCTCTGTGCTGACAGCTCAGACCCTGGATTCTGCTTTGGATTCAGTGTCTCCCTCTTCTCTCTGCCCTCCTCCAATCATGTTCTCTCTCTCTCTCTCTCTTTCAAAAATAACTAAACATTAAAAAAAAATTTTTTAATAAAAAAAAAGGAACAAACACTGAGTGCCTGCTCTGTGCCAGGCACTGTTCCAGAATCCCATGCCCTCAGAGAGCTTACATTCATGTGGATAGAAATACACAAAACACAGGGGCGCCTGGGTGGCTCAGTCAGTTAAGCATCTGACTTCAGCTCAGGTCATGATCTCACAGTTTGTGAGTTCGAGCCCCACGTTGGGCTCTGTGCTGGCAGCTCTGAGTCTGGAGCCTGCTTTGGATTCTGTGTCTCCCTCTGCCCCTCCACTGATCATGCTCTGACTCTCTCTTTCAATAACAAATAAACGTTAAAAAAAAAAAAAAAGAAATACACAAGAAACAGAAACACATGGCATGAATACGGCAAGAAGTCCTGTGGGGAAACTTTTAGATGCAGAAGTGGATAGGGATTCCCTACCCATTCATGGAGAGGAGTGGAGGAGGGAGAAGGAGCTTTGCAAATTTAGACATGTCATCAAGGACAGTCTTGTTGAGAGGGGGATCTTTGAGAAAGCCTGCAGAAAGTGAGGGAGGATGTCATTAGGACGCCTGGGAAGAGCATTCCAGGCAGAGGGGAGAGAGCACAGGCAAATGTCCTAAGGCAGGAGGGAGCCTGGTGTGTTGGAGCAACACTGGCGGCCAGGAAGACGGAAGGAGGGGAGAATAATAGGTTGTGAGAGGTCAGAGAAGCAATGCCAAGCCAAAGGGCAGGGGGCCTTTTAGGCCAGTGAGAAGATATGGCTTTGACCCTGAAGGAGGTGCGAAGTCACTGGATGCTTAGAAAATCGCTCTAGTGGCTGCTGTTGCTGTTGGTAATCATGACAACAGTAATGATGGCTATGATGGGCTTTCCTATTGTCACACTGGAGTTCTGCTTTTCTCTCTTTCTTTTAGGTTTTGCCCAGCATCTAACTCTTCCTCTTGCATCCTGGTGGCTCCTCTGGGAGGTCCCCATTTGGAATAGCTTTGGGCTGTGATCTACTCCAAATGAGCTTTGAGACGCTGCTCTGCAGATTACCACATTAGTTTGGTGACTTCTGGCCCCAGTCTGCAGATCACTGCTTCCTTTGCAAACTCTCCACTCAGCTCTATTTTATGAAGAAAAACCCATCTCTTCCTGGTTTTAGTGCAAGTAGGAATTGCTGGTATTTTCCAACTTCAAACCAAAATCTAGAACTTCCTGTGGTCCTGGCTGAGTGCCCCTCCCCTTCTCCCACCTACCCCTTCAGCCCTTTCATATAGCCCAACAGCTGAGTGCCCTTGACCAGGGCCTTCTTACTGTCAGCTCCTCTCTCCTTGAGGCTGCAGCCTGCATTTCAATTTCAGGATGTCCCCTGCCACTTCCTCACCCCAAGGCCCCATGGGATACAGCACCAGCTTGGAGTCCTAGCCAACAAGCCCCTCTCCCGTGGCACACGCTTCACCACCTTCTTCCTTCTAGAATAGGTGTGTGGGACTGGATGAATCCTATACTGAAAAGAGCCCAGCACCAAGTCAGACACACCCAGGATCAAATCTCAGTTCTGACCCAATAAATTGTGTGGCCTCAGGCAAGTCACTTCACCTCTCTAAGTCTGTCCTTTCCTTTTTTTTTCAAGGAGAGAGAACAGGGGCATATGTGAGTGGGGGACAGAGAGAGAATAAGAGAGAGAGAGAGAGAGAGAGAGAGAGAAGCAGGGCTCATCCGAAGCGGGGCTCATGCTCACCCAATGCAGATCTCGAGCTCACCCAAAGCAGAACTTGAGCTCACCTGATGTGAGGCTCGAACTCATGAACCACGAGATCATGACCCGCACCAAAGTCAGACACTTAACGACTGAGCTACCCAGGCGCCCCGAGCCTGTCCTTTCAAGCCACTGATCTGCATTCACAGCTGGGTCTCGATACTCCAACAGGCCATGAAAGACCCCCTTGAGTGCCCCTAGTCAGACCACACAATTCCTAGATTCCCTAGATTTCAGGCCAAGCGAAGAGAAACAGTCTTTACCTGCCCTACTCTGCCTTGTTCCTAACAGGCTCCAGCACCTGCAGGCAGGGTCTCTTAGCACAAGCTGTAACTCAATTCACTGAGAAGAGAAGCAAAATGATATTGTCATTGAGATGCTTGGTCCTCAAGCCATCCTGCCTCAGACATGTCTAAGAAAAGAAAGCACATTTGCCTGAGGTCTTGGACCTCCTGTGCATCATCATCTAATCCAGCCCAAGGGCCTGCAGAAAGCCCTCCATAGGAGGATAGGTGCTGGCCAAGCAATGGGAGGAAGGGACAGGCAGACAAGCCATGTGCCAGGGCCTGGGTGTCAGAGGGCACTGGCTTTCTAAGAGACGAATCTATTCTCAAGTCTCCAGATGCCTGCTAACCATGATGACAGACTCCTGAACCTGCACCCCCACACACAGCCTGTCCTCTCCCTAAATTCCAGCCCTAGGTCTGTGGACGTTTGACTTGGTATCACAAACTCAAAAGCGATCAAAGCCACTCTTAATGTTTTTCTCCCCCATTTTCCTACTTTCTCAGGTCAAACATCTGACTACACAGTATGTACATTTAATCACCCACATGAGTTTCCAAGGAGCATGCTACCGGATGACACCCCAGCTTCAAAGAACCCCCAGTCCTCCAGGGCTAGGGCTGGCATACCGGATGGAGAAGGATGTGGTGGCTGGGGGCAAATGAGCAAACGGGAGGAAGTGCGAGATGGTGGGCAAAGCTCCGAACAATGAGAAGTATGAGGGAGTCAGGTGGCTGACATGTGATCCCTCCCAGGACACCTTCCATGAGCTTCCTCAAAGTCTGCTAAACTCACAGAGGCCTAGTGTGAGTTGTGTTAATAAAGTTTTGGTGGTTGTTATTGCTGTTCAAAAAAATAAAAATACAAAAGAATGTTATATGCTGCAAGTCAGAGGCATCCCACTAGGAAACAAAGTCTCAGGGACACAAAAAGCCAGGAGTTAGCAGAAATCCCAGAAAGGCCCTGGAGACCTTGTCAGAAATGGGACAGAGGTGGGGGGCGGAAGACATTCTGGGGAATCTTATTGAGATCACAGGCACAAAAAGGTCCCCAGATGATATCTGGTTTACATTAAGAAGTGAAAGAGCAAGATATAATAACAGAAATAGGGTAATAATATTGGAAATGCTAGTAATAGGAGCACTACAGACAGGTCCAAAGGGTTACAAGCATCTAAAAGCAACCTTGACACTCAGTAAAAGGTCCTACCAATTGTTCTCATGTGGATGTGTGTGTATATATGTTATACATCAGCGTGAATATGTGTGCGCATGTGTATCAGTATACATATATCAGTATGTTTGTGTATGTACGCATATACATGTATATCAGAATATAAGATACATATCAGTGTGTATATATGTGTATATGATACATACCAGGGTGCATATATGTCTGCATGATATAAATCAATATGTATACATTTGTATACACATATATGTATGTATATATCAGCATATATGTGTGTATACAGATCAGCACCTATGTGTATATAGTGTGTATATTATATATCAATGTGTGTATACACATATGTGTATATGAATACCAGCACATTAGCATGTATACACAGAGCATATGTGTGTGCATGTGTATGTATATGTATACATGGATGTCAGCATATGTGATATATATCAGTGTGTGTGTATATATGGATATGTACACATATGTGTACCAGCACATATGATAAATTGTGTGTATAGATCAGTGTGTATATATATATATATATGTGGGTATGTATATATGTATATGCATAGATGATCTATATCAGTAGAATAATGTTTCCAACTTCTTTCCTTAGAAATATTTCTTCACTGAGGACTCCTGCATGGCTGTTAGTTAAGCATCCAACTCTTGATTTTGGCTCAGATCATGGTCTCACAGTTCGTGAGTTTAAGCCCCACATCAGTCTCTGTGCTGACAGCACAGAACCTCATTGGCATTCTTTCTCCCCTTTCCCTCTGTCCCTCCCTGGCTCTCTCTCTCTGTCTTTCAAAATAAATAAATAAGCTTAAAAAAAGAAAGGAAATATTTCTTCATTGAAACCTAAAATAGATGCAAACCATCAAATTCAAATCTGCAGTTTCTGGGGTTTCTCACAGGCCTGGCCAATTCCTTCAAGTTCAAGGCTTAACTAGACTTTGCAGAAGTAGTGGAGACTTTGCAGGTGTTTCCCTCGATACAGAAGGACACTGAGCCCTCAGCCCATGACTGCAGAGGTCGGCAGTCTTTTCAGTTCCTGTGAAGGGTGAGGTGGGGCTCACCCTGTGAGGTACTTGGTTTATTATCCCGTTTTGCAGATGAGAAAACAAGCCCAGAAGACAAAGGGGCGTGCTACAATAAAGGCTTTGGCGGAGGCAGGGGCGGGGGGAGGATGTTTCCAAGGCGGTGAGGAGAGGGACTGCCTGTGTCTGTTTTGTTCATGGCAGCGTCTCCAGAGCCTGGCAGAGGTGCCCAAAAATAAGTGTTGGAGGATGGATGGGCAGATGGGTGGAGGGACTGGGTCCACCAACTACTCCGGCCCTCCAAACTTCAAGCAGCTCTCTTCTGCCTCGAGGCCAGTAAAAGTCCACTTTCCTTCCTCCCGCCTCCTGCACCCTCCTTTCCCCTACTGCCAGCAAGTGCTCTATGCCAGCATCTCACGCGCCCCCTCCAGTCTCCTCTCCAGCGCCAGAACCGACGTTCCGGGACATCTGCGATGACATGCTGCCACCTACGGGGACTGTGTGGAACTGCAGAGAGGAGCCCCGTTTGATTTAAATCTCAAGGAGTCATCACATATTCTTAAATTATGAAGAGAAACTGAAGCCTGAAAAGGCACTTGGCAAGGACTTGGTAAAGCCTCTGGTAAACTGGGAGCTGGCTTAGGCTTAGAATCCTCCTTCAAAGAAGAAAAACACTGGACTATTTCAGGCACACTGGGCCCAGAGATGTTAGGTAGGGAGTGCAGACAGGTCAGATAGAACAGGAAAGGGCAGGAGAGATGAACAACCAGGGGCAGGAAGGCCTGTGTCCCTAGGAGTCACTTATTTCACTTAAAAACAACCCGGAAAGATGGGTGTCCAGTTACCATTATTACTTTAAAAAGAAAAGGGGAGGGGTGCCTGGGTGGCTCAGTCAGTTAAGCATCCAACTTCAGCTCAGGTCATGACCTCATGGTTCATGGGTTCGAGCCCCACATCAGGCTGTGTGCTGAGAGCTCAGAGCCTGAAGCCTGTTTCAGATTCTGGGTCTCCCTCTCTCTACTCCACCACTTGCACTCTCTATGTCTCTCTCTCTCTCTCGCAAAAATAAATAAATATTGAAAGAAAGGAAAGAAACAAAGGAAGGAAGGAAGGAAGAAAGGAAGAAAGAAAGAGAGACACATCCCTGCAATGCAGAGTCTGTCCGGATCAGCCTGGATTATGTGGCCACCTTGAAGGTGGAGTCCCATGACTAGCAAGCCAAGAACTGCAAAGTGTCAGATAGAAGTCACTGCCCCCAAGGAAGGAATGCTGAACCCAAAGGCCACAGCTGTCCCCACTTCACAGGTGAGGAAACAGTCTCAGAGGAGTTGTGATGTTGCTGGTGTTGTCATGTCAGGTTCTTGTAGGTTGCAAGGAAGAAAAACATTCTTGGGTTTCATTAGGAGACTGGGAAGACCAAAGTCTTAGCCACCCAACCAGGGCTCCTAGAGGGTGGCAAAGCTTTGGGTTACAGCAGGAGCACAAGTCACCTGACGGCAGCTCTGTAACTGGCAGAACGTTTGGATGCCCCTCATCAGGGGCATCCTAGGCCAGTACTCTGGGGCCCTAATATCATGGTGACTCAGCACCTCTGGGTCTTGGCCTATTCTTCTGCTGTCCCCACTGTGCCCTCCGTCGCAATTTCTGCTGACTCAGAATTCCTGCTAATCCATGGCTTCTCCCCACCATAGCTTAGGTTGACTTAAGGCTTCTACTTAGAACCGTCCTTCTGCGTATCTTGTGCTTCTGCCTCCAATATTGACACTGGTCTTTCCTCTATGCCTCATATTCAAATTCTGCAAAAGAAAGAATCTGAACCGTTCAGTTGGTCCCTAGTATCCCTGTGGGTTGGATTTCCCAGTCCTCCAACCAGCCTAGATGTTGTCTGCCCTCAGGGTGGGTGTCCACTCCGGTCCAATCAGCTGTATCCTGGGTCCTAAGCTGCAGAGTGTGGTGACTCAGAGTAAAGAACTCCATGAAGGAGCTGTGGGTGTGACAGGTCTGCCGATGTAACAGGCTCCCCCACGAGCCAGCTTGTATGTGACAAGACCAGGGTTTCAGCCCAAGTTCTCTGGTTCCAAGTCTTTCCCACCTAAGTATATAGGCTGTCCTGCCTTGCGAAGTTAAGGAAAAAATAACAACCAACAGATTGAGCACTGTATGCCAACCACCATTCTAAATTTATACTGAGTATCTCGATTAACCCTGAACACAACCCCTCTTTAATTATGCCCCTTTCACCAAAGGAAAACTCATTCAGAAAGATTAAATAATAGCCTCAAACTTATACTCCTAGTAAGTGCCAAAAAGTGATGTGAACCCAGGCCTGTTTGGGTTTGTAAAGGAGGAGGGGAAGGAAGACGGAGAGAGACTTTTGCAGGTAGAAAGCTAAGAACTACCTAGAAGTCCATCCAGCATGGAAGCCACTGACTGAATGTGGCTACTGAGCCCTTGATATGTGGCTAATCCAAAGTGGTGGGCCATAACTGTAAAATACACACCAGATTTCAAAGATTTTTTTACCAAATAGAATGTGAAATCTCTCATTAATGTTTTACATTGATTACATATTCAAATGATACTATTTTGAACATTTTGAGTTACAGAAAACATACCAGTAAAGTTAACTTTACCTGTTTTTTTTTTCTTTTTAAACAGTTTTGTTGATATATACTTCACATACCATATAATTCACCCATTTAAATTGTGTAACTCACTCATTTTTAGTATATTCACAAAGTTGTGCAACCATCACCACAATCGATCTTAGAACATTTTCTTTTTTTTTTAATTTTTAAAAATTATTTTTAAGTTTTATTTATTTATTTATTTTGAGAGAGAGACAGAGCATGAGTGGGGGAGAGGGAGAGAGAGAGGGAGAGAGGGAGAGAGAGAGAATCCCAAGCAGGTTCCACACTGTCAGTGAGGAGCCTGATGCGGGGCTCAAACTCACAAATGGTGAGATCATGGTCTGAGTGGAAACCAAGAGTCAGATACTTAACCACTTAACCCACTGAGCCACCCACCTGCCCCTCTTAGAACATTTTCATCACCTTAAAAAGAAACCAGTTACTCATTAGCAGTCACCCCCCATTTCCTATTTCCCTCAGCCCTTGGCCTTAACTATTCTACTTCCTGTCTCTATGGATTTGTCTGTTCTAGATATTTCATAGAAATGGAATCATATAATATACGGTCTTTTGTGTCTGGCTCCTTTCACTTAGCATGTTTGCACAATTTATACTAGGTGTCAGTGCTTGGCTTCTTTTTATTGCCAAATAATGTTCCAATGTGTGGATAGACCACATCTTTATCAGTTGATAAACATTTGAGTTCCCTCCATATTTTGGCTATTTTGAGTAATCCTGCTATGAACAGTGATGCACAAGATTTTGTGGAGACATGTTTTCATTTCTCTTGGTCTTTTTACTTTTCTAAACAGAGTGATCAGAAGATTTTAATCTACATATAAGGCTGGCATTATATTTCTACTGAAGAGCACAGACTCTGATCTCTCACCCTGGTTCTGACAAATGTTGAAATACACAGACAACATAAATGCTCCACCACAGCAGCCCTGCCTGCTGGCTCTGACCTCAGCCCCCTGCCCACCAAAGCTAGGTGGTTCCCAGCTTAACAGAGGGCTAGCAAAGTACTGAGGCAGCTTCCATCAGGTGGGGGCCTCTCAACAGTCCCAATTTCAGGGACCCAACAATAACTCAGTTCTGCAAGCTCAATATGAGCAACAGAGGCACTTGAGGTGGTTAATAATGGGCAACCTTCCATTACAAAATACTGGCTATCTAACAAACAAAATACATTCCGAGATAATTTGCCTATGAAAAGTGGTCAGGCTCTCTACTTCATGTGCACCAATTTCCCCATGAAGCACCAAGAGTGAGTAGCTTGAATTTCTGGGTGGCCTAGATTCCTTGGTATCCAGTTAAAAATAACTATAGTTACAATAATTGGTTAATAGGTACACAATATAGAAAGAAGTAACTTGTGACATCAAAAAATAAAAGCGGTGGGCTCAGTCGGTTAAACATCTGACTTTGGTGCAGGTCATGATCTCACGGTCTACTCCGTGAGTTGGAGCCCTGTGTCGGGCTCTATGCTGACAGCTTAGAGCCTGGAGCCTGCTTCAGATTCTGTGTCTTTCTCTCTCTCTCTCTCTCTCTGCCCCTCCCCCATTCGCGCTCTGTCTCTCTCGAAAATGAATAAACGTTAAAAAAAATTAAATTAAAAAATAAAAGTGGAAGAGTGAAAGGATAGTTTTCATATGCAATCTAAGTTTAAGTTGTTACTAGCTTAAAATAGGCAGTTATAAGTATAAGATGGTTACAAGTGTATCATATAAACCTTACGGTAATCACAAAGGAAAAAACCTATAATAGGTACAAAAAAGAAAAAGAGAAAGGAATCAAACCATACCACTATGCTAAAATCATCAATTCACAAAGAAAGACAAGCAGGAGAGGAAAAAGGAACAACAGAAGAACAAAAATAATAACGATGACAATAATAATAATGAAAAAGAAAATAAGATTGCAATAGTAAGTCCTTGTATATCAACAATTACTTTAAATGTAAATTGGGGTGTCTGGGTGGCTCACTGTGTTAAGTGTACAACTTCTGTTCAGGTCATAATCTTGTGTCTTGTGGGTTTGAGCCCCACACCAGGCTCTGTGCTGACAGCTCAGAGCCTGGAGACTGCTTCAGATTCTGTATCTCCCTCTCTCTCTCTCTCCCCGCCCCCTTTCGTGCTGCTCTCTCTCAAAAATAAACAAACATTTAAAAAAAACTTTTAAAAACTAAATGTAAATGGGCTAGATTATCCAATCAAAAGGAATAGAGTAGCTAAATGGATTAAAAAAAAAAAAAGACCCAATATATGCTGCCTACAAGGAACTTACTTTAGCCTCAAGGACACATGTAAGTTGAAATAAAAGAAATGGAAAAAGATATTCCATGCAAATGGAAACTAAAAGAGAGCAAAGGTAGTTATATCAGACAAAGTAGACTTTTAAGTAAAAAATAGGTCATTGTATAATTACAAAGGGGTCAGTTCATTAAGAAGATATAACAAGTATAAACAGATATGCATTTAACATCACAGCACCTAAATATATTAAGCAAATAGCAACATATCTGAAGACAGAAATAGACAGCAATGCAATAATAGTAGTAGAGGGTATCAATTCTCCATTTGCAACAACAAATAGATCATCTAGACAGAAAATCAAAAAAGAAATATTGGACTTCAACTACATTTTAGGCCAAATGGATGTAATGGACATCTACGGAGCATTCCATCCAACATCGACAGAATACACATTCTTCTCAAGGGCAGATCTCTCCTGGAGAGATCAAATGTTAGGTCACAAAACAAGTCTTAACATATTTAAGAAGACTGAAATCAAATCAAGTGTCTCTTCCAACCATAATGGTATGAAAAAAGAAATCAATAAAAGTGGGAAAGCTGGAAAATTAACAAATATGTGGAATTAAAAAACACTCCTAAACAAGCAATGGGTCAAAAAAGAAACTAAAAGGAAAGTCAAGAAACATCTTGAAATAGGATGCCTAGCTGGCTCAGTCAGGAGAGTAGGTGGCTCTCTTTTTTTTTTTTTTTTTAATGTTTTTATTCATTTTTGAGACAGAGAGTGACAGAGCATGAGCGGGAAAGGGGCAGAGAGAGAGAGACACACACAGAATCTGAAGCAGGCTCCAGGGCCTGAGCTGTCAGCACAGAGCCTGATGCGAGGCTCAAACTCACAGACTGTGAGATCATGACGTGAGCTGAAGTCGGATGCTTAACCAACTGAGCCACCCAGGTGCCCCAAGTAGGTGACTCTTGATCATGAGTGTAACTCATGCAGTCATGAGTTCAAGTCCCACATTGGATATAGAGATTACTTTTTAAAAGTTTTTAAATTAAAAAAAGAAATTAAAAAAACTAAACTTATGGGGTGCCTGGCTGGCTCAGCCAGAGGAGCATGTTGATCCTGATCTTGGGGTTGTGAGTTGGATGTAGAGATTATATAAATCAATCAATCAATCAATCAATAAATCAATAAATCAATCAAAGAAACTTTAAAAAAAGAAAAGAAAAAAAGTCGTGTAACAAAAATGGAAATGCAACATACCAAAACTTACGGGATTCAACAAAAGCAGTTCCGATTAAACGCCTACATTAAGAAAAAGGAACAACCTCAAACAAGTTTACAACTCAAACAACTAGAAAAAGATTAAGAAAAAGCAAAAGATAAATCAAATAAATAAAGTCATAAATGAAAGAGACGGTAACACAGAAATAGAAGGGATCAAAGAGACTACTATGAACATTTATATGCCAAAAAACTGGGTAAACTAGAAGAAATAGATACATTCCTAGAAATACACAATCTACCACAACTGAACCATGAAGAAATAGAAAATCTGAACAGATCTGTCAGTAGTAAGAAGACTGACCAGTAATCAAAAATCTCTCACCAAAGAAAAGTCCAGGACCAGATGGCTTCAATAGCAAATTCTACCAGGAACTTAGAGAATTAACACCAATTCTCCTTAAACTCTTCCAAAAAGTTGAAGAGAAGGAAATACTTTCAAAATTATTTTCAAGGCCAGCATGACCCTGATACCAAAACCAGACAAGGACACCACAAGAAAAGAAAATCACACACCAATATCCCTGATAAGAATAGATGCAAAAATCCTCATTGAAATATAAGCAAATCAAATTCAACAGCACATTACAAGGATCATACACTACGATCAAGTAGATGCATCCCTAGCCTGCAAGGATGGTTCAACACACACAGGTTAATAAATGAGATATACCACATTAACAGAATGAAGAAAAAAAATCATATGATCACGTCAATAGATGTATTAAAAGCATTCAGCATTCTTTCAGGATAAAAACTCTCAACAGATTGGGTATAGAAGAAATGTACCTCAACATAATAAAGGCTATATATGACAAGTCTACAGCTAATATCATACTCAAAAGCTTTTCCTCTAACGTTAGGAATGAAACAAGGATGCCACTCTCATGACTCCTATTCAATATAGTACTGGAAGTTGCAGCCAGAGCAATTAGACAAGAAGAAATAAAAGTCATCCAAATCAGAAACAAAAAAAATTGTCTCTGTCTGCAGATAACATGATATAATATATAGATAACCCTAAAAACTCACCAAAAACCTGTTAGAATAAATGAATTCAGTAAAAATTACAGGATACAAAATCAATATACAAAAATCAATTGCATTCTATACCCTAACAACAAACTATTTGAAAGAGAAATTAAGAAAGCAATCTCATTTACAATAGCAGCAAAATAATAACATACTCAGGAATATATTCCACCAAGGAGGTGAAAGACCAGTGACACGGAAAATTATAAGACAATAATGAAAGAAAGTGAAGAAGTCACAAATAAATGGAAAGGTATCCCATGCTCATGGATTGGAAGATTTAATATTGTCAAAATATCAAAAAAAAAAAAAATGTCCATACTACCCAAAGCAGTCTAAACATTTGATGAAATCTCTATCAAAACTCCAAAGATGCTTTTCACAGGAAAAAAAAAAAAAAAAAGAATTCAAAAATGTGTAGAGAACCACAGAAGATCCTGAATAGCTAAAGCAATCTTGAAAAATAACAAAGCTGGAGGCATCACACTTCCCAAATTCAAACTCTAATGCAAAACTATCAAAATAGAATGGTACTGGCATTAAAACAAACACAAGATCAATGGAAAAGAATAAAGAGTCCACATATACAGTCAACTAATCTTTGACAATGGTGCCCAAGAACACATAATGGGAGAGGGTTTGGGGAAAACTGGGTAGCTACATGCAGAAGAATGAAACTGGACTCTTTACTCACAAAAATTAACTTGAAATGATTTAAAGACTTAAATGTAAGCCCTAAAACTGTTAAACTCCTTGATGAAAACATACCAAAAAATCTCCGTGACATTAGTCTTGGCAGTGATTTTCTTGGCTATGACACCAAAGACATAAGCAAAAAAAACAAAACAAACAAGCAGGACTACATCTAACTAAACAGGTTCTGCACAGCAAAGGAAACAATCAACAAATGAAAAGGCAATCTAAAGAATGGGAGAAAAATTCACAAACTATTCTATCTGATAAGGGGTTAACATCTAAAATATATAAGGAGCTCATAAACTCAATAGAAAAAAAACAATCTAATTTTAAAATGGGCAAAGGATCTATATAGACATTTTTTTCTACATAGACAGTTTTCAAAGGAGACATACAAATAGCCAACAGGTATGCGAAAATGTGTTCAATATCACATTCACTCATCACCAGGGAAATGCAAATCAAAATCACACTGAGATATCACCTCACACCTGTCAGAATGGCTGCTGTTATCAAAAAGAGAAAAGAATGGGAATGCAAGCTGGTGCAGCCACTCTAGAAAACAGTATGGAGCTTCCTCAAAAAACTAAAAATAGAACTACCCTACGACCCAGCAATGGCACTACTAGGCATTTATCCACGGAATACAGGTGCGCTGTTTCGAAAGGACACATACACCCCCATGTTTATAGCAGCACTATCAACAATAGCCAAAGTATGGAAAGAGCCTAAATGTCCTTCGATGGATGAATGGATAAAGAAGATGTGGTATATATATACAATGGAGTATTATTCAGCAATCAAAAAGAATGAAATCTTGCCATTTGCAGCTATGTGGATGGAACTGGAGGGTATTATGCTAAGTGAAATGAGTCAGAGAAAGACAAAAATCGTATGACTTCACTCATATGAGGACTTTAAGAGACAAAAGAGATGAACGTAAGGGAAGGGAAACAAAAATAATATAAAAACAGGGAGGGGGACAAAACAGAAGAGACTCATAAATATGGAGACAAAATTGAGGGTTATGGGAGGGGTTTTGGGAGGAGGAATGGGCTAAATGGGTCAGGGGCACTAAGGAATCTACTCCTGAAATCATTGTTGCACTAATGCTAACTAATTTGGATGTAAATTTTAAAAAATAAAAAATAAAACAAGTTAAAAAAAAACAGAAAAGAGGACAAATGTTGGTGAGGACATGGAGGAAAGTGTAACCTTGTACACTATTAGCAAGACTTAAACTAGTACAATCATTATGGAAAATGGTATGGAGGTTTCTCAAAAAATTAAAAGTAGAACTCATATGATCTAGCAATTCCACTTCTGGCTATATATCCAAAGGAACGGAAATCATTATCTGGAAAAGGTATCTACTCTCCCACATTCACTGCACCATTATTCACAATAGCCAAGATACGGAAACAACATAAGTGTCCATCAACGGATGAATGGATTTTAAAAATGCAATATGTATGTATAAATAATGGAATACAATTTAGCCATTAAAAAGAAGAAAATGCTATCATACGCAAGAGTACGCATGAACCTGGAGAGCATTGTGGTAAGCCAGACAGAGAAAGATAAACTCTGTATGGTATCACTTATATGTGAAACCAAAAAAAAAAAAAAAAAGTCAAACTCATGGAAACAAAGAGCAGAAGAGAACAGTGACTGTCAGGGCCTCAGGAGCATATATCAAATGATCACGTTGCATAGATGATGGCATAAGAGGAGAAATGAAGGAAAAGAAGGATAGCTGGCTGAGTTGCCCTCAAGAAGCCTACATTCTCATGGGACAGAATGGAAAGAGAATTAAATGAACCTAATCTGTGGGCTTCCCAGACATGGCCTTTCAACGAGCCTGGTTTAAACTCCATCTCAAAGGCAGCAGAGGTTTCTTGTTTGTTTGCTTGTTTTTCCTGATTAGCCCAGGCAGAGCACACTGGACTATACACACTGCTCTGTTCCCTTCATATTTTTTGTTCACTGACTCCAGGCCCAACTAAGCTCTGCTAAAGATGTGGCTTATCTGACCTTGTCCAAAGCTGATAAATGGAAGAACAAAGAGGAGGCCTAAACTCTCATCCCACAGTTGGTGGATAGAATTCAAGAATTCACCCCTGGTTTGCAAGGTCAAAGGCTCCCAAACTGCCATTTAGAGGCTCCTAATCCAAGAATGAAAACTTAACGGCCTGCACAGACAAACAAGGACAGTGGAAAGGGAAGACGTGACAGGGATCAACTACTGAGAGAATCCAGACACCCTCCACCAAGGAAAATCCCACTTGTAAAAATAAGAGGATTATTTAGCTGTGAAATTTGCTTAATAAGTGAATAGGAAACTTATTTTGATTCCCAGGGAAAAAGCCAGACATTCAGTAATGCAAATTCCCACTCAGCCAGGATCCAAATAAGCAGAAAATATGAATCACTAGATTCTTTCCTCCAACGGCAGACCCACATTCTATTTCATGGGAAAGAAACAAAGAAAATCAAAATCTCTGACATCTGGATTTTGCTCTAACAAGCAGACTTCCAGAGTGGGTTGAGGAGGGGGCTGCCCACATTTCCCAGTCTCTACTGGAGAGCCCCTTGGAATCATGTGCAGAGAACCAGCTACATATCCTGTGTGTTCTCCTGTGAACCTCTCAGATCCTTTAAGGGCTAACAGAAGAGCCTGGCTCTTGACCAGGCACTTACACAAATGTATAATCAGTGCTCCAGTGGGGACGAAACACAGGGACTGAGGGGCAGAGGGTAAGGTCAACTCGCCCAATTGGGGCTGGGGCGGAATGAGGAAAGGCTTGAGCAAATGCTCCCTTCACAAGAACAAAGATGTTCGTGTTTGTTCTAAGATCCTCCAGTTCAACAGGTAGTTGCAAAACATGGCTTTCCCCACTCTCCTTTAGAAGTGGTGGGCATGAGAGCTGGAGAAAGCCTCACGTGTATGTTTGGGTTCTGATTCTGATACTAACAACTGTTAGGATTTTCTGAACACTCATCTGTTCCAGACCCTATACTAAGCACTTCCTATGTCCACTCGTTTTACCCTTACAATGAGCCCATGAAGCCAGTGTGGTGGTGAAGATAGTTGCCAAGCTCTGTATCAGCCTCCACCAAATACTAACTGGATGACCAAGTGTCTTGCCTTTTCTGTGCCTCCACCTATAAAATGTGTGTAATACCTGAAACAAATATTATCCTATATGTTAACGGACTGGAATTTAAATACAAACTTGAAACAAGGGGTGCCTGAGTGGCTCAGTCGGATAAGCATCAGGATTTCGGCTCAGGTCATGGTCTCAAGGTTTACAGGATCGAGCCCCCCGTTGGGTTCTATGCTGACATCTTGGACCTGCTTGGGGTTCTCTCTCTCCCTCTCTGCCCCTCCACGGCTCACATGCACACACGCTTTCTCTCTCTCTCTCAAAATAAATAATCATTTTTTTTAAAACTTGAAAGAAAAAAACTGTGTATAATAATATTACCTACCCCATAATACGACATGAAAATTAGATGAGTTACTACACAAACAGTGTCTGGAACAGAGTACGTAGAGTACAAGTATGGCTATCATCATCATCATGCCTTTTCACAGACAAGAGAACCAAAGCTTGAAGGTAAAAAGGCTAAGCTGTTCCCCCACAGGTCTGTCCCACTGTCAGGCTGTCAAGTCCTGCCCTCCCCAACATTCCCACTCACATAGCAGCTAATTACATTCTACAAGCCTGCCCTTTGGATGCCTCAGGAAGTGGGGACACTACATCTTCTCTCTGCTTTGAGAGCAATCTGCTGGAAGCACAGGTGGGCACAGACTTCCTCTCCCTGGGCACCCACACCCCTGCCCACACCACCACCTGCTTGGCTGATGCTGCGTGCCCCCGGGGGCTCTCCACAGTTCTCCCTGTGCCATACTGTACTCTTTGCTAAGAGGATACCGACGTGCAGCCCCATTCAAACTGGCCCATGTTGTTACTTTAACAGCCAGACAGAACACATCAGGCACCACTCCTCAGTGTCACCACACATGTATACACTTGTTCTAAACACATTCCCATCCTCACAGCCCCAAAAGAGGCCTTTCTCTTTAGTGCAGGAAGGAAAGAAGAAAATGTTGGCTGGTGATTCAGGACTTTGGGTTCATTTTTCTTCTATGCCATTGCTCATGTTCCCCTCCACAAAGGAGAAAAAAAGAAACGCTGGCTGTTAAAAAGATCTTACACAATATAATAGAATTTGCTTATTCAAAAAAATAGTCCTTATCAGTTCCATTTCTATACACCAATAATGAAGCAATGGAAAGAGAAATCAAGAAATAGATCCCATTTACAATTGCATGGAGAACCATAAAATACCTAGGAATAAACCTAACCAAAAATGTAAAAGATCTGTATGCTGAAAACTTATGAAAGAAATTGAAGAAGACACAAAAATATGGTAAAACATTTCATGCTCATGGGTTGGAAGAACAAATATTGTTAAAATGTCAATACTACCCAAAGCTATCTACACATTCAATGCAATCCCAATCAAAATTGCACCAGCATTCCTCTCCAAGCTAGAACAAACAATCCTAAAATTTATATGGAACCACAAAAGACCCTGAATAGCCAAAGTAATGTTGAAAAAGAAAACCAAAGCGGGAGGGATCACAATCCCAGACATTAGCCTCTACTACAAAGCTGTAATCATTAAGACAGTATGGTGTTGGCACAAAAACAGACACATAGGTCAATGGAATAGAACAGAGAACCCAGAATTGGACCCACAAATATATGGCCAACTAATCTTTCACAAAGCAGGAAAGAATATTTAATGGAAAAAAAGACAGTCTTTTTAGCAAACGGTGCTGGGAGACTTGGACAACAACAGGCAGAAAAATGAACCTGGACCACTTCCTTACACCATACACAAAAATAAACTGAAAATAGATGAAAGACCTAAATGTGAGACAGGAAGCCATCAAAACCCTAGAGGAGAAAACAAGCAATAACCTCTTTGACCTCAGCCGCAGCGACTTCTTACTTGACACGTCTCTGACGGCAAGGGAAATAAAAGCAAAAATCAACTATTGAGACCTCATCAAGATAAAAACCTTCTGTACTGCAAAGGAAACAACAAAACCAAAAGGCAACCGGTGGAATGGAGAAGATATTTGCAAATGACATATCAGATAAAGGGTTAGTATCCAAAATCTATAAAGAACTTACCAAACTCAACACCCGAAAAACAAATAACCAGTGAAGAAATGGGCAGAAGACATGAGAAGACATTTTTCCAAAGAAGACATCCAGATAGTCAACAGACACAGGAAAAGATGATCAACATCACTCATCATTAGGCCACACTGAGATACCACCTCACACCGGTCAGAGTGGCTAAAATTAACAACTCAGGAAACAACAGATGTTGGTGAGGATGTGGAGAAAGGGGAACTCTTTTGCACTGTTGGTGGGAATGCAAACTGGTGCCGCCACTCTGGAAAACAGTGTGGAGGTTCCTCAAAAAATTAAAAATAGAACTACCTATGACCCAGCAATAGCCCTGCTAGGAATTTACCCAAGGGATACAGGAGCGCTGATGCATAGGGGAACATGTAGCCCAAAGTTTATAGCAGTGCTTTCAACAACAGGCAAATCACAGAAAGAGCCCAAAAGTCCATCAACGGATATATGGATAAAGATGTGTTTTATGTATACAAGAGAATATTAGTTGGCGATGAGAAAGAATGAAATCCTGCCATTTGCAACAATGTGGGTGGAACTGGAGGGTATTATGCTAACTGAAATAAGTCAGTCAGAGAAAGACAGACATCATGTTTTCACTCATATGTGGAACCTGAGAAACCTAACAGAAGACCATGGGGGAAGGGAAGGGGAAAAAATAGTTTCAAACAGAGAGGGAGGAAAACTCATAAGAGACTCTTTTTTTTTTTTTTAATTTTTTTTTTCAACGTTTTTTATTTATTTTTGGGACAGAGAGAGACAGAGCATGAACAGGGGAGGGGCAGAGAGAGAGGGAGACACAGAATCGGAAACAGGCTCCAGGCTCCGAGCCAACAGCCCAGAGCCCGACGCGGGGCTCGAACTCACGGACCGCGAGATCGTGACCTGGCTGAAGTCGGACGCTTAACCGACTGCGCCACCCAGGCGCCCCCATAAGAGACTCTTAAATACAGAGAACAAACTGAGGGTTGAAGGGGTGTAGGTGCAGGGGAGAGGGGAAAATGGGTGAGGGCATTGAGGGCACCTGTTGGGATGAGCACTGGGTATTGTACGTAAGCGATGAATCACAGGACTCCACCCCCGAAACCAAGAGCACACTGTATACACTGCATGGTAGCTAACTTGGACAGTAAATTATATTTTAAAATATAAATAAAAACTAAAATTAAAAAAATAAAAAATATATATTTAAAAAATTTTAAGTTTATTCATTTATTTTGAGAGAGAGAAAGCACAAGTGGGTAAGGGGCAGAGAGAGAGTCTAGAGTGAGAGTCCCAGTCTCCGTGCTGCTAGCGATGCGGGGCTTGAACGCACGAATCGTGAGATCATGACCTGAGCCGAAGTCACTTAACCAACTGAGCCACCCAGGCGCCCCTCAAAAAATATTTCTTGCTTTCCTTCTGGCGGAAGGATAAGCCATCAGCTCCAGGATAAGCCCAAAATGGGTGCTTAGAAGCACATCCAGGAGATACAGAGGAAGAAGCAGTCGGGCGTAATGCGCTTTCTTCTCAGGCTGTGCTGCAGGCAGTATTGCCAGCTCTGCTCTCCTTGCCCACCGCCCCCCCCCCCCCCCGCCACAACACAACCCGGTAAAAGCTCGCAGACTGGGGTACAAGGCCAAGCAAGGTCATGTCATGTATCAGATCTCTGTGCAGCGTGATGGCCCAGTTCCTAAGAGTGTGACCTATGGCAAGCCCGTCCATCATGGGGTTAACCAGCTCAAGTTTGCCTGAAGCCTTCATTCTGTTGCCGAGGTACAAGCCGGATGCCAACGTGGGGCTCTGAGAGTCCGGAGTCCTTTTACCGGGTTGGTGAAGATTCCATGAAATTGTTATCCTCACTGATCCGTTCTGTAAAGTGATCAGAGGAAATCCTGACTCCCAGTAGATCACCAAACCAGCCCACAAGCACAGGGAGCTGGGAGGACTGACGGCAAGCCGCAGGCCTCAAGAGCCGTGGCCGTGGAAAGGGTCACAAGTCCCACCACACTACTGGTTTCTCGCAGAGGCCATGGAGAAGACGCAGTACTCTCCAGCTCCACCATCCCTGCTAATATAAGTAATGTTTGTAAAATAATGACCTAATAGACAATTCGGGACAGCCAAAAAAATAGGTTTCTTGAGGGCCTTCACTGTGCAAGGCACTGTACCAAGTTCAAGATTCCATGTGTGCTGACAGGAGCGGTTTCTGCCCCATTTAAAATAATCCCTGTAATACAACAAACACTTCTTGTCACCTCAGGATGTACTGTCCATGTACCTTGAAATAACAATAATAACTCATCATTTCACTGGCCCAGTGCCTTACTGGCTCCTGGGGGGTCTACACTTTCTGCAAAGTGCTCTGAAGTATTTCTGGGAGTCCCCAGGTGCTGCTTTACATGGGGTCACAAAGGAGCCCTGCTCCATGAGGAAGCATCTGTTCCACGAGGGGCTGCCTCCAATGTCCTGAGGACCTTCATGGGTAAGTTCCACAGCAACCTGGGAGAGAATGACTGTCTCCTCTTCTGTGTCTTATACTCTGTGAGACGGCTCCCACATGGGGCTTACGAATTTTAGAATAACAGATTTGCAAAGTTTACATTCAACCCTTCTGTCCAGGAACAGATCTGGGAATGTCCCCAACAGACTGCACCAAATGACAAGGCCAAACTCAGAAACACCCCTTTTCTTGGATTAACAGGGCCATGGGGTTCTTTCCTAGGCCTCTGACGGTCTCACCGCCCCACCCCCACTTATCAGACATATGAAGACACGTTTAAATCCCACTAAGAGGGAACCCCAAATATACCTGTAAAAAACGCCACTTCCAAAAACAGCACAGACCTCACTGCTGTTCGAGGCAGGGTGGTAGACATCCATCACATTTTCAGGCTGTGTAGCACCTCTTTTTATTTTTTCATTGAGGTAAAATTCACAGAACATAAAAGTAACCATTTTAAAGTGTACAATTCAGTGGCATTTAGCACATTCACAAAGTTGTAAAACCATCACCCCTTCCATGTTCCAAAACATATTCGTATCCACGAATGAAATACCATACCCATTAAGCAGGCATCCCGTTCCCCCCTCTTCCCAGATTTACCTATTCTGGATGATTCGTATACGTGCACCAATACAATATATGACCTTTTGTGTCTGGCTTCTTTCACTTGGCATGTTTTTGAGGTTCATCCACATTACAGCATGTATCAGCACTTCCTTCCTTCTTATTGCAGAAGTGATAGTCTGCTATCACTTCAGATTGTTTATCATGCCATGGACATTTGAGTTGTTCCCACAAGTTGGCTCTATTGTCAACAGTGTATGAACATTTTATACAAGCATTTGTTTAAATACGTGTTTCCAATCCTTTGTATATATACAAAAAATATACCTTAGAATATGTACATTAGAGTGATTGCTGGGGCATACAGTAATTCTGGTTTTAACTTGTTGAGCAATTACCAAACTGCTTCCCACAGTGGCTGCACCATTGCATATTCCCACCTGCATTGTCTGAGGGTTCCAATTTCCTCAGATTCTCACCGACACCTGTTGCTTTTTTTCTTTCTTTATAGCCATCCTATTGTGAAGTGGTATCTTGTCGTGTTTGGACTGGCATTTCCCTCACAGTTAACGATGCTGAGCATCTTGTTTCATGTGCTTGTTGGCCATTTGTATATCTCTTTCACAGAAATGTGTATTCAAATCCTCTGCCCATTTTTTAATCACCTAGTCTTTTTGTTGTTGAGCTATAAGAGTCCATTATATATTCTGGATACTACGTGCTAATCAGATACATGAGTCTGCAGTATTTTTTCCCATTCTGTAAGAGGTCTTTTCACTTTCTTGACAATGTCCTTTGATGCATAAAAGTTTTAAATTGTGATATTGTCCCATGTATCTATTTTGTTGTTGTTACTGCTGCCTGTGCTTTTGGGGTCATATCTAAAAATCCATTGCCAAAGTCAAAGTCATGAAAACTTACCATATTTTCTTCCAAGAGTTTTCTTTCATTTTAGCTCTTACCTTTAGATCTTTGATTCATTTTGAATTCATTTTTGTATATGATGTGAGTTCAAGGTCCAAGCCCCGATGTGGGGCTCAAACTCAAACCGCGAGATCATGACCTGAGCTGAAGTCAGACGCTTAACTGACTGAGCCACCCAGGCGTTCCTCAAGGTCCGACTTTCTTTGCACATGAATACCCAGTTGTCCGGCATAACTTTTTGAAGAGACTATTCTTTCTCCATTAAATGGCTTTAGTACCCTTGTCAAAATTAATTGGCCATAGATGTATGGTATCTGTGTGTGTGTCTCTAGACTCTCATTGTATTCTACTGATCTGATTGTCTTTACTCCTTCTGGGACTCCCATTCACACAGATGTTAGTATTCTTGATGGTGTACCACAGGTCTCAAGCTCTGGCCATTTTTCTTCATTCTTTTCTCCTTCTGCTTCTCAGACTGAATAATCTCAATTGACCTACCTTTAAGTTCACGGATTCCTTCTCCTGCCTGCACAAATCTGCTACTGAGCCTCCCTAGTGAATGAGTTTTTCCTTTCAGTTATACTCTTCAGCTCCAAAATTCGTATTTGGTGCCTTTTTAAAATTCCTGCCTCTTTATTGATATTCTCTATATGCTCAGACATTGTTCTCCTGGTTTCCCCGAGCTCTTTGAGCATATTTAAGAAGTTTAAAGTCTTTGTCTAGTAAGTCCAATATCTAGGCTGCCTCATGGACAGTTTCTATTTTATGTAGCAACTCTAGAAGTCAGATTTTCCTTCCTCCCAGGGTTTACCATTGCCTATTGTGAGTTGCTGGTGTTAGCTTGCTTACAGACTTTCTCAACTATTTGTATTGAGGTCTGTGCTCTTTACCACTGAACTCTGCGTTCCTTTAGCTTATTAGGATAAGATAGCTGGTATCTTAGTTACCTTAAATGCCTGCAGCAAACAAAAGAAAGAATTTTTTTAAGGAAAGAAAAAAATACTCTCCTGTATCTTTGCAAAATGGAACCATGTCAGGTCTAACTCCTTGAACGTTTATTCTGGCTGCTTACAAGTCTGCCTTAGCTTCACTCCCTCCTCACACAGAGCCCAAAGCCCAGCAAGACATGAAAGCTTCGAGTCTTCTTAGGCCTTTGCCAAGTATGTGTGTCTCACTCTTAGTCTGCACATGGCTTTCTTGATTCCCAGGCATACACAGAAGCTTCCAAAAGCTCTATTCCCACATAGGTCTGTCCCAATCTCTTCTTTCCCAGGCTTCTTGGTCTATTACTTGTCCCAGGTGTTGTTCCAGGCCACTGAGGCCAGTACCCGTGCCTTTAAATGCTTTCAGCAAAAGCCACCTGGAAAGCCATGACAGCCCTGGGGATGCCCTGAGTGAAGAAATAGGAAGCCTTTCCACCTGTCCTTGAGAGAGGCACCATCCAGACAGCTGGACACCCACAGCCACACTCCTTGAGAATAAGTTCTATATTGCTTCTTCTGGGACTAGCAACCAGCACCTGACATTTGGGCACCATTCCTATGGCCATTTTAAAATGCCACAGCACTCTCACCATAAAGCAGCAGTTTCCCTCTTCAAGCTTTCCCCTTGTTTTCAGTTTTTGACTAGATTTCCGAGTTCTTCAAAAGCTGATTCTGACAGTTTTTGCCAGTTCATTAGTTGTACTGGGAGAGGGACGCAGCCCTGGATTTCTCTATTCTACATTTTCGGTTCCCCAGCACCTTTTGAGCACTCTGTGTTTGGAGAAAATTCCTGTATGGAGTCTAAAGATCCCCAGGGTGGAGGCCAGGGACTTGTTTCCCCAGGTTCCTTCCAGCCAGTAGTGCACTTAGATCCTACCAAGATTGGCCCCGTATCTCAGAAATACATTAAAAAAAATAAACATATGAAGGAACAGAGGGTGCTCTTGTCACTCAGGATCATGTGCTCGGCACTGGCTCTGCATGATCTGTAATCCTCAACATCCCATTGCATAACTACCACTGTTCAGGCCCCAAGGAATGATCGCTTCACCTCTTGCCCTAAAATCTCTCAACAAAAGGCAACTGTATCTAAAGGTCACAAAGGTTCGTGGGTTCCAGCCTCTGCCAATGTCGTAGACACAAAGTGCTTCAGAGGATGAGAAGGAAGTACTGAAAATGCACTTAGGTAAGAGAAATGACAGATTAATTAATTAACTTCTCGAGTGGCATGCATGCATTAGATTCTAACATAACAGCAATGCTGAGCATCCATTTTTCTGTTTCTCTTCATGTTCTCAGCTGTCCTCAGCTTACTGTAGCCAAGGAACATTCTGCAATTTAAACAATTTATATCACTAATTTGTATGTATGAGATCTAGACACAAGATGTGTGAAGTGACACCAGTTCTTTACATTAGCAACTACATTGACACTGAATACTAGAACTACAAAAACTTGTGTAACAAAATTACGTAAGATTAAATTTTAAAAATATTATTTAAAAATTTCAGCTTTATACAACTTTCCTTTAAAACTTTGATACCTATTACTTATATAATACTTTGTATTTTGCCCTGTAATAAAAAATTTTTTTCAATGTTTATTTATTTCTTTTGGGAGACAGTGCACAAGCAGGGGAGGGGCAGACACAGAGAGAGAGACCGAGAACGCGAGCAGGGGAGGGATAGAGGGAGAGAGAGAACCACACAAGTAGGCTCCACACCATCAGTACAGAGCCCGAAACGGGGTTCGATCTCACACAACCATGAAATCATGACCTGAGCCGACAAGAGTCAGATGGTTAACCAACTGAGCCACCCAGGTGCCCTTGCCCTATAATTTTAATAAATACTTTTGAATATTTTAGAAAACCTTACTGACGTTTCTGAACATTTAAATTTTTAATTTTTTTTTTTACATTAACCTTCATTTACATTTTCTCTGAAAATAAATTCAAACTTTTTTTATATTCTGAAATTGTAAATTTTGGAAAATTATATTTTGTCCTTTGAGTCATTACTGCCAATAGAACACAAATTACACAAAAAAATTTATTATAACAACCTATTTAGTGATTTTATGGAAATGAAGGCAAGAGAAATAAACTTTAAGAAATAAATATATAAGAGTTTGTAAGTCACGAAGGTCTTCATTTTATTTCTCACCCAAATATTGCTGGCCCATCAACTTACTCAAATATATCCAACAATCAAATTGTTTTGGTATTTTGTCAACTTTATCACATAAAAAGATTTGTTTGGGGGGTTGGTGTTATGAAGTTGTCAAGGTAGGAGGACAGAACCTTTTTTATTAAACAGCTTGATAGCCTGAACTACAACTTTTATATAGATGAATGGCACACAGGCCTACTTCTGAACTTTGCTCTGGCGCTGTCTGTTTGCATTTGGGTTGTTAACTTTTGACCTATAGAGCACCGCTTCTCAACCTGGGGGATGTGACAATGCCTGGAGACATTTCTGGTTGTCTCAAGTGGCATCCAGTGTGGAGAGGCCAAGTATGTTGCTAAACATCCTACAATGCACAAGACAGGACTTCCCCACCCCAACAAAGAATTATCCAACCCAAAATGTCCATGGTACCAAGGGTATTCTAGTAAAGGTAACAGAGAAACCTCAAGCTTCTAGAAACAGCAAAGAACTCAGGAGCATGTTAGGAACACAGGGTCACAGAGGGAGCTGTGTGTCCAGAAGCAGCTACAGTTCTCCAAAGAATGGGCCAGAAGTAAAATGGAAAATCCATGCCTAGATGCAAAGGCCAAACGAATTCTCTGGCCCTTCCAGAGATTCCACGAGTTATTTTATATCCTTCAATAAATTAGACTAGCTTGAGAGGTTTTTTGCAACTGAGGAACACTAACTGATAAAGGAGGGAGAACCAATTTCCCATCCCTCATTTGAGGAAGGGCAAGATCGAACCCCATAAAGTCCCAGAACACAACAGGGAAAGAGCTGGAAGTAGGACTGTATTAGTATGCAAATGAATGACTAAAATTTAGCCCAAACTAGTAGCTTTCAGCTCAAACAAGTACTTCTTTTTAAGTAAAAGAGGAGGATGTTATTCGGTGCTCACAAAATACAAACGTGGGAAGGGATGTAGCAGCATCTCAGGGAGAGCCCAGACTCAACGACACGAAGACTTGATCTGTGCTGCTCATTCACAGACCATCCTTTTTGCCCAAAGTAACCTTTTTCACGTGGCAGAAATAATGAGAACCAGGAGCACTCAATGTTTTCATCTTATAATTTCCACCATTTTAGAGAGACAAACTTCACATCTCCCAAGTTCAAAATATCTTAATGTATCTTCAACCTGATTTGCGGTAGGTGCTCCCTCCAGGGACTGAATATCTGTGTCAGAGGGCTGGGGAGTGGGGTATTTAAGACCCACATGGACACCTGGAGGGGGACAGAGGTAGTTGATGAAAAAAAAACTACATTCAGAACAGAGAGTGCTATAGTCTCATACACCCACCCAAAGAATCGCTTTTGTTATTCTACATTCCATCCTATTCCTTTTTGTAATTTAGTACATAAACCCTTAATAAATCTCAGAGATTGGTCTAAACACTTATATCAGTAGATATGTAACAAACCAAATCATCAGATGATTTCTTGTTCTTCCTATGCTCCCACTGGTAGATGGTTGGAGCTTCTGGACGGTCACCATCACTGAGGCCTGGAGTAATGAAGCAGCTACTTCTTGCATAGCACCCATCACCATGGCAGAAAAACAGGCACAAAGGTCTCACACCAGCCACTAAATGCTCCAGTTTGGAAGGTACAGACAGCACTTCTACTCACAGCAAATTCACTGGCCAGAAATGGTCACATGGGAAGTGCATGTGCCTGGCAGGGGAAGAACCAGGGTATTTTGCAAATAGCTCTAATTATCACTCCAGCATTTCACAAGCATTATATTTAATCTTCACAACCATCACAGAAGTATTACTATTATCCCTATATTAAAGATGTGGAAACTGATACATAGGCAAGGGAAACAGCCCAAGGTCACACACTGAGGGAGGCATTTGATTCCAAAGTCCATTTGTTTAAGCATGGTTTTTTTAATTGCCTCCTTTGGTTTATCTTCTGTATGGTCTTCAGCAATCCCATTGCCCGTTAAATCACTTAAACATAAAAGGGGGGACCTGAACGCCAGGACAACAACCCTACACTGAATCCCACCCACATCCCACTCTACTCCCAATTCTTGGCTCAATGGAAATCTGTGGACTCAACACAGCACAGCACGGGTGCTGGACAGGATTCCACTTTAAAAAGCATGCTTTCAAGAGACTCTTAAAAACTGAGAACTAAGGGTTGATGGGGGGTGGGAGGGAGGGGAGGGCAGGTGATGGGTATTGAGGAGGGCACCTTTTGGGATGAGCACTGGGTGTTGTATGGAAACCAATTTGACAATAAATTTCATATAATGAAAAAAAAAAAAAAAAAAAAGCATGTTCTCCAGGGTGCCTGGGTGGCTCAGTTGGTTAAGCACCCAACTCTTAACATCAGCTCAGGTCATGATCTCATGGCTGAGACTGAGCTCACACCAAGCTCTGCACTGACAGTAGAGCCTGCTTAGGATTCTCCCCCTCTGCCCCTCTCCCACTTGCACACTCTCTCTCAAACTTCAAAGAAAAAAAAAAAAAAAGCATGCTGTCCCACACAGCCATGAAGAGTCAGAAAGGACTTTTTTTAAACATGTCAATATCCCCTTTGATAGTCTAGCTGCTGGTTATAGAGATGAGTAACAGGCTTCTCCCCCCCCCCCCCCCCCCATGGAGAGGTCAGTCTATTAGATGAAAAGGGTCCAATGAGCAATGAGGGTGGGGACCAGATGCTTGTGCCCTTGTACCCTAAACACCTAGACATGTTAAGTATCTCATAAGCCCTAGGTACGGTGAAGACAAGAAAGCATGACAGAACATGGTTAAGGGCCAGGAAAGTCTGTACATTTAAATCCTGACTTTGCCATTTCATAGCATCTTGAACACACGGCTTCACAACTCTTGCACTTCATTTTGCAGCTGAAAAACTAGAGCCAGTAATTACTAGTAGTCATTTGGTAGAATTGCTGAAATTAAATGAGATGGTAGATGTAAAGCTAAATTCTGTGCCTGGCACATAGTAAACATTCAACAGGCATTCTTATTTTTAGGAGCAAAGAAACTACTTATTAATGCATTCTTATCTTTAGGAGAAAAGTGTAACAGCACATAATCTTCTGGAGGAAGACTTATGGCAGAAGAGACATTTAAGCTGGCTCCTAGGAACATCTCCGGAGAACAGGAAAAAGGCATTCCAGGTGGGGTGAGCCTTAACCAAGGTTCAGAGGTGAGGGCCATTTGGGGTGGTTAATTTTGGAATTAGGAATCAAGTGAGAACCAAATTTGGGATGTCCCAGAGCTTGCTTTCTTTGGGGTCAGGAGTGGGAAGCAAACTTAGCCTGCAGTGAAGCCATCTCTCAGATGCTGACTTGACCAAGAAAGACATTCTTACCCTAAGAACTTAGAGCTCCTCTATCTGGCACCGTTGCCAGAGTGAACCCACATTACCCAAAGGTAAAGTCAAACAGCCTGTAAATGAGAATACCGCACACACTAACCATGGTGACACAGATGTCCTAAGATGAGGTCTTTGGTAGTGTGAATCTTTAACCTTCCTAAATTTCTTTCAGCCTCTGATCAAAGGCTCTATGGAATGTCTCTCCAAAAAGAAATGCATGAGTATCAATTTTGCATGTTGTTTTCATAAAGGTCGTCTGTCATCTGTCTATAGGTTTTAGGTTAAAAATCCAGGATCTGGATAGGTGCTGAGGCCCCTTTTAAAAAACACGGACTCAAAATGCATCTGGTAGGCTCAGATGATCAAAATGCTGGCAGCCCCACACTCACCTCCTGGTCTCTGTGTGGGAGCGGCAGGTTGGGAGGAAAGGCTGGGTTCACACCACACCTCTGAGGTAAGCTATCCTGTCAGCAGGAACCTAAGTGGTCTCCAGATCCTCAAACCTCAGGAGTCTAGTTCAGGGCAACCAGCTCTCAGATCATGTTATTACTCTATTTACTGGATCTCAGAAATATGGGCTTTTTAAAACCATCTGCTTCCTCATCAACACAAGGGAACTGTTGCCATTAAACCCATCAACTGGCCACTCAGTTTTCCCTACCTTAGCACCTATTTCTTTCTACCCATGACCACTTCAAAGGACAGATCCCCACTACATGTTGACAACAAATGGAACCATTTTGTCCTATTTTAGTATTTAGAATCAGTGCCCAAGAGGATGATTCATTCAATCAAGATGCACTTTCAGAGGTATCCACTGTGCCAAAGCATCAGTCTAGGGAGATACAACAGTAAACAAAACACGATGTCTTCCTGGAGCTCACAATCTTGGCATTAAGAGAAATCAATCAGCTCTTTTAAGATTCTTCTGGACTCACTTCACCTCTCTGAGAAATACTACATATAGGACTGCCAAGCGCTAATTAGCTGTTTTACATAACGTCATCTTTCCCCCAACTTTCAAGTAGGTTTTCCACTATTCCCATTATGCAGATGAAGACATCATGGCTTAGTGGAAAAGCACACTTCAATTCTGGTTTGCTAAACCCCTAAGCACATCACAGGGCCGAAATCCAGACATGCCTGTCATCTTGCTTTCTTCTAAGATTAAGTGGGGCCTACTAATCAGGGCCAGTCTTGGCATTCCTAGCTAGTTCCCACATCTTCTTACAGGATTTCCTCCTTTCAGAAAGTTACATTACTGGGGCGCCTGGGTGGCTCAGTCAGTTGAGCGTCTCAGGTCGGACTTCGGCTCAGGTCATACATGATCTCACAGTCTGTTGAGTTCGAGCCCCGTGTTGGACTCTGTACTGACAGCTCAGAGCCTGGAGCCTGCTTCAGATCCTGTGTCTCTCTCTCTGCCCCTCCCCCACTCATGCTCTCTCAGAAATAAACATTAAAAAAAATTTTAATTAAAAAAAAAAGTTACATTCCTGAATGCTGGCCATGCCCTGGCCCCAAGCTGTTCCAAGTGCGCTGTTAGCATCCCTTGAGGTAGTTTCTCTTTTTACCTAACAGGGAGACCCACAGAAGATGTCATTTGCCAGACATCAGCTTACAACCAGGGGAGTGGTAAGTCAACATCCCTACTACTTGAGTGTTGAAAACTGCTTGACCTACCGGGAAGTCAGAAAGTAGTCTTACAGGAGTTACTAAAACAATCAAAACAGTGAAAAAGCACCCTTTTCTGAAAAGGGGGAAAAAAAAAAAAAATCAAACCCAAACCCACACCCTTCCAACAGCTCTTAGCACCCTACATCCTACCCGACCTAGTAGACTTCTTGAAATCAGGCTGGCAATTGGACTTTTTTTCAACTTTGGCTCACAGGACTTAGAAGACCATTAATTCTTGGGGCTGTGATCTGCCCCATTCATTCTACTCCCCTGCCTGGCAAATGCAGCTAGCCAGGTGCACAATGATCCATCTGGGCTCTCTTCCAAGCTTCCTTTCTCCTTAGCCAGACCCACAGAACTTCCAAGAATCAAGATCTAGCCTGTGCTGACCAACAGGGAACACCAGTCACATGTGGCTATGTTAGGGGGCTGGTCCCAATTAAAATGTGCTGGAAGTGTAAATAAATGTACAGTATAATTTCAGAGACTTATTACAAAGAGTAAAACTCCATTTCATATCAATTGCATGTTAAAATTTTAAGTTTGAACATACAGGTTATTAAAAAAATTCAGTTTCTCTTTACTTGTCTTAATACAGCTACTGCAAGGTTAAATTACATATGTGGCTTTTGTTATGTTACTGGACAGCACTGCTTAGAAATGGGGAGTGGAGCCCTGGTGTACTTCACAGAAGCCACCCTACACTCTTTGATGGTGGAGCTATTTATAAGCATTCCCCATGTGACATGGTCCAGCAAACTAATTTTTCTCAATTCCAGGAATACATCTGTGACAGGTTTACCATAAAACTAGTTTTTAAAAGGTTTCATTTTTCTGACTGACATTTTACAAACACATACTTCTAATATGTTACTGACATGCCATCCAAATTTACTCAGAAATAAATCTTAGTGAGCTGTGGGCTCTAGTGGTCTGCTTCCTGCCTGCTTCCTCATAGGCACTTACAGTTAACTGTAGCCATCTCATATTTTTAGGACAGTTAAGAACAGTGCATGAAATGTGTGTTGTCAAGCTAACATCAGGAAAGGCATCACTCCTTCGAGGGTTAACGTAAGACTCCAGAAAGGGAAAGCTTCACCACCTGGACCCCAACCCAGATTCGGCGATCCAGGGCTAGATACAACCTCCTCTGACGAGCCAGGAGCATGATGGTGTGAGTTATCACAAGGCAAGACTTTCTTATGCACTTCAGGGAAACAGCATTCCCCAATTAACAAAGGCTGCACAGTGACGCTCTTGCTACTCTGCTGTAAAGTTCAAAACGACCGAGGGAAGCACTAGAGTCCAGTGAGGCATTTTATTTGTATGAACGTATTACATCCCTAGAAAAAGAATCCCAGGATTTTCCCTCCTGTGTGTTTTCGTCTTGCTTCTTCATGGTCCATGATGCCAGCTGAGGTTGTCAGTACAATGAAACTATGGAAAATTAAAAAAACAAAAAACAAAAAACAAAAAAACATGTTGGTGAGTTTTTTCTAAAAACAGTTCAACATAGAGCCGCTTTGTGGTACAGAAAAAGACCAACATTCATCAGTGCTTAAGACGCCTTCCCTTAATAGGGTGCAGAGACTAAGGCTGCCTATTTGGGCCAGCAAGTGCAAGCATGGCTCCTGGAACCAAAGACCCAAATCCAAAAACCTTAGCTACACAACACACTCCTACAGCCTTGCCCTCAGCTAACACCAAGACACAATGCTATTAAACCTAACTGCAAAGAAAAACTGAACTCCTTTAATTTCAAACTGTCATTTTCTGTTCTCAGGGAAGGAGACAGTTTAAAGCAATAAAGCGTAAACATAAACTTGACTGAGTTGTTTCTGCCACTTACTATATGATCACAGGCAACCTATTGTAGAGACAGCCATTTGGACAATGGAAATCCTACTTGGCCTGGCTACCTCAAGGATTACTATGGGAATCAGAGTAAACTGTGAGGCATTAAAATTAGCACCATAACTATAATCAGAAATAATTCATGACACTATACATGGAAAACAGTAACCATGAAGTGGGAATAAATCCAACCACATCACCAAACATATGACTGGGGGTGCTTACATTCCTAACCACAAACAGCTAAGCGCTTACTGGATCATGTCAGAGCCTGAAAGTATTTTGCCAGAATCAAACCAGTTGATAATGTAAATGAAGAGAATGATCATTTTTACAGATGACGAAACCAAGGCTAGGAGTTATGCGAGGCCTCACAGCTTTAAAGCAGGAAAGCAAGGATTTGAACTCCTTCTCTTTGAAAGGATGAAGAGATTGAGTTTCCCCAGAGGCCTAGGGTTCAGAAGTGATTCTAGCCATAGAACAAGATCACAGTGAACATAATATAATATGAACTATATGCACGGAGTCAAAAGAGCAGATATTAAAGGGGACACACTGTCGCTTAGCACATGAAATATGGCAACGCAAGAGAGCTAATCCTTGAGTCAGGACGATTGGGGATGGAGACAATTACTACTCTAACAAAAACAAAAAAACCTCCACTCTAGTGGTCCAAGTGCACCAAAGCAATCCTTAGCATTAATTTCTTTCGTATGAGGAAAGTCAACTCACCCAAACTGGCGGGATGGGAGCAGATTATTCTGCCATTTTTCTAGATCTTTGAGTTGTACATCAAACCTGGGGCTGATCACTCCACACTGTAAAAGCATAACAGAAAACACCGTTCACATCTCACCAATACCAGAAAAAAATTAACACAAATGGCATCTGTATCTAAATAATCATATAAACCAACCAACTCAGCATTTATTGGGTAACTATTCTGTGCAATCTTAACATCCACGTCATTTCAAAAATACATTGAACTACGACTATGCCTGGAAAAAGTTATTTAAAAAGTAAACAGAAGAGGCAGAACACAAGGCAATATATGGCAAGATCAGGTTAACTGCGTACATCCCTATGGGCGAGTTGTCCCAAAACAAATAACCAGATTTTAAAGAGATAAGAGACTAAGACTTAGATAAAATTGTACTCAAAAATTTTTTTTTCACATAGTAAGGCTGAAATGAAGATGCAGGGTCACCAATTCTTCACCTATGAGCTGAAAGTGCAAAATATTAGAACTTAAAAAAATTTCAGACACAAAACTGAAATCTAAGAACTGCTGTTCCATGTCAATGAACTACCAGGGTACATTTACAATCAACTAATCTAGCAAAATGGGTGGAAGCCAGAAAGAACAGAGTCCTTACAGTTACCTGCCCTGTTTGCTACTGGGACACAGCAACAATCACCTTCCAGTGTGAGAGGTCACCAAGAGCACTAAACATTTAATGGTTCAATTACATGCAAATCCTAAAACACAACAAAAGTTCAAACATCCACTAGCAGACTGTTTGTGCTTACTGTAGGCTCATTCAAGATCCCTGACTAGATCAACTGGGTTTAGAAAGTAAAACATGAGGGGATCAAAAATCTCCTTGATTAGAGCTACATATGCCCCCCTCACATCTCTACCCTACAAATCACTAACACACTTGTAAATATCAATGCAGAAAGGTTCCTGATATTTATACACCAGAGATGATCATGTGAGAACACTCAGGATTAGTACCATTCAAGCAGAACTCCAGAGGGCTAAGAGAGCAGGTAGACAGCCGTGTGCACATCCACACAGGAGTCTTGCGACTCCAAAATGCCTAACAGGAAGCTAAAGAACACTATGAGGTTAGAACTTACTCAAATTTTTACAACAGTTACACTTCCACAGGCAGATCTGAACCCAAAGAAACTGAAAATGGGCCTCTGAGGCCCAAATGCCCTAAGCCAGGAGACCCACTCAGGTTTTCCTTTTCATCAAGACCTTGTCAGCTATGGTGTCAACTGTCAAGAGCAACCCCACAATGGAAAATAGGAATACAGACACAGGAAAAGGGCAAAACAGTTCTTCCTCCAAGCAAGCTGTAACGGTAGACTTGTGAGGCCTCCACTCGACCACACCCAGGCTTCTATTTATTCCAGCAGCAAAATCTCTTTCGGCTAAAAGAATTAAACCTCTCCTAAACCAGACAAATCTTAGGATGTGACCAAAACCGGAATTTCAATCTAATTTCTAAACACTACCTTACTTCTCAGCCCCATTAAACTTCCACAGTAAGGGTACATCCATCTCTTGCATGAAGGAAACTGAGGCAACGGTGTCCTACAAGGGAGGAAAACTGAAGCTGAGAAAAACTGAAAACTGATGTTTGTTTTGCCCCACCAAGGTTAGAAAGCTAAGGTCAGAAAGCTCAACTGCCACCATTTTTCAAGCTACCACAGAACAAGAATGCCACAAAGGAGTTCCACTTGGGAAATACTGTTCAAACTTATCAAGTTTTATGTATAGTGAATATTCGAGAGGAATTGGGTGCGCAGCACTTCTCTTAAGAGGTTTTTGTCGTTGTTTTTTAAACTTCAAGTCATTCTGTGGGACAGTTTTATAATGCACTGTCAACTATGTTCTGGAGCCAGCTCTGCCACTGTTGGGCAGTGCGAGATGAGGGCACCTTGGGCCTAAGTCAGCTTCCTAATTCCTAAGAGTAGGAAAACACACCCTCTTCTACTTCAAAAACACTTTGTGAGGGTCTGAGTGACAATGAGTAGTGAATCCAAATTCTATTTTGGCTGGAGTCTACTGGCTAACAACTAGAACAGTCTCAAAATTAACTTGAAAACTCTTCTAATCTCTCATGAAAGCTTCACCTTCAGTAGTTTTCATCCAACATTAGGTAGGTATCCACACATGAAGCAAGTTCACTAGACAAGGAAGCAACTTTATAAAACAAATTGTTGGACCAGGGAATAACCTTACCAATCAATCTGGCCCCTGCCACTAACGACTCATTTCTCGACCTGTTTTCCCCTCATCTGTGTTGGACCACAGGATGTCAAGCTGCTTGCAAATCTGAAAGCTAGAAACCTGAACACAAAAAGTAGGGTAGCAATTCAGGGACCCTAACTTGTTAAAGATACCTGCCCCTTAACACATGCAATAAATTAAGCCACATCAGATCAAATATATCCAACAGGTTATGCTGACAATGCAAACTGAAATGGAGCACGAAACTCAAAGACACCCATACAGCCCACGCCAGTAAAAATGTAGGTATTAATATTGTTATAGAACCCAATCCTGTTCAAAAAACACAACATTATCACCAAGAGAGACGAAGAACAAAGTTATTTACAGATAGGATTAGACCTTCCTTCGGCACCAGTTCAAGCCACTGGGTGGGCAGTGCGTACCATCCGATATTCAAACACCAGTACCATCAGATCAATGCACCCCACCCTGTGGCATCTCCCTTCAGACAGCCCCCATACTCCACAAACATTAGGTCAACTAACAATTCTAGAGCAAATACAACCCTAGAGGAAAAAAAAAAAAAATCAATCAAAATATGACAATAAAAATTAATGATTTCAATCAATTCTTAATTTTTTTTACCCTAACTAGGTGGAACAAGCACACCACTAATTCAGTTTTATAAGGCCAATTACAACATATTTAACACCATGTTTGGAAACTCTTAAAGTTCTTCTATGTGGAAGATATCAACTCTTACCTTGTTTAACCTGCCTGTGAGGTTCACAACAATTTTCCCAGCTCTGTGATCATCGATGATTTCAAATTCGCCAATGTAACCTACAGAAAAGAAGTTATCAACTTAACAGACCTAAATGCTTATGCTCTAGGATTCCCACTGTTTGCCTACTTTCCTCTCACATCACCTCAAGTGACTGATTGTCTACATGGTTTAGGAAAAGACCGCTGCTCTGAATCAAAACTTTTCCGGCCGCCAACACCCCAAAACAATCCACCCTGCAATTCTAACGGGGATTATTTTCCCCTTGCCTCCCATTAAGCTACTCTGTGCCCAAGACCCGCAACCATTTTCCTTTCCATCCCAAAACTCTTGGAAGAGTTCAAGATATGCTCAACGACCAGTTGCAGCAGCAGTTATTACACCAAGAAAGGGCATTTTAGCTCCCAAACTACTAACAGAGCAACAGTCACAAACTTCCTCCTCTTTTCAACAGTCCTAACTTACTCAGCGCTTCCTGAATAGCTTATGTCCCAACTACCCCTTCCACAGCCCCACTGCATTGCATGAGTTTCCAAGTATAACCTACACCTAGCTCCCCCATCTTCCCAGTCCTGTCCTGCACAACTAATGTCTACAGAACAGATTCCTTCAGTATCCTTACATGAAAACATAAAACACACTTACCATGCTTCATCATCACAGTCAGAAATCGCACGATGACTTTGGAGCATGGCCTAATAAGAACCTGGCGTTTGCCTCTCTTTTCAGCATTGTTAATGCTCTTGAGAGCATCTGCCAGGACATTCATGCGCACCATTATGGCTGTTCAGGGAAGGAAAAACAGGGGTTTTACCGGCATTCTCAACATCAAAAGGCTCCCAATCATTCCACTGCAAACACATCCTTTTCCTTCTGCCTCTATCATTAAACTGTCCTCTCTCTAAACAGACAGGTTCCCCCGCGCAATGTCAGCTACGGTCGCTCAGCTATTGAGAACGGGACCTGCAAATCACCAGGCAGGTTTCCCAAACTTTTGAAATCCAACAGCAATTGGACTATTAACACTGCCCTTTAACCAACAAATTCGATGTCAGCCTTGTCCAAAAGATACTTAGCTTTCACTAACACTAACTAAAAACGTCGGTACGTGTGCCACCCAAAGTTGTGCCCCGGCAGCAATCGTACCACAGTGACAAGTAGAACTTTTTACGTGCACCGGACACGACTCTATCCTAATGTGCACGAACTGCCCGATACTCTAATAACGCTGTGAAAACTGAGGATGGAGCCCAAAGCATGCTTCAAGCTCCAACAGTAGGAATCCAACCTGCTTCCTCAAGTTCCACAAAGTATCAAGGGAAATCCCGGAGCCCAGAAGATCTAAGCTAGCTCCCAGCAAACTGCCAGCCCAGGCAGAAGGCAATTTTTCCCTGCTGAGTGGCCTCACCCTCCTAAGCTTACAGCGCGGCTGAAGGAATGGGACGCCAGCTCGGCCCACGTCGGCCACCGTCCCCGATGCTTCCCGCCGCCCGGAGCCAAGGCGCTACCCCAGCCACTAAGGGGAGGTCCTGGAGCCGCCGACCACGCTGGGTCTACCGCCTCTCCCGTCGGCCGATTGCTCCGTTCCCGCCAGAGCTGCGGCCTGCGTTTCTCAAACCGGGATCCCCAAAATGCAGAGCGTGGAGCGGACGGGCATGACTCTCCTCTACTCCTGCCCAAACCCTCGCAAGCGCAGCATCCTCCGCCCAAGAAGGCCCTGGCACCATCAGAGAACACCGAAGTTGAGGCTCAGACTGCAGGATGGCAGAGATAGCCAACGGATGATGTTGGATCCTTCAGAGAGAAGTACTCACCGGCGCGGAAAGATGGCGGAAAGAGGACGGGAGGGGCGAGCGCACGGAGTTATGGGAAGCGGGCGGCCTATCGCGAGACTTTTAAAGGAGGGCCAAAAAAAAAAAAGTATTTCCTACTGGAAGAAGGCGGGTGAAGGGGCGGAGCCTCTTCAGGGATGAGAAGCAGAGAATCGATGGAATCGACCTCTCCAGGTGAGGGCGGGGTGGGAAGGATCGACGTTGACACCTTTCTAGCCCTTACTCTGTAAAAAACTGAACTGAAAATGGCTGAGATATTTGCTAATTTTTGTTGTAATAACTGTTCACCATTTAGAATAGATTTTTACATTTGTGTATTTACAGTATCTCTGAAAGGACCCACGCAAATCGATAATTGCCTCTGACGAGGGCCTGAGGAACTGGGATGAAAGACTTGCTTTTCTCTATATACAATTGTGGTTTGTTTTTCCACACCTGTGTATAGATTATTTTTCCTTTTTTTTTTTTTTTGGAAAAATTTTTAAACGTTTATTTATTTTCAAGAGAGACAGAGACAGAGAGACAGAGTAAGAGTGGGGGAGGGGCGTAGAGAGAGGGAAACAGAATCCGAAGCAGGTTCCAGGCTCCGAGCTCTCAGCACAGAGCCCGACGCGAGGCCCGAACCCACAAACCGTGAGATCATGACCTGAGCCGAAGTCAGGCACTCAACCGACTGAGCCATCCAGGTGCCCCTAGATTACATTTTCAAAGTCAAAAATATATTTTTAAGTCAGTGCTCCCTAATTCTTAGAAATTATTTACTGGAGCTCCAAACGTTTCTTTCTAAAACTTCCAGGATACACAGTTTGGATGAAAGCCACAAACGTTTCAAAAAAAAAAAAAAAAAAAAAGGTACTCAGGATTCTGAACCAGTAGTTTTTATCAACATTTCTGCACCCGGACAAGAACTAGTTTTGATAAGTCTTCGTATTTTCTCTGAACCTTCCCTAAATAGGTGGCGGGGCGGGGAGGGATAATAATACTTAACTCTAGAAAGTTATCGCAAAGGTCGGATGAGATAATGGGGCAAAGGGCTTGCACAGTGTCTGGCATGTAGTAAATGCTCAATGTATTTTTTTTTTAAATGTTTATTTATTTTTGAGAGAGAGAAACAGAGCACTAGTGGGGGAGGGGCAGAGAGAGAGAGGGAGATTAGAATCCGAAGGCGACTCCAGGCTCGGAGCCGTCAGCACAGAGCCCGATGTGGGGCTCCAACTGGGGAACGGGAGATGGTGACCTAGGCGGAAGCAAGCCGCTTAATGGAGAATGAGCCCCCCAGGTGCCCCACTTAGTGTATTTTGACAATGGGAACAACAGGGAGCTTTAGCTATTGCTTGAAGCCGGGATCTGATACCCTGTAAGGGAGTGAATTCTCCGAAGCTGAGGGACCTGAGGCTAGTTACTTAACGTCCCACGTATTTGCAATAGCCTCCTTAGGTGGCTGCTTTCACCCTTGACCTCCCTTATACTCACCCCTGTTTTTCCCACAGGTAGCCAGAATGACCTCTTTAAAACCTAAATCAGATCACACACTGGCTCCCATCACCCTCAGCAAAATGCAAATTCCTTGCAAAGGTTACAAGGTCCTCCGTGATGTGCACACCTGCCTTCTGGCCCTGGCACAACAGACCTCATTCCCCACCATTCTTCCCTAGCTTGTTTCTTCAAAGAAACACCCCAAGCGTACTCCACCTCAGGGCCTTTGCATTTGCCTTTCCCTCTAACTTGAACGTTTTTTCCAGTTTGCCAGGAAGCTGGCTCGCTGGCTTTCCCAGACTCTATTCACACACACACACACACACACACACACACACACTCATGGAGCCTTCTCCCCGTTCCTCCTAACTCCATTGCCTGGCTTAAAATTTTCTCCATAGCACTTGGAATATTGAAAGTGTATTTAACTGTGTCCATTAAGTTCCAAGAAAGGAGGGATTTGGTCAGTTGTGTTCACTGCTGTACTCACAGCTCCTAGAAAAATTATCTGGCACACAGTAGGCTCTTGATACATATTTGGTGAATAAATCAGTCTGCCCATGTGTAAAATGGGAATGATGCTCCTAATCACTTGAAGTTGCTATGAGGATAGATGAAATAATCCATATAAAAGAGATTAACACACTATAGGAATGTCACGTGGTGACAGATGGTAACTATACTTACTGTAGTGAGCATTGCATCATGTACAGAATTTTCAGTTCACTATGTTGTACACCTCACACTAACAACATTGTGTATCAACTACACTTCAGTAAGAAGAATAAACACAAAACCTGACAGAGTGAGAGCTCAATCAACAGTAGTCTCTCAGCCCACCTTGCTCCTAATTCTTCTCAAATCCTAAGTGAAGCTTGAGGGGCTCCTGGCTGGCTCAGCCAGTAGAGCATGTGACTCTTGATCTCAGGGTTGGGAGTTTGAGCCCCCTGCTGGCTGTAGACATGACCTAAGTGAACCTTGAGGAAAGCAAAACTCTCAGTTTGCACAGCTCCAGGATACAGAATTCTCTGGTTATAATTTACATTACAAAAGGACCATTAGCTGGGTTTTTTTGTTTTGTTTTAGTTTGAGAGAGAGTGTGCTCTCTCTGTGGGAGTGGCAGAGAGAGGGAGAGAGAATCCCAGGCAGAGAATCACCCTGATGCCCCCCCCCCCAACCCACCAACCGTGAGATCACGACCTGAGCTAAAATCAAGAGTTGAACGCTTAACCAACTGAACCACCCTGGTTTCCCTTAATGAAAATTACTTTGATGAACTGGTTCTCTGTACACTTACATGTCTTGTTTACTAAAAATGTGCAGTTCACCTTAATTGAGGCATTAACAACAGTGGGGAGTTAAGAAACCCACTTTCGGGGCGCCTAGGTGGCTCAGTCGGTTGGGTGTCCAACTTCAGCTCAGGTCATGATCTCGCAATCTGAGTTTGAGCCCCAGAGCCTGCTTCGGATTCTGTGTCTCCCGCTCTCTCTGCTCCTTCCCGCTCGCTCGCTGTCTCTCAAAAATGAATAAACGTTAAAAAAAAAAAACAAACCCACTTTCCTTCAAGAACCTTCCCATAAACAGAAAAATAGTACCACCATTATCTCTTAATACATTTCACTCATTCATTCAGCAAACATATAATGAGTGTCTTCTGTGTGCCAGGACTTGTATGAGATGGAGAGAGGACGAAAATACGTTTCTGACCTTAAGAGGTTCAGATCCCTCTTTCAGGGTTCAGAGGTTCAGAGGGAAAACAAACCTCTAAGTAACAATAGTGAGCAGTGTGCTTTAATGGATGCCGATGAAGTGCTGTGGGAATGCAGAGGTGGCCTGGGAAGTTGAAGATTTCACAGAGGTGCCATTTGACCTTTGTCATGAAGGGTACCAACACTACCAATTCGTGACGGCCACTGTGTGCTTCCAGTAAATTAACTCATGGAATCCTCAAAACAAATGCAGTTGTATAATGCCCCTAGGAGATCTGTACTTTTACCCTCATTTCACAAATGAGAAAATGAAATTCAATCTGAAATTGACTTAATTTTTTTAATAAAGTTTTTATTTATTTATTTTGAAAGAGAGAGAGAGAGCAGAGGAAGGGCAGAGAGGGAGGGAGAGAGAGAGCGTCCGAAGCAGGCTCTGCACTGTCAGCACAGAGCGTGATGTGGGGCTCCAGCTCACAATCAGTGAGATCACGACCTGGGCCGAAATCAACAGTCGGACGCTTAACAGACTGAGCTACCCAGGCGTCCCCAAATTGACTTAATTTAAAAAGTCAAAGCAGGGCGCCTGGGTGGCTCAGTTGGTTGAGCACAGAACTCTTGATTTTGGCTCAGGTCATGCTCCCAGGGTTGTGGGATTGAGCCCTGCATTGGGCTCCCTGCTGAGGGTGGAGCCTGCTTGAGATTCTCTGTCTCTCCCTCTGCCCTGTTCTCCCCCTCACCCCCACTTGCACAAACAAATCAATCCACCAACCGATAAATAAATGCCAAAACAAAAAAGTGGTTACTTGTCTAAGCTATTAAATGACTTGATGTGGTTTCAGCCTAGGTCTACCTGATCTCAAAACTTGAAGACCTGTGGGGCAATAGATATTCTAGGCTTATAACAGCTCCAAGAACTAGGAAGTAATGGAATCATATAGACAGATATGCCTGGGCTGAAACTGAGAAGTAAGTTGGAGGCATATGGCAACAGGACGAGGGCCATGTGTAAATTGCCTCACAAGCTTGTCATATATGCTGTAGGCAAACTGGAACCTGCTTGCTGAGAGGTCTTTGAAGAGGATTGTGATCTGAGTTGTTAAAAATGTTAACACGTGGGGGCACCTGGGTGGCTCAGTCAGTTAAGTGGCCGACTTTTTGAAAAAAAAAAAAAAGAAAAAAAAAAAAGTCAACATGTGGAAGATAAAATACTGGTAAAAATCAACTCTCCTCAACACTCAGAAATCCCCCCCTTTTTTTTGTCCTGTAAACAGGGCACTTAAAAGTGCCTTTTTTTAGACAGGCACCATGCCCAATGTGGGGCTTGAACTCACAACCCTGAGGTCAAGTCACATGCTCTACCAACTGAGCCAGCCAGGCACCCCCCCCTTCACTCTTCTTCACCCGACCAACTCCAAACAGCCTCCTCTCGGTGTCCTGTGAACTCCAGGATGATGGGAACTCCACTGGAGATGGTGCCAAGGCCAGTGTCAAAAAAGGACTTTTGCTGGAGCCCGAGCTGGCACAGGGGTAGCCAAGCTGGCCTGAGAATGAATCACAGCTGGATGGAAGAACACCAGCATTTCAAAACTCAGGTGACCATGGGCAGACCCACCATGACTAAGATTTTCCTTTTCTGGAGATCACCAAACCCACAGAAGGCTCTAAGAAGGAGCCAAACTTTTTGGTGGGGGGTGGGGAGCAATGGTTAGAGGGCTCAGAATTTGATATCGAATCTGTTCCTAAGACCCACTAAGTATAGACAATGAGGCCCACTGATCAAACAATTTAATCCTTTTAAGTAAACTTTATGCCCAATGGGCTCAAACTCACAACCCCAAGATCAAGAGTTGCATGCTGTACTGACTGAGCCAGGCAAGCACTCCTTCCTCAATTAAAAAAATTTTTTTTTTTTTACTATATTTTGAGAGAGAGAAAAAGCCAGTGCAGGGAAGGGGAAGGCGCAGAAGCAGGAGAGAGAGCAAATCCTAAGCAGGGTCCACACTCAGAACAGAGCAGGACTGGATCTCACAACCATGAGATCGTGACCTCAGCCAAAATCAAGAGTCAGATGCTTAACTGAGCGAGCCACCCAGGTGCCAGTAAAACTTTTCATGATTAGAGTTCAAAGTACAGAAGTCATCCACCAATAAGCGAGTACGTCATGCAACTCTGAGCTGGGTCCTGCAGAAGTAACCTTAACGGGCACTTTCTCTCCAGCCTGCACTGCTCCCTGCCTGTTCTTCCAGCATGGCCCTCTCATACTTCATCTTTGGCCATGGCTTTCCGTTGTATCTCCTTTTCCATCTAGCACGGTGCCTGAAGTTTGCTGCATCAATTAATTTACACCTTTTATTTCATTTTGTTCTTCAAGAGTAGGCATGTAATGATCACTCAGGGTAGTTCAGTAACTGGATTCACACATCCTGTCAACACCTTAATGGCTAAGGTATAAAGAAAACAAGACACAAGGAGGGATTCCAGCTTTATTGTTCCCCTTTTACACAAAACCAAGTAGAAGAAATAATACAAGATTAAAACTGCAAAAGTAGTTAATTGGTAGAACACATATACACAAAAAAATCCAGACAGCAAGACAGGCTTATCTACAATGGAAAACACATGTAAAAATTAAGGTAGTTTGTAGGTTTCATATGGAACATAAAAAAAAAAAAAATCAAACATTATGCTACAATGGGTGCCACTGTTTACAGTAATATTGAAGGGGAGAAAACAACACTTATTTAGGGACAGATATACCACAAGGTCCAGGTTTTACAGCATCAGTGCAATAAATTCACAAAACTATATTACAGCTACTTAATCAGAGTTTAAGAACTGTTCCCAAATGTCACATTTTCAGCCCTCAGTTTCAATTCCTACAGTTTTCAACTATTCTAAATTTCTAGCTACCGAGAGGGAGGATGATTCTACACTTTCCAAGGAGTTACAAAATCTCTGTAGACCAGAGGCCACCTATCGTCGCCAAAAGTCTGCTCTCCCCGACAGCCCCTGCATTCTTCACAGAAATAACTAGGGAAAAAGTCAGATGCCAGCATAGTCACCACCTCGTATGCCAAATCTAAGGGGACCAAAGCAGCCCACAATTACCTTCAAATGAGAATCTTGAGGCTTACCTTTAACAGGCTTAGTCTGGTCTTGAAAAATTAGTAGGGATAAGATTTATTTTCTACTGAAATGAAATCTTGACTACATATAGGAAGACTTCTGTCCTTTATTGGCTGGTGTCGGAGTGAAGGTCATAGACCTGAGTCTTAACCTATTATATACTTTAGTTTCAGTCAGCTGGAAAATCTGAAATTAAAAATATGCTAAAAATACTTAACACAAACTTTTAGAAGCCTGCTGTTAAAAAGCCTTTAAGGATCTACTAACTCGAAGTCTCAGAGCAAGGAGAGAAGAGCTCTAAGCCTGTCATACTCCCCATTTGGGAAGAAGGATCAGTGTTTCTTACAAATTGCTAAGTTTTGCACAAGGCAGAAACCAACACATACTAGGGCGTGGAATTGGTTTCATTTGATTCCAGAAGGATCTTCTCCCACAGTACAGAAACAGTGTGAGGAATGAATCTTACTTAATTGGTCTCTTCATCAGAAGCGGGAAACTTGGTCTCTGTATTCATGGAGCCAGACAGTTTAAGCAGACTGTGGAAGCAGACAGTAGAACCAGCTTCCTGTAGCCACAGACCACTACCTTGTATCTAGCTAAAGCGAAGATCAACAGGAACAATTATCCAACGTCACAGTTAAGTATACTAAAAGGTGAAGTTCACCACTACGTATTTTTAAAGGAAGTTGCCTAAAAGTAAGAATTCAATGAACCTGGGTGAGAAAAATCAAAACAAGTCGTACTCACGAATGAATTGTCCACATAAGGCCAAGTGATGAGAATGCATTCAGCTACACTTCACATGAAGACACTATGCATAAAGCCTTACTTGGCAAGGCTGAATTTCTACTAAGGGCAGAAAGAGGGAGAGCAAGGAGCTATTTCTGTAACATTTCAGAATCCAGACAGCATTAAGAGAAACTGTTCCCAAGGACAAGGTGTATGCCATTCATTACACTCAGTAAAGCAGACGCATTATTCATTTTTCTTTTCTTTTTGTTTGAGAAGCTTATTTATCTCCCTTTTGGCCATTCCAATGTACTTCAAAATGATTCCGTGCTGGTTCAATCCAGGAAGCAGCAGTAAGAAAGTCACTTAAAAATAAACAAACAAAATTAAGGAGGCATTAATTAACTTCCTACAGGTGATTACATTTTATAGAAGTTAGTCTCCCAGACTATCAGGCACTCCATTACTTTCACTGGTATTGATCCCTTGAAACTTCTGTCACACCCCCCAACCTCAGATAATGAATGCTGCTTATTTTTACCTCTTCCACACCACTTTCTACCTTGGTTCGTATGTCTTAACTTACTCGAAGACCACAAACTCCCAGAAAGCAAGGCTGTAGGTTTTAATTCTCTTTCTAGACTGGCAGTTCCTCCATCTGTACCTTCCAACTCGACAAGCACACAGATACTACTTTACAAAGTCCCACTCAGACTTCTACGGCCAGAATAGGTCTACAGCCCCTCCTCAGAGACTTACCTATCAGGTAGGTGAGCAGCAGGTTGTGGACTTGCTGCCCCACCCACGCAACCGCAGCAAGAGAAACGATCATGGTCATGAAGTACTAACAATGAAAACAACAAGAAGTTATCAACCCCTAGAAACAGACCCAGAAGCCTAACTGTAGGACGCTGTTTCAAAGGTTAGAAAATAATCCAGTACTTGTTACAACTCTTCTTAAAAGACTTCGTATCTAAGGATTATATATATCTTACATATTATGGTTTATGTATTACATAAAAACCCATAGGAAATTCCATTAGGTCTACTTTATAGAATTTATACACATTCCCTTCTAGAATTACTGTCATTCTATATATAAATTAGTTTAAAATCAATTATACTTTTACAATTAATAATTCACATAGTAACCTCATGTGAAGCTAAGAGATAAGAGAATGCTTTTTAAGTATTTGTCTTTTACTTTGATATTAGTAAGCATAGAAGAAACATTTTGCTCTGCTAGAGTACAAAGTTAAATGCAAAATATAATTTTAACTTCCAATAATTCAATCTAATTCATACAGATAAACATTTACAAATGTAGTTGGAGGAGTCAAACCAATGAATAATAAATATCAAACTACAACTATTAAAACAAAAAGGCCATCATTAGGCTACAATGAATAAAAATGGACTCGATCTTAAAATTTTGCTCTACTTAAATAAGTCAAAACAAAAAAAGTACCATTTTAGGCTTTTCTTCCTTTAGTGTAAAGAGGCGTTTCCACCAGCCCACAGCTCTGCGTCGAGTTTTTACTAGATTGCTACAAATTTCATGGAATCTTTGCTGTTGCTCAGTGGTCCTACAAAAAAATTTTCCCCTTCACTATAAGCAAATCTTTAAACAGAAAATATCATCCTCTCAAATTTAAAAAGCTATCCCCTAAAGAAAGTCTAAATAAAAAACAATTCACCATTCTCTTATGAACGTGAAAAAGTTTCTGTACTATTAAGACCCCTTGTATAGCACAGGAATGAGTTTTTACATAAAGGCACGTGTAGGGGCACCTGGGTGGCTCAGTCAGTTGAGCCTCTGACTTCAGCTCAGGTCATGATCTCCCAGTTTGTGAGTTCGAGCCCCGCGTCAGGATCTGTGCTGACAGCTTGGAGCCTAGAGCCTACTTCAGATTCTCTGTCTCCCTCTCTATCTCTGCTCCTCCCCTGCTCATGGCCTCTCTCTTTCTCGAAAATAAATAAATGTTAAAAAAAAAAAAAAGAAAAAAAAAAAAGACACGTGTATGCACAAAGCCATGGTAATCCCTGGTTCTAAAGCCACATTTAACTAATTATAGTAACAAAAGACTCAAGGCTACTATGGACCATGTTATAATCGGTATAAACTAATTTCTCTACTCCTGTATTATTTTTCAGATTCTAATGAATCCTGGGTTGTAGCCCATCAGGGTCTCACTGTTTTGAGGAGGACGTTAAGTTTCTACCCAACAGCTGTATCTGAGCATTCCAGTAAGATGATAACAACTACATTCCAAGTATAATACTGGGCTTCATGCCCACTTGATGCCAAGGTAGCAACCAACAGCTCAGATCCAAATTCTTTATAAATTTAGTCCCAGGGAGGGAAAATAGAAATAGAGTAAAAATACAAAAAGATCCTCCAAGAAAGCCCTTTTTTGTTTTTTTTAATTATGATTAAAAAAAAAAAAAAAGTTCGCCCTTGTATTGTCTTTGCTACACAGATATGATGGCTGCTATGGTGAAGTAGACCCTTCACTGGGCAGATATGTACCTTTCTCTCCTCTAGTTCTTGTCCCTGTAAAACTGCAGTGACAGATACAGCAGAAGGGCTCCTGATGAGCCCTGAGACTCCTTGTCAGCAGCTGGACCTTACATGCTGCCCATGGTCAAGGCTGAATTGTGGCTATGAAACAGTGTTCTTCCTTCTCCATTAAGATCAAAAAATAAAATTGTTGTGGACTGAGCCACATACTGATTACCATGAAACGTTCACTGTTTACTTCTGAAAAATTTTCTCCCAGAGTTATGAATTAGCAGATTAGAATGTCATCTGACTAATAAACTCAAGGTCAGAGGATGATGTCCTTTGTTGTTACATTACATGGTTACAAACTTGCCCAAAACACAGCAGCAATGCATTGTTACATGTGAAAAACAATTCAAAGGACATTTTCTACCACTAATCCATTCTGCTATAGGGGAAACATCTTTAAATAAACATGCTTAATTATCCCATAACTTAAGCATATTCCCCTAAAATGTCCAAATTTATTCTTAAAGATCCATAAAGCATATTAATTTAAAAAGTCTTAATTTTACAGAATTATAATTTATAAATTATATAATTATTAAAAATATTTTTAATTTATATTTATATATAAAAATTATATAATTTATAAAATTATAACATAATTTGGTATTATACTTTGTTATTATAATTGAACAAAAAACTAAAGGCACATGTAGACTACTAATCAAATTAAAAATAAACCAAGGAAGAACAGCAACTAGGACCAAAAAAACAAACAAAAAATCTACTCCATCTAGTTTTGTTATTTTTTGGATCAGAAGGAAGTTAGAATATTTGAATGAATCTGTTCTGAATCACTTGCTATGCATTTAGCTAACTACCACTACACTGCCTCAGTATCAACCTTAAACACAAGATCAATCTTAAAAGTTAAAATATTTCACAGCACTTAGAACAGTGCCTAACAGCAGACATTCATTACATAAATGGACAAAAAAATCTGTTACTATTTCCGTATTCTTTCAAAAATAGCTTGCGAAATATACTATCTTAAATATCAAAGAAAATGAATGTAAAATGTAAACAATTTCTACAGAAAGTTCATTATGAGTTCTGTAGTATTTGATAAAACATTACCTCAAAAAATATCACTTTAATAAAAGGTCTATAAAGAAAAAAAAAAAGCCAAAATAAATGCTAGCCCATAAAGGAACTATGGAACTGTAAATACTGAAAACTCATGATTTATATGCATCACCTAAGAAATTCTTCACGTAAAAGCAACAATCCTAACCTCTAGGTATCTGATGATTAGACAATTCTCGCTGCATAGTAATCACAGCCACCAGGTTCAGTAACTTCACAGAAATTAGACTGCCAAGTCATTACGCCACCTACCATTTATTGGAGCCAAAAATTCTAGGAGCCAGAATGGGAACAAGGTAGTCAGCCAAGCACAAAAACATAACAAAACAGGAAACACCAGACAGAACAGATGGATCTAGATAGTAGATAGTCCTGTTTAAAAAATAATAATAATGAAGGTTAGAAAAACAGTCATTATTATTCCTAGCTGAAGACATTTATTCATTTAATCCTTTGAGTCTTAAAGATGTTATCTGCCCTTTTCCTTCTAAGTTTCTCACAAGTAGTTTTCCGAGAAGCTTCAGAATACATGACATCATAGCTGCAATGGTTAATGTGAATATCAAGAGACAAAAGCTCCCTGGGGCCCTCAATACCTTTTAGGAGTGTAAAGGATCCTAAGACCAAAAAGGGTGAGTGAGTGCCACTGATTTTTTCAACTGCATTAGGTGACCGAGCTTACGTAAGTACTATAAATTCTGAAAACTAGAAGTGCTTTAAGAAAAGGCATTCTTTACAGATTACACAATACAAAAGACTTAAGGCACTTCAAAAATGGAGGCCGGGTTTTACCTGAGCCCTTATTAATAACAAGTACAATCCATATTAATTTAAGAGCTCACTTACAGAAACACCAAAGAAACCACACCCATGATGGCAGGTGGAAACCAGGCTCTTTCCCATCTGAGGACTTTATCAGCCATCAGCATCACTTCTCCCCATCCTTGAAGCTGCTCTTCCAGACTTGCAGTCTCTGCGGCCTGCAGAGAAGATCAACGTGTAAAGTGATCATTTTACTGCTCTCGGCATCTCTGTGCTTCCTAGAGAGGTAAATTATTTTAAGACACCAAGAATGTAAAACAGCTCTTAACCAAATCATTATCTTAAATCAGTTTCTAAAACACTCTGCCATTTTGGTACCAAAGACAGAAATTAATTACGAGTAAAAAAACAAACAAACCCCACCTATCATTCAGTGGTCAACTTCCAAGTCCAAGCTCTGGGCTACTCTTTTCATAAAGAATGTGACATAATTCCTATAAAGCCCCTCAAGGTGGGGATAATTAGACCCATTTAACAATTAAAGAAAGTGGGCTCAGAATGGTAACTAGCTTTCTCAAAGTCATGGACTACTAAGTGGCAGCCCTCAAAATATAAAATTAAATCACATTAAGTTCACTCATTTTTCGGGTGGTTAGAATAGATCTGTTGTTTCGTCATTTCACTGATTTATACCCCTACTTCTAAAGCCATTAGGAAAGCCTCTCCCTGAACAGCATTCAATTTTTAAAATAGCTTTGTGTAATGGAATCATTTCGATGCTGGCATCATTTGCACAATTAACTCAAACTACTTTCACCAAATTGCATGAGGCATCTTAAGCTCAATATATCTCAATACACGGAGTGCTTCTTACACTTACCAGGACATCTGGTGAGACTTCAAATTTCTCTGCGAAGTAGGCTTTTAGGATAAGCTAATGTGGTAAAAAGCCCTTAAACTGGTTTTGGTACAGGAAACATAAATGAAACAAGAAACCCACATGTTCTTATAAATGTTATCACAGGGAAAGATGCAAATGCAGCCTAATCATAATAAAGATGCTATCTGTGCCACACTCATCACTTAGGTGACTTTCACATTTCTGACTTTGTATATCCTGCTTAACACGGTTAAACACGGGATTACTATGTGCCACAGACTCGAAGTATTTTATATACTTATGCTTTAATTCATCCTCCCAACAAGCTAAAAGGATGGTATTGTTACACTATCAGATACGCAGAGGTTAAGAGATCTGAATTGAGGAAATGCAAAGCCAAAGGCCTTGTTCTCAAGTTACGCTGCTCTGCTGGAAAGAACAGTTAAGCTCCAGGTCAAGCAGGATCTGTCGTTTCAGTAAGCTGTGTGAATCTGGGCAATTTCTTTGTGCTTCAATCAATCCTCTTAAATGGAACCTGGCTGGGGCTAACTATGCCAACTATTGAGAAGTGTGTGCGTTTAAAGGAGTAGGTCATGCATTTCTAAAAACCAACGCAAGATGAAAATCGTGCACAATCAAAACTGCTCTGCAAAGTCACTTAATTAGTTAGCATCTGGGCTCTTGGAAAAATCAATCGTCAAACACTAAATTCTTTGGTTCCTCTATTCATTGTGGTCGTGGTGTGTGTCCGGTCTTTCCTTGGGGAAAAGCAACGGAGACAAAGCAAAGATTTCTCCCGTGTTTTGTTTCTTTGTTTTTGCCAGATCATGCCGTGCAACTTGTAGTGAGGTTGACTCTGTCCGCCTGTGATAACGTCACTGCAGTTCCTTCGGACCCCTGCTTATTCTAAGATCGTCCTGTGACACACACACCCCCCTTACAAACTCCAGACGAAAGCCAGGTCCTCCCACTATCCACCTTGCTGGTTCCCTAGTCCCGCTTCCCCGCGGTGAGCTCAGAGCCTCTTTGCGGTTTAAGCGGTGCCAGCTCTAATAAATTCTCGCCAGCAGCCCCTTGACTCTCCACCCCTGCCCAAGTACTGGGGGGGTGGGGGGCGGAGAAAAGAACGAAACCCAGATACGACTGGGGACCTGGGACTGAGAAGCGCTCGACAGGCCACTCGCGGCCCTCTGTCCCAGGCTGCACCCCAGGCTTATCAAAGCCCTCCTACTCCCACTTCCTCTTCATCCCCTATTCGCGGTGATCACTCGCGGTGCCTGATCACGCGCCCTCCTCACCCCGTCGCGTACCCTCCCCGGGATGTTAGGGGTCGTTACATCTAGCGACCGCCACGCTGGAGCTACCTAAGAGGTCCAAGGGGCAGGCGTCGTCGTCTGCGCCCGGGAACCGGGAGAGGAGGGCGGGGCCCGCTACGGGGCATAGGAACGAGGCCGCAGCACCGCCTGGCGAAGCCAACCGATGTCCGGAGGCCCTGCTCGGCTCCCCCTCGACTCACCAGCAGGTTGGTGCTGCGATTGTCTCCCTCCGCCATCGTCCCTGAGGCGCTGCCTTAGCGAACACAGGCCACTCTCCCAACGAGTCTTCCGCAGAGCCCTGCACGGCGACCCCAACGCGAGGGTACGCCCCGCAGGCCACTTATATAGGCCAGCCGCCTTTCCCGACAGTCCCCGCAAGGCCCGCTCCTCATTGGGTGGATTCAACTCAAGTTTAAGGGTAGCCGGACCAACCGCTGCTCAGCGCATGGCTTGAAATCGAGGTCAAAGGACACCGAGGCGGCGCAGGGCCGAGGGGGCGGGGACAAGGAATGACCAACCAGCGCCCAGGAGCCGCATGACGCCCCGCCCAGGCCTTTGGGTAGCGGTTGAACTGCCGCATCCTCTTACTCGGTCTGTAAGCGGACGGAGCGGGTGTGGCTGCCGTGGTCGCTCTCGGACCCCCTCCTACTGGAGTTCAAAGCAGCTAAGGGCCTTGCTGGAATTTTAGTCCTTGAAGAAGCTGGACTTGCTTTATCAGGCGGGGGGCGGAGGGCGGAGGCGGGCGCGTGACACTAACCTCGCTGTGATTTAGAGGCCCGGTGCCCGTCGCCCTCGCTGTGGCCCTGCGCGGCCCTGTCTTCTAATCCCTGCTCTGGCCGCCCTACCCAGGCCCCTGAGTCTCGGAGACTCGTGCCCGCCCCAGGAGATTTTGAGCACAAGTAAAAGAGCTGTTTATGTAAATTTGTAGCAGTTTTTCCCATCAGTTAAGAGTAAGGCCTGTAGCTTGATGGAGGAAGGACGAGGGGAGGGGGCGGATTCTGGGTTTAGTTCTCAAACTTGTGAAAAATGCACCAATTTACGAAGTTGGTTTACTGGGTCTTCAGGAAAATATCCTTTGTGGGGCAGGGCGTTTCAGTTACTTAGGGAACCAGGAACTCCTTCTCCATCAAGGGTCATGCCAAGGAAAGATGTTAAATAAACCCTCTGCTAAGCAGTGGAATTCATAAGCAATTTAAGAACTAGATGAACTACTAGATATAGATACACTACTTACTAGATGAATAACTTCCACCTCTTTTCTCTGCAGGATTGCAAAATGCATTAAGTGCTTGATTTTTTATTAATAGGAACAAAACCATGCCAGATGTGGACCTGGTCAGATAGGTTTCAGGAAACTTTACCGTAGCTTTTAACTTACAACCTCTTATCCTTTTATAATCACCTGTATTATGCCACAAGTTTAAATTTATTTTAAAAGTATTACTTAAATAACTACCAGGTTCCTAAGAGTTCAGGGAAGGCATAAAGAGATGTGAGAGAACAAGCCAGTGGGGAAAGGAGCATTGTGAATTTCATGGACGGGTGTGAATTACCACAAATCTTTGGGGCGGGAGAGGTGGGTGGGAAGCATCTGGATGAGGTATAAATACTTGGGGGGAAGTATCCCTTTACAAAGGAAGGGGGACTCTTAAATATAAGTGCCACTTTGCGGAATGTTGGAGTGGGGATCGGTTTTGTGGGTAAGCTGAAGCCGGCTGATAGAGATCCCATTTGGGGAGATTTTAAGCTATGAAGTTTGAGGAGCAGGCCCTTGCCTACCTCTTCAAAAGGACATTAAAAGGTCCCTATCAGCAGCCACATAATTAGTGAATATATTTAGCACTGTGTGCAAAATCTTGATCTAGACACGGTAACATCCGCATCCAAAGGAGAAGCCACAGAATTATTATGCTTTAAAAATGACATTTCTACTCTGGGAAATCAGCTTCTGCTACAAAATGCGTCTGATTCCGCCAAGTTCCCTATGTACAACTTCAACACCAGCTTGTGAAACTGAGGTAGGTGAAAAAAACTGAAGCAACTCCAACAGCACAGGTTGCCCCAGTCCCCAGTTTTTGTTACTCAAGGAATGAGGTCCCAGACCTATCTGCAACTTCACAGCACAGAAGCCCTGCTGTAAGGTCTTTCTGTAAACTTCCAATTGGCCTAATCATTAAAAAACACCTACCCTCAAGGGCTTTCTTTTGCCCTTTGTTTTTATACAACAAAAATAGGAAGTGATCTTTTGAAAGGTGCCCAATGATGACACGGTTCACATAAATCCTCTTAAAATGAACTGGCAAGAACAAAATGCAATCTCATTTCCAGATATTAAAACAAGCCAGACATTTTCATTCTATTTTCCTACAGAGCTTTCATACCCCAGGGAATATACATATTAATAATGTGCTATAGTTTTGTTTTTAAATACTGACAAGCTAATTATACCTTGATACTAGAACTTACCCACAGAAGTAAAATTTTAGCTGCTGCTCAAAAATATACTTTGACGATTAAAAAATTACTTTGAGGGCCACCCACCTGGCTCAGGTAGAGAATGTGACTCTTGACCTCAGGGTTAAATTCAAGCCCCACTGGGTATAGAGATTAATTAAAAACAAAATCTTAAAAAAACAAAAACAAAACCTCTAACCATATTGAAAAAGTAAGCTTTCTGAAACTTACTTTAACCAATAAATCCAGAGCTTAAATGCTATGTCTTTTAAGACTTTATTTTCTGAAAAACAGGTATTTCATACAATCTTTGCTGTGTTAATGCAAATATGCACAAAGTAGGCATGTATTTTTGTTTTCCAAAAGATGCATTATGAACATTTTCAGGAAGCTGGTGTGATTTATTCAACTTTTAATCTTAAATACAATCACAAAATTATATCCATCAGGAGGCATTACAACCTTTTGTACAGAGAAGCCACTTTATTTATACAATGTTACTAGGACAAGGAAGATTCATTTAAACTCAATTTGCTCTTATAAGGGTAAAGTAAATTAACAAATGAAGTATGATGTTGCCACTGACATTACAGGTGGAAATATAAGAGAAATTTAAAACAGGAAAATAACTGACACAACAACTTTAAACAGGAGCTGAAACTTGGACTGTCAGGCAAAGAAAAGAAAAAAAAAAAAAAAAGCCTGTTTTGAAAGAAAAACATTCTACAAGCCTGCATTTCAGGAGAACATGCAATTCCTTAAGTTTACCATCTTCAAAAATCAAACTAATTGTATGACATTTTTACATTAGCACAACAAACAGCTTTTCCCTAGTAAGCCCAATTTCCCGTAGAAAGCAAGGGACTCTAAGTGGTTCCATGTTGTACAACTAACCCTTAACCTGTAAAGCTTCTCAATTGGAGTCCATTTGCCTTTTTGTAAATAAGGGATGGTGATGTTGTTACTCAGGCCTAAAAAGCAGGAAAAGTGCAACAAATCCTGAGGGGTTCATAATACAGGGGATTCCCCCTTCTGCAATGTTTGGAAAAATTTGTAACCCTAAGCTAGCTTTTCCCCACAGGAGGACAATTTCTAATACAAGCCATACATTGAAAACAAACTCTACCTTCTTTAAGTGACCCTTACATTACTATAGTCTACCTCCTTGATTTAAGGGGGGAAAGTTCTAGCTCTAAATTACATTTTACAAGCCCACGATGATAGAGCATGGAAGGTCACTGTTTTTCACATTCATCTAATCTTATGTAAAACAAAGGTATGTGCGCTAACAGTAAAGCATTTGCTGATTTTTGATGTATATGAATCGGTCTAACAGGCTAATTGTAGGTGCTTCCTTTCATATGAAAAGAATTAGGTAAAAGAAGAACCAGCCCCTTTGATTTTAGTACTGCCAAAACAAGTAAGCCCCCAGAATAATTACAAATATGTGGAGGATAATAGGCCAGGAAGACTTTTCAATTTAAAGTACTGCCTATAATACCCCAGATTTAAAAGGACCTAAGATTGCACATCAACTCTAATATTTTTGGCTGTACTTGCATTGCCCTGCTCGGCATTTTTTAATGGCTCTTTCCTTAAATTTCACACGTCAGAACAACCACAATTAAAAAACAAAAACAATGCAGAAGACACCAAACACGGACAGTATTAAGAAAAACTACACACTAAGCTTCATAGTGGCAAGTGTTAAGGGCAGAAGTTACGAAAGTTTATCTTTGTATTACAAACCCTCACCCTGAACTTGGGGTTTGGGCTCTTAAAAAAAAAAAAAATTAGGGAAGCAGATCAAGAGCTTGATTATCAGTTCACACAGAGAAATCTCACGTATCTCAAAAACACTCACCACAAGTGCCAGACACAAAGGAATCTTAATAATCCTAGCAAACTATGTTAACTCATGACCAGAGAGAATGAGATCCTGCAAGACACAGCGAAGAAAGACTAAACGAGAAATACACACAGCTCCATAAACCACTAAGCCTCCACAGCTCTGTAGAGATATCAACTAAAATTCAGGCAATTTTAGAAAAGCAAAGACAACAAAACACTTACGATCAACTTCAATTTCCAAGGGTACTTTGAATGGAAGAAGAGGTTGTAGGTTATTGTATACCCCCTGAATCTTGGAGAGAAAGGAAAAGAGAGGAGCAGATCCCTGGTTGTCCACAGGTATTCTGTATCAGCAAAGACGTGTGACTTCACAACTACAGCACTCTCAGCTTTATCTTACAAAACAATCCCCCCAGTATTGCGCTGGCTTCTCACTCTGCTCCATCACTAGGGCCTTTCACCACGGATTACATCTGCTGAGTTTGCTTCCAACGGTTCAAAAAGCCAAGGCTGCTTACAGAAAGACTTCCCAGACGAAGGCAAACTGTGCAGATCAGGGTCTTATTGTGCAGAGTGCAGTAAAGAGCAAGCTTTGAAGTCATCAGTCACATCTGCCCCACAACCAAACATGTATGATGCCACGCTATTTCTTCTCAGAGGGACCATTTTAAAATAAAAGCGATGGATAATTTATCAGAGGCACATGTTTCTGATATAAAGCTGTTTTGTTTTTGCTCGGATAAGGTGCCAGGTACCTCTGAAGCCTGAAATTCTCAGGCAATAAAACCCACCTATTTCCTTTACCTTCCTTACCTAAAAAAAAAGCAACTTCTGTCGGGACAAACTAGTGTGACCTTGTTTTATCACTGTGATAAAAGTTTTTCCTTGTGACAACAAAGAATGTCGCCGGAAAGACTTTACTTTTGAGAGAGCAGAGGTAATCAGGTGATGGACACGGCAGCTCCCACAGAGCCTCGAGGAAATAAAGCAGCGTGCAAAACACAATATGGCATCATTATTCCAGATAGGTTGTTTCGATTGTGAAAATAAGGTCCAAATGAATGAAGAAAATAAAATTTGATGCACTAGGTTCCTTAACTGGCTATTGGACACACGGGTATTTGAAAATACCACCTTGCTTGCAATACTTGCCTAAGTATTAAAAAAAGCACTGATCCTGAGATGCATTCTCTCACGGGTACCTAAGGATTATAGATTAAGGTGGCAATCAGAATACAGAAAAGGCCAGAGCTATGTGGAATTTTTCCTTAATACCCTTCAAGTTTGTCTGTGAAAACCGGCGACCAGAAATGATCACAGTCCTCATCTCTAAAATGCAGGAAAAATGCATTCAATCAAGATTTTGTGTTCTATTTTGTGTTGATACTTGATTTTAAGAATCCTATCCTAGTCTGGTTTTTATTGTGGATCAACAATTCAGCTTACAGTACTGAAATGCAACACTAAATTTAAGGAAACCTTGATCATGAATTCACAGCAAACTATTAAAATTGTGCAAAAAGTAAAGGACTTCACAGATTAATAACTGAACTTAATAAACGATGGCGGTGGTTCTCATTTGCTGATGTTTCATGTACATGTCCTAAAATGCCAGGTAAACCAAAGCACTTTTAATTTACACTTTGTAAATTAAAAGTATCAAATGAGAAAACTGAATTAAAAAACATTTCACTCTACCTCCACCAGAACATCACTTTATTGTTAATCTGTCATCAACAATGTAAAACTCTAATAGGTACTCTATCCTGGTTTTTAAAAAGGTAAAAGATTACATTGGATTAGCTACTTTCTATGAAAGAAACTACAGCAATCGCAGAAGAGGGAAAATTTGAATGACCTCCCAAAAATGCACACTATAAGCAAAGGGGAGTGTACATTAAATCAAATGTCTGTTAGATTCATTACTTTTGAATGCACAGTGACAATTCTGGAAACTGTACATGATAGAATCACAGAAATGACTTAAATAACCAGGATTACATTTTGTATGTGATCATCAGACCTTTAAACAATCCTTGAATTTTCCATGTTATCAGTGGTTTTGGAGAAATTCCCGTTTATCACTCCAAATAGGTTAACAGCATCGAGACGGAAGTATATGAAATGTAAGGATTGAAATAAAAGTAAATTTGAAAGATGGCTAATCTACTAGATCAGGTAAAAGGAGGATGGGTAGATGGTGTGGGGTTGGGGGAGGAGGACAGGACGATGGGTAGTTTTTTTTTCCCTTCATTTCAGAAGTAAGTTCTTCCAATGTAGTGTATCTGTTACATAGCTCTCCATTTCCAGTCCATTTCTGAAATTCTTATCGCATAGCCTTTTTGTGCCTACTGGTCAACCCAACCAGTACTGTTGCCAAGCAACAAGTGTTACACGAGAATCTGAATGCATCAAATCTTCCTTGGCTGTGATTTCTTCGCGGCCCCAGTCTTCTCTGTTTCTGAGCGGGGTTTGTTTTTTCCTGGATTGTACACACAGGGTCAGGTGGAATGGAGTTCCAAATCACTCTGTGCTCCGCGGCATCCCGATTTCTTTCTGCAGCTAACCTCCTGACACGTTTGCAGCTGTTCTGTGGCAGAAAGACAATCTCCATGTTCAGGCGGTGAGCTTTCTTTCTTTCACCCTTGACCCTGGGGTTGCAGGCCATGGTGTTGGGCGTATCCCTGAGTGCAGCTGTCCTGCAGGATTCACTTCCTAGCGCCCCGAGATTTCCTAGGTTTCCTCAGAGTAAGCCCCCAGTTGCATCACCACCGACTGTGGTGTGGCTTTGGATGCCTGAGGCTGAGTTGATTCTGGTGGATGTCTGACCTCGCTTAACCAGACTCATCTACTGTCTTGCCATTCATACCCAGGCTGTCCAACCTTCATACAGCTGAGCCAAGTTATCTAGATTAGTTGCTTCCTTAATGACATAGTCAACCTGTAAAAGTAGGCAGAATAATATTTTAAACCATTTAAAACTTCAAAGGACATATATGAGTTCTAAGAATTGTTTAAAAGTAAGTTTCTAATCACCCAAATTAATTGCCCATAGGACATGTCGTTGCTATGGTGGAGAGGTTAAATAACCTGAGCTTCCCTCATAATCCCAGAGTTTACAAGAGGTGTGTCTTGGGAAAGTCAAAAATCCCTTTGAGCCTTGTCAATCCTTAGATGAAGAGAGCCCCCACTGACCGCACAGGTGTTCCTGGGGTTAAACACATGAAGTCACTAGGTAAATGCTTAGGCAGCGTATAACAAAGTGCCTGGCACATTCTGCAATACAGTTGGGTACTCAACAAATACTTTGATTCTGACTCAGCTGAATTTTCTTTTATAGTAAGAGATATAATTATCTCTGTATCCAGAGAACCCAGAGGATCCAATTGTATATTAAATGCTCAATATAGGGCTGCTGAATGATGACTTATACCAAAAGCCGTGCACAAAGATCTCTACACTTACCCCACTCCTCTAAGTCCCTTAACTCTCTTTCATGTAAAATTTAGTAACTATCAGAATAAAAAGCACAATAGCCAAAGATCCTTCAAACAAATGGACAGAGAGCGAAGACAGGCAGTCGCGAAAGTACACAAGCTATTAACCTACCAGAAAGCTTCGGAAGCAAAGATACCCCTCTGACTCAGTATCGTCTATGGTTTTTTAAAGTTTATTTATTTTGAAAGAGAGAGTGAACATGTGTAGGGGGCAGGGGGATGAATCAATCCCAAGCAGGCTCCACACTGTCGGCACACAGCCCTATGCAGGGCTCAAAACACAAATGGTGAGGATCATGACCTCAGCCAAAACCAAGAATCGGACACTTAACCTAAGACTGAGCCACCCAGGCACCCCCTGTCCATGGATTTTTTTTTAACAAACTTGGTAATTTCTAAGGAAGTACCTCTTGACCAAGAAGAGTTTAAGTTTCTACACAGTGGTGCAGCAGCATTTAAAATAAAAAAAAACTTTTAGTGCTGATGTTAAAACTGAATTGTGGATGTCAAAACATTGAAAACAGGGTAATCATAGTCTCAAATTTTCAACCCACAGAATAAAAGGTACATTTGTAAAGGAGAATTCAGGAGAACACTACCATTGACCAAATGACCTAACTTAGTAACACAAAAGACGGCACAGTGACCGGTATCCCTTAATGTAAAATTCTGAGAGAGACACATCAGCGACATAGCATTCCTGACAAAAATGTTGATTCTGAATTTAATTATGAGGAAAATATCAGACAAATAAAAAGTGAGGCACATTCTACAAAATGACTGGTCTGGACACATCAAAAAGGTAAATGTCATAAAAGAAAAAAAAGAAAAGAAAACGATCAGGAACTGTTCTAGACGTTGAAGACAACTAAAAAATAGAACAAGTATATGAAATGAAGATGAGCCTTGACTAGATCTTGTTGGGGGCAGAGCAGGTGGTTCAAGAGAGAAGGGCTAAACAATAAAGGCCATCTGGGGATAACTGGAGAAATCCGAGTATGGACTGAATGTTAGGTAACAACCAATGTTAACATCAATGGTAAGTTTCCTGAGTTAATGTTTTGTCTAGGAGACATATACTGAAGTATTTATTTTTTAATAATACATAATAATACCTAGTAACACTTCATGCCTAAATACTTCAACATATGGGGCAAGTGGGAGGCTCAAGTTGGTTAAGCTTTCGACTCAGGTCATGATCTTGAGGTTCATGAGTTCGAGGCCCGCATCGGGCTCTGTGCTGACAGCTCAGAGCCTGGAGCCTGCTTCAGATTCTGTGTCTCCCTCTCTCTCTCTCTGCCCCTCCCCTGCTCGCATTCTCTCTTGCACGCACATGCTCTCAAAAATAAACATTAAGAAAATTAATTTTTCAAAATAAACAGCTAGAGGGGAATTCATTCTCAAATATATAATTTTAATAACACTAATGAGAAAATTTCAGAGTAATGACTTCAGACAAACGGACACCCCCAAACACTTTATAGATACTATTCCCGCACCCAAACATCACCCTCATTTCACTGGAAACCTTCAGATAGTCCTCTTTAAAATGCAGATTAACTGTGTTCTCGTGGAGGAGAGAGGGTCAAGTCACACTTCTAATTTCTGCTAAAAGAGGGACTGGGGAGAAAGGAACATGCTAACAGGGTAGTCAGAATAAAATGGTGAATGTTTGACAACTCCAGAGTTATGTTACTCAAAATCTTCGGAATCCCGAAAATAATTTCCAGTTCCTCATTTCCTGATGAACCTCCAAGAATATGGGTGAGTTTATCTTTTAACCTGTACTGTTTCAGCAGCATGAAAATGTGTAGATCAAGTTTAAAAATGGTCACCTGGGGGCACCTGGCTGGCTCAGTCAGAAGAGCATGTGATTCCTGATCTTGAGGTCACCAGTTCGAGCCCCACATGGGGTGCAGAGATTACTTAAATAAAACTCTTAAAAAATAATAAAAATAATTAAAGTAATAAATAAATAATTTTTAAAAGGTCACCTGTTCAGCAACTGACATCCTCCTATTTGGATCAACATCTCGGCCCTCTAGCTTGGCTTTCACTCTCTTCCACACACTCACTGCATATGAGTTTCTCTCTTGCACAGCTACAAAGCAACGGAAACATAGAAGTCAAACCACAACTTTGTACAAGTATCTAAGGCACCCTTATTCTTACTAACTTACCCTTCCCAGTTTTAGGGTCTCTGACAGCCTTTTTAGGACTACAAGCAACACTCTTGCCAGTTCCTGGAATGGTGCTTGGTGGAGTATCGGCTGATGTGGCAAGATTTTTCTGAATCAGCTTTCTAGCGTTCTGTGACATCACATCAGGCTGAGTCTTCTGGCCAGTGTTGCTCCGGACTGCTACAGGGAAAGAGAGGGTAGCTCAATTCACATGTAAACAGAAGATGGAGGGAGACAAAGAGCAGGGCAGGGCTCTCTCAACCATCAACTACACATATATAGCCACAAAGGTGAGTATGATTTTAGAACCTTAAAATCCTTATCCCTTCAAATAGATACTGTCCTCTGAAAAATATAGCCTAAAGAGCTAGACATTCAAAAACGAATTTGTACAGTGATGCTTGTTGTGGCACCAAAATACTAGAAACGTATGAACTGTCCAACAATGTAAGGTTAATATGGTAAAGACACAGAATGGCATATTAAATTTGGGCATGAAGTCACTTGTTAAAAGATCATTTGGTGGCGACGAAATTACCAATTTAATATTAAGTGGGAAAAGACAACAAAAATTGCATTCACAGAATGATCACAATTTGTGCAGGTACTATGCATACGTAACTACAAGTATAAAAACAAATATATTAACGGAGTGACCTCTAATTGGAATGAAACTACAAATTTTTCTTTTTATAATTTCCCTGACAAGTATTTATTTTATATTCATGTGTTATTTTTTTTTAAGTTTATATATTTGTGAGAGAGACAGCGTGAGCGAGGAGGGGCAGAGAGAGACGAAGACAGAGATTTGAAGCAGGCTCTGTGCTGACAGCAGACAGCCAAATACAAGGCTCAGACTCACGAACTGCAAGATCATGACCTGAGCTGAAGCAGGACGTTGAACCAACTGAGTCACCCTGGCACCCCATTCATAAATTATCTGAAGAAGATTTAAACACAAGGTATTTTTACTCTCTCACAGAAGCACTTTTAAAGTTAAGCCAAAACTTAAAAGGGGGAGGGGAGCACCTGGGTGGCTCACTTAGTTAAGCATCTGACTCTGGAAATCAGCTCAGGTCATTATCTCATGGTTTGTGGGATCAAGCCCCATGTCGGGCTCTGCGCTAACAGCAGGAAACCTGCTTGGGATTCTCTCTCTCCCTCCCCTCTGTCCCTCCCCCGCTCAAATGCACTCGTGTTCTCTCTCTCTCTCTAAATAAATAAATAAACTTTAAAAATAAATTAAAAAAATAAGATTAGGAACAGATGAAGTTTCAGGTCTTTTCTGAAGTGGAAAAGTCATACCTGCAGCAAAGGATGGCTGATAAGTAGCAGCTGACGTTGGACTCGAACATTCATTTGTTGCATCGGTGACTAAGGGTGATGCAAAACCCACTAAATTATTATAGATACTGAAATACAAAATAAAATGGCTTATTTATGAAATGCTTCACCAGGTAGCTACTTATAAATCTGAACAAAACTGAAAAAATTTAAATGAATTAAATAAGCCAAACTTACTCTACCAGATTTTTGCTTCCATTTGAAATCTAGGCCAGAAGGCATCCTTACCTCTGACTCTGTGTTTTCAGTTCTTTCAAGGTGGGAGTTATTTCCTGGAGCATTTCAACGTGTTCTTGACTTCGAACCTGACCCATAGCTTGGACTAATGTGAACAGCACCGTCTGAATGTTGTCTTGCCATGATTTGTATTCACCTAGGAACTGCCTGACACTGCTCTCATAAGGGACATCCTCGCCGTCTGCCAGGGCAGCTTCTTCATCCTGGAATCCACATGTTAGTGACTGACAGAAATGGTACTGGTCTCAGTAGTAACTCATAAGACAGTCACATTTTGAATAACAAGTAATAAGTGTTTTTCCAGCAAGTATTAACTCCTTTTCTACAGGAATCTGGTTTCCAGTACAAAACAAAAAGTCCAAGTAAAACTAAATCCCCAAGTTAAATGATTCATTGTTTTGTAATGATGAAGTTATTTAGCTTTTTTGTGGGGCTGAGTTTCCTTACTATAGAAATTATGTAGGATACTGAAAGGAAGAGACAACATTTCATTCATTTTGAGGTGAACGAGCTTAGGGATAAGGCTGGGGAGGAGGACGAGACACTGGAGATCTAAACACTTGGAGACTATATTCAAGTTTCAGCTCTGTTGTTAAGTTATAGGACTCTGGGTTAATCCATTTCTTTAACCCCCAGTTTCTCTGGGTACAAAATCAGAATACGACTACCTGCTTTAGAAAAAAAAAAGTTGATAAAAACACAAATTAACTCCATTACAAATTGGAAGATGTGAACCAAGAAGTTGTTTTTGTTTATATCGTTATTTTCCCAAATACGACTACTTGTAATTTTATGAAAAGAGAGATCTGACTGGGTGTCACTCGTATCAGTCTTACCTTGGCCATTGCTTTTAGGAGGTGTTTGACATCTCCAAGTTGCCGGTTATGACCAGTGAGCACAGTTTTTATATTATCAACCAGATTCTGAATTGTTTCACAGACCGTTTCTATCTGTTGCTCTTTCTCTGTCTGAATTGCCCTCTGAGTAGACATATCCTGAGTCAGTTGTTTGTGTGCTGACAAAAGCCATTCAGAGCTGCCAATAGGATGTTCAAGACTGGTGTCCTAAACAGAATAAACATTTGATTTTAAGCATTAGATGGAATAAATAATGGAAGATTCTTTCCTTCATCATCACCATTAAAAGGTACTAGTAACTCAAAGTGACACAAACAAACTCATTTGCCAAGTCATGAACTAATGACCTACACAATAGTTTAAGAAATAGAAATAGTTTAAGACATAACAAATGTATCTAGAATACCAAAGATGATCCGAATCTAGAATGCTAAACCCAATGTAAATCATGCTTTCAAAGGCCACGAGAGCTTCCTAATTAAAGTCTTCTCATAAAATATAAACATCAAATGTATCAATTTGCTATTTTTGGACTTAGCCCTCCTGTCCAGCATTCACCTTCCACTAGCCCCCTGTCTGCTACCATATTTTCAGTACATTTAAGTCATTTGCTATACGTTGTATTTCTCCTCCCTGTGAAACTCCACAGAACTTCCAACTGTGGCTCTGAGAACCCTTTTCACTTTTTTTTAATACAAATACATTAAAATAATTTTTTAATATTTTATTTATTTTTGACAAAGAGAAACAGGGAGACACAGAATGTGAAGTGGGCTCCAGGCTCTGAGCTGTCAGCACAGAACCTGACACAGGGCTTGAACTCATGAACTGTGAGATCAGGACCTGAGTTGAAGTTGGATGCTTAACAAACTGAGCCACCCAGGCTCACTTTTTAATTCATTGTATTTATAATTAATAGGTTCCTTGGGCCCTAAGAGCAAGATTTAACCATTGTTATATCCCTCATAACAACATCATATACATAGTATACACACTGCATAAATGTAAACCGAGTGAATATATTAAATGGACTTTGAGCACATGACACTGGCCTTATCATTTTCATCAACAAGTCTCTTTACCCCCACACCAAGATTCAAGACTCACCACTCTCTGTAATAAACGAAGCTCTAACTCAGAGACCGAGCTGTTAAACTGTGATGCAAATGAACACATTTGCTGGCATCGTTTGATTAGTTCAAATAACGCAGCATCCAGGTTTAAGGCTTCTGCAGTTCTAGTTCGTAAACTTTCAAAATGAATGATATTGCTGCAGAGGAAAGTGACCTGTGAAGAGGCAAAAGAGGAATGGAACCACCACAATAAGGGGGGAATGCAATTTTAATTGACATGAAAAAATACTGCCTGTTCATTTCCAGAATTCAGGACCAAACTGGTCCTGAAAATGGTATGAATGTTTGACTCTTCTGGGACAAAACAGAAGTAAGCCTGAGAAAGGCTATGAATAAATGCACTTTTTTTTTGGCTGATGTTATTAGGTCTGAGATGGTTAAAAGCACCTAAGTACAATTGGGTAAAAGTATCTGCTGTACAACTGCTTTCACACAGAAAATTTATTCCGTAATAGAACTATCATCATATTCAGGGGCAGCTTATTTGTGCTATGTCCAAATTTCAATTTGGAATGTTGCCCTTCTGCTTCTCCTCTTGCCTAACTTCACAATAAAGATCACAGAATACTAACTGGCTATTTGACGACATTACGTACATCTTTTAAGGTATGATAATACTATTGTGATTATGCAAATAGTTCTTTTAAGTACGTACTGAAACATGTCATTGATTTAGTCTAATTTTCTACCTGACTGGACATACCTAATAGTTTGTTTCCATTCTCCACCCCCGAAAGTAACAAACTTAATCCACAACCTCTGGCAGAATTCAAGATCATAAAGACATTTTATTGCCATGCTGAAAGAATAGTATCAAATCTTTGGGTCACCTAAGCTGCATAAAGAGAACCTTAGACAAATATGGAATTCAACTCCATATTTTCCAACAGAGGCTGAATCTACTTTATATTTAGCTGGGAGGCAGTAAAGGTCCAGGAAAATAACTGGCTGTGAGCTCAGCCTGAAGGATGGATGCCCTTCCCACCAAGGCCTACCAGCTCCCTCTTCCCAGTACTGTCAACTTGAGGGTGGGTTCTCAAGCTACCCCTAGTTATCCCACATGTAACTTCCAATCAGCTGTATCATCATGTAACTGAAAACAAAGATGGCACGCACGGGTCACAATACCTGGCTTGCTCTTTGGCTCTCTTTAAGGACAAGATTTCTTCTTTCGGCTATTGTTGCTTCAAAATCCTGCAGTACAGGTGCCAGTGCAGGGTTAGCACCGCCTGCCCACTTGAGTCGCTGTTCAATACTTGCTTCAAGTGCTGCTAGTTTCTCCTGTAAAAGCCAGCAGAATCTCAGTGAATATCTGACACTCTCCAGTTCCTACTGGGCATCTTATATCAATACCAGGGAGATTCAAAAGAAGCACATGCACCATTCAGAAAACATTTTTAACAAACATGTTAAAAATTTCACTTTGAACAGGTTCAACATGTCTGGGAAGAACTGGCTTTCAGTTTGTCTTAAAATTTTTCATTTTTAAAAAAAGTAGTCTTTAAAATCAAACACCTGCTACATCCAATTCCTAATGCACTTTATGTGCTATCTAGGAGAAAATCCATTTATCGCTTGCAACAACATGGATGGAGCCACAGAGTATAATACTAAGTGAAATAAGTCAGAAAAAGACAAATATAAGGTTTCACTCATATATGGAATTTGAGAAACAAAACAAGTGAAGAAAAAGAGAGAGGGAGAGAGAGACAAACTAAGAAACAGACTCTTAACTATAGAGAACTGGTGGCTACCAGAGGGGAGGTCAGTGGGAAGAGGGGAGAAATGGATGATGGGGACTGAAGAGTACACTTATGATGGGCGCTGAGTAACGTAGCGCATTAGTGAATCACTATATTGTACACCTAAAACTAATGTAACACTGTACGGTAACCACCTAGAATTAAAATAGCTTAATTCAAAAAATCCATTTACACTTTTGGTTGTGAAAGATGAAAATCTAATTCTCAGAAACTCAGCAGCTTATGGAAGATAGTAAAAATGTATCCAAATTACCATGATAAAGAAGGTTTTATGTAACAAAATTATTTCACTATTTATTCACCACTTCAGGCAAAGGATTCCCATCCTTTGTCTTTCCTGCACTTCTCTCCCGTTCTTTCTCTCACACAAACACACCTCTCAAGTGAGAAAGGCTCTCCACAGTTGAAAACTAGGCCTAGTATGCTACAGAGAAAAGGTACGTCGATCTTCAAAGAAGTGAGCTCCAGAAAGTTTCATTAAATACGTAAAAATTATAGAAGTGACTACACTTGATTTTGTACTCACATTAATTTATAAAATGAACAGGAAGACATCAGTTACTACTACGTACATGATGTAAGAATACACAATACAAAGATACATACATAACCATAATCAAGAACTGTTTCTCTTATTTAAAAAAGGGAGGTGAGACTAAATATTAAGCAGAAATGACAAAGAAATACAGTCAATAATAAAAGGAAAACATTCTATCGCCTTTAAATACCTTTAATTATACAACAGGGATAAGAACTGCCTAAGTTTTTTAGGTCTGAACAGTAAGCCAGATGGAACTGCTTATGTACATTTCAGAAGACACATTTTTCTAATCACCAGAGTTCCCTTAATGCACAAAGGCAGAGTGATCATCAAATCCATTAAAACCCTGAAATATTTAGTATGTCTCTATTCCTGGCTCAAAATACACAGCTTAATAGCAGATTTGGTTACCTTGGAGGGTAAGGAAAAAAGATAAATCACGCGTAAAAGCGAAAAGCAGTGTGTGCCCCTGTAGCTCAGAAGCCAAGGACAGACGGGCAGATCCACTGAACCACGGAGCACCGACACGTCACCACGGTGCAGGTGCTCTCTCAAAGTAAATGTGCTGCAAGTAAGGTCTGACCGAACACACCTGAACTGTTGCAATTGAAGTTTCAATTTGGCTCAGAGTATGGAGTTTCTTTTTCATGCTGGTTAGGATGGCAGACCGAGGGGGAGGTGTGACTGACACGGCTTGTGGTCTATTGATAAGGAGGTCTTCATGCTGCCACTGTTCAAAGAAAAAGCAATGTAATAAAATCAGCAGGAAAAAAAACCTTTAGATAAAGAGATGGGAGGTATGAATTAGGACCGGGGGAAAGAAAAAAAAAAAAAAAAAAAAAAACAGCTGCAGCAAAGCGAGGCAGGCAGAGAAGTGTAAGTGCAAAATTACAAAATGATCACAACCAGGTGAAGTTTCCTAATGTAGAGAATGGCTGATAAATTTCTTCAATCAGTGAAATGCAACATCTAAGTAATAATTCTGAAGACATTTCCAAGTCTGTAAAAAAGTTTAGTATACAACCTCCCCCAAAAGACATCTCCAGTTAAGAGATCGGAACGGGTACTGGGGGGTGGGGAGGGGTTGTCCAGCATGAGGCTACAGAAGTGATTAAAAGAAATGATGGCAGGAGTCACAGAACAAAGACTTCTCCGGAGAAGAAAGGGGCAGGCAGTTGCTGACAGAGGGTCAAGGCGCCTTCCATTTCAAGGGTGGCCCCAGAAGGCCAACTGGGCTATAATTTAAAAGTAATACATTGCGCTTTTATTAAAATGATGGACAGCTGTTCAGATGAACAAAACTGAAAGGCTTTTTTATGTTTTCCATACGGCTGTCAATTTTTAAGGAAATAAACTAAAACGTATCAAATAATGAAACTTTCAACATCGCACTTTTTAGAAGAAAAAAATTTTAAAAACTCCAACGTGTTAGAAAGACTATTAATACATAATGAAAACAACTTCAAAATCTGAATAAATTAGTTTTCTTAATTCACGAGCTAAAAAAAAACAGCTATTGATAAAACCACAAAGAGAAGGAAATACACTGGTTCCTCACACTGGGCTATAACCACCAATTCCACCACTGGGAAGCAGCTTCAACATAAACGATACCAAAAAACCACTGTCTGTACCAAAACAGACCCCAAGAAAATGGCAGTCCCCAAATATTACTCTATGAGTTATATAACCTGTTTGAAGCTACTGATAATATTGAAGCCTGTATTGGCGGGGGTGGGGGTGGGGGTGGGGGAATAGCTACAATTTATACTGTGCTTAGTGTCTTAAACAGAACATAACTTTCTTTTAACATTTACTTTTAATGTTTACTTTTTGAGAGAGAGCGCGCACAAGTGCACGCATGAGAGTAGAGGGAAGGGGCAGAGAGAGAGGAAGACACAGAAGCCAAAAGAGCACAGTGCGGGGCTCAAACCCACAAGCTGTGAGATGATGACCCAAGCAGAAGTCGGATGCTTAACCGACTGAACCACCCAGGTACCCCTTTAACGTTTATTTTTGAGAGAGAAAGAGAAAGAGAGAGAGAAAGAGAGAGAGAGAGAAAGAAAAAGGAAAGAGAAAGAAAAAGGAAAGAAAAGAAAGAGAAAAGAAAAGAAAAGAAAAGAAAAGAAAAGAAAAGAAAAGAAAAGAAAAGAAAAGAAAAGAAAAGAAAAAACAGAGAGCATGAATGGTGGAGGGGCAGAGAGAGGGGCAGGGAGACACAGAATTTGCGGCAGGCTCCAGGCTCTGAGCTGTCAGCACAGAGCCCAACACAGGGCTCAACCCCACGAATCACGAGATCAGGACCTGAACCAAATCGGATGCTTTAGCCACCCAACTGTCCCAAACATCATTTTTTTTTTTTAAGTTTATTTATCTATTTTGAGAGCGGGGTGGAGAGAAAATCCAAGCAGGTTCTGCACTGACAGCCTATTCAGGGCTCCATCTCACGATCCGTGACATCATGACCTGAACCGAAAGGAAGAGTCAGACTCAAATGACTGAGCCACCCAACATTCCATATAGAACATCATTTGGGGGAGAGGGGGGAACGGCGGATTTTTTAAAGTTTATTTATTTTTGAGAGTGAGAATCACAAGCAGGCTCCACGCACCTCCCCAAGCCCACCCCAGTGCAGAGCCCAATGTGGGGCTTAAACTCACAAAACACGAGATCGTGACCTGAGCGGACACCAAGAGTCAGATGCCTGATCAACTGAGCCACCCAGGTGCCCCTAGAACATTTTTAACACTCATGGTCCTGAACCTTTGTGAGAGGTACTGTCCCCACCTTAGGGAAGTTAAACTCAGATTCATATACCTGAATCCAAATCCATCTCATCCCCAAAGCCTGTGCTATCATACTGCCCCCCTAACTAATCAAGGACAAAAACCGGCTTCTCAAAAAAACAATTTCCAAATGATGACAGATTCATGCACAAAGTTGGTAACACATCAAGAGAGTATCAGGGAAACAGAAGTCACCTTAGAAATCATCTTAATTACACGTTAAATCATATAGGAGGCACATTCACATAACGAATAAATTCAACCATTAGAAATTATATTTACAAGCAATACTTAATGACACAGACAATACCAAACATACAACGCTGATGGAAATGAATTCAAAGGTCACAAAGTGTAACCACAAAACACTCTCCACTACATGGAACACAGACAAGGAATAACAGGAAAGAAACACCAAAATTCCAAAAAGCTGGGATTGCTGCAAGCTGGCACAATTCAGGATGTTTATATTTTTTTCCCCTTATATTGTTTTATATTAATCTCCCCAGATTTTCAAATTCCTACATTGGGGAAAAACACACTCGAAAAATACTCACTTGAAACATGGCAATATGCAGCTGAACACGCTGCAGGCTTGTCTTACAAGAAGAAATACTGGTTTCCAGCCTGCGCACCAAATCATGCTTCTTCCAGGCAGTGTCGTAGGAACTCGCTAACACAGTTGCCCTGTTCATGACCAACTGAGAGAACTTCCCGATCTGGATGTTGTGCTCCACTGCTTTCTTACAAAGATCATCAACAGAAACTTTGCTTTCAGCACCAAAATCCTTCGCCTCTACTTGAGCAATAATGTCTACACCTAGAGCACTGATAAAACTGCAGAGGGTGAGTCCTAGGGCTTGGTTGGGAAGTCCAATCAAGAGCTGCCTCACGAAGTCAGCCGTGAATGCCTTTATAGGTTTGGCCATCTGGTCTTCACTGAAACAAGAGTTTCTAAAAAGGGTTTTCACATTGACCATCTGTACAGGCCCATTTACAGTATTCTGATCTTCAAGTGAACTTGATCCTAAAAAAAGAAAATCTTCTTAAAGTATTTCATGCAAAGCAAAATAAGGTGACAGTACTGCTTATTTAAAAACAAGACTTGGGGAGCCTAGGTGGCTCAGTCGATCGGGCGTCTGACTTCAGCTCAGGTTGTGATCTCACAGCTCGTGAGTTCGAGCCCCCGTCAGACTCTGAGCTGAGCCTGTTTCAGATTCTGTGTCTCCCTCTCTCTCTGCCCCTCCCCCAGCTCACACTCTGTCTCCCTAAGAACTAAATAAACATAAAAAAAAAAAAAAAAAAGACTTAATGAACATACAACTAAATTAAGCCTACCCCATCCTACACAACTAAATTCTACACAACTAAATTCAACACGTTTAAATGTGAAGTATTACCTGACAAAGTTTTAGAAAAGGTACCACAGAGCCTGAAGAACTCCTTAATTGTCTGTAGTCTTTTTAGAAAGAAAATTTCTTCTAGCACCTGCCGGTGATTATCATCATCAAAAAAATTGACTTGGGTGCTCCTAGCTTCCCTTATAATGTCAATCTTTCGCCAAGCTATGGGAATTTCCATCTTGTTTAACTATGTAAAAAAGAAGAAAAGTTCATTTCTCCACTCTTTGTACTGTGAACAACTACTTTACTACACTTGCATTATTTATTCACAAAATCAATATTTACCTTTTCAATTAGTAAACCAAAAGCAGTTTCCACTTGGGCAAACATGCCATCAAATGCTACCAATAGCATCTGGCCAGCTGACATTTTTGGTGTTTCATCAACTGAACCATTTCTTGGTTGGATTAATTCACCATATTGAGCATGAAGTATTCTAGAGAAAAAGAAAAGGGAATTAAAATCCTCCCTGAAGAGTAGTAAGTAAGAGTAACAAGTGTCAGAGCCGGCTAACATGTAATCTAGAAAACAAATCTTGTTGCGTGAAGAGTGTTAGGGTAAAACGGCATGTAGTGTCCACCATAATGTGAAGTTAATGATTCCAATTCAGTATTAGTAATGGATCATGTGATTAAATTTAATGCAAACTTGAATTATAACAATTTTTAAAAGAACTATATAAGATATTACAGTCTCATTTTATACAAAGAATGTAAAATAATATAACCTCCCAATAACTGTCAAGAATCACAAAATTCTGAAGTTGGAGGACTTAGCAAAAATTGTCCAGGATGTTCACACTACTGTCACATGACCGAGCCAACTACAGGCAGTAAACTCAGATGCCTGCCATCTTGGGCAAGCTTGGTTTTGAATAATGCATAGTCTGAGCATAGGTTTTCAGAAATTCACCCTGCTCATCATTGTTAAGACTTACAAAGTGGCTTATGAATCAAGACACTATTCCGAAATTTTTATATAAAAAAAATCAAAAACAGCACTCCTAGTACCTACAACTAGTATCAGTTTATGTCACTAACGTTAACTAGATTGTCAACTTTATCACACAGAAACTGCTACGAAACTATTGAGAGAATTTAAAAACTAGGCTAACCAGAGCAATTTCTTCTTTTTTTTTTAATATACGAAATTTATTGTCAAACTGGTTTCCATACAACACCCAGTGCTCATCCCAAAAGATGCCCTCTTCAATACCCATCACCCACCCTCCCTTCCCTCCCACCCCCCATCAACCCTCAGTTTGTTCTCAGTTTTTAAGAGTCTCTTATGCTTTGGCTCTCTCCCACTCTAACCTCTTTTTTTTTTTCCCTTTCCCTCCCCCATGGGTTTCTGTTAAGTTTCTCAGGATCCACAAAAGAGTGAAAACATATGGTATCTGTCTTTCTCTAACCAGAGCAATTTCTAATGGAAAAAAGAGCTACAACATGCTATAAAATTTTCCTTAAGATGATGAAAGTTTCTCCAAAACAAGGTACAAATATAAGCTGTAACAGAACCAAGCATGAAGATAGTCACCCAACTCATACAAAACAGTGGACAATCATCCATTTGAGGTAAGGGAAATCTGAATTAGCTATTAAAGGGAGATAAATGAGGGCTGAAATACAGTGAGAAAGAAAGGTGTACTGATCTACATTTCACATTTGAAATAATGCTAAAAATTAAATGATAAAGATGTTAGGCAAATAATCTAAACCATTGTCTAGCTGACATTTATAATAATTACACTCTTTTTTTTTTATTGTATGGTGAAGTAACTACAAGTAAACATAAAATAGGAAAACTGTGACTGCAGAAAACACTAAAAATTAATGTTAACATTTTAGGTCAAGTAGCAGCACCATGATTAAGAAAAATAAGTTGAGGGTCTCCTGAGTGGGTCGGTTGGTTCAGCGTCCAACTTCAGCTCAGTTCATGATCTCACAGTTTGTGAGTTCAAGCCTTGCATTGGGTTCTGTGCTGACAGCTCAGAGCCTGGAGCCTGCTTCAGATTCTGGGTCTCCCTCTCTCTCAAAAATAAACATTAAAAAAAAAATTTTTTTTAAGAAAAATAAGTTTATATTTTAGATACATATACTTCCTACAGTATTTAAGAATGAAAAGATACCTGCTTCAAACTAATTGGGGTAGAACAATTTAAAAAAAAAAATTTTGTTTAATGTTTATTTAGTTCTGAGAAAGAGAGAGAGAGCAGGGGAGGGGCAGAGAAAGAGGGACACACAGAATCCAAAGCAGGCTCTGGGCTCCAAGCCAGCAGCACAGATCATCATCCGGAGCTCAAACCCACGAACTGCGAGATCATGACCTGAGCCGAAGTTGGACCCTTAGCCGACTGAGCCACCCAGGCGTCCCAGGGCGGTACAATTTAAACAAATAATTTAAACCACTTAAACAGATGCAGATAATACCCAAAGGGGTAAAACAAAGGTTCATTCTACTATTCTACTTTCTTTAATCTTTGAATTTTCTCATGGAGGAAGCACGGCAGGTCAATCCATTTCAACTCTCTCAATTATACTTTCTGGGGTCAACTGGACACGAGAATGCCAAAGAAAGAGGTCTTGAGTCACCAGAGATAGAGGGGCTTAAACCATGGGGATAGTGCATGGCTGAAGGAACCACCCAACCTTTACAGGTTCCAAGGTCAAACTGTTTTTCTGGATTTATGAGATGAAAAACACAGCGTTCAGTATCTAAAACAAACTTAATAAAATTTAAGCAAATTTAAAAGCCTTCACCTGAAGTGAGCCATATACTCCATTAGCTAACTAAACTGGCCCATGTGATTTCATGGAGTTCTGAGGGCTGGCTTAAAAAATACTACACTCCACTCCGTGTGTATTCACATGGTGAAACACCACCCACGCACGCGTCGTGTATGTGTTAGAACGGCACAGAGCTACACACACACAAACAAGCGCGTGAGTAACTGGTGAAACCTCAGGAAGCCCTGCTGACCGCGGCAACATCCCTTTCGCGGTGCTGCCACAGCCCATCAGTAGGCAAGATGCTAACGCCGCAGGATGGATGAAGCGTGAGCGAGATGTCCCTGCACACGGTTTTTACGACTTCCTGAGAACCTGTAGTTATTCCCAAATAAAAGTTTTTTAAAGATAAGTACACACTTGCAAGTAATTGTATCTGCTGTAAAATTAAAACTGAACTCAGAGTAGAATAAGAGCTCAGAACCCCTTTATCTGGCTTCCCCATCTCTTTCCCAAGAAAACTGCACAGCTAGCATTCACTTGCCTGGCTACATCGATGTAATGAGCATGTGTTTCTTCCTCGAGTCCCATAGCTGCATTTCTTAAGTAGGCCTGAAGAGATTCAACTAGAGTCTGCAGGGGAACGCCATCAGTGGTCTGCTCAATAAGACTGTCCAGCTCATGAAGCATACTTTCTAATGTGTACTCTCCTTTCATCAAACATCTCAGTGCTTCTGGAAATATGATTTGCCGGAAATTTGAATTTAATTCCTATAAATATGTGAGAAATATATTTTAATGTTTTCTGAGTTTAGATAAGTTATACATTTACAGGCTTAATGCCATATATTAAGAACTTATGCAACTATAACCAACATATGGCCACAAACCTCTCAGTGATCTTTAAGTGACCAATGAAGCAGGATTAAAAGGGGAGAAGTCAAATTGCCTTTCTGAACCAAAGATGTAAGAAGTACGGTGTTCAACTGATCTAAAACAAAGTCATCAACTTTAAGCTAACTTAAAAGTGCTCACCTGAAGGGAGGTGTATACTCCATTGGCCAGGTGAACTGCCTCAGAAGCTTCCAGGGGGTTCGGGATGTCTAAGTCCTGCGGCACCAGGTGGCACTGCTTCAGTAACTGCACCAGGCACGTGACGTTCCCGCTCATGCTACAGAGCTCCTCCAGGAACCAGGCTCCGTCCCGAGAGGTCAGATCCACCAGCTGCTCTCCCGCGCTTGAAGCTGCACCTTCCATCATCAGGTTCCGCCTAAACTCAAATATTTGTACAGTGAAACCGACCCAGCTACCCTCACTCACAAAAGCGAATGCCTCAACACTGGAAAGGAAGTAAAGCAGTTGTGACGTCAAGCAAGACCCAGGACAGTACAGAATACCTTAAGTTGGGGATTAAACAAAAGACCAGTGAAATCGCAAATAAACATCAATGTTTTCAAGACAACGAAACGGTCTCCACAGGAGGCTGGCTGACTCACCTTGTGAGGGTACAAAGGGCCGAAATAATAACACTCGCTAGACTCAAAGATCCTTCTTCTCCATTCTCGTGAAGAAAAACTTTAATACAACGTTCAATTTCTTTCAACTGATCTTCACAGACAGGCACAGTGACAGCTTCCTGTTTCAAGCGTTCCACTTGCCTAATAAGCCTGCTGTTGATGTCGGCTGCATACCGCTGCAGAGTCATTTCGGTGGCAGTGATGAACTGACACACTGTTGGCGGGGGCTGGGGGGCATACTGCATTTCGTATCTATAAAACCAGAGAGAGGCGCTTGTTTACAACACAACCACACTGGACCCAGGGCGACATGGGGTATCGCATATGATCCTCAAACCTTCAACAGGAGAAATCGTGATTTCCATTTTTACAGCCAAGTCTTAGGAACTGAAGTAACTTTCCAAGATGACTCGTTAATAAGGGACAGATCAATGTTTGAGTTTAGCTCTCTTGACCCAGATCCCCGTCAGTGGCTAAAGAGACTCCGACACTGGGATCCACTTTATTTAATGAGGAAAACCACACTGTCTTAGGAGGGAAAGCATGAGCTTAGATTCTCCTCAAACCAAGAAAAAAGTGACTCTGTTTAAAACCCCATCCATCAACCCATTCTCGCAGAAAAAATGAAATATCATGCACACATAATGATAATCATTTGAACACAGCTTTGCTTCCAATCGCACGAGAAGTTAAGCAAATGAAGCATGCCCAACTCACTTCCTGTAGAGCTCCTGACAGCGCTCTACTGTGATGTTACAGATGAGCTCTTCCATCCAGGTCTTCCACTGTTCAATCCGATGTTTCTGAAATATGGCCTTGGGGTACTGCAGAGCCACGGTCGCATAGTGATGCAGCTGCTCCAGGCAGCCCCGGAGCACGGAGCGCCGCTGCTGGAGAAGGGCACCCACCTCCCCCTCCAGCTGCTCGCACTGGCTGATCAAGTGGGCCTGGCCGGCATTCTGTAGAAAGGCTGTCGCTGGCACATAGCTCGGAGGACCTTTTGGTGAAAGAGGACTATTAATACCAGTGCAACTATTCCCACCCAGCAGTCACTGCAAGGAGCACAAAGCAGAACCCCACACATAACAAAACAACCCCAGATTCACAGGCTCACGTGTGTATCTAAAATAAATCAAAACCCATACCAAGGTCCATTTGTGTGCTGATCTCCTGAAGCAAACTTGCAAGCTGTGTTGCTTCTAAATTACTGAACGCAGCCTGATAATGTGTTATCCACTGTTCAAATTCATTGAGCTTCACCTGGATTGCTTCCTGAACAGCCCTTTGCTGAGTCTGTAGTTGAGTGTGTTCAGAATACCTAATAGGAAGGGAAAACGTTTTTTAATTGGTTCTTTCTTCTACGTACTTTCATAACCTTGATTTTGCTCAAACTTGGGACTGCCTAGTAAGCTCCCTTTTCAATCTTGAAGGCAGTGCTCAAACATAATACCTTACTTCTCTGATTTTTCCCGTAACTCTCTCAACTATACTCACAACATTCTAAATAAAATTCTACCATACCTTCCAGGTTTTGAGTTCTCTTCAGCATAAAAGACAAGAAGGTTGACAGATCTTTTGAATCTCACAGACTCGTGCAATGTGTTGCATCTGCATATGTACCACTTACTGAGCACCTACCTACTCTGTACGAGGTTCATTCACTTAGATCATTCTAGTTTAATGCTTAACTCAGCAAAGCGGATAACATACCTGCCACTGTACTAATGAATAAGGACTCAGACACAGACTGTAGAGAGAAACCCCAGGTTTGCCTGAATCCAAGTTCATATTCTAACCACTATACCCACCCATCTCCCATAGTTACATGCTCAAACATGTGAATATAAAAAAGCAGAAAATTTAAATGAATTTTTGTGCATTAACATTTTGAAACTGCAGTCCTTGGGAGTATTTTTATCATTTATGTAAACTGCTGTAATAATTCTAAATCAGGTTGACAATGTTTACACAAATGTGAAAATTCTCCTTCATGGCAAATATTAAGAAACAAGAGCTTGGGGCTCCTCGGTGGCTGTCAGTTAAACATCTGACTTGGGCTCTCAGGTCATGATCTCACAGTTCACGGGTTCTGTGCTGACAGCTTGGAGCCTGGAGCCCACTTCATATTCTTTGTCTCCCTCTCTCTTTGTCCCTCCCTCTCTCATGCTCTGTTTCTCCCTCTCTCTCCTTCCCTCCCTCTAAAATTCATAAACATTAAAAAACTTTTTTTTTTTTTTTTTTTAAAGAAACAAGAGTTCAACACTTTTAAACCTGTGTTGCAGAGTGTGAGAAGGATGGTCCACTCCTTCCGCTCCTTCTAGAAACTCTATTTCTTCTAGCAGTTTGCCCTGTAGTTTTTCCACATCTGTCAGTTGCTCCTGCAAACTTAGGTATTCATCTAAGCTGCTGTCCAGCTTGGGAAGCACAACCAGCATCTCATCCCTGTTCTTAAACCAGTTCACCTGTAGAAAGATAATTATGATTAGAAAGATTCTTACAGGGTCAACTGTGAGACAGCATGACACGTGCCAGAAGGAACGTGTTAGATGAACACCCTGACCCTGACAGGGTGATGGTATCACCTGCATTTTACAAATAAAGATAAGCAGGGCGTTCAAGTTCACACAGCTGTAGTAAATGGGGACTCAAATCCCACAATACCATGTAGTTACCACCAAGGCACACAAAACAGTGTTGGCATCACTGGCTACCACAATACTAAGATTAAGACTGACGGGAGGCTATCTAATTAAAGAACACCTAAAATAGTCACTGGTAAACACACTGCAGTGTATTAAAAAAGGTCTAAGTTTTTTCAATTCATGAACCCATCTCCAACAAACGGGAGTGTGGTCGTGTGCCTTTGTGCACAACACAAATGTGTTGGCAGCATTTCCTACTAATAAGACATCAAATCGCCCTATTCCGCTGCCCTTTCAATGTTGTACATGACAGTCATCCAAAAAAAATTTTTTTAAAGATAGCTTTAGAGGCACGTGGGTGGCTCAGTTGGCTACACGTCTGACTTCAGCTCAGGTGAGGATCCCGCGGCTCGTGGGTTCGAGCCCCAAGTCGGGCTCTGTGCCAACAGCTCCGAGTCTAGGGCCTGCTTCAGATTCTGTGCCTCCCTCGCTCTCTGCCCCCCTGCTGAAAAAATAAACATTAAAAAAAAATACTATTCCTATGAAAATAACTAAATCAACAGAGTTTCACCCACTTTTTGATGGACATGTTAACACTAATAAAAGGCGGTGACTGTCACTGCCCTCACCTTAATTTCAGCTACTCTGGAAGAAAAGAGGCTGCGGGTGATCTCTCGCTCCATCTCTCTCTTGCTCTGCTTGCTCTCGGCCTGCTGGCCGCCTCCACCGTACACAGCGCCAGCAAACCCGGCCTCGCCCCCAGCCGTCCAGTCCACCAGAGGGTCATACACAAAGGCCTCCAGCAAAGTCAGCAGAGTCTCTCTGCCACGCCGCATAATGTGTAGAACCTGTTTTTAGAGAAGTTTCAATCAGGCTTTCCCCCAGGTTCCTCACTGAAATGCAGTCTTTCATTCCACAAGATCTGTTAATTTAACAGGTACGTGAAAAGGTGGAGAGAAACAGTGTACCTGCTCGCATGAAAGCCTAAAAACACCTTCTACTCCAGTTACACCCAGTGCCGTTTCAATGTTCTGTGTCATTCGGAAAGGGACCTTCTCAGGAACTCTAAGGCTTTTACCTTGAAAAGACAAATGGTTCTGTTTTTGTCCTTTCACCAAAAACATCTGACCCACACGTAAATGTAAAAAGTCCAATTTGATTTTACCTTTTTCGAAGCAAACGTTGTAGTCTATGTGAACCACCTCTCCAGTCGTCATATCTATGAGAACGTTATCCAGATGTCTGTCTCCAAGGCCAATTATGTATCCGACCATAGACATGACTGCAGTAGATCTGGCGTAAGACTAAACAAGAGGGTAAAGGGTGGGGAGAGCAGGCTGTAACACCATCAGCAAATCTCCTTCCAACACAGACTGGACGCTTCAAAATTCCCAACACCATAACCCCGCTCCCTCATTTCTAACTAGCTGGCACTCCTCGGGGCTGCCATGAGCGGTCACGGAGGCTCTGCGCTGAGCAGCAGCACACAACACTGTGGTCCCTGTTGGTCGTGCTCAGTATCAGAATGCTGGATTTAAAAATCAAACTATTTTCAGTCTCCCTAGTTTTTCCTTTTCTCAAGTTTTTATTCTTTCGTTCCATCCATAATCCCCTCTGTTCTGCCCACACACAGTTATGGCCACGCCTCATAAAAATAAGTGCACCTAAGATTCAAATACAGTTCTCGAATTTCCACGTCTGGAGGGAGACAAGGGGGAAGAGAAGGACGGTGAACAACACACACAAGATAGGAAACAGGCAAAAGAAACAGCAATATTGATTACAGTCCCAAACAAAACACATACCTGTGTGACTCTCCACCATTCGTCAGGGGTGGTACAAGATGACCAAAGCTCTTTAGCAAGGAGATTTGGGGGGGTGGCCTCCATTAACTCTTCTAATACCGCCTTCATTACATGAAGAGGCCAATCTCGTCGGGACACATCCAAACTAAGTCCAACTGCTTTTAAAGCAGGGCCAATTTTACTATAATAAAGTTCACTAGGACGAGGTACAATTCCCGGATTCTGAGGAGTTTGGTAGGAATCTTGGGCCTTAAAAAAAATTTTTTTTAAGAAAAAAAATTAACTTTATTTAAACAAAGGTTACTTGCAATATAAAGTAGTATGTTAAAAACTGATTTTTGAGTGGCATTCTCCATCTATCTAGCCAATTTATACACACCAAACAGGTAATTCTTCTGGAAGTTCCATCTTTCTTACAATCTACACATCTTTCTCTTAATTAACTACTATGACTTTACTGGAAACTTGGTCTGCTGTTCTATTTTCTCGAGGTTCAATTCAAACTCAACATCCAATTTACATTCTTCTTTGTAACATACAATTCTATTTAAAATTAGTCGTTAATTTGGAATGCCTGAGCGACTCAGTAGGTTAAGCATCCTACTTTTGATTTCTTTGGCTCAGGTCATGATCTCACGGTTTTTGAGTTCAAGCCCCAGGTGAGACGCTGTGCTGACAGTCTGGAGCCTGCTTGGGATTCTCTCTTTCTCCCTGTTTCTGCCCCTCCCCCACACGTGTGCGTTCTTGCTCCCTCTCTCAAAATAAACTTCAAATCTATCATTAATGAATGCACAAATTTCATTCTTCACTGATCAAGTCATTTAACAACATTCAGACAAATATTTAGGTAGTCCCTAATTCCCATCACTAATCTACCCCCCCCAATAATTGTTCTGTAGTCTTCTACGCTTATTTTTTAAATTCGACTCCTTTCAAACTCTTGTTCCTTCCTATACCTAACCTAATTAGATTGTTTTGGCTAGATATGGAATCCTGAAGTTCAGACTAGAAAACTTACCTTGTATGTCTGTAGCACTTGGTACTGTTCCTGGCATATACTCAACACACAGGTACTTAGCTACAATTAATGCTAAATTGAATCCCTAGTCTAAATCAAAATCATAAATTTCCCAGTCACAAAATCACATAATTAACCCTAAATGTAAAGTTGTTTATTATTTACATCCTTAATTTAAAAGAACCTGGGTTTCCAAGCTGTTTATTATAAGTTTAACTTAAAAGACCCTAGTTAAGCCCCAAAAAAAGCATCAAGATGTTAAATATCAACTTACTGAGTGATTAATGACCATACTACCATCCTACCTGCTCCCCCCTATATTTGTCTAGAACAAGACTGTCAAATGTCACCATTTCTTCCTCTTAAGTTTTTATAAAATGTGCCTCAGAAACACTTTCCCAGATACCTTAAGTCTATTCTGTAACATATAAACTTTCCAAAACACTCAAGAACAGTAGCCTGTAAGCATTTCACACAGAACAAGAGACTAATATGCTTTTTTATATATATTCAAATAAAAGTATATGCATATTTGAGTTTTAATCAACCTTCTGTGCTTGTAAGGCGGCCTCCCGTTGTTGCCATCGTTTGTAAAGACCAAATAAAGGTGTGGCTCCATCCACCCACTGGATTAGTCCTGATCGTGTTCCTAGCGGTGTTACAGAATAGTGTCGGGCATGGAAACGGGGCGTTTCCTGGCGATTGATTGTAGCAAACATGGTATTCACAATAGACAGGAATTGCATTATTCTCTCATCCAGATGTAAATCTTCCAATCCTATGGAAACAAAAGGTAAAAGTAGCTAGAGTGGTGACCACATGGGTGTAAAGTGCAATGGGGTGGAGGGGCATGGGGCTTACAAACATACACTTTTGTGTTTCTTCTCAGTTAACAGAAGCAGTCAAAAACTGAGAGCCAAAGAAGCACAATGACAGCATTAGAGAACATTCCATTTAGTCACAAGGTATTAAGACACTAGCATTATTAGCTGTACCTCATTTCTGCTTATATAAGTTCTTAAGCAAAGAGACAGTAGGAAATGGAAAAATCTTACTCCACAGCCTCCAACCACTGCTATTCAAAATCACGGCCAGGCTATTCACCTGCAACAATCCTCTCCCATCACATTTCACACACAAAATCAGATTAATCAGATTAATGCTCTTCTTTTAAATCCCACCTTTGAAAAGGTAAGGATAGCTTTTCCCATCTGACCCCAGAAAGAGAAGTTTCTTTGGCTTGGTTTTGGTAGGTAAGATGGTGATGGTTCCGCCCACACTGTGGATTGTGACAGTGTCTCTAGCTGACACCTCTCCAGGAAGAGCAATTTCAGTGTTAGTCATGGCAGCCAGCCAGGGGCTGATTTCTTCAAGACGCAAGATGTAACTTGCACGTTTCTGTGCTCTCTGTTGCAAACTCAGCATTATCTATATTTAGGAGATGGGGAAAAACAAGTTCATGTTATCATTACAGCACTTATTTTCTTCCACATTCAACTGGCATAAAAGTAAACTTAACATACCAACACAGATACTTCTTATTGTAGTGCCTATCCTTATTTGACGTTATGTATTTGGGCCATCCTGAGAAGGGAAATAGTGGTGTGCAGATGTGACCTAGGTGATTTTTACTTTGTTCAGACCAACTTCTCTGTCCAAACAAGCAATGAAATCCCAGCAGATGGAAAGAAAGCACTAATTCAGAAGCAAAATTCAGAGCTTCTAACAAGCTAATCCCCCCACTGTTAAGCTATGTTTGATCAGTGCCAAAACAAATCAATTAAGTCCTCACAATAGAGCGGATGTAACTGACAGCTGTTGGCTATCAAATAGATACACTGTTAGAGCTCTGACCACTTAAAGTATGTAGAATAACACCACAACCCCCTCTAATAATTCGCAGGGAGTGAATAGCATATGTAGGTGTATCCCTGCTTGCAGCTAACTCAATAATGTGCACCTGAATTAATGAACTCTGGGTTCTGCTTTCATGTGAAAAATGTGTAATCAATCCTTAGCGAGCTTTGTTCCATAAAAGGAAAAATACAACTGGGAACACCCCAAGTATCCATGACAGGACAATGGATACACTGTGTCATTTTCCCATATTAGATCAATGTTCACCTGCATACAAAATATGGATGGACCATTAAAAAAAAAAGAAAAAAAAAACCCAATGCTAATCTATCAATTATGGAAGTAATAAAAACATACATTAATACACACACACATACACCATGTATACACACACACACACACACACACATATACATACGTATATACATACTGGTATACTGTATATAACCTCATTTATATTAAGTTAAAAACATCCTTTAGAAATGTATCAGTAAATAACAACTATTTTTTAAAGTATTCTTCCCATCTCTTCCTCTGGTTTTCTTGGTTAATTTATTGACAAGGAAACACAGAAGCAAGGAACTGCTAATGGAACACAAGCAAACAAGTCTGGCTGGGCCACACACACAATGAACTTCAGGCTTCGTGTTAGCCCTCTAGCCTTGTGCTTCTAGTTTACGTCCTATGAATTTAGCATGTACTCTAGTTTCCTCTAGATTGCACTTACTCATTAAAGTCAGGTGGACTTTCTTTCTACACTATCTTTTAATAGTTTTCTCATTGCTAAAGTTAAGTAAGGAAATTAGGAGTAAGGTAAGGGATAGAGAAAGAGAGAATGAAAAGAAAGAAAAAGCTACATGATAAATGTTCTCCTAAAATAATGGTGCTGTTGCTGTACCAGGTCAAAGAAAACACACAATTAAGGGGACCAAAACATAAAAGACAGGATTCTCAAATATTTAAAAACGCTAATCATCCCCAAGTAGCCTATGCAGAACCCATTTCAAAACAGTTACTTATAAAAATTGATGTTGTTCCATGTGAACATTTTGTCTGTTAGAAATATTTAATAACAAAAAAAGAGAGGAATATTCAATACCCACCCCAAAGAAAACTATATAGGTACAAGGTTAAATTTTATCATCTTTATGAAGACAATAAAGCAAGCAATCAATATTTAGTTCGAGGCCAGACCTCTTCCTTGGTTAATTTTTTACAGTATATTCTTCCTTAGTGTGAACCCTCTACAGATAAAAAGTTTGCTGCCCTAGGCCCACTCACCGCCAAATTCTCCAAATAAAGAAAACACCTTTCTTTCTCCACATTTCTTATAAGCAACTGGTCATAGGTTGCCTTCTAGGGGCCTACAAAAGTCTTCTCTCACATTGCAAGTAAAGAGAGTCCCCATATTTAAATTCTGTATCTCATACGGAATTTCCCATTCTAGTAGCATTCTTAAGATTTTTCTGTACCTCTTTAAAGGGAATCCAGCTGCTTCCAGGCTTTGCGGGATTGGAGGGGGTCTTCAGTTTTTCAAGAGCATTTTCAATTGCTTCACCATAGTTATCCTGAAACCACTTTTCATGAGGTGTCTCCGCAGGGGCCGCGGTGATGCTCCTCACATGCTCCAAAGCGAACACAATGGGCTTCATCAAAGCCGTGTGCTTTTCCCGCATGATAGCAATTTTCTCTTCTCTGGCCAGGGAGGCATAAAGAGTTTTACAAACATGGAACAGTTTAAATGCATCAAGTGCAAGTAAATACTATCAGAGAGTAAGCTAAATAAATAAAATACTGGCAAAATAACTTACTAACACAGCACTGTAAAATATCCAGCACATGAAAGAGGAAGCTTTTTTCAACAACTGGTACTGGGAAAACTGGACATCCACTTGCAAAAGAATGAAGCCAGACCCTTACCTTCCTTATACGACATGCGAAAAAATAACTCAAAATGGATCAAAGACCTTAAGAGCTAAGACTTTAAAACTCTTAGGAAAAAAAATGTAGAGGAAAGGCTTCTGGCCGCTGGATTTGGCAACAATTTCTCAACAAAAGGCAAAACAGAAAAACCGGGCTACTATATCAAAAGATCTATTAAGGAGAAGGAGCAATTTCGTGCATCAAAAGATACTATTAAGAGACTGAAAAGAACGCACAAAAGGGGAGAAAATATTTGCAAATCATACATGTGAAAGGGGGTTAATATTGAGAATTACAGAGAGAACTCCTAAAATAACAAAAAAAATTCCCAACAACCCAAATTCAAAACTGAGCAAAAGATTTGAATAGACATTTCTCCAAAGAAGCTATTCAAATGATCAAAAGGCACATGAAAAGAGGCTCAACATCACTAGTCGTTAGGGAGATGCGAGTCAAAACCACAAGCAGATACCACTTCACACCCATCAGGATGGCTACTATATAAAAAAACAAGAAATGACAAATATTGGCAAGTATGTGGAGAAACTGGAACTCTTGAGCACTTGTGGCAGGAATGTAAACTGATGCAGGAAAACAGCACCAGTTCCTCTGGTGGTTCCTCTGTAATTCAAACATAGAGTAACAATATGACCCAGGCAAATCCATTGGATCATACACAAAATAACTGAAAACGGAGTCCAACAGATACTTGCACACTGATGTTCACCAAAAAGCAACCCAAATGTCCACTGAGAGATGATGGCATGAACTAAATGAGGTATATCCATACAATGGAGTATTATTCGGCGATAAAAGGAAATTCTCACATATGCCACAACATGGATGAACCTCCAAACATGCGAAGTGAAACACGCCAGGCACAAAAGGACAAATACCTTTGATTGCACTTACATGAGGTACTCGGAGGAGTCAAATTCAGAGACAAAAAGTAGAGTAGTGGTAAAGAGGGGCTAGGGTTAAGGAGCCATGGAAGGTTAGTGTTTAATGAGTACAGAGCTTATGTCTGGGATGAATAAGTTCTGGAAATGAACAGGAGTGATAGTTGCACAACACCGGACACACGCTTACTGTGACTGAATTACACTTAAAACTGGTTAAAGTAACAAACTTTATGTCTTGTGTATTTTACGTTACAAGCGGGGAGGGGGGCAGGGAGCGGCTTTGTTTTCAGAGTAAAAGCGTACGAAAACGTACTTGCGTAAGGTGTTGTTGTTCTGGACTCTCTTCACCTCATCTTCCAGCTGCTGGATTCGTCTCAGGACATACATATGTTGCTGTAACAGAACTCCCAACCAGAGCTCATCCCAGAGAACAGTGACCCTGCGCAGCTCAGCCACAAGCATCTGAACCTGCGACACATGGTACATCCAAATACGTTCAGCTACAAGTCCACACACCCAGCACAGTTCTGCAAACACTAGGAATTACACGTTCACTGTGTGCATCTTTGATTCATTCTACGAGCAGAGAACCTTGATTAGTGATTCTATCAATACTGATTTGTAAAACCGGTACTGACTTGTAAAAGCTCATTTAGAGTAAAAACTCTAAAGGTTTTTTTGTTCTTCAAATACGGTTTCCATGACAGTGTTTATGGATGGGTTCTAGGTTGTTTTATGGGGAGGGAGAGAATATAATAAAAGCTGTTTTAAAACATATGAACTGTGCTTTTCTGTACCTGTAACACCATGGTTGGGTTTGCAGAGGACAGTTTATCGACAATTTTGCTGTAGCAATCCTGCATCATGGCCTGGTCTTCATTTAATCCACTTTTAGGTTCATCCTTGTTGCTATCCTGAGAGGCAGGAGGACTTCCTCCCTCACATTCAGAAACCAGCAATTCTTCTCCTTGAATATTGCCAAGTAAAGTTGGAATTGCAGAGGAAAACTTATTTCCTATGAGAAAATGCAAGAATAAGGTACACTTTGGAAGTTTCTCCTATGCGCGTATGTTAAGAAAAACATCGGTAATCTATTTGACTCCAAGGGCACTCACTTTAATTTGCCTTCTGTGCATTAAAATGACCAAAAATCATGGATCTTCTGCCTTGTATTTATTAATATTATAAGCAAGTAGAAGATAAATGAAAAAATAAATAAATGAGCCTCAGCACACAAAGCTTTCTCACAGCCAGAGCCCTCTGAGCTTCGTTTCCTCCTTATCCACCATTTACTCAACTCATCAGGGAATCTGATTTCTCCAAGCGTGAATGGGTTACTCTAAGGCTGAAGGTCGCATGTAAAGAACATGCCCCACTGTGGGACTCAGCAGTTACTATCTCAATAAACCTTAATTATTATTATTATTATTTATTCTCGAAAAAAGTACGAACTCCCCAACGCTGTAACATAAAGCTCAAAAAGTTTACCTAACAGACATTCCTTGCAAAAGACTTTATATTTAGAGCAGAGTAGCAGTGTTTTAATATTCCATACCTGAAGCCTGTGATTCAGTACTAAGTGATATGGTGCCCACTATTGCAGGGTACAGTATGAGATGTGGGGAATCTTGAGCCACTCGGCAGAGGAGGTTACAAATACTCTGGCGCACATATACTTCAGGATGGTTTAAGCGTGAGAAAAGCTGTGGAATAATTCCTTCAGGATAAGAAGAAAGAAAGATACTTTAAAGTTATTAAAAACTGTCAACACAGTAGATGCAAACGCGTAAAACCTGACATATGTCAGCATCAGTTCTAAGAGCCTCAAATTCCTCTCTGTATTAATAACAAAGAACCCTAACAATAGCTCCTGATTTGCACGTTTGGTTAGGGTACAGAGCAATTCAACAATGTTCTGGCCAAATGTATTTTCTAAGAATGCCTGTAAAAGACAGACACAGATCATTTTTTAACACCCGGCATATAAAATTTTTTTAAAAGTTATTTTCACCAGTATCTCCAAAATTCATCTTGCATGCATAAAGCTCCTGCCTCTCAGCCTTCTAGTTCTCTGAAAGGTGGGAGACAAGAACATGTAACGTAGTCACATATTCTATCACTAGTGTAGCTACTCTGTAACACATTCAAATAATAAACATAAAGGAACTACCATTTTTTAAATTGTCTTCTATCTCCTACCCAGAAATAATTTTCCTGAAACATTTTATTTAGACCCTTACCTCTCCATGGAGCAGTAGGTGTTGTTTCCAAGCCACGTTCCAGATACTGCCTAAGCTCGCCGGCATGTTTCACGAGCAATCTGAGCAGGCGCAGGGTGGCCATCACAATCACATCATCAGTGCTCTGCTCTGCTCTGTGACTTAAATGTAGCCTAGGGTCGTCTTCATCTAAGGGAATCTAAGGGCAAAAGATGAAAGGCAGAAACAAGAATACCGTTTTCGTCTGCTAGGTGAGAGATGTCAAATACACTTTCTCAGAACAGAACAGTGTGCTACCTACCTGCCCAGCGTTGAGTTTAAGGAAGGTAAAATATGCACTGCAAGACAGCTTGTACAGGCTGAAGATTCGATCTACAACTTTCCTCCACACTTTAATAACTCCTTCTGTTGCACTTTCATCAAGTTCTGAAAGCCACGGGCAGCTGGATATTAACTGACGCCAGATAACATCAACCATGTCGTCTTCCTCGTTATCTTCACCTTCTGTTATCTGAAGCGTTATATCTTCATCCTGAAGAAAATTTGGGCATAAAATGCTATTGAACACAAACTGAAAAGGGGAAAAAAGGTATATGATTTTCCTATTCTACAAAAGCATTTTTCTCGTTGATGGAAAATTCAATTACTTCACACTTAATTTTATACATGCTAAGCCAGTATCAATACACTCCTCTGTATGATGTTTTACTAACGTAGCTAATGAAGACAACTCCGGTGTTTTGCACCTTAAACGCTTCCAAATTATAATGTGATGTTCTGCCGGCAGAACATTAAACATAATCTGTTCAGAAGGTTGAGGCTAAATGTTCACAGAATTCACTCACAACAGACCCTGCTCTCTTCATAGTACTGGGCATGTACAGAACACCAGCTCTGGCAGACAGCGATACATGCTGAAGTCCAGAGCAAGACGAGGTTAGGTCAGCGAATAAAATCCCAACTTTTAAAGTCTGTATCTACTCAGTAGTTATGACATTCTAGAATTGACAGAACTCTGAGCAGAGAGGGAATAAATCCTACAGCTCGTTTAGTTCACTAGGTTTCAACTCTGGCTGTGAAGTACAATCACCTAGTAAGCTTAAATACGTGCGCATATGTCCCACTCAGCTATCTGGGGTGGTATGCAGGCACTCGTGTAGTTTAAAAAGGTCCCAAGCTAGTGTTAAGAACCTAATTTCTGATCAAAACACCTAAAAGAGAAATTTCATTCCCATAAAACAAACTTCACCTATTTTAATAACAGGACCTTAAAGAAATGATTTCTCAAGAAATTACATTTTTCTTAGAAAAGTATCATAACTCACTTTCATTTTAAAACTCAAAGTTCTGATTTGTAACAAAAACTGCCTAAACCCTATTCAATATTTAATCAAGTATATATATGATCAACCTCCTCGAAATCAATGAATTAAAACCGTGATCCTGACACCATTTCTCCCAACACTACATCATATTTTCCTTGCCTGAATCCCCGCTGGCCGACAGACAGCCTGTCCGAGAATACCATAAATCCTCTCTTTTTCTTCCTCAGTTATAGTGTCTGGAAGCAGATTCTGAACTTCAGATTTTTCTCTAGGCAGCAGACGAACACCTTCTCCCTGACTATAAAAATAAACAAGTCACTAGCTGCAGCTATCAAAACATGCCATGTCAAGTTACCAAAACCTGTCAGCAGACATTTTGTCTCTATTTTGCAATGCATTAGCTAAGTTACACATTTTGACATACGTACCTGGCATTGTCAACTACCTTTCTGCCCCACCTATAAGCCCAACTAGCCAATGCTGCCCAGGATTTGGCTACTTCAGGTGCCTGTACTGAAGACAGGTGATACAACTGTCCCAAAATGAAGTCAGGCTCTCCAACTCCAATATGCACTGCCATGATGGACAAAAAAATAAAAATAAAAATAATGAAAGAACTCAGCAATGCTACATTCATAAATTTCTAACGGCACTCCCATTAACATTTTGGGGTTTTATTATCTGTAAGCTATCAGTAAGTTCCAGAATATTACAGTGCAAAATTTGACAAAGGAACACATTTCCTACTACGCTTTTTGAAAAGGCTAATAAACTGAAATCAACCACTCAGCTTCCCAAGTCGGCTTAAATTATCACCCTGTAAACCACATAAATATCTTTTACGACACTTTACATAAAAACAGTTCAGGTGTAAATTATGCAAAGAGCCTAAATGTCCATCAACTGACGAATGGATAAAAAAATTGTGGTTTATATACACAATGGAGTCCTACGTGGCAATGAGAAAGAATGAAATATGGCCCTTTGTAGCAACATGGATGGAACTAGAGAGTGTTATACTAAGTGAAATAACCCATACAGAGAAAGACAGATACCATATGGTTTCACTCTTATGTGGATCCTGAGAAAGTTAACAGAAACCCATGGGGGAGGGGAAGGAAAAGAAAAAAAAAAAAGAGGTTAGAGTGGAAGACAGCCAAAGCATAAGAGACTCTTAAAAACTGAGAACAAACTGAGGGTTGATGGGGGGTGGGAGGGAGGGGAGAGTGGGTGATGGGTATTGAGGAGGGCACCTTTTGGGATGAGCATTGGGTGTTGTATGGAAACCAATTTGACAATAAACTTCATATATTGAAAAAAAAAAAAGTTCAGGTGTCAGATGTGTTGTGCAATGTCTTGAATTATGGATATGACTGGTTACTTCCTTGTGATTAGATTAAGTTGAAGCATTCTGGGAAAAGTAATACATAGGTGCTAAGTATACAATCTCATTCAATCAGAAATTCATGAGGTAAATGTCTTTATCCACAGTTCAGAAGTAAAGAAATCACCTGCTAGAATGTCATATGCCAATGTAAGATTTATAACAGTCACCAGACATATCCCTTATATCAAGACTATATAATATACAGATGAGAATGATTTCATAAAACCAATGTAAGAAATCAAAGTCCTATGCTTCATAACAACAATAATGAAAGTATATTCTCATGCTTTGGCAAAAAGGTTAATTATCTCCCACTCTGTAAAACATGGACAACGGTACCTACCATAACAGGCTCTCCAACACTGAATTAACTACCCTATTTGTCAAGTACCCTATTATTAGCACTAGTGTCAAAATGTGAAACTTTCATCTTTCAGTAGTTTCTGTGCTCTATCACCCAAGGAGACCACAGGCTACTATTATCTGTCTTTGTTGCTCCTTCTAGTGTGTGGTGACATTTAGCTTTCTGGGGCAGGGCCGTCTTGCCAGCAAAAACATCTAAGTGCATAAAAGCACCGTGGTTAGGGAAGGCCTGGTGGGCAGAGTTTTAAGTGACTTGCACGGTAGCATTAGATACTAAAGAAATGTGTTTTACTTACTTCCAGGCAGTAAAATACGCTAAATTTCCATAGAAACAATTTCTGTGGCAAATTACAGCCAGTATAACATTGTAAACTTTAAAACAGGGAGAAATAACTTCTAAAATTAATATTTTAAAAAAATTTTTTTAACACTCATTCATTTTTTGAGGGACAGAGAGAGAGCACAAGCAGGGGAGAATCCAAAGCAGGCTCCAGGCTCTGAGCTGTCAGCACAGAGCCCGATGCGGGGCTTGAACTCATGAAACACGAGATCATGACCTGAGCCAAAGTCGGACGCTTAACTGACTGAGCCACCCAGGCGCCCCTAAAATTAATATTTTAAAGCTAATAAAATAAAGATATCCTACCTGTAGATTCGCTCTCTATCCGAGGATATTCTTCTTCCATCGTATTAACAGATGGCAGTTCTATTAAAGCGAGTATGTTTTTAGACAAAGTAGAAAGACCTGTGAAGTTTTGCTGTTGCTGAGCTCTATAAACCTGTTTCAGCTGCCCTGAAATTTCTTTCCATTCTGCCTGGATCCATTTGGCTAGTGTCAGAATGGACTTGGCAACTGCATATTCAGCTTTGGCAGACTTGCAAAAAGATATGGCACAAGAACTCAACATTTCCATTGCGTGTGTTGACTGGCCTACAGAAAACCAAAAATCAGACCTTAGCTTTATATGCAAACGATTAACAGTATTTCAGGGTAAAGTGACAATGTAAATTCAGTGGTAATCAATGATTTCCAGAAACATTTCTTACTTGAATACACCAAAATTGCCTCTTTTAAAAGCCCCAAATTAGAGAGCCAAAGCATAAGAGACTGTTAAAAACTGAGAACAAACTGAGGGTTGATGGGGGGTGGGAGGGAGGGGAGGGTGGGGGATGGGTATTGAGGAGGGCACCTTTTGGGATGAGCACTGGGTGTTGTATGGAAACCAATTTGACAATAAATTTCATATATTAAAATAAATAAATAAACAAACAAACAAATAAATAAAAATAAAAGCCCCAAATTATAGAGATAAGTCAATTACAGGTAATTTATTATTCAGGACACAAATGTTGTGCCACAGCTGAAAAAAACCCAACTTTTTATTGCCTTACATCATACACATTACCATTCACACACATGATTTTTATTTTGTCATATACTAACCACAGTTCATTTTACTAACCTGCTGTATACAGCAATTTGGTTTTTTCAATGTCAAGTTCAGGCCCCCATTTTTCATCCACTTGACCTTGAGTTGATAGTTTTTTAAAATGCTGGACTAAATCCTGAGCAGTGGTAGTCTTTCCCAGCTGAACCTCACTACACTGTGCCAGCAGTCTTGTTGCAAGTGACACATTCCCTCGTTTTCTAGCAAATTTTGCTGCTGTTAGACCTAATTCCATCAGATGGCTTCTAATTGGAACTGTTTGTTCTGGAGAGAAGAAAGCGTTTCATTAGTCCTTGATGGGTCTAGTCGCAGACTGCATGGAAACATGGCCAAAAATTCTTCCCCAACTATTTATTTTCCCTTCCCTACCACCTCCTTAAATCAAGATAACTCATTTTTCACCGTCTTTAAATCCCTAGCAGCTAGCATGGTGCTTGGCATACAACAGACAATAAATGTTTATTGGAATAAATGTATACAATGAAGCTGACAAAAGTAAAAATGATTCACTCTAAGAGATCGGCTTTTCAGTTTCTAGATCTTTTTAGTAAAGGGCTCAGGACAAAGGGTGGGAAGTGAGGGTAAAGCTAGACCATCCTCCTTCGTGTAGAAGTACCCTCTGCCCTTTTATCACGCCATTCTCTCCGAGTTTACTCCTACCTTTCTGATGAACCTTCAGCCTCCTTCCTCTCTACTACCCATCCATTAAAACTGATGTTCCTAGGGGTCGATCCTAGGCTTTCTACTATTCTTACTCTGCATATTCTCCCCGGACAGTATCATTTGCTTCTGTAGTTTCAATTACCATGCAAATGCTGAGGACTGTGGCGTCTTCATCTTGAGCCCAGACCTGACATCTGAGTCCCACCTGCCTACCAGTTCACCTACAGTCAGGCATTTCAAGGGTACTTCAAACTGTGTCAAGTTAAATCCATTTTCTGCCACCCTCCAAACACTCTACTTCCTTCTCCTGTTTTTCCTTTCTTGAGGAACATAATCAACCTGGCTACCTGAGCAGATGCCTGGCAGCCGTCACAGACTTCACTTTCAGCCCTCCTATCACATCTACTTTTTGTCTATCCCTATCACACTACCTTGGTTACCTTTAGCAGGGACTTTAGCCTAATGGGTCCCTCTGCCCCCAGTCTTCTCCTCTTCTAGTCCATTCTCCAACCTGCAACTGAAGTCATCTTATACAAAGATAAACCTGAACACTTAACTTCCCTCTGAAGGCTTCCCACTGCCCAGACAAAAACCCAACTCCTGAATTTGCCTTGAAAGGCACTGATGCCTTACATTTCATTCCAATCTCAGTCTCCTTCAGCTTCCTCTCTTCCCATTCTCCCTTAGGCAAACTGAGTCACCTAAGAATCTTTCATTATTGCCACTGGCCTTCCCATGTTTTTTCCAGCCAAATGGTCCACCACCTTCCTTCTCATCTCTACCTCTCTCGGGTATCAGATTAAATGTTACTTCTTCCCCAAATCCTTTTCCGACTGATTCTTAGGATTAAATCGGTGCTCTTGTTTTATGTTCTTTCAGCACCATGTACGTGCACTTCCGTTCAGCACACCACTGCTGTTCCTTGCACGACGTCAGTTTTCCCTGCTAGACTCTAGAATCCCTTTGGTTTTAGGAACGGAGAAAACAGTCTTGTTCACCATTACATCCCAACTTCGAGCACAATACCTGGCACAAAGCACACACTTCATAAGCACTTGCCGAAGAAAAAAAGGCAAGGTGGAGTGGAGTTTTGTCTCAAATATAACCGCTGAGTTACTGACTTTTTATTCCCAATTTTAAAACTTGTTCAATATGGGAAGGATGAGAAAGAAGATGGTATTTGTAGTCCTACTATATGCCATGCTCTGCATCAGGGCTTTTATATGCCTTATCTCATCTCCCACAATCCTTACAAGAATCTCCTCAGCAAGGCAATACCCAGAACTGAAAGGGAATGTGACTCAGAAGTTTAATGACTTGCCCTAAGGTCCTTCCATTTGCAAAAGTTGGGCTAACGATCCAACCCAAATATATACAGCACTGAGAGTCCAGGAGAGTCACAGTTCCCAGTAATCACTCTGCAATGTGAGTCCACACCCCAGCATTACCTTACTTGAAATTATTTTTTTTTTAATGTTTATTTATTTTGAGAGAGGGAGAGAAAGAAAGCGCACGTGGGCGTGCCAGTGGGGGAGGCAAACAGAGAAGGGAAGAGAGAGAATCCCAAGCAAGCTTTGTGCTGTCATTGTAGAGCCCTGACACAGGGCTTGATCTCACAAACCGTGAGATCATGGCCTGAGCCAAAATCAAGAGTTGGGAGCTTAACTGAATGAGCCACCCAGGTCCCCCTGAAATTTAATACTCAAATGTATTCAGTAATCTTAGCTACCGCAATTTTCAACTACAATTCTACAGAATTCTGGCAACTTTTCCATTTTCAAGCAATAAATTGCTAACACCCTTTTAACATAAGAGACGTTTCTTTCTTAAAAATGAGATCTACTGGGGCGCCTGGGTGGCTTGGTCGGTTGGGCGGCCGACTTCGGCTCAGGTCATGATCTCGCGGTCCGTGAGTTCGAGCCCCGCGTCGGGCTCTGTGCTGACAGCTCAGAGCCTGGAGCCTGTTTCAGATTCTGTGTCTCCCTCTCTCTGACCCTCCCCCGTTCATGCTCTGTCTCTCTCTGTCTCAAAAATAAATAAACGTTAAAAAAAAATTAAAAAAAAAAATGAGATCTACTAATATTTATACAAATACTAATTGTCAACTCATTTGGAGTGTTTAAAACTTAACATCCACAGTCCATTATATCTGACAAAGAATTCATATCCAGAACAAATAAACAAGTTTATGACTTAACTAAAAACGGACAAGATTTAAACACTTTAAAAAGTAAGATACACAGTGGTCACTATGCAAATGAAGAGGCTCAATCTCATTAATCATCAGGAAAATGCAAACAAAACCGCAATGAAATACTACTATACACTGGTGCCAGGTGACTAAAATTAAAGACCAACACCACCAAAGATAGAGACACAAGAAGAAATGTAAAATGTACAAACACGTTCTAAGAACTCGCCAACTTATTTTTAACATTGAACCATTACGACCCAACAATTTCACTAACAGGCATTTACTCAAGAGAAACACAAATATATGTCCACCCAAAGACCTGTACATGAATTTCACTGCGGCTCTACACATAATAGCCCACATTTTAAAACAACTCCAGGATCTATCCAAAGAACCAGATAAATTATGGTGCATCCATCAAATGGACACTACTCAACAACACAAAGGATCACACTACTGATACACGCAACACAGGTGAAACTTAAAAATAAAATGCCGAAAAGAACCCAGACACAACAGAGTTGTATGATCCCATTTATACAAAACTTTAGTTACGACAGGTCTAATCTACAGTGACAGGAAACAAATCAGCACTTGCCCAGGACAGGACACATGGGAGAGGCGAATGGGTAGAGGCATAAGAAAAACTTTTTGCGGTGATATAAATGTTCTAGATCTTGAATGAACTGGTGGTAAAGATGTGTCAAAACTCATGGATCTGTACATGCCAAATGTGTAAATCATATCTCAATCAAAGCTATTAAAAAAATCCAAGCTAATTACCTTTTATCTTCTCCAACAACTGACTCTGGTACATGGTATATCTTAAGGCCTGCATCCACGGCCTCACATCATGCTGTTTACATGAACGCAGAGCTTCACTGAAGAGTGGAATAAGACAATCCTGCCAGAGAAAAACCAAAACTACTTAATGCAAACAGACTCCATGCATGTTTGTAGACCGAGTTAACCTGCATCCCCTTAAACCAGCTACTCAGCTCTACTTGTCTATTCAACTCCCCCCTTTCTTCATTTTATCTTCTAATCACAAGAGGAAAAGAGACAGTCTAAGATAAATCTTTGCTTTGCCTTAAAAAGAAAGAAAAAATCAAGTCCAATTAATAAAGCACATTTTTATAAAAATAAACACAAGCATATTAACTATAAAACAGAAGTTAGATTACAGAGAAACATAAAACTACTACTTTATTAGCAGATTCTCAAAGATTCTAATTCCCTTGGGAAGGGCCCATCTTTGGTTAAACTGTCCCCTATCTGGGAGAAGGATGGGGTGTTTTTTTTTGTTGTTGTTTTGTTTTTTTTAAAGTATGTTCTTCATCCAACACGGAGCTTGAACTCAAGATCTGGAGATCAAAAGTCGCATGCTCTACCACCTAGCCAGCCAGGCACCTTGCGGGTATCTTCGCTAATCAAATCTAAAATTTGTAACACCTGTCAAACGGAAATATATTTACATACACTATCTCTTCTTCCAAAAACAAACAAACAAACAAACAAAGCAAAGGAAAAAATTAAGCAATTAGCCGTCCTTAAAACTCTCTATCTTTACTTCCTCCATCTGCCTCATACACTTCTCAAATGAAAATGTACCTGAAAATGGCATTTTGGATTTCTGTATTTACTACCTTGTCCAACAAATGCTACAAATACTATTTTAAAAATTAAAAAAAAATTTTTTTTCAAAGAAATCTTTTTCTACACAAATGCCTATTAATGTTCACAAAAATATCCTGATAAAAATACACACATACACACCTCTGTTGAAAGTCTGTTAGAAACTGTGTTCTCCAGAGCAGAAGAGCAATACAGCTGTAAGGTACTTAGAACTGGCAGAGACTGTGAAACCGTTAAAGTAGAAAGTCTCAGGGGTCCAATAGCTATGCGGGAGGTTTGCTTCAAGTACTTTACCACATTTCTGAAACAAAATATATACTGTTAATTAACAAATGAGATTTTCCAGCCGGTAATCACTGAAGAGATAAGGCAGTTTGATAAGATGCTACCACAGTGGCATCCAAAGAGGGGAAAGGAAGAAGAGCTGTCTGCCCTTTAGTAAAATGATACAAGCAAGTCAAGACATGCTTCTGTGGATTTCTACAGTTTATTTAGTTTCAACCTCTATATATGCTGGCAAGGGGCACTCACGTTTCACGTGACTTCTACAACGAAAACGAAGCTATCATGACTAACTAGCATTGTAGCGAACTGTTAAGTGATTCATCGCCAAGTACGTACATTCACCATATGGTACACACAGCGCACATTAACCTCCTTCGGATTAAACTTACTCAGTTATGGACTGCCACTTCTGGTCTTGTTCTATATGGTTTAAAGCAGTTGCCAAACAAACAGAACTTCGCAACAACTGAACCTCAATCGATTTCTGAAGTTCCTTTGGATCTGGGCTTAACATGTTAGGAAGCAGTTTTTTCATATCTACAGAGAAGTTAAATAAATTCCGCTAAGTTGTTTTTAACGTTTTAAGAATGAGAAGACATTTTAACAGTATTAAAAAGTTATCACTGATGAATACATTCTTTCGTATTTAAGCTCAGCCAGCTGAACACTATGATGAAGCATTTCTGAGAGCTATATAAAAGTCACAGTCTGCATTCAAATTATATCTCACACCCACCCAAATCAGCTGATTTCCCAAGTTCGAAAATCAATAAACCAACATACGCTACATTTTAAAGGGGCAAATCTACACCTATTTTGCAAACCTTACTGAATTTGGCAAAGCGGTGCTAACACACAAAGTACTCACAATACTAATTTTAGTGCAGTATTTTACAGAATGTGCCAGTTGGGGTAAGGAAATTAACGAACCACATTAAGACGCTAAGAAAAATATTTAGCTTAAACACTGAACTTTTTCAAACGTGGCCAGATAAATCTCCAAGTCTTATGACAGTCTTTTTAAGTTAGATTAACTTTAATTAAACTGTTTCCATTTGCCAACTCAAATGTAAGTAAAACAGCCCTACATACGTTCCTTCGCGTGGGACTCTGCCCCAAAACAAATGTACAAAAACCTCCCATTTTTCCAGTGAAATACTAAGCCAAATATTTTGGGCAACTTGTCCATAAAATACTTAATTTTAAGATTATTATCTCAAATACCTATTTTCTCTTTTGATCCTCCAGCAAGTAGATTGACATTTTCTCCTGGTAACAATTCTAACTGCTCAGTACATTCAACAAATTCTCCAGATTCAAAACTGCTTAGTGATCTGTAATTAAAACATCAGTTAGCTTACATCACACCCTATCCAGCCCGTGCAATCATTCAAAAGAAAGGCAGAACAAATTCTGGAAAAAGTCCAGTTACACAGCATTCTTTTGGTGAAGTTCCTTCTACGTAGGCCATCATTTTATTTCTATTTTGAAGATGGGACTACCAACTTAATTAGCACTAAAATTGGAGTGGCAAACCGGAAAACCACAACTATAGACATTCAGTTTAGCACGCTCACCTGTCCTCTTTTTGTAGTCTGTTATCCTCCGGGCCCATCCAACAAACTGACAGACCGCTGCAGGGCAATGGCAACATCTGATTCTCCCCAAGCTACTTCTCCGTTCCCTACGCGACCCCATTCCCTACCTAAAGCCTAAGCCCCTGGAGGGCTCCTGTCCTACTATCTCAGGGCTCCATCCTCGTCCTGCCTCCTTTCACTGCTGGCCATCCTCCCTCTCTTCCTTCTCCAACGTGTCTCACGGAACCTGTTTCTCTTCTTTCAGAGAATTCTTCCTTTCCATCTCCTCACCTTATCTGAAAATGGTGGCACCTCTGAAACTCCTTTAGTCCTGCAGCATCCATATGAGGAGCGGCCCTCTCCTAGCTCCTTCCTGCTACTTTCAGATCACTCACTCTGTTCCCATTCCTACTACAGCTGATTTCCAACCAAGAAGATGACTTAGTTTCTCATCTCTTTCTATTCTATTAATCTCTCATCTTTTCCTGTCCCTCTCACTGTGTCACCTGCCTTACAACTCAGCTTGAAGCCAGCACTGGAAATATGACATCAATAACTGCACCTGCCTCCACTGGATAAGCTCCAAGCCTGGATTAAGGTAAATGCCAGCTTCTCACGTAAGCTGTGACTGAAGAACTGTCGAGGTTTGGTGACAGCACCCTGATCATTCTGGCCACTACTGGATCTGAGTCCTCTCCAGGGGCAGGTTCCCGTGTCCCTCCCCACTATACTCTACAATGCCCTCACACTGTCAGCTAATGACGGACTCCTCGGAAAAAAAAAAAAAACAACATAAAACAAACAAAAAGCCCAACCATCTATCCTCTACCCTTTCATTTCCTCTCCCCTTACCTCTAGTCCACCATCTATCCACTCCCAAAACAGTCTATATCCAACTTCCGCTGCTTTCTTTGAGGCATAAAAAAAGCAGGGCCCAGCTGATCCTTCAATGTTATTTATCCTGTTTCTTAAACCTCTGCTTTCCTGTCACTCTTTCCCGTGAACTTGAAAGAACACTAAAACTCTCCAATATTTCAGGTAACTACACAACATTCTCCTCCAGCCACAGCCTCCTCCTCTCCTTGACTTCAGGAAAAACTCACCACCCAAGTAACCTAACTAAAGCTTTTGATTTTCAACTTTCTCCACCACTCAATAGTACTACTCAACCCAGCTGCTTCTCGTGATCTCTCTCTACAAAGCTCTTCTTGCTTGTCATCTCTGGAGCTTCTGACAAGACTGACTATTCCAGTCTGCTTCTCCTACATCTTGGACTTTTCTCTCCTCAGTGTCTTTCTGTTTTTATCAGTGGCTTCCTCTCCCTTCCTGGAACAAAGATGCTCGTAAGGATTCTGACCTTGGCCTTCTTTCCTTTTCACTCACCCTTCTCCAGAGCTTAATCTGTGATTTCGTGGCTTACAAAGGCTCTGGAGTACAAAGTGTGAAGAGAAAAAAAATGTCTTTTACTGTCACCTATATGCTAATGAACCCCCAAATCACTCTCTAGCTTAGACTTTTCTCCTTTGTTCCAAATCCAATTCTTAACTGCTTACTACTCTCCTCAGCATGTTTCATATGCACCGTAAAAACACCTCCTGGTTCTGTGTGCTCCTGCTTCAACTAACAGTGTCTGTCCTCCCTCCACCTTTGTCCCACAGATAAATGGTCTACATGCTGCCACCCCTGCCGTCCACCTCCAGTCTCTTCCCAACAGCAGGGGGAATGACTAAGTCAAATCACGACATGCCTCTCCTGTTCAAATCTCACCTAAGATATTCCATATTACTGGGAGTCAAAGTCCTTCTCCCAGTTCCCCATCTACCCTCTATCCTGATCTCCTATTATTGACTCTGCTTCAATAATAGTGGCCTCTGGGCCACTTTCTGGGCCATTTCCAGAACACTCAAAGCACATTATTCTTTCATCAGATCTGTTTCCTTAAGTCTTCGCCCAAATGTCATGCTGATGGCATTCCCAACCTTGTCTATCTGCCTGTGTGTCCCTCTAGAAGGGAACTCCTCAAGAGTCGGAATTCATGTTTCATGAGGTGCTACACCCCACTGCCTGGCACATAGTACATGCTCAATGGAAAAATTACCCATTAACCCATTTGCTCCCTAGAAGCTGAGCTCCACAATGGGAAGGACAGCTAACGACTCCTGTGTCCCAACCTCTTGGGGGTACACAAATTTTGAATTAAGAAATTCAGTACATATATTTTGGTTTTTGTTTTTTAATTTTAACATTTATTTAAATAATATCTACACCCAGTATGGGACTCGAACTCATGACCCTGAGATCAAGAACTGCATGCTCTACTGACACAGCCAGCCAGGGGCTCCCAGTACCTACATTTTGAATTAAGGGATTAATAAATGCACAGAGAAATATGGAGATGAAAAGAAAGGGAGCTGATTTTATAAATGTTCATAAACTCTGTCCTCTCAAGAATATTTTTGAGAAGTTCATTTTTTTCTAATGTTTCCTCATTTTTGAGACAGAGAGTGAGCAGGGAAGGGGTAGACAGAGAGGGGGACACAGAATCCAAAGCAGGCTCCGGGCTCCAAGCTGTCAGTACAGAGCCTGACGTGGGGCTTGAGCCCACCAACCGTGAAAAGTCATCAAATGTGACTCTTCCTAAAGCAGTAACAAATTTGCTTTCACTCCTTTTGATTTTAAAACCATAAGCTCTGAGAATGAAGATCAAATGACCGTTTCAACAGTTAACAAGTCTGTTTTCCACCGTATGAGTATCTTCCTCACATCTAACGCTGGTTTCTCATTGTGGTCATTTTTTGAACAGCAGTATTACTAGAACTTCAAACATGCTGCAGTAGTAGATGGTACCAATTTTAATATTTTTCTGCCAAAGAGGCAGACTTTAAGGTTGCTGAAAATTTATTGAGCTGAAAAACAGTCCTTACTTTATGTAGTTGAAATCAGCCTTTAGGTTGAGAGAAGTGCTGCTGGTACTCTTTTTCAGGTCGTGGATAGCATTCTGCCAGTCCTGCACGGCAGCCCAGTCCGCAATGGAAATGTAACACTCACATGCTTTATTTCCCAAATAATTTATAACCTCAGGGGAAGAGTCCGTTGATTTGGATAGCACAGTTTTCCTGGATTCACCTGAGTAAATGTATTTTATAAAACAGAGAGATCCAGGGAAGTTATAAATATTTTAATGAGCAGAGAAATCTAAACGATACAACAGGATCATTAATACAAATTATCTGAGCGTATACGACTTTTTATTTAAATCCTGGACGCTCACCATTCAGAGAATGTTTGGGGCTGGCACTGTTACGCCCAGCGTTGGCCAACGTGAGAACGGATTTGTCAAAGCTGGAGACGCAGCAATCAACACCTGTCATGGCACACAGGTGCTCCTGGTACTCCACAGAGGCCTTCTCAAACCTTCAATGCAAATGCAAACAGTCCTTACTTTTAAATTATCCACAGACTTCATTTCCAAAAAAACTAAAAAAAAAAAATTAATCACTCAAATAAACTGAGCAGAGATAACGAATTAATTATTTTGTGTGGGGTGGGGTGCACAAAATTAGATTTTTTCCTCACAACAAATGAAAATAAATGTACACACTATTAAAGTTTTTTTAAAGGCAGTATAAAATAACAGAAAATATTAAGTATCTGATCTCATTATATGCCAAGGCTAAGTAGAAGAACAAGTTTTAAAAAAGAATTCATAAAGTAACAGATACTAATGGTGTAATTTAAAACTTCCAGGTATGAAAAAACACCATAAACATTAAAAACAAATTATAAATCAAGAAATTAGACCGCATCAACAATCCTGCTCTATCAGTATAGCAGGATTTCCTATACTTGACATATCAGTATAGGAAAATATGAGAGGCCACGAAGACAAAATCTGTGTTTCTAAAAATCACATATGGTCAATAGAACTTAAGGGGAAAGTTATATTAATCATTACTAAAAACATATAAATTAAAACAAATTATCTTCACTGATGATGGTGGCAGGGTGGTTGTTTCTCAGTGACCCTCACTATTCACAACAGCAAAGGGAAGGGGTTACTCTATCATTAAGGATATAAAATGGAATCTCTTTTCTGTACAATAACTTTGCAACAGTATGTATCATAAGCCTTAAGGTCTGTAGCCTTTCTTCTAGTAAATCAACTTGCAGGAATGAATTCAAAGAAAAGAAACAAAATTATAAGCTATAGCTTACTATGAAGAATTAAGTGCCATGGTACATTAAGATTAGTAAAAAACATCAGAAACAACCTTACTGTCCAAGAATAAGGAAAGTTAAATTATGGTGCACTCACAAAAAATACAACTGCGTCATTAAAAATAACATTGTAGAATATTTAACATGCCAAAATATTTTTTTAAAGGTTACTGAATAGAAAAAACAAAATGATGTGAGTAGCAGAAACACAGCCATTTCTGAGAAACATGGGGAGAAGACTGTATATAAAAGAAAAAAGAACTACAGAGGCACGTACACCAAAACTAACAAGTTATCACTAGCAGATGTAATTATGAGTTCTTCTATTTTTCCCACATTTTCCAGACTTGGGAGAACGGACATAAATATACACAGTCTGTTGCAATACATATTCATTTACCTAGAGAATGAGTGCACAGGGCTAATGAGCAAGCCCTCTATCCATGAAGGACAGTTTGTACCAGACTCTGACAAGAAAGGTTATCAATTATAATGCAAGTAATTGGCAGATCTTATTTTAAGGAGGATTTCTTACTAATCTGTAAGTAAGAAAGGCATCTAAGTTTTGCTGTTAAAGAACAGACTAAAGATGACTCCTAGTAAAGTGATTCACAGCGAGTTTCAATTGCTGAAATTGAACAAAGCTGTTTTAACATTTAACTACAATGTTATCCAGGAATACAGAGGGTTTAAATGTAAAGATATCCCATTACCTATTTCCTACCTTCCAACTTACCTCCCTTCTGCCTGCTGGGCCACTGAATTAATCCAGAGAAGATTCTTGCCAGCAATGGAGGATGACCAGACAGCAATTCCCTGTATGGCTTCAGGACAATGCAGCTCACACAGAGCTTCTACCACCATCATGATGGTTACTTCCAATTCATTCCCCTGGAAGTTCATTCACAACAATTAACCACAGACCTCAATACCATTAAAATTCAAGCATCTACTAAATTTACAACCACTGATCACAACCGAAGCCCATTTAAAAGCACGTGTATTTAACAATTATTTTTACAACAACATTACATTATTAGCTTAGAATTCTTGAAATTTTACATATACTGTGGCTACAAAAGGTAACTGACACAAGCTTAACAGCAGATGGTGTCAGGCTTTACAAAGTAAAAAAAAGTTATCCAAAATTTAAACTGTGCTATCTGTAGGAGTAACATATGCAGTAAATATAAAGCAAAAGTCAAATATAAATAACCATGAACTAAAGGATGATTAATTTTATGCCTGAATATTGCCTACTGCTATTATCGAATTAAGAAACATTTGTTATTTTTGGATTCCAGTTGTTTATTGAACCCATTTATAAATGAGCACTCTTCCCATTCATTATAACATTATTATATACACTTCCGCATACGTTAAAAAACTACTACTATAATGTACTCTCCTGTACATTATAGTTGCTAAAAATGATTACGAGAACTATTTCTTCTACAAGTTTCTTAGAACTACCTTTAAAGTTCCAAGCCCTTAAACATTTGACATGTTCTAAGCACAAAATATGAATAGTGACTTGGAACAGAAATTTTAACTTATTTCATTCATAGATTAAATCACAACCAAGGAATTAAACTCAACTTTTTCTAATCAACAGATTTAAAATTAACTCCAGATACACTTTACCTGAGATAGATTTGTCTTCATTTCTGTAAGCAAGTCAAAGCCATGCCTCACTGTCACAGCAGGCTGGCCTGCCAACAACCCAACCCTCATAATGGAGAGTCGGATCCGCGTCAGCCAGTCTTGACAAGTTTGGCGATTGGTATAGAAAAAAGTCCTAATGACCTTTAGAATAAAGAAAAAGAAGAGCTCACGGTTGGTTAAAATTTTAAGTACAGACGTCTCAAATACACAAGACTACTGGGATTTCAGCTCTGCACACACTGCCAGGCTTGACCATGAAACTGCTACAAAGCAACACTCAACCCACTGGAACCAACCTTGGGAGGTGACGTTAATGCATTAGCGCACCCCTCATATGCATTATACATTAACTTCTCCAGATTTTCCAGATACTGCAGAAGAAGAACAAGTCTAAGCTGGTTGCTACTGTGGCCTTCATCATTGTCTGCAGTTGTCCATTGACTAACATCTTGATCGGGGTTTAACGTGTGAGCCGCGAGACTTCTAATGATACCTTAAAGCAAAGACAGAACTCCATATTTAAAAGACATCTCTGAAGATTCTAGAAGTTAGAGATAATTTCACAAATTCCTATTTGTCAAGCATCCTCTCTAACCTACCATTTAAAAGCAAAATTCACAACATGAAAGGTCTTTTATTTTAGGGGGAAAAATGTTTTCTTAACACAAATCCCCTAGTTTTTTTTTAACAAAAAAAGACATCCATGCTGTTGTCAACACAATTATTCAGTGAAAGGTTATTTTAGCAAATATTATCTGAAAGACTGATCAATTATTGAGGAATAAAAAAAGCATATAACCTCAAATCTCTGAACAAAGATAAGAAACCCATTTGTTTTTAAAGCCTATTTATTTTGAGACAGAGAGAGAGAGAGAGAGAGAGAGAGAGAGAGAGAGAGACAGCACACGCAAATGGGAAGGGCAAAAAGAGAGGGAGAGAAAGAATCCAAAGTAGGCTCCACACTACAAGTACAGAGCGCAAAGAGGGGCCTGGTCCCACAAACCATAAGATCATGACCGGATCCGCTATCAAGCCTATGACACTTAACTGACTGAGCCACCCAGGAGCCCCCATCATTTCTTAATATAGGTTTTAAAGGTACTTCTATCACCAAGTTTGAAAAAGCACAAAGCCACTTACCTTCAATTGTCTGGAACGTATCCTGAGCTCTGCCCAGTGGGGTTCTCAACTTAGAAAGCACAGTGAACTGTGCTGCTTCCCAAATAGCCCACTGCCAAAGGACGGCATCTGTCTTTAGAAGATTTCGGGGAATTGTTGATTGGTCACGCTTATCCAGTCTCTGGCAGCTATAGAACAATCTTTCTAACCAATTGTCCTTCCTGGGAAAAGTAGTTTCATATTTAACAGACAATGACAACTTCATTAAATAAAAAAAAAATAAAAAATAAAAAAATTTGCAAGGGGAACAGGCGTAGGGGACTACAATTTTTCCTAGTTCAAAAGGCAAAACCCTTAACGCTGAGAAGCATTATATCCCTACCTTTCATGCTGAGGAGGTCTTTTACAGTTAAAACAGGATGGGGTACGATGTGGAAGGATTATTACGGTAAATAGCCCATGAGAATTTGGCTATCAGGATAAAACATTCACTGCAACTCAGCACCTGCAGAATGTCTATGTCCCCAGGCCTCTCCTCGAAACATTAATGACTAAGTCAGAATAGTTAACTGTCAAACATATTTCATCACTCAATTTTAAAGCCCATTTTTGTTTCTTCAGATGCTATCTTCGAAGCAATTCTTCCTACTGCTGGAAACTAAAATAACCCATTTGAGAAGATATCACTTTCTATTCTGCCACTCCTGACATATTCTCTCCAAAAATGGGTGTAGGGTCAAGACATTCAAGTACATTTAAGTTGCTTTTCCCAGATGAAAGAGTCAAAGAAAATCTTACCCTGTTCTATGAGAATTCCCATATAAAATAAAACTAATAACATCAGAGAAATCTTGTGGGTGAAATGTGTTACTCGGTGCTTTACTCATGTGACTTCTTAATGCTAAAGAAATTTCTTGAATTTCTGTGTGATTGTTATTGCTGTAGACAGAAAATAAAGTCACTGTTACACAAAATGTTTTAGTGAACAGGCTAGTTCATACTGTAAATGGGCTATTTCCTTGCCAACTAAATGCAGAAGTAAAAAAATAAAACAGACTTCAAAACAGACACTGAAATATTATTACAGCTTCAAAATCAACCTAGTAAAAAATAAAGATTACAGTTGAGTTTTTCAAATAACTGAACTACTAAGAAACACATTTTGGCACCCTATTATATAAATTATTCGGTACTTATTACCATGAGCTTCTAAGTTTATAAAAAATATTAAACTTTGTTACTTTCTTCTAGACCTGGACAATTTGATCCTTTGACATGTCTTCAGTCACTGAGAAGTGCCACACAAGATGTGACACTGATTCACTAATAGGCAATTTGTCTTTTCTTAAACTGAAGGACTACTAGGCAGTTAAAACATAGTGGGAGGGATGTGTTTGTTCTAACACAACTGTTATACCTCAAGACAACATCTAAAGGAATTGACTTCAACAGCTTTCCAAATGCTTGTCGAATGCGAGTTCCACTGTGGACAAGCTGAACACGGCAAACATCAACACACCTACAAAAAAACGAAACAGGTAACAGAAAGAAGTGCAGCAACAGTTCCAAGGTACTAGGCCCAGGGTCAGAAGATAGAAGCTTTAGTCCATACCGCTGTAGAAGATCATCTGGCAAGGAAGACGACAAAGCATGTAGACTGCTGCAGGCTTGCAGACAGATATTCACGTCTTCCACAAGAGCTATTAACAGGAATTAAAAGATACTTTCAGTTTGGCACAAGAAATCACATGCCAGTACATAACTTCCTGAACACACTCACTCGTTCAACAAATAGTGAGCGCCCACACTATGGACTAAGCATTGCTCCTGCCTAGAACCATCACTGGCAGTAACAGCTGGGAAAACGATGCGTTCAATAAAACCCACTTAAAGTTACTAGTCTTCACCCAAACCTTTTTCTGAAGGAAATTTCAAAAGTATATGGAATGTATAAATATTTTTGTAAGATTAAAAATGTGACAACCACTTAAAAACAATTTATTTTTCATGTATTAAGAATACCAAAATTTGGGGCACCTGGGTGGCTCAGTCGGTTAAGGTTCCGACTTTGGCTCAGGTCACGATCTCACAGTTTGTGGGTTCAAGCCCTGCGTCAGGCTCTGTGCTGACAGCTCGGGGCCGAGAGTCTCCTTTCAATTCTATGTCTCTCTCGCTCTCTGTCCCTCCCTGCCCACATGCGCGCATGCACACACTGCCTCTCTCTCAAAAATAAACAAACATTAAAAAAAATAACAAAAGCTAAGACAGATTATGCATCTGCCCCGAGATGGGAATTATACATTTCATGTTATGAAAATGTTCAAGTGACTATCTTTCTCTTATTTTACTAAAGACCCCTTTCAAGTGTAGATTAACAAAATCTTTAAAAATCACAGAATCTTACTGTTGGCTAAAAGGCCTTTACAAAATTTATGGAAAGATGGAAGAGAGAATAAAGGTGCATATGTTTCAGACTTCTTCATTAAAACAGCCACTTCCAAAGCCCACGTCATTAACAGTTTCCTGAAACACAAAATATACAACTGATTTTACATTAAAGAGAAAGAAAGAAAGAAAGAAAGAAAGAAAGAAAGAAAGAAAGAAAGAAAGGGAAAGAGAGAAAGAAAAGCTTTAAAATAATCTATTCTTCTTACATTGGTTTGCTTTTGGCTTTTTAACTATCTCAAGCAACAGAAAACAAAAATTCAAACTATAGAAATTCCTTTGTCAAAAAGTTGAATGCCTTTTAAGAAAATCTCCCCAAACCAGAAGGTGTAGCACAGAATATAAAAAATCTGTATAGGTACATTCTTCTACACAACTGCAGGCAGGGAAGTTTCATTCAATTCTTTCGGGAAAGAACAAGAAATCCTGGATTAAATAATAAAGCTGTATTTTCAAGTGTGTCATAACGAAGAGGCTGCTCTACCCCACTGCCTTAAGGCTGGATTTCTTACCCTCAAATTATGTAGCTAAGTTAATGAAAGTTAAGAACACCTCATATTATGAAATTAGCACTTAGTTACCTTGTGTCCTGGTTAAGATTATCTTTCTTAAGCAATATTCCCAGGAGATTTAATATAATTGAGAAATGTTTTTTTGTAGCTGTAGTTACAGTACTAATCACAGCTCCATCAAACAAAGACGGGGACGAAGAACTAAGACTACTAGATATAAAGTGATCGTGCCTGGAAGACAAAAGAAAAATCATCTTTCATCTCTAATTTTTTTTAAAAAAGCAGTTCCAAAGTCAACACTTTCAAGTGCCCATCTTCCCTCATAAAAATTAAAAAGAAATTATTTTAAGTATCCGTACAGCACAGTACCTGGTACAATGAGAATACAACGTGTAGAGCACTGCATACTGAATGGCAGGGAAGTGAACAGCCAAGTCACCGTGCACAATCATCAGATTCTTACTCAGGAGGGCAAAGACAGTTGGAGACAGTGCCCACATCTGATGACGTAAAAAGAGAGTAAATGTTTGGTTTCTCCAAGACACGCTTGTCCTTCAAAGTACGTGCACACATGTTTAAAGTCTAAAATCACAGATTTAAATCCAGAAACAATCTAGTGCATTAAACCTGGGGTCAGCATTCACTTTTTGTGAAGAAAGTAAGTATTTTAGACTTTGCAGGTCAGGTGATACCTCTGTTGCAATGGTCGCCTCTTCAACTCTGCCAGGGTGGTGAGAAAACAGCCATGGACAAAAACATAAATCAGAGTGGCTGTTTCCAGAAAAGTTTCCTTACAGAAACTTTTTATACATACCATATTTACTACATACCATATTTACTACAGTAAATATAGTATATATATATATATACAACACTATACTATTTTTATACATACTATAAATCCTTAATTTTAATGGGAATTATGTGGTATGTGAATTAAATGACAATAAACATTGTTTTTTAAAAAGAAAAACAAAAATAGGTATTGAGCTGTACTTGGCTCACGGGCCAAAGTCTACTAATTCCTGATCTAAACAAAGCACTTGGTACCCTTAAGTGTACTAGACTAGACTGCCTCTCCTCAATTTTCCATCTGCTGCAAATGGCAAGGTGCCCTGTCCAATGAGAAAAAAGGTACCTCCTGCCACTCTAAGCCTTTTCCACCTTTCCCTTTTCCTTCCACGGCCAACATACTCCATTCCACCTGACTGTCCCTTCCCAATACTGTTTCCAGAATGCAAGACAAAAACCTCCTCAAATCTATATACAGTAAGAAGTGCTCAACAATGAAAGGTTAGGGTCCGAGTAGAGTTTACTGTCTCCTTCCAACATCTGCCGTAAGGAGCAGTGAAAAAAGGAGCTACACGTGGAGTGACACAAGGCAATCTGATCACGAGAGTATGCAAGTATAAACATCAAATATTGGCTTTTCCCTCCCTTCCCTCTTAGAAAACTTTATCTCTTAATTATATCCTATTATTTTTTATTAGAAGCAATGTTTTTCAATCCTTCAAGGTCTAACAGAAGGGGAAAATATACATATCAGCAATAATTATAAATCAAAAAAGCAAGGTCACTTCAAATTTCTTAAAGGAAACTTATCTTTCTTCTTTTCCCCAAAAGAAAGAATATATGAGTATTCCTAGAGAAAAGTAGGCAGTCAAAAAGTAAAACCATCTGTAAGCACTAACTTTAGTGAACAGAAGGAGAAAAGCAGGGAAGAAGGAGCTGTGTATTAAAAAAACTACACAAATTTGAGCTGTAGAAAATGTTGACAAATTTTTTATAGGTATGCTAGAGTCAACAGAAATTCATAAAAGACATTTTCCTAAAAATAAAACAAATGTGAAAAAAATCTTTTCAAAGGCTGTCAAGGAAAGGAAGAAGAAAACAAAATCTAACGACAAGAAAATATTCCTGTCAATTTTAATTATCCAGGCATGTCCTAAATATGGCACTTTGTTCTACAGTGACTCCAGAGACACACCGACATGATAACAGTAAATGAAATAAACATGCAATGACAAGAGGCTTAATTGAGATTAAAACAAAGCCACTACAAGTAAAGACTCACCCCAATTAGCGAGTTTTTGGCATTTCCAATTGTAGTCAGGGCACTGAGGTCAAATATAACTACAAATTTGGCATTGTCTACATTGAATACATGATTTTTAAAAGCCTCGTGTTTTATTTCAGAACAGGCATCAGGAAGTTGTAGACTATGTAGCAGATTGTTTAGGGCACAAGTCATTTCCCCCAGAATTAATTTATAGGCAGTCTCCAAAACAGGAATGTTCTTCAGGCTGAGCACTGCTTGATAAACAGCATGGGCTACTGCAACAACCTTCAAAAAGAGAATGCAGGAGAGTGATAACTAAATGGAAAATAAAATTACTAGCTGCCTAATGTGATGATACAAATCAATTTGAAGACCGAGAAATTCACTGTCCAGAACATCAGAGACCTTAATTTCTTTAAAAATCCAACCTTAAGGAACCTACATACATCAGAAAGTTTATAAAAATTTTCAGAGGCGCCTGGGAGGTTTAGTCAGTTAAGCGTCCAACTCTTGATTTCGGCTCAGAGGGTGGGCTCCCGCCCTGTGTCGGGCTCTGCGCTGATGGGGCAGAGCCAGCTTGGGGGTGTCTGTCTGTCTGTCTGTCTGTCTGTCTCTCTCTCTCTCTCTCCCCCCCCCCCCACTTCCCCAAACGTACGTGCATGGCATGCGCTCATGCATGCTCTCTCAAAGTAAATAAATTTTAAACATTTTCAAAACCTTATTAGAGAGAAAGGGTCCTCTAAATTAAGAGTTCATAAAAGTATCAAAACACACACAAAAAGAGCAATTTGTTAAAATTGGTTTTTCAACAACTACTTGGAAAATCTGTCGCGGTTCTGACTGGGAGTCAGTTGAAAAGCTAATAGTTAAATTTATGACATACACAGTACTTCTGAACTTATAACTTTAAAAAGATAGCTGCTTGTTTTATGAAATTTTAATAAAACTTGATAAAAACAAATTACGGAAATATGAAAAGAATAGCGGCCCATCAGTCTGACAATCAACAAATACTAAGTTAAAGGCATCACTGTAATCATTGTATTTTAAATCCAGTATTTAGCATTTCACTCAGTTTCATTTATGTAGCCTAATAGGCAACTTAGGCCAACTCTTCAATGACCTAAGTTACCAGAAGTTCTTATCAGGGCATCACTTACCTCCTTTTCTTTATGATAACGCAAAAATAGTAGTTTAGATGATGGTATAAACAGTTTTTCTACAAATGACGATGGCAGTTTTGTATTTATCTGTTCAACAATCTAAAAGAATAAAACAAAAAGAAGTGAGCTATCAAGACACAAAAGGACAAGAAACCGTTTTTAAATGCAAAATGATAACAGAAAGAAGCCAATCTGAAACAGCTACACACTGATTCCAATGATAAGACCTCGTGGAAAAGGCTAAACTATGTATACAGTAAAAATATCAGTGGTTACCAGGATTCAGGAGGGATGAATTGGTAGAGTACAAGGGATCTATAGGCAGGAAAACCATTTAGTATGATACTATAATGGTGGCATTATTCATTTGTCAAAACCTTAGAATGTACAATCCAGAGAGTGAACCCTAAGGTAAACTATGGACCTCACTTAATAACCTGTCAATTTGGTTCATCAATTGTAATAAATGTATCACTAAACAAGATTAGTTAATAATGAGGGGAACTATTGTGGTAGAGAGTATGGGAACTCTGTACTTAAGGCTCAATTTTTCTCTAAAACCTTAAAAACTGTTCTGAAAAATATTAATTAAAAAAGTAATATATCTAAACTATATTTTAAATCCTTAACATTGTAACATTTAAATGTTGAGACACTTAAATAGGATACCTGTATCTACACTTAAATATGGGCATTTTTTTACATTGGCAATTGGCAGAAATGTTCAGCAGAATATCAGCTACAATTTGCTTTAAAACAATTCAGTTGGGGATGGAAGCACAGCAAGGAAGACAGAGAGTCAGAGGCCTAGAGGAAACCAGATGGACCATGTGTTTCTAATTATAGAAATAATACAAAGATTCATTATGCTATTCTATTTTTTTAATACCCTTCAAAATGCCCATAATAAAAGACGGAGAGGAGGGGAAATATTTATGGTTAAGGAAAAAATAAACACTATAAAACAAGTTTGATTTGGGAAACAAAACAGAACAAGGTCTTTCAAAATAGCTATCAAGTACCGATACAGTATTTATCATGTGTACTCGATAGTCTTATGTGAAGGACAATGTTTCATCCAAAAAAAGAGAGACAAGGAAAAAAGCTATATTAAGATCAAACACTAAAAGTAAACAGATAACAGAGCAAAAGCAAACTAGATTATGTAAATACGACTAATTAACGCACTCTTAAAAGAACAACAACCAAGGCCTTCACTTCTTCTACACTGATTTAAGGGCCTGAATGAACAAACATATTAAAAAGCAACAAACAAGAATTCACATACCAATGTGAGTAAATTCAAGACTGAGATGATATAATCTGTACCGCATGTCTGGCAATTCTCCAGTTGATCTAATCCATATGTAATGACCATGTCACAATGTATAGTCATGCTAGGATCCAAGCTGCCGAGCAAAACACCAACACACTCATTAGCAGCTGTCAACACAGCCTCAGAAAAAAACACTTGGTTTGCAGCCGTCACACATCTCATTACTCTGTACAGAACCTGCAAATGGGGAGAACAAGCAGCTTTTTAAAAAAATTCACATGCTTCCACAGAGTAAAAAAAATAGTTTCTATTTAATGCAGTTTCAACTGAAAATTAACTGCCTGCCTTGTCAGTAGTCTCTTAATATTCTAGCTCTCAGTGGCTGAATAACAAGGGTATCTTTAGTAAAATACACACAATGATCTTGCCTAAAAAATTCTAAAGTACTACTGTGACAGAAAATGGAATTTGCCATCCTCTATTTCTTTCATACCCAATTTCTATCACCCTCCCTCCCCCACCTAAAGTGACCAAATGGCTGAAGCTCAGAATTTTTATATTCATGAAATACACCAGTACTGAGAACAGTAACAGTATTAACATGGGAATAAACCAGCCATGAAAATAATCTTTCTCCATTAAAGCACTTGGGCTTTTGGTAATCAATCTTTTAAAACTAAATATCCTAGTCACCTTAGCTTATGAAAGTTCATGTACTGATGGCCTCTTTGGAAACATAACTCTCATTCATAACATACAATACCTATTTGAGGATTATGAAAATCATGTAACTTCCAACCAAAAACCCCACTAAACAATAAGCATCACTATTAATGTACTAAATTTCTAATAAAAATAAGTTAAGAAAAAGCCAACAAATTGACACAGTATGTTTTCTGTAATATTCAACAATCACTACATCCAGGCTTCAACCTATAGGTTAAAAAGGCCTAGAAGACCTTCATAAAAGAATATATTAAATATATAACTACCCGGGGAAAGGACTGTTCTTTCCTTTTGTTTTGTATCTGAGTTTATTGCCCTTATTTCAACACTAACAATCATCAAGCCTGAAGATATTAAATCATCTTGTTCAGGTTTAAACTATCAAAATGCTGGTTTTAATTATCTTCAAGATCTGACATTTCTGCTCAAATACACAATTAACTTACCAAAAATTACATATACAATTAATATCCTATTTTATCTAGCAACGTATTCAACAGAAGTAAATAAACATGAGAGTTTTATCCTAACAGTAAAATTTTAATCATTTAACCTTTTATGACTACATCATGCATGTTTCTCCCTTCTTATTCAAGCACAGCCAATGACAGGTTCCCTTCTCATTTCTATCAGACAGAGCCACTCCCTAGACTAATACAGTGCAGCTCACGTTTGGGGCTGCTGAAGAGGGGCAATCACACTGCCTCTTATAACTGATCTCACACTACTATGTATTTAAGTTCTTATAACTTTATAACCTTTGATGTCAGGCTATCAAGTTGTTTCATCCTGCCATGCTCAGAAAAAATTACTTTTTGAGGATTTCTCTGTAATGTACTATTCTTATTATGCTGAAAAACTAAACTCAGTAGTTGAAAAGCAAAATTATTAATTTCATGAAAGATTTTAAAAGAATATTAAAAGAACAAGAATAATGCATTTATGAAGGATCTCATGAGATAAAACTTTGCACATTTTAAAATGCAGTGTAGCCTTCGTCTCATATGGGGGTGGGGAAAGAAGAGGGATACAACAGGATTCCCTACTTTCCTGGTGATTTAAGAAAGCAGCCACATATGTACCTACATACTAAACAAATGAAGAGTTAATAACATAGTTCACAAGGTAAAGAGAAACATTTACAATACACAACCATTTTATTTTTGAATGATACTTAAAAGTCCTAAAGACACTTACATCTGTTACATATGCCTCAGTAATTGGAGGACCTCTAATTGGGCTGAAGCGTTCCCCAATGCTCCTCACTACAGTACTGAACACCCGGAGAAGAGCTGCCAGCTTTGGTAAGGACACAGACGGAGGAGGAACATCTTCATCCACCGACTCCCCAGAGGCCACATGGCTGAGGTCCTAGATGTGAAATCACAGCACTCTTATTTAAGTAGGACATTGTTCAGGGCGCCTTGGTGGCTCAGTCAGTTGAGCATCCACCTTTGGCTCAGGTCGTGATCTCACGGTTCGTGGGTTTGAGCCCTGAGTTGGGCTCTGTGTTGACAGCTCAGAGCCTGGAGCCTGCTTTGGATTCTGTGTCTCTCTCTCTCTCTCTCTCTCTCTCTCTCTCTCTCTCTCTCTCTCTTGGCCCCTCTCCTGTTCATGCTCTGGCTCTCTCTCTCTCAAAAATAAACATTAAAAAAAAATTTTTTTTAAATGTTTAAAGTAGGACATTGTTCAAAAAAACCCAAAAAACTCCCATTTTTAAAAGTTTATTTTAAAGGTTTATTCATTGAGACAGAAAGAGAGAGAATTCCAAGCAGGCTCTGCACTGTCAGCTCAGAACCTGATGTAGGGCTCAATCCCACAAACCATGAGATCATGACGTGAGCCAAAATCAAGAGTCAGACACCCAACTGACTGAGCCGCCCAGGTGCCCCAAAAAACTCCCAATTTTTAAGTCAATTAATTTTGTAATAGATTTTTACAAATAAAGTAATTTTAGCCTATCAGAAATCAGAAAAAGAAACATGAATCTAAATGTAAAAATGAATTTGACTTCTCGAATTAACAAGCCAATATTTAAATAAGCCAAAATAACCTCAACAGATTGAGGAAATAACTTCTCATACCAACTCAGATAGGTATTGAGGAAAAATTAATTCTAGTACATATACTCTGTTACATACAGGTATAAATGAAGCCAGAAACTTGCCATGCTGGAATTGGTTTCTGCCAAAATCTTACTCCAGGTATTCTTTGAGCCACTCAACTCAACAGTAAGTATCCCTACATGAACACCATGCACACAAAGAGCGAAGGGAAGTGTTAAAAAATTATAAAATCTGGTTTACAAATCTAGTTAAGGAGATAAGATATACTCAAAGAAAAAGATTGGCAAAAAATAGGATACTAGAACCCACATACACCTACATATAATTAGGCACCGAAATAATTAAAGGGAATGAGATCTTATAAATACCAGAGGGGGGTTGGGGGGGAGAGAACTGTTACAAACAAAAATGGTTCACTGATACAGATACAGCTTTAAAGGCAGGCCAGGAACAAAGATATTCTAAGTGTGGAGGCAAAGAAACACATACAAGCAAAATACTCCCTTCATTCTTCTCTGAAAGGCTCAAAATAGCAAAGACAAAGCTGAATCATTATGGGAGCCTCAAACACCACACAAGAATCATGGCAGTTCTGAGTAGAGAAGAAACACAGAGGTTCACACAGGACATGGCCGATTTAAGTCATGAGCAGTGGGCCAGGAAACCCAAGACCCAATAACAGAGACTTGAGCAGGACCCTTAAAGTGGATGCACTGCACTTATACAACTGCAGAGTCTGCTGAAGCCAAGGCGTATCCTCCAAAGCATGACCCAAGATCCTCAGTGTATGTGAAAGAAAAGTCTTTAGAGGCTTGTATACAATATCAATTCACTTTACTTTTAATACTTTTAGTAACAGAAAATAAAAATGAACTACAGAAAATGTCTTCAGAAAACTACTAGCAACCAGAATTATTTCAAGTTTTGCAAAATAAGTCCTGCTATTTTTCTTTCAGTCTTTCCGGTGATGCAGCTGGTAACTTAAAAACAACATGTAAGGGACACGTGGGTGGCTCTGTTGGTTGAGCATCTGACTCTTGATTTTGGTTCAGGTCATGATCCCAGAGTTATGGGATCAAGCCCCACTTTGGGCTCCACACTGAGTATGAAGCCTGCTTGAGATCCTCTCTCTCTCTCTCCCCCTCTGCCCTTCTCCCTGGCTCACACTCTTTAAAAATTAAAAAACAAAAAACACACATCTAAAAAAAAAAAATTAAAATATTTTAACTGTCTTGTAATTTCTATTCAAATGTCAAGTGGTCTGAATTATTTTAAAAATAAATCTACGTGTGTCTGAATGGGTCAGTCGGTTGAGCATCTGACATCTGATTTTGGCTCAGGTCACGATCTCACTGCTTGTGGATTCGAGCCCCTCAGTCTTTGTACTGACAGTGTGGAGCGTGCTTGGGATTGTCTCCCTCTCTCTCTCTCTCTCTCTCAAAATAAATAAAAAAACTTCAAAATCAATCAATAAATCAATCAATCTAGCACTGTTTAAGATTTCTGTCTTGTTCTTAACTGAAATCTTAGGAAATAACTCAGGTTTCTATATACTCACCTCAGCATATGCCTCCATATCCTCTAGAAACTGACCAAGAAGGGTGGTAGAAAATGCAAGATCAGCCACCCAAAACGGCTCTAAACTCTGCAACCATCCTAAGAAACATACAAAAATTTTAAAAGAGTAAAGAAAAACAAAAAATCCAAGTTAAAAATAGTATCTAAAAGCCTTGTTTTAAAAGTTATGATTTTCACGTTGCATATCCTTAAAACATACCTTATTTCATAAAATTAGGAATGTTAACTGTTAAATAAGCTGATCATGATTACCAATGTCTTTTAATGCTGCAAAAATGAACAGTCTCCAGAAATTAAAATGTGTATCTGCGTCCTTATTTTTCATATTGTCACTATACACGTGGCTTAGAGTAAAATGCCACAATCTACCACCAGCCTGGCTTTCAACTCCAGAGCCATAACCACCCACCAAAGGTGTCCACTCATCTCCCCAGTGGAAATGGGTCAGACCCACTCTCAGTGTCATATCCTATGTTCAGCAGGTTATTGCACCAATTAAGCTAAGAGAAAGAAACCATTAGCACCTGAATCAAGCCAAAATGTCCAAATGAATTGTGCTAGTCATTCATTTAACTCAAAACAAATGAAAAAATTTGTCTTTATCATTTAGAGTTCTCCAAACGGATCCAGAAAAACAGGTCACAAATATCCAGGATTTCATTCTACACTTAGGAGTACTGCCCCTGCAACACCACCTCCTACCAGCACCCACCCCAAGTGACTAGGGCGAAGTCCTTTCAATTTCTCACAGGTGCAATTACAACCTGTCTCTACCCTCCCCTACGAACTACTAAGTACACAATCTTGCTTTGAAAGGATAGATTTTGCTAACAAGCAATGTTCATTTATAATAACCAAAATACTTCTGGGAAGCAATTCTTTTTCTTACATTAGGAAAGAAATACTATTAACAGCTGGACTCTGAGGAACCAGAGCTCCTTCCCACAATACTTAAATGATTGGTATATGCTGAATAACTTACCAGACACCTGCTGTGTAAGCGAAGGTTTCTGAGTATGATCTATATGCCATCCAACTAATATATCAACTGTATCCTGTGTGGAGACACAGAGAAAAGGGCTAATCATTTTAAGGTCTAACTGCTATCCCTCCTGTGGACCATTTCAGAATTTCAGAGTAAGCAATCCTAGCAAAAGTGTCTGTGTTCGACCTATTTGACATTATATAAACTGGGGGGGGGGGGGGGGGGGGCAGGGCAAGAGAATAATGGAACTTTGTTTATGACCCTGAGGAAGTATTTTTTTTCTTTAAATATTTTAAGGCATTAATGTCAGAAAGTACAGATGGTATTTACAAAAATAGTATTACTGGACCATTCTATCCTAGACCCTCTACTATCACTGATTACACTTTAACAATCAGAAGCTTTGTTTTCTCTGATTCCCAAGGTCCCTATACATACAACCAACCCTTCACATCATCACCTAAACAGAGAGGGTCAGGGAACTCACCCTAAAATTAGTGCTGAAAATATGAGGGTAACATCGAGCCACCAAAAGAATGCACTTGACACATTTGCAAAGTAATTCTGGTGTATCCACGTTTTCAAGAATGGACTGTAGGCTGGTCATTACAAGCTAAAAAATAAAAGTTTTAAATCATGAATATTCAAAACAGAGAAAACAAGCATACTGGGTTCACTATTTATTAGTAACTTTATCTAAAATTGACTATAGGGGCGCCTGGGTGGCGCAGTCGGTTAAGCGTCCGACTTCAGCCAGGTCACGATCTCACGGTCCGTGCGTTTGAGCCCCGCGTCAGGCTCTGGGCTGATGGCTCGGAGCCTGGAGCCTGTTTCCGATTCTGTGTCTCCCTCTCTCTCTGCCCCTCCCCCGTTCATGCTCTGTCTCTCTCTGTCCCAAAAATAAATAAAAAAAAAAAAAAAAAAAAAAAAACGTTGAAAAAATAAAATTGACTATAGTACCAAAGAAAACAAAGTGCACAGTTTTAGCTCCAAATAAAGTTGAAAGCATTTCATTCCACTAAGATTAGGCTGAAAATAAGTACTGTTTCATCGTATTTAATGTCTCTTAAAATATTTCCTAAGTAACGTCTGTTCACATTATTCCTAAGTGCTCTGTTTAATACCATGGACTTGATTAAATTTCAAGTATAAAACTAAGATGTGCTTGGAAAACTTTTCCTTAAAGTACTACAATTACTCTCCAATTCAAAATCCATAGCAAATTTTATGTAATTTATGCTTTAAGATATTAGCACTTGCTTCAAATTTGAAAGACACAGAGATTAACATGGCCCCAACACATGAATGACAGACATGCGGGCTCATGTCACCACTATATACCGTTCTATTTTTTAAACAAATGTAAGGCAGACCACTGATACAATTATCTTGCAGCTGTCAGAAACCATTTTTTTCCTAAAAAGAAAAGCTCTTTACAAAAAAAAAAAAAAAAAAAAATGAGGTTGCAACTATAGAAAAAATGCTAGAATTGGAAAAGCACCTAACATTTTGCAGTTAGAATCTATATGGGTAAAGAATATGAATGGGTGCCAAAATCACGGAGTGAAATATACTTAAAAAAAGGATATTCAGAAGGTCTCAAGGTATCATGCCCAGATTACTGACCAATTACAAAGGGAGAAAAACAAGCCTCCACAATGGGAAGATTCTGGTGGTCACCACCTCAACCAGATGAGCACTCTTTCCCTCTGACAGTAAGATAATCTGCAGTTATGTGCCTGCTGGTGGTGGGTTGCAAGAGTAAGGATGAACCCATGAAGGACTCATGACCAAAATGTTTAAAGTCAGGAAAGAGCAATCAAACGCACAAAGTAGAACATTCCAAAAATAAGAACAGAAAGATGTAAACCATTCTAATTGAGAGAGAGTACAGAGGCACGCTACCAAACAATACACGGGGTCCTGATGGAATCCTGGGTCAGGTAAGACAAAAGCTGTAAAAGCTTCTTAATGGCAGAAGTTTAAATTTGGACTGCATTATGTAATAAAATTTTCTTAGGTATAATAATAATTTTGTTGTTACATAAGAGAAAAGCCTTATTCTTATAAGATGCATGTTGAGGGTGAACTATCGTGAAGCGTGTAATTTATTTTCAAATGGTTCAACAAAAAAGGATGCGCTCCTGTGTGTGCAGAAATAAAACAAATGTAGCAAAATGATAGTAAGTAACAAATCTAGATAAAGGACATATGGGTATTATACTGGTCCACGTTTTCCCATGGATTTGAAAATTTTCAAAACAGGGGCACCTGGGTCGCTCAGCTGGTTGAGTGTCCAACTCTTGGTTTTGGCTCAGGTCAATCTCATGTTTGTGGGATCAAGCCCTGAGTTGGGCTCCTTGCTGACAGCCTGGAGCCTGCTTGGGATTGATTCTCTCTCTCCCTCTCAGTCCATCCCACTCCCGCTCGTCCGCGCACCCTCACACTCTCTCTCAAAATAAATAAATAAATTTAAAAAAATAGTTACAATCTTTTTTTTTTTTAAGTTTATTTTTGAGAGAGACAGAGACAGACAGCACATTAATAGGGGAGGGGCAGAGAGCGAGAGAATCCCAAGCAGGCTCCATGCTATCAAGCTCTGTGCTGTGAGATCATGACCTGAGCTAAAATCAAGAGTCAGACACTTAACCGAGTGAGCCACCCAGGTGCCCCAGAATATAACTATTTTTGAAAGTGACTTTAGTAAAATAAAGCATATCATGAATTGTAAAGAGCGCATATAAATAAAAGATAACTGATATTCTAAAACCATACCAAACTCTAATTTTTAAAAACATGATTAGTCAACAAAAATTTAATTGCTTGTAAGTTTGCTCAAAATTAAATTGAGAGTGATCTTTTAATATATTCAGATACACAAAAGTGAAACAAAACTAAGTAGTTTTGGTTTTCATTTATACAAATTTATTGTATATATCACCTGGAGTAAGAATTTTTGGCACATTATCAAACCTAAAAAGTCCTAGAATGAGTGGTGCTGTTCAGTTTGTCTCCCTCAAAACCAATGAGTGTCCTCCTATCCAGCTTCCTCACCAAGTCTCTATTTTCATATCAGCAAATGATTGTTACTAAGCAAATTCAAAGGAAAGCTTCAAACATGCTAAAAGATAAAAAAAAAAAAAAAAACAACTTTTTTTTTTTTAAAGATTTTATTTTTTAAGTTTTTTATTTCAGTAATCTCTACCCCCAACATGGGGCTCGAACTCACAACCCCGAGATCAAGAGTCATATGCTCTTCCGACAAGCCAGCCAGGTGCCCCTAACTTATTTTAAATCTACCTTTAATGTGTATCCTTCACTCAAACTCAGAAAGAGAAATGTTACTCATATCATATTTACTACCAGTAAATAACCCCTTTTCTAAGTTTCCCTTCTCCAAGCTTCCCTCCAAAAACATTGTTGGGAAGTTGTTAAAAAATTTTCTTCCCCAGTACATCGGTTTTCCCCTTCATTCTTACCTGCATTACAGATGAAAAGGCTTTCTTTTCTCCTACAGTCTCTAATGCTTTGTAGGTGGCACATAAGTAGAGGAGTTTAACTTCATCTTTTGTAGATGAGCTAAATTTGCTAAAAATCCATTTGAAGATCTTCTCAGCCTCATAGCTCAGAGAAGCACAAAGAAGGCCAAGACAGCAAGCTCCCTCCTGTCTCAACTCCTGAAGCAATTTGCTACTGTTTATTTCAATGCAAACAAAACAAAACACACAAAAGGCTTAACATTTCAAAGATGACAAAAATGACACATTTTACAAAAGAATGTCTTCAATGATTTTTCAAATTTTTCTATTCAAACTACATAAAAGGTTGAAATTTTATCTTTAAATGTGTTCTCTATTCTATCCCAGTGCCCAAAAGCATCTTTGTTAGACATTAGATTTTCTTTTGCAGGATCAATTATTTACAAACAGTAAGGAAAGGGCCAGAGATACTAAAATTCAGCCTTCAAATTCCATCTCAAACTACATTAAATGATTCACAGAAAAGGGCAGCAACAAAGGATCAGATAAAACATACTACAAATAACTATATACAATGTAGTGTTCAGTAGGTAAGGACTATAAGATAGGAAATGGTAACAGTTAAAAAACGCAACAAACTTAAAAGGATAACAGCACTGATTTAAGTATATTAATAACTATATAAAATGAAACCATCAAAAAGCAGTAAGGTTCGTGACCTGCTGAGATGAGTTTTTGGTGCTTTCCAACACTGCAATTCTTTGGGAATCACCATACGAAGAATAGACTGCACACCTTTGTGGAGAACCCCAGTAGCCTCGTAGAACAGATGGTGTGAATGCACTGTTGCCCAAAGAAGGAAGCTCCCTTTCACCTCTATTCTCTAAGCAGTTTCAAAATTCTCTAGTTTACAAAAGGTAATTGCATTCATTCATGCCAGCATTAAGAGTCTACGTCATTCCACAAGTCAACGCTCAATTACTCAGTCAAGTTGACAAATTAGAAAAAAAAAAAAAAAGAATGGCATTTCTTTTCAAGTGGATTCCATTCATACTCAATGGCAATTAACATATAAATGCTTTAACACCGATAAAGATGGCAACACAATGAAACATTAAGTAGATATTCATAAATGAAGCCAATGAGTTTATCTTCTTGTATATTTTTAAATAATTTCTAAAAATGCATTTTAAAAACTTAAAATTACCCATAGTTACTTACCTTTCATTAAGCACATCATGTACAGCAGCCAAGATATTATCCAATTGTTTAACTAGTACCTTTAAAAAAAAAAAAAATTTATAAAAAATTCGAATTCCTATACTTTCAATAACACTGTATACTTTTTACTCATGTTCCCCTCCAAATTCTAATCAAACAGCACACCTTCCTTTTATTATTCCCAGTCCCCAATTATCAGGAGTGTTACAAATTTCCTTTCAGATTCTGAAATGTATCTGTTCCTATGTACCACCATGATCATCAATGAAAAAATAAACTCAAAAAGCTTTTTTTACTTATGCTCAAAAAAAAAAAGTGACGGATGGAGAGGTGAAAAGTTAAATGACAAAGCAACATGTCACATATGACACACATAATGACAGAATTTAGATGGCAGACATATGATATTCAATTTCAAATTGCCATATATTTGAAATGTCTCATAATAAAATGGGGGGGAGGCAGAAAACTTATTTGAACCAAATATTATTTGACTCACCATGCCATTCTCATTAATTTTTTCCTGCTCCACATCAAGTTCTTAATTTCACATCAGGAGAATTACTCAGAGTGTATTTGTAACTGCTCCTGAACTTTTTTCTTTCAAGAGTTTTTCCATTTATTTAGCCCTGGCCACTAGGGCATACCTACCCATGAATATAATATGTAACCTCCACCCCAACTTCACATATGAAAAACAAAGAGACAGTCTGTCCTAGCATACAGAAAAACAATTCTGAGGGCAACAAAATAAATGGACTAAACGTTAAAAGCACTTTATTGCAGAAGATACCAATGTAGATCCAACAATGGCAGGTAAATTACACAGCAGGCTCATTAAGTTCTCCATCACAATACAGGCCAAGTCAACCAGGAATAAGGAATCCCTGCCATTTTCTCCTTAGAAGCAAATCTTTTCCCTTCTTAACCCACTCCAGGTAGCATTATCTACTTTATTATGGAAACACAAAGTTATCAACATTTCTATACTGTACTCACCAACTTATTTTCTGGTTGCTGAATAAATTCTTTCAACTGCTTTACAGTAGCCAGTCTTCGGTCTCTGTCGTCTTCCCGGGTGATCCTCCGAAGAAGATTCGACAGTCGAGACTCATCGGAATAAGACATCGATCGCTCTGTGAAAATAAGCATTTGTTTCTCGGTGAGCATCCCTTGTCATTAAAAAAGGGAAGAGAAGTTCTGGTTTGCCACTTCCCTAGCAGTGGCATGCCTTGTGCATGGTAGCTGGTGATCAGACATTTGAACTGAACGTGTGATTGAGGTTCACAAAAACGATAACGTGAACAAGAGACAAACAGAAACCCTCCAGCCCAAATATTTCAAAGTACGTCAAAAATCACAGTACACTGAATAATAAAAGTTCAACTGAATGCAGGTCCCATCACACTTTTGTCACTATAAACCAAATTCCATCGGAGTGCTGGGCACAAAGCAGACCCTCAAAAAAGATAAACCTAAGCAAACACCTCATTCCAGAGGACCAGCTGAGAGAGAAAAGAGGATTAGAAATTACTTTCTTCAGATCTATTCCAAACTCTTCAACATCCAGCATGAGTACAGGTAAGAGACTTCTACAGATTACGGATAAAGTCTCGACCGGGCAGAAGGAGGCTATATGCTTCCATTTCTCACTTGGTAACCAGTGGAGGGAATTCTCTTGGTCACATTATCATCATTTTCCTAAGACAAAGTTTTTGTGAACTGCAATCACACATTCAGTTCAACAAATGTCTAATCACCAGCTACCACGTGCAAGGCATGCTGCTACTAGGGAAGTGGCAAACCAGAACTTCTCTTCCCTTTTTTAATGACAAGAACAAATAAGAAAGCTCAAACAACGCTGGTTACTGCCAATAAAATACATTTAAGTACTAAATTTTTCTTTTTAAATTTTCAGCTGTGCATTGGTTATTGATTAACCAATGTACAGTCAAAACAAACTAAATTAAAGGCTCTGATAGTTTCATTTCTAAGGCATGAAAAATTTTCGATAATAAAACTAATTATTTGAGAGAAGGATAGGATTTTTTTTAAGACCGCTGGCCCAGTGAGTAGTACAGTAAAAATGGACACTGAAAGTGTCATTAGGTTAAAAGCCAAGAAAACTAAGCTCTATTTACAACTCTGCCACTGGCCGGGTTACTTAACTCTGAGCCTGCGAGGAGAAAGAACTGGACTAAATTAAATTAGCTTTGGGGTCACCTTCTAGCTTCTAGCATACCAAGGTCAAGGACATCAAACACTTTTTAAAAATCAGCACACCCTTTGACTAGTAGGTCCACATCTGAAAGTTTATCCAAAATAAATCATTTTTTAAAAGCCATACACACACACACAAGCTGTATGCACAAAGATACTTGCCAAGATACACACAACACACACACATACACACACCCCATGGAAACAAATGGTCATAACTAAAGGACCTAAGAGTGACTATATCCAACAAAGTTTTTACGTCAGAAACTTCAAAAATTTCATGCTTAGCTTTACCAACAAAATAAATTTCTTCTAGAAAAATAATGATCATCATTACCTGTAATCATCATTCAAGGCACTTTACCTATTCAGCGGGGCTGTGCTACAAGGCAGAAGGTGGGATCCATTTATTTAACTTTAGAAAAGTGCCCACTCCTTTTATAACCATATTGCCTACAGACCCTAGAGTTCAAGGACTTGTAAGAGCCCATCACACACCATACATTCCTCATCTACTATAATCAGGAAAATCCCTTCTTTAGATCTTAGCTAGTATTCTAATCTTAAGAGAATTCTCTGGAAAGTGTAGTCTAAAAAGTATTAAAACCTTTCCTATGAGAATTTAGTCTAAGAAACAGTTCACAAAAGAATGCCAACCATTATCACCTATACATGTTTTTCAACTTGAAGTAAACTAACCAACTCATGTATGTGCAAAACATTAGTAAGAAATAAGGTGGCCAGGAAAAAGAGATTTGTGGAGGCATTTGTGACTGGTCCCCAGTTTGCCCAATCTTACCCTGTGATTTCCTCATGTCTTTGATGGCTAACGCACGACTGCCATGCTGAATACTGGTGAACTCAGGGCTGGTCACATTGTTAACTCTCAGCTCTTGCCCCAACGACTTCCGACCATAAGTATTTTCCCCAGATCCTCCATTGACACTGTAGCCACCTACAACCAGCAATATTTACATTATTTTAATAGGGCTCTTTGTTTTACTCAATCAATTTCCGATAGTCCAGGATCTTACAACCCCTCTGCAAGCAGCTCAACCAGCCTCTGTTTCTCCTACTCTTCCCCTGTGCTGCCTGCCCTGAAGTCCTTTTGGTTTCATTTTGTGCACCCAAGGAAGAAGAGAAATGAAAACCAAAGTCAGATTTTGCACTTTAAAACTTTTTAGGGGCACCCGGGTGGCTCAGTTGGTTAAGCATCCGACTTCAGCTGAGGTCATGATCTCACAGTTCGTGAGTTTGAGCCCCACATCAGGCTCTGTACTGACAGCTCAGAGCCTGGAGCCTGCTTCAGATTCTGTGTCTCCCTTTCTCTCTGCCCCTCCCCCGCTCACATTCTCTTTCTCAAAAATAAACATTAAAAATTAAAAAAAAAAAAAACTTTTCAGGGGCGCCTGGGTGAGTTAGTCGGCTGAGCGTCTGATTCTTGGTATTGGCTCAGGTCGTGATCTCATGGTTGTGAGATCAAGCCCAGTGTCAGACTCAGCAATGGGCATGGAGTCTACTTAAAATTCTCTCTCACGCTCCCTTCGCCCCTCCTGACTCATGGGCATGTGCTGTCTCTATAAAATTACCAAAAAAACCTTTTAGAAGTTTAGAGGACAGACTAGTCAGGAAACTTCAGCCTTTATGATAATACTGTATTTTGGGCAGCAAGGAAACCACATTATGTGTATTCTAATGTATGAAAAGAATTTTAAAAATTTAAAAAAGGGGGGGGTGGCCCTGGTGGCTCAGTCAGTGAAGCATCTGACTTCAGCTCAGGTCATGATCTTTTGGTTCACAAGTTCAAGCCTCATGTCAGGCTCTGTGCTGACAGCTCAGAGCCTGGAGCCTGCTTCTTGGATTCTGTGTCTCCCTCTCCTTCTGCCCTTCCTCTCTTTGTTCTCTCTCTCTCTCTCTCAAAAATAAATAAACCATTTAAAAAAATTGTTTTAATGTACGAAAAGAACATTTAAATTTTTTCTTTTTTTGTTTTACATGTTTATTTTTGAGAGAGAGAGACAGAGCATAAGTGGAGGAGGGGCAGAGAGAGAAGGAGACACAGAATCTGAAGCAGGCTCAAGGCTCTGAGCTGTCAGCACAGAGCCTGATGCAGGGCTCAAACCCATGAACCACGAGATCATGCCCTGAGCCAAAGTCAGACGCTTAACCGACTGAGCCACCCAGGTGCCCCACATTTAAATTTTTCTAAATGAAGGGGGTAAATTTATTATGAAGTTTCAAAAAGAGCACTGTAAAAATATTTATATTTAAAAAAATTTTTTTTGATGTTTCATTTTTGAGAGAGACTGACCGTGAGTGGGGGAGGGGCATAGAGAGGGAGACACAGAATCCAAGAAGCAGGCTCCAGGCTCTGAGCTGTCAGCACAGAACCTGACACGGGGCTTGAACCCACGAGCTGTGAGATCATGACCTGAGCTGAAGTTGCATGCCAAACTGACTGAGCCACTCAGGTGCCCCAATATTTTTATTTTAAACATATTAAAAGAAAAAAGTAGGGGAGAAAGAAAGATGGAAAGAGGGAGCAAGAGGAAGGCTGGTAGGTTAAAAACCAAACAAACAAAAAAAAACATGCCTCTAACAGTAAGAAAGCATATATACCCTTTTCGTCATTCTGAATGTCAGTGTGAACTCTGGTATCATCGTGCCTTTGCCGAGACACCACAGCTGAACTGGAAGGTTGCAGTCCATAAGAAGAAGGCCCACCCCTATCTCTGGATGAAGAATATTTTAATGTATCTGGGTCGGCTGATGCACTGTCAGTTCTGTAAAGAGAGAAGAGCATGAGATTAAACTTTAAACAAATATTTTAATAGCCCAAATCATACATCTTTTCATTCAAGCCTCTCCTACCATTCTAATTTTTTTCATTACTATTATAAATAAGCACTCCAATTTCAAATGAATCTTTCAACGGGGAAAGGATTATCAATGAATGAAATGCTAGCTTTCAGCCCCTTCTATTTTATAGACCCATTCAGACACACGCATAACTACCAGGATTAGAGTGACCAACTCATCCTGCTGTGCTTGAGAGTTAACGATTTTAGCAGTGAAATCTCGTGTCTGAGGAATCCCCTCAGTTCAAGGCAAACTAAGACAGTTGGTTACCCTGGTCTACGATTCTCTTCACATGATGTGATAAAAGGAATTCTTCCTAAGCTCTCCTCCTAGGAATGGTTAATCAGTGGAAAAATTACCATCTTCCCAGTCGTAAAAATAAAAAGCACAGGCAATATATCAGGCAAGGGCAATGTGACATTCCCTCTCTCTCTCCCCTGAATTCCTAACTTGATTATTTGGTGGGAAAGTAATTATAGAATGATATTTGAAAGCAAGCTCGATAGGATATAAGAAAACATTACCCAGAAAATAAGATTATTTTAACATACTGGAGACTTCACTGAAGACTCCTGAACTCTAGAGACTACCTATTAAAATTATAAAGAGTGAGAAAAATAAAAATAAGGTATCAGTAATCCAATGAAGCTGAATTAGAAGGCTGCAGTCCATAATCTACTTAAAAGTCAAGTACTGTCTAGAATAATCGCTGATACTTAGACATTAATAAACAAGTAGTGCAGGCCAGGGTAAGAGTAGTCCTTATCCTTACGTAAGGATCAGCTCTATGCCTCAGTGTCCTCATCTGTAAAGCAGGGAGCTGTGTTTCATGATTTCTCATGAGCCTTATTCCTCCAGCCATCAATCCTAAAGCATCAAGAAATAAGACCACACTACTCTACAACAGCATATGAAAATACTAAGAAGCTCCTGTCCTATTGATACTACTTCTGAAAGGAATAACCTTCTTACAAATAATCACTTTTATGATATGTACTAAAAACACCTTCTGAACCCACAATTATTTGGGAAACTTAAGGATACTGGCCAAGAGCAGTAACTAACCTATTTCTCAACCCCCATGGCTCCTCCCTCGTATATAAAAGTGACTTCAGTGTTTGTGTATATATTTCAATTTATCATCTTTTCTCCACCCCCCACCCATAAAAATACTAATCATGCAACTCTGAATAAGCTTAAACACCCTGATCTATATTTAAACTGTTAATACAGAATGCAAACAATAGGTCCAATGAAACTTGGATAAGTGACACAAATCTAAATTATTCCTAAGGTCTGTTAATCTGAAACGTGATAAAATTTCGTAACCTTAGCCTACTACAATAACTAAGGCTCCATAATGGAGTATCTTCTTCAAACATTCAGGGTTCACTTGTCGACAAGGCTCAGTACTTCCAAGATGTGGAAAAATAAAATCTATGGAATTTCAAGAAAAAAAATGTATGAGGATTTTTTTTCTAAGCATACTAAATCTGTAAGCATTCAAATACCATTAACACAAAATGGAGCATGAGAGCTTTTTAAAACGAATGTAATGGCATCCCCCATGTTTCTAAAAATAGCACACTGAGTGCGTACCTATAATAAACCATTACATACCATAAATTTCTGAAAGGGAATTGAAAAATAAAAGAGAGCTTAAGAGCTTTTCGGACAGATTTTGAACTCGTACTATACACATGGCACCTAGCACAATCTGGAAAAGTAAGATGTTAGCAAGATAACAAAAATCTACCAATATTTAAATATCTGAATTTCCTGCTTAAATTATGTTTATATATTACATATACTACTTTTACCATTAAGAGTTAAGTATGTGTATCACTTTTCTGGTGACAGCAGTAAACATAAGGCAGCAGAGAATATGAATTAAAAAAAAGATCTGGGCTCAAATCCCGGCTCCACACTGAAAAGGTAAGTGGGACTGTGCACAAGGTACTTAGTCTCTAAGCCTCAACTGTTTCTTGCATAAAATGGAGATAATACCTATCTAATGTGTAAAGTTGTTGCGAGGCTTAAATAAGATAATGGATTCGTAAGACATGCTTAGCTTGCAGGGAATGCTCAAAGTTATTAAGACCATAACACTAAATAAACTCAAGATTTCCAGTCTAACAAACAAATCATACATTAGTTCAAGAGCACAGGAATACAATTAAACAAGCTTTCACATCCAATATATAGCAGCCGATTTTAAATTCTTCATGGAACAAATTAAGCAATCTGCTACCAACAAATCCATTTCTACCCACAAAGCATTTTATTTCAAACTAAACTGAAAAAGAAAAAAGAAAAAAGGAACAACTTCCCAATTTATTAGAAATACAGGTTTTAAAATCCCATGAGTTATGAACACCAAGTATCCCACCCCCATCCCCCACTGGGAGTCTGGGTTTTCAGAATAGAACAAAAAAATTCACTGGGGTGGAACTACTGTCTCAGAACTGTCTAAAAACTCACTAGTTGCCAAGTTCTTTTAATACAAACTGATCAAAACATTTCCAACCAGAATTCAAGTTATAGGTAGTTTGAACCCCAAAGCACAAAATGGCTCAGCATTTATATGAAATGTCTATTTTTTAATATCTAGACTGCTTAGGTCTCAAAAAAAAAAGTCAGTATCCAGCTGTTAGCACCAACAAGACCACCCAGTCCAATAAATAGAAAACTGTTAACGAACGGAAATGAGCACTTAAAATGAAGGAATCAAAGGCATAAAATACAGATTTGAATTCAAAGAGGCAGGCATAAATGTTAAGCCAGTTATAAGAGCTGAAAAAGCTATCATCTGCCAGCATTAGTGTCTCAGTTTAGTGATAAGAGAAAATGTATCTGTTAAAACTAAGAATCATACAAGCAAGGATCCAAAAATACCTCCACAGCCCCTTTAATACTCTAAAAATATTATGGAGAGAGAGAGAGAGAGATAGAGAGAAAAAAAAAAAAAAGAAATGCATAAATTTCCCCCAAATCATTAAACTGAAGTTAAAGCCTGATGTACATGCCACATGAGAGGTAAGTTTCTAAAGCTCATACCTCAAAAATCGCATACTGTATAATATGGAGCCTTTGTGATGTTTTGCATCAAGTCAATCTGTAAGACAGTAGTTACAATATTAGTGAAGACAGTGGGTTAAAACATTTGTTGTTCAAACATGAAGCAAATATCACTCATGGGTTAGGTGCTTTTAGTTGTACTATGGCCCTCTAGGGTTCATATGCTGAAGCAAAAACTGAGATGGAAAGCCGCTCTATGCCTTAGAAGACAGAGAAGCTTAAGGTGGATACCAAAAACTTTTTAGTTACATAAGAGAATTTAAATGTTAACTATAACATACAAATCACATGCAAATCTCGTTACCGCTCATTTCGTCAACTATTCTCAACATACAGAAAAAGTAATAAATCTGAGAGGTCATTCATTTTGAATGACGCACATCCTCAGACCTCACATCAACAATCCAGCATGTGCTAGGGGATAGTATCTCCTGGCTACATGTGGTCTTATCCAGTTCTTGTAAGCACTAAAAAGCAACCAAAGGGAGGGGGGAAAAAGCACCACTCTCAAAGTATGAAGTCAGGGAATTCCCTATCATGAAGCATTTCCCAAAAGCACCCCAAAATGACTTGATGCAAACACCACACCTAGTGGTGCCACTGGAATAAGCATCATATTGCTTCAAGTTGTTTTTAAGTAGGCTTATGGAAGGATTTTGCTCTCACAGTGAGATCTAATTTGTAATGGATATCAACCAGGAAATGAGATTTGCACTTAAGCCAATGAGGTGGGAATGCATTTATTCCCTAAAGCAATGGTGCGCAAAGATAGTGTCACTGTCATAAAGTAGCTGTAGAATATGCTGGGAGTTCATTGTTAGTGAAAGTTAATACACTTGAAAATGATTTATCTTTTACAAATAAATTCAAGGTTATCCCTATGATGCCTGTTACTCACCTGGATTCAGACATGCTTTCATGAGGGATACAAGACAAGGTGAAACTATGCTCTAAAATATGTCGATGGCTACAAAATTCATTTGGGAGGCTCACGACTTCATTCTTTGAAACTCTTCCCACAAGATAAAATAATTCAAGCTTAGTAAAAACAGAACTGAACCAGCATGCCAAAATTCTGAGTTGACTTAAGTTTGGCAACACTGAAATATTAACAGTTAATAGAATTTCTTATATTATCTATAACACCAAATCTTAATTATCTATTAATGAATTCTTTGTTACTCATTTTTAATCACCAAACTCTCAACTAAATAGCCACTGAAGACTCAAAATATAAAAATATATTTATTTTTGTAAAATTATAAATAATTTCACTTTGCCCAATATAGGTCTGGCCTTTCCCCTCAACCTCTAGAAGGTAATCTCTAAAGTCTTGGAATGTCGTGCCTAGTAAAAGTGTCCTTGTTCACCTGGAGGCTTTGGGACACACGAGAAAGTATAACAATGTGACTTATGAGGGTGAGGGGGCTTTGAGTCACATGGATCACTCAACCTCCAGAAGGTCTGGAAACTAAGTTTCTGCATGTGGGCAACTGATTATGTATGGAGTCCAAATAAAAAACTCTAGACACCAATGCTGGCGTGAGCTTCCACGGTTGGTAATACTCTGCATACTATCTGTCACACATCAACACCAAGAAAGTAATACTGTGCTCACAACTCCACAAGGAAAGGACAATTGGAAGGTCCACATTCGTAACTTTCCTGGACTGATGTATATAGGCCTTTACCAGTAGCTGATTTTAATCTGAATCTTTCACCTGTAATAAACTGTAACCATGAGTATAACAGCTTTCAGCGAGTTCAGTAGTCCTTCTGGTGACTTAACCAACCTAAGAGTAGCCTTTGGGACCCATGAACTTGGAAATGGTATCAGAAGTAAGAGTGGTCTTATGGACATTGCTCCTTCTCATTCTGCATCTGTATTTAAAATCACTGAATATACTGTAACCCAAAATCCTAGATTGTGAATTTTGTTTTTTAATACCATCTTAAGAAAACATAGTAAAGATTTGACTTCAGCATAATTTCCCTTCCAAGGCATCTCAAACACCCTCTATTGACAGACCTCTAACCAAATTAACCAGAAGGGACAAAGCAACTCTAAAAGGGCACCACATCAGATTTTATCCTTTGCTTCATGGGCACAATTGTCCTCAGTGTAAAGACTGATCAACAGAGCACCCCCAGGTAGTTCCCAGACTACAACTAGGTCTTCAACACTGCCCATGTTTCCCTAATCAGGGTTCTCTCCTTCCCCAAACAGTTTTCAAGCTTCCTGCACCTTCCTCCTTTCCCCAGAGCTCTTCCAATACACAACCTTGCAGATTCCTGCTTCATGCAAAATACAAGCCATTCTACAGCACTCTCAATAGTAAGGGCTAACAGTTTTGAGCTCCTACCACATCTGGTAGGCAACTTAGATCAGCAGTTTGCATGTATCTAGTATTTCATTTAATCTTTAACATAATCTTATTACCATTGTTATGATTAACTCATTACTAACGATAGTAAGTTCCCCTCTTACAGATGAGGTAACTAAGGTTCCATAACTGACCGAAAGTTGCACATCTGGTAAAAGACAGAGCAAGACCTCAAACTCTGTACAAACTTTCAAGTTCTTCAGCACTCCATCAGTGCTTGCCAACTTCCTTCCAGTAAATCCACAAATTCACCCATATCTTCACACACAGCCTTTCTTCCCATCACCCTCACATAATGAACAAGTAAACATCCTATCTACAGTAACCTTCTGGATCCACACATTCCCCCTATTTTCTGAGGTATGCTGTGGACTCCCACTTTCCTACTGCTCATCATATCACCAACACATGAGCATCCTCAAGTCTTTCTTTTAACAACAACAAAAATCAAAATCTTGGGGCATCTGGCTAGCTCCCTCAGTAGAGCATGCAACTCTAGATCTTAGGGATGTTAAACTCTAGATCTTGTGGGATGTTCAAATCCCACATCGGGGCGGGGAGCCTACATTAAAAAAAAAAAAATCTTAATTTCCTTTCTCCTTCTAATTGTCTGGACTCTTCACAGCTAAAACTCTTGAGAAAAATTTATCATCCTTATCTTCACTCACTTTTCAATTCACTGTAACCTGGGTTCCCCCCTGAGCACTCCAATGAAACTGTTCCTACCAAAGTAGGAGCTGCCACCTGTGGCCTATTTGTCTCTAAAATGCCATAATCTCTTTTCAGATCATCTTGCTCAACATCCCCTGATGACTTACTTTGGACAATTGTCTATTCACACTCTTTCTCAATACCACTCTCAAGTTTTTTTACGCAACTTTAATTCCACTGACTTTCTACTTTCTCCTAGTCCAAGTACTTTCTTCCTCCTTCACTTCCTTCTTTCACCTTAGATTTCATGGTCTATCATTTCACTTATTATTGTTTTTATTTCTGCTGTGTTGGTTGTGATCTCTCTTCTTTCATTCTTGATTTTATTTATTTGGGTCCTTTCCTTTTTCTTTTTGATCAAACTGGCTAGTGGTTCATCAATTTTGTTAATTCTTTCAAAGAACCAGCTTCTGGTTTCATTAATCTGTTCTGGTTTTTTTGGTTTTAATAGCATTAATTTCTGCTCTAATCTTTATTATCTCCTGTCTTCTGCTGGTTTTGAGTTTTATTTGCTGTTCTTTTTCCAGCTCCTTAAGGCGTAAGGTTAGGTTGTATATCTGAGATCTTTCTTCCTTCTTTAGGAAGGTCTGGATTGCTATATACTTTCCTCTTATGACCACCTTTGCTGTGTCCCAGAGGTTTTGGGTTGTGGCGTTACCATTTTCATTGACTTCTATATACTTTTTAATTTCCTCTTTCACTTCTTGGTTGGTCCATTCATTCTTTAGTAGGATGTTCTTCAGTCTCCAAGTATTGGTTACCTTTCCAAATTTTTTCTTGTGATTTCAAGTTTCATAGTGCTGTGGTCTGAAAATATGCACGGTATGATCTCGATCTTTTTGTACTTACTTAGGGCTGATTTGTGTCCCAGTATATGGTCTATTCTGGAGAACGTTCCAAGGGCACTGGACAAACATGGTCTATCATTTCAACAACACTCTTGCCAGTCACCTTAACCTCCCTTAATATTTTCCTCACACCGATCTGTTAAAACCCCAACCCTGAATAACCCAATTATCAATTACCCATCATCCCTAAGTCATCAGCACACTCCCAGGTCCTCTGATGTTCATCTCCCATTCTCTATGTGCACTTTCCAGACCTCCCCATTCCCTTTGGATTCCAAATTGCTCTCCTAAACCTCCTACACACACACACGCGCGCGCCCGCGTGCACACTTTACTTCACCAAGAAAAAAAAGATACCATAACACATCGACACCCAATTCTAGGCCTTGATTAGGATCCATCTACTTCCACCTTCTCGTAACTTTGCAAATACCCTTTATCCTGTGGAATCTACCTTTCCCACTGAACAATGGAATCTTCTCTCTACACATGTAAAGTTTTCTAATGTCTCTCACTTAAAAATACAAAAATATGTTTAACAAATAATACAAAACAAACAGAAAAGCTCCATCCATCCCACCTGACACCACCAAACAATCTGCCTTCACTTTCTGCAAACTAAGAGTTGTCTCTATTTCCCGCCCTGTTTCTTCACCTCTACTGGCACCTCAACCCACAATGATTCAATTTCTGCCCCATCACTTTTGGCCAAACCAACTATGACTTCCAGGATGCTAAACCCAAGATAGCTCAGGCTTTATCTTACTCCTCAGAGGCTTTCACAGGGCTGCTAAGTGGAGTTAAGCAGGTTGTGGCCCCCAGAAAGGTGTCTTGCAGAGAAGAGGTGGGCTGAATGAAAACTTCTTTTTAAAATTCCTACAATAACCCTGGGCACTCAGATCCCGAGAATTCAAAGTAACCAGATTCTTCTCTTCCTTTGGCTTATGGGACATTATACTCTCTATTTCTTCCTACCTGGTTCTACTTTCTTAGGAACCTCTGAGGGCTTGTTCAGCCTTCTCTACCAAGCCACTAAATCTTAAGGTTTCTCAAAGCCTGACCTTAGGCCCTCTATTCATCTCACTTTGTGTTCTCTTACTCAATCCATACCGATGGCAATATTTACCAGTGTCTGACAAGAACTCTTAAATCTAGGCCTCCATCACTGATGTCCACACTGAGATCTAGATCTATGTACCCAACTGTTTAAAATTTTTTTTAATGTTTATTTATTTTTGACAGAGAGAGAGAGACAGAGCATGAACAGGGGAGGGGCAGAGAGAGAGGGAGACAGAGAATCCGAAGCAGGCTCCAGGCTCTGAGCCGTCAGCACAGAACCGGACATGGGGCTCGAGCTCACAGACCTCGAGATCATGACCTGAGCCGAAGTCGGATGCTCAAGTGACTGAGCCATCCAGGCGCCCCATGTACCCAACTGTTTAAAAAACAATCTCGGGGCACCTAGGTGGCTCAGTCGGTTAAGCATCTGACTTAGGCTCAGGTTGTGATCTTGTGGTTTGTGAGTTCATGCCTCGCATCAGGCTCACTGTTGTCAGCAGACAGCCTGCTTCATATCCTCTGTCTCTGTCTGTCTCTCTCCCCCTCCCTTGCTTGAGCTATCAAAAAATAAAATAAACATTTTAAAAAATATATTAAAAAAAAAACAATCTCAATGTTCTAATGCCTCAAATGCAACTGTCTCCTTTCCTCCTGGAATCCCCATTTTAATAAATGGTACCATCATCTAACAACTATTTTCTAATAAATGGCACTATTTGATCAGCCAGACAGTATGTCTCCCACTTCCAATGCTCATCTCCATCCCACCTCCACATTCCAACATTATTGTTATAAAACACAAATCTGATATCTTCTCACTGCCCTTATCCTATGTACCTTACTTCCCTTTTTAGCTATATCTCTACCAACCACCCCTTTTATACTCCATGTCCATCCATCCTGATCTTTCACACCCAGAGGAAAAAAAAATCACCTTGCTCAGCCAGTCTGCCTGGAACAGCTTTGTGCTCACCCCTTGGTGACCCTAGCCAATTTATCTTTATCCTCCAAGCTTCAGCTTTACTTTGAAAAGTTTCTGACTCCCCTAAGTCTGGCTAATAGTCCCTGCTATATAAGTGCTACCAGGGAACCTAATAATTCCTTTTGAGAAGTGTATTTAAATGTATTCTGCCAGAGTCTGAAAATACCAGAAGGGCAGGGGACTGTCCGTGTTGCTTATCATATATTCCCACTGCCTAGATGGCATATAAATTACCTGTTGACTAAACGATTGCTTACTGTCATAACTACGGCCTTTCTCTCAACCGTGGAATACAGTTCCCTAACCTAAACCAACACTAACTTTTCTTCAACCCATACTTCCTCTCCAGAGCATTCTATTAAAATCAGTCTTTTCTTGATCATTTAGTACAAGAGCATTAACTAAGAGCTAATGACTCTAAAAGGCAAACTAAGATGGTTCCAACCCTATAAGAATTTATATAATCTAGAAACAAAAGAACTGTAAAGTCAGTAGAAGTTCCAATTAGGAGTATAAAATGCTCTGTGATTTCAGAAACAATCCCAATATTCAACTCCTTCTTCAAACTCTCAAAGTGTGCACCACATTAGTTTGCACTTTAGTTATATACTAGCTTCAATTTGCTCGCTTGTTTGAGATGTGAGCAGAGGGTACTATCTTATACCACACACTTTCATAGGGAAAAGAGAAAAATATAGTGGTTGCGGCACAGGAGTACAGACTAGATGAATACCTTGGTTCAAACTCCATTACAATTATTTAAATTAAGTAAAAATTTATATCTTAAGTTAAACTTCCATAACTAAAACCTGATCTATGCATATGATCTTAAGAGAAACTTATAAACACAAAAAGCCACCAAAAATAGATTCGGGCTTGCTTCAGCCATATATGTAAATGAATTCTGAATTTTTTTACCTACTTAATATGCACTTTTAACACCTTATTTATTTTTGTCACATCAAAGGACACTATCAAGAGAGTGAAAAGACAATTCACAAAATTAGCAAAATTGTTTGCAATCATGTATCTCATCAAAGTCTAATATCCAAAATACATAAAAAATTCTTGGGCTGGTTCGGTGGCTCAGTTGGTTGAGCATCCAACTTCAGATCAGGTCACGATATCACAGTTCGTGGGTTTGAGCCCTGTGTTGGGCTCTGTGCTGACAGCTCAAAGCCTGAAGCCTGCTTCAGATTCTGTGTCTCCCTCTCTCTCTCTGCCTTTCCCTGCTCGTGGTCTCTCTCTTAAGAATAAACATTAAAAAATATATACTATAACAAAATATATAAAAAATTCTTATAACTAAACAAAAACATAAACAATCCAATTTTTAAATGGGCTAAAATTTTGAGTAACTGCATTTTTCCAAAGATAAAGATAGCCAAAAAGCACATGAAAAATTGCTCAACATCATTAGTGATTAAGAAAATGTAAGTCAAAACCACAATTAAGAAATCACACCCACTAGGCTAACCATAATTTAAAAAAATAAATAAGTCGTGTTGCAAACATACTGAAAAAATGGAACCCTCATACATAAATGATGGGAATGTAAAATGGTAAAAACCACTTTAGAAAACAATTTGGCAATTCATCAAGAAGTTAAACAAAAAATTACCTTTTGACCCAACAAATCCACTCTTAGACATATACCCTAAGAGCTGAAAACAGATTTTCTCACAAAAACTTGTACATGAATGTTCACCACAACACTATTCACAATAACCTAAAGGAAGGTGGAAACCCAAAAGGATGAATGGATTTAAAAAACATGGTATAGGGGTGTCTGGGTGGCTCAGCGGTTAAGCGCCCCTCTCCCAGTAGCGCTCTGCCTCTCTTTCAAAAATAAACATTAAAAAAAAAAAAACCAACCCACAGTATATGCAGACAGTGGAAGATTATAAATTCCACATAAGATTCCATAAAAAGGGAGTGCCTGGGTGGCTCAGAGGGTTAAGCATCCGACTCTTGATTTCAGCTCAGGTCACGATCTCACGGGTCACAGGACTGAGGCCTTCATCCAGCTCCATGCTGACCTGCTTGGGATTCTCTACCTCCCTCTCTCTCTGCCCTTTCCCTGCTCACTCTCTCTCAAAATAAATAAACTTACAAAAAAAGAAAAGATTCCATAAAAAGGAATGAAGTACTGACACCTACCACAACACTGATGAACCCTGAAACATTATGCTAAGAGGCCAGAACAAAAGGCTACATATTGTATGATTACATTTATATAAAATATCCAGACTAGGCAAATCCACAAAGTAGATGTGTGGTTGCGAGGAGCTAAGAGGAGGGCAGAATGGGAAGTGACTGCTTAAAGGGTACCGGGGTTCTGTTTGGGGTGATGAAAAGTTCTGGAACTAGACAGTAGTGATCGTTGCACAGTATCATGAATGTACAGTTGGCTCTTGAACAACACGGGTTTGAACTGCACCAGTCCACTTACACTTACATGTGGATTTTTTTTCAATACATACAGTACAGTACTATAAATGCCTTCCATATGATCTTAATATTTTCTTTTCCCTAGCTTATTTTATTGTAAGAATACAGTAATACACAAAACACACAAGATATGTGTTAATTGACTATGTTATTATGAGGCTTTCAGTCAACAGCTGCCTATTAGTAGTTAAGTTTCAGGGAAGTTATATGCAGATTTTCGTGTGTGTGTGTGTGTGTGTGTAGGGGTGTTAGGTCAACTGTACTCAGCACACTGGACTGTAAAATGGTAAATTTTATGTCCATTTTACCACAATTTTTTTTTAAATTTATGACATTCTTGGGGTACCTGGCTGGCTCAGTCACTGAACCATGCAACTCTTGATCTTAGGGTTGTGAATTTGAGCACCACGTTGTGTGTAGAGATGACTTAAGAATAATAATAATAATTTTAAAATCTTTAAAAAAAAATATATGGCATTCCTGAAAAGATAAAATTAAAAGAAGAAACAGACCAGAGGTTAGTTAGCAAGGACAGAAAGCAGGCCTGACAAGGGCACAAGGAAATGTTGCAGGATGATGGAACGATTCTATAGCTTAACTATGGTGGACACGTTTATGATATTACATGTATTTATCAAAACTCAAAGAACTATTCAGCTTGTAAATTGTACCTCAATAAATCTTTTTTTTTTTTTTTTTTTTTTTTTTTTTTTGAAACAAAGAAAGTACACAAGCAGGGGATGGGGCAGAGGGAGAGAGAAAATCTTATGCAGGCTCCATACTCAGCGCAGAGCCTAATGTGGGGCTCAATATCACGACCCTATGATCATGACTTGAGCTGAAATCAAGACTCGGACGTTCAACCGACTGAGCCACCCAGGCACCTCAATAAATCTGACTTTATTTTTTTATTTAAAAAAATTTTTTTTAATGTGTTATTCTATTTTTGAGAGGGAGAGAGAGAGAGCACAAGTGGAAGGAGGGACAGAGAAAGAGGGAGACACAGAATCCAAAGCAGTCTCCAGGCTCTGTCAGCATAGAGCCCAACACAGGGCTCCAACCCACGAACAGTGAGACCAGGACCTGAGCCAAAGTCGGATGCTTAACCAACTGAGCCACCCAGGTGCCCCAAATCTGACTTTATTTTAACATTGATTTATTATTATTTTTTGTTGTTGTTTGAGAGAGAGCGAGTGCACAAGTGGGGGAAGGGCACGGAAGAGAAAGAGATAAATCCCAAGCAGGACCCACGCTGTCAGCCCAGAGCCAGATGTGAGGCTCCAACCCATGACCCATGAGATCAAGACCTGAGCCGAAAACCAAGAATCAGATGCTTAACCGACTGAGCCACCCAATCACCCCAATAAATCTGACTTTAAAGGCAACAGTTCTTTACAGTGAAGATACAAAAGATAAGGAAAAGACTGTTGATTTATTCTTAATACTTTAGTATTTCAGGTCTTATATTGCTTACCCATATTTAGCCAATCTAAATGGAAAAGCAAAATATGGCACCAGCTTTAAGTCACTGTGCTTTCCAAAGAAACCAAAGACTGTTAGTGTCTGAATTAATTAATCAGGTCTAAGAACAGGAACTTAGAGCTCAGAAAGGATTAACCTAGCCAAGGTACAGAAAGAAACAACAGCATTTATATCAGTAAAAGACATGTTACCTACATTAGTTAAAAAAAAAAAAAGTTTCTAAATTTCTAACAAAATAGCAATTTCATTCTTTATCAATGCCTGAGAAATACCTGAGATAGTCCCTATAGCACTCTAGTTTTTTAAGAATGAAATGCACAAGGAAGGAAGGAAGGAAGGAAGGAAGGAAGGAAGGAAGGAAGGAAATGCCCCATAAATTCTTAATATTTTAGTGTCTACCCATTTTGATACCATTCAGAATTGTGGCTAAATTCTTATTAACTGACCACTGAGAAAGCAGGAAAAAATTAAAGAGTCAAACCATTAAGGCTGATAAAATCAGAAAATCATCGGCTGAGACAAAAACATGAGAAATCCACTGCTAATTTAAGTATTCTAAGGTTCTTTACCTCATCTGGCATAAATTCATACCTAACCAGGTATTAAAGAATAGTGGCAGTTATAAAATCCGGTATGCTTTTAACCTCCAACACAAATGTGAATTTAGGGTTCAGTATTTGACAGAAATAACTTTGTTTATGCTAAATAACAGCTCACCTAAAGGCTCATGAATCTAACGCACCAAGGTAATTTAACTCACTTTCTCTTGGCCTTTATTTTTAACCAACGCTGGCTGACTGCCTTAAAAAGAAACCCTGCCTCAGCTCCCATTTGTATCGCTTATCTTCCCCTTTTGTCAGCAAGTCCTGGAAGTACTTTAGAAACATCCCATTCAGCCTGGGAAATTGCCAACACTGAAAGGAAATCTCTCACTCCATGACCTCCCTAGCAGAGGAAGGACAAAAAAACTGAAAGTCTACAAAGAAACATGTCCACCTCTTCACCCACACCCCCAGGGCTCTCCAGTTAAATGCCAAACATATAGCCCATTAAGACAGAGAAGGTTAGAGAAGAATCACTAAGTGTTAAATACTATAGAAATCCTAAAAGGAAGAGTCTGAAAACCAGAATGGGACTCTACAATCAAGAAAAAGGCAGTGTTTTATTAATATAAAAATGTGTGCGACCATCTTTAAAAAGTCCTGAAAATAGGCAAATACTGACTATAGAGTTATTCAGATAAAATTCCTCTAGCTAAAAGATTCAAGCACATCCCACCAAGGGATTGACATGCTTGTGAGATTCTCCAACAACTACATATTTAAAATTTTCCCTTTAAAGATAATTCTAAAAAGCACTGTGGTGTCTTTTAAAAATAAATGTACTGTGTAAAAGATAAACATCATTACCACCTTTTTTTTTTTTTTTTTACAGGTGACACTGGTCAAGAAAAATTATGTGGTTGCCAAAAATTACTTGTAACACATTAAGAAAATGTTATGCAATTTAGACATAGTTAAGAAAACTATTACCAAGTTAGGCAATACTGCCTAATGGTATGATACACCCTACAATTCTTGGGCACAGTCAAGGTTTTAGAGTATCAGAAGAGCAATATTCCATGTACCCCTTAGTAAGTAACATATCTTAAATATGATGGTAAATATGGAAAAGGGACTTACTGAGTTTCATATTCCACACCCATGATTCGTATCAAAGAGGAAGTTATTAACAGAAATACTTTTAGAGCATTCTCAAATTATACACATGACCCCTGCCCCAACCCTCTTAAAAAGTAAATGTACATTAAAAAAAAAAAAAAAAACCTTAGAAGAGAATTTAAAACACCTTGGTTCTATGTCTAGCTTTACCAACATTATACGAAGACAAGTAGATTTTTTTAGTAGGGCTCCATGCCCAGTGTGGGGGCTTGAACCCATGCCCCTGAGATGAGGAGTAGGAAGCTCTACAGACTGGGCCAGTCAGGCACCCCAATACAAGTAGCAAATTTTAAATGGACTCTGATTCCTCTCAACATCTCCAATCACACCTACAAGACCGATCTCCTGAGATATCCTGGGGTGCAACAGTAAAGAAACATACTACGTGTAATCAGGGGTAAATATGTACGATAAACTCTCTACTTAAGTACTGGGACTTCTGCTTTAGAGGCGATCTTGAAATAACTACTTCCTATCCTTGAATATAAATAAAAAGATTCGATAGACAAATCTCAAAAAATATAGTCCCCTAAATCAAGTAGCTGGGAAATAAAGATACTTTTCAGAATAATCACACTATTCTTCTAACTATAGGAAAACTTATTAAAGGAAGACAGTTGTGGTAGTTACGGAAACATAGTAGAAGCAGCAATCAAGTGCTAGGAAACAATGCTCCCACTGTGCTCAGTAGTAGCAAGAAATATATTGAGGTATTTAAAAGTATTTAGCCTTGGGGCACCTGATGGCTCAGCTGGTGGAATGTGCCACTTGATCTCTGGGTTGTGGGTTTGAGCCCCACACAGGGTGTAGAGATTACTCAAAAAAATATAAGATCTTAAAAAAGAAAACTATTTAGTCTTAAGTTTAAGAAAACTATGAAACAGTTCAAAATGATCACTTAAGCGACTTTTTCTCATTAGATTTTACACTAGACACACATTAATCGGTTTAAGTGTTTTTAAAATAAGAAACTTTCATAATTCCCTTTTACAACAAAGGAGAAAAATCAATGTTTCTAAATATGAAGTTCTGTAGAAGATGCATTTACTCATTTTAAGTAAATTTATCGCACCATAATTTAAAATAGTAAAAACTCAGGATAGCATAATAATGTATATGTCTCACAATGATATAAAATTTATTCCTATCTTTGTTTAGAAGATACATGTGGTTTATTTATTTTTTTAATGTACTCCAAACTGTTACACTGGCAGAATATATCCTTGCCATGATTCCACAATCCATCCTCCCTACCCCCTTTAAAACATTAACCAGGGCGCCTGGGTGGCTCACTTGGTAAGCTTCTGACTTTGGCTCAGGTCATTATGTCATTATCTCACAGTTAGTGGGTTCAAGCTTCGCATTGGCTCTGTGCTGACAGCTCAGAGCCTGGAGCCTGTTTCAGATGCCGTCTGTCTGTCTCTCTCTCTCTCTCTGCCCCTCCCCTGCTCGTACTATGTCTCTTTCTCTCTCAAAAAATAATAAAAAAAAGTTTTCAATAAATAAATAAATAAAGCATTAATACCTGCAGTGCCTGGATGGCTCAGTCAGTTAAGCATCTCTTGATTTCGGCTCAGGTCACGATCTCACATTTTCATGAGTTCAATCCCTGCTTGGGATTCTCCCTCTTTCTCTGTTATCCCCGACCCCGCCCACCGCTCACCCAAAATAAATAAAAAAACGTAAAAAAAAAAATTAATACTAGATGGTGGGAGAAAGGGAGAACAACGCAGCATTCAACTGGTGTTCTTAAAGAATTAGTTCTTCAAATTCCAGCTGTATAATAAAAGTTAGGCAAGGTACAAACTACCTTTTAATCTACCTTTCTCTATTTAATTCCACTGGCACCTGCCCTCTAATTTATGCAAATAGTTACAAAGAGGAGATTTTTTCCCCTGGCTCATAATTTTAACAGGTATCAAGTTCTTAAAGTGTGAATAGTAAGACACAGAGAAAAAACAGACAATTATGCAGATTCATAGTCAAATTCCTCATTAGCCAACTTGACATAGGCTTAGATTATGGCAGCATACTAAAAAATGCAGCAAGAGAACCACTATTATACTGAAGAGCAATTAACTGCATAACAACCAATTTAACAGATGTCAGTTATATATCACAATATTTCATATAAATAATATCAAACATCATATATGCCACACCTAATAGAAATTTAACAATGACATGTGCTCCCATTCATACATCCCATTCCCACATAAATAGAAAATAAATCCCATATTTATTTTATGAAATAAAGTTTTATTTCATAAAATACTCCTTATGAAATTCTTAGAATGACTACACACATGCATACAAAGTACTAGAAGAGAAAACTGAACTAGTGCGTGTGTCCAAGTGTGTAGTAAATCCTGAAACTTTCTGAGGAAGAGGTAAAAAAGGAGGATCTTTAAAATTCCAGATTTGAATCAGACATGGCAACATAAACAGCATTTGTGTAGCACTTCAAAAATTTTGAAAGTAATTTTCCAAACTTTAACCTTCACAACCCTACATCTTAGGGAAGGCAAGAATTACCTCTTCAGGGCAACAGCTGGGTAGTGTCAGTACAAAGGACTTTTGTCTACCCATTTTTAGTCCACTGTTATTTTCATGACACCAGCCTCTCATAAGAGAAATATTTGTGAAGGATCAATACTAAAAATGCACATATTCTTAAAAATAAATACACCTGAGAGAGGAACATAAAACACCCTAGTTCTATTTCTAACTTCTCCAATGCAATTACACTAAGACAGTAACCAGATTTTTAAATGAACTCAAAGTGGGGAAAACAGCACTACTGGTGTAATTTTTATATCCTAATAAGAACAGTAAAAACGGAATACTAGTATTACAGTAACTCCACAAGACAGGCCACTTAAACAAAAGCTTCCTGGGACACCTGGGTGGCTCAGTAGGTTAAAGCCTCCTGACTCTTGATTTCAGCTCAGGTCATGATCTCACAGTTCATGAGTTCAAGCCCCACGCAGAGCCTGCTTGAACCCACAAACTGTGAGATCATGACCTGAGCCAAAGTCGGATGCTCAACCCACTGAGCCACCCAGGCGCCCCAATACAAAGTGTATCTTACGGTAGATTCCTTTTTTCTTTTTTTTTTTTTTTTAAAGTAAACTCTACCCTTAACGTGTGGCACAAACTCAACCCTGAGATCAAGAGGCTCATGCTCTACCGATTGAGGCAGCTGGATGCCCAGGTAGGGTCCTTTAAACCTTACTGAAGAAGAAACACTGGATCTCAAGTTTCATAATCCTGTTGTTGGGAAACCTGCTACATTTTCATTTTTCTTCATGTGTACCCAAAGAATAGGACAGGCGGGGCGCCTGGGTGGCGCAGTCGGTTAAGCGTCCGACTTCAGCCAGGTCACGATCTCACGGTCTGTGAGTTCGAGCCCCGCGTCGGGCTCTGGGCTGATGGCTCGGAGCCTGGAGCCTGTTTCCGATTCTGTGTCTCCCTCTCTCTCTGTCCCTCCCCCGTTCATGCTCTGTCTCTCTCTGTCCCAAAAATAAAATAAACGTTGAAAAAAAAAAATTTTTTTAAAGAATAGGACAGGCAAGAAAAGCAATCTTTTGAGGACAGAAAACCCAGGATGTTTTCAACTGAATATATGTATTAATTTAACTGCACCAAATGTGATACTGGTTATCCTCTTTGGGATTTTTTAATCAGAATCTAACCTAATCAGAGTCCCATTCTATAGAGGAGAAAATTTTGACATCTTTCCTAAAATTAATAGGTTTTTCCGTCTGAATTCTGGCAAATCTCAGAAAGCCAGCATAGAATCTTGTCATTAGGGCAATGAATGTGAATGTCCAATGCTAGAATCAAAACAAAGAGTCTGAAAATAAAGCATTACACTTCAGACGAGGAATTCCAGCGGTCGTATTATCAGGAATATAAACTAGGGAAACCTTCAACAGGCTGAACACCAAGAGTTGTTCATGGGTTGCTTCAAAGAACTAAATATGCCAAGATCGCATTTAAAATTTGTTCAAACACACACACACACACACACATAAACACACCCATCTTTTCAAATCAGGATTAGGGACAACTGGGTGGCTCAGTCAGTTAAGTATCCGACTCTTGATGTGGGTTCAGATCATGATCTCAAGGTTTCCCAAATCGAGCTTGGGCTCCAAGCTGGTCATTGAGCCCACTGGATTCTCTCTCCCTCTCCATTTGCCCCTCCCCCACAGGCACACATGGTCTCTCACTCTCAATAAATAAATAAATAGAAGATTAAAACGCTAAAGAGAATGTAGTAAAAACAAATTTTCAATGAACAAAGTCAAATAAAAAGGAAAAATTAAATTCAAAGAGCTTCAGTAAAAAAAAAAAAAAAAAGGTGCCAATGCTGTTATACATGGAGGAAAAAATGAATATTTGTCAGTATATATATTAGTGGAGGCTTCTCCCTATTCAACAGGAAAGGTATTAAGTATTTTGGATGCTACCAAAAATAAAGATCTAATAAATACTAAGTTAAACAACATTTTTTAATTAAAAAAAAATTTTTTTAAGTTTATTTTGAGAGAGAGTGAGAAAGCACGTGCTTGCACAGGGGAGGGGCAGAAAAGGAGAGAGAGAATGCCAAGCAGGTTCTGCACTGTCAGCACAGAGCCCAACAGAGGGCCTCGAACCCACAAACTTCGAGATTACGACCTAAGCCGCAATCAAGAGTTGGACACTTACCAGAGCCACCCAGGTGCCCCAAAAGAATATTTGTTGAAAACTTGCAGACAAATACATGAGTACATAATTATCGCAGGCCACTGCAGAGCCATTAACAATTTTCTTGTGAACCATAAGAGCACTCCTGAGGTTCCTTAAGATGCTAAAATAACGTATAAGGGAAAAATGTAGTGGGGGGGGGGGGGGGGGGGCGCTGAGTGGCTCCATCAGTTAAGCTCCATCTGACCAGTCAAACTGTGCTGACCGACAGCACAGAGCCTGCTTGATATTCTCTCTTTCCCTCTCTCTGCCCCTCCCCTGCTTGCGTTCCCAAACGCTCTCTCCCTCTCTCAAAATAAACATTTAAAAAAATGTGTTTAAAGTAGTGCTTCTTGTAAACAAAAAATAACATAACTGAGGTAGTTCCATACCAAAAAAGAAAAAAAATAATTAATTCTGACACCAGAAACCTCTCTGAAGAAACGTCTTTTAAATGAACACAAAAAGCCTTTAAGAGGTTTTTAAATAATAAACATGAGATCCTAAACATACTATGTAATATGAATAGCAAATTAAGCTCCAAAAAAATGATTTCCAGCAAGAATACAATTCCCTTCTTTGAAAGGGTGTGAAAATTAATATGAAAGAAGTAATTTACCATGTTGGGAAATCTGTTGATTCTGGGGGAAAAAAAAATTTTTTTACGTAAGCTCTATACCAAAGTGGGGGGTCGAACTCAGGACCCCGAGATCAAGAGTCATATGCTCTACTGACTGAGCCAGCCAGGTACCCCTGATTCTGGAAAATTTTGATTTCAGCCATTCCCCAATCAGCAGGCATACAAGGACTCAGGTATTCTACTGGAATGCCAGAAGGCACAACCCAGTGCTTAACTTTTCAGTGATCAGATTGTTTAAATAATGTCCAAATAGATACAATAGATACGGGATAAAATGTCAAGGTGTAAAAGAACTTTTTTTTTAAATATTTTTTAATGTTTATTTTTGAGAGAGAGAGAGAGAGAGACGCACACACACGCGACCACTATGGGGTGGGGGTGGGGGGGCAGAGAAAGAAAGGGAAACACAGAATCTGAAGTCATCAGCACAGAGCCCGACACCGGGCTCGAACCCACAAACCTTGAGCCGAAGTCAGACACTTAGCTGACTGAGCCACCCTGATGGCCCTGTAAAAGAACTTCAAATATGTGAGCAAGGTATTTTTTCAAAATGGATATTCATATTCTTTCTTAAATGAACATATTCTTCCTTCTGTAAAAGATCTGGCCATCTCAGTCTACTAGAACACTCTTTAAACCCGTTCAATCAGCTTAATTTACTGCTGCCTCAGGCTAACCAGGCTGCTATACCAGGAACAGTTCCCTTCAAAATGCCTCTCATAGCTTCTGTGTTGTAAGCTAGAGTTAACTCTAAACACAAAAACAAACTTGCAGAATTTCATTTTCATGTATTTACTTCAGGAAGAACACTCAAATATAGAGTGTATACTTTTTTTTTTTTTTTTAAAATAAGCTCTACACTCAACGTAGGGCTTGAACTCACGATGCTGAAATCAAGAGTTGCATGCTCTACCAACTGAGCCAGCCAGGCGCCTCTAGAGTGTATACTATTAACTGATGCACTAGCAGGTAAGAAGGGACGCAGAGGTCGAACCATTATACAAAACGCATGCACATATGAAGGCTGTTTTTTGGAGGAAGACACACATGAAACTTTCAGATAGTTGTTAAGTGCTATGAAGAAAACCCCAGATGAAATGTCAAGAGAAAGCTGCTTCTTCTCAGTGAGGGGGTGACATTTAGGCTGGGACAACAGAAGGGCATCCAGGTCACCGTACTCTGAGAAGAGCAATCTATGCAGTAGCTACACAGCAAGAACAGTACATGCAAAGGCCCTAAGGCAGAAATGAACTTCAGGAGTGCTTTAGGGCAAGTAAGACACAGAAAGGGGAGAAAAAGACAGGCTCAGCCCTCAAGGACTTAAGAGATCAATCACTGAAGTGATAAGCAGTTAGCTTTCACTGCAGACCTGTTGCAACAGAAGAGGGATCACAGAGGGCAGAGGTAGCCAGGTAGGGGGGTTAAAGGAAGTACAAGGTTTAGACTGGGGAAAAGCATGAAAAAGAAAGCAACAATAGGTATCAAGATGGTAGAGAAAAGTCCATGAACCTGTAGCTGATAGGACTAAACTCAACCAAGAAGAAGAGCTCTCATGTGTCCTAAAATGCCTAAAAAAGTTAACAAGGGAGCCTCCACCTGTTTTTACACAGGATCTTTAGATATCCCAAGAAAATATGTTTATAGCAAAAGAAAAAGGACAGAAAAGAACATGACAAGATTACCAATCCACAGAAACTATAAATTGGTAATAAGTCCTAAGAATATTCAAAGATTTCCTTTCTACAGCAAATTTTAAGGCAAGATCTACCCATACACTCTGCCAGTGTGGTGTTTTTGTTTGTGTGTATGTGTTTTGTTTTGTTTTGTTTTGTTTTGTTTTGTTTTGTTTTGAGGGGCGGGGAGGAGTGTAATCCATCTGAAAAGTCAATGCTTATCTGCATCCTAAGTGGGGTCATGGTTACCCAGGTATACACATTTTGTCAAAATTCACTGAACTTAAGATCTATACATAAGTAAATTTCGTCTAAAAAAAAGTAACACAGTCCAGTATAAAAAAGTATTCAAAAAAAGTACAATCAACTAATACAAGTGGAGGAAAACTAACACTACAAAAATACAAACGTCTCAATAAGAATAGGTTACACTCTACATTAAAAAAATAAAATAAAATGTAATAAGCTTGAGTATTTCACATGGAAATTAAACCAAAAAATGTCTGTAATCTTTACTGTTCCGCCTCTACACAAAAGGGGATGTTTTATTTTGTAGTCCCCAAAATAAAATGGGTTCTGAAAAAACTTTCAAAAGCCAAAGACAGGTAACCAAAATAAGAAGAGACACCAAACAAATGACTACTTGTGTGAATCCATAAAGCGAGGGCCACTGAAAAGAACCCCAGGGATTTATTTTAGGTGATTAGAATAAGAAAGGCAAGTAAGCAAGTGTCTACTATATGCCAGGCAGTGAAGGCAAGAAATCTCAAATCTAAAAGTTGCGAGAATTCAGATAAACCAACAAACAAAAAGCAGAAACAGACCCATAAATACAGGTAACAAATTGATGGTTGCCAAAGGGGAGCAGGGTGGGGGAAATAGGCAAAATGGGTGAAGGAGAGTAGGAGATACAGGTTTGCAGTTCTAGAATGAGTAAGTCACCAGAATAAAAGGAACAGTGTAAGGAATACAGGGGAGAAAAAAAAAGATTGTGAGAATTAACTGTTCACAAAAGACACCACAGACCACACTCCATTTTCTGTGTATGAACATTCCATGTAAGTGTCCTAACCTAAAGTGTGAGTAGATAAAAAGTATCATTGTAGTGATCATACTCAATCAACACCAGAAAACACATGAGGGGCTTTTGCTTATGGAAATTCCCACATACTGGGCTGAATACTTCTGTATGAATTTAAATAATGATTTATAAACAAAATATTCAGGTCCTTAGCAGTCTCTGTAAGGTACTGATTCAAGGCCCACCATACAGCTCCAATATAGCTCTTGAGCTCTCTCATCTGTATCACTCAAAAGTACCCCATCCTTCTCATCAAACTGGAAATAGTTTACCAAGGACCACTTGCTTATTTTACTTTCTTTTTTGAGGCCCCTCCCCAATTACTGTCAAAATAGTACAAATCAATTTCATGGCCCCACTGCCCCCTATTCATCTGTATAGCTTTACATCCTGACTCTCCAGGTTTTAAACCCTATTAATTACACATAAAAATAATTAAATCAAAAATTATATACCATTTCATAACCATATAATACTTCACCATTTCAAAGTCTTTTCTCCCATATTAACCTATAACCTCCTTAAAGATAGTGGCTCTATCAGTCATAAAAATCCCTAAAGGATCAATATTTCCTAAAAGCAAATATTTTCATTGAATTAGAATATTACATATCTCCTGCTACTAACATGCGCTCCAGTTATACTCCCAACTAGAAAGGAACCAAAACAGAAGAGGTAAAAGAGGTTCAATTTAAAGACATAACTGCCAATGTTTCATAAAGCATATGGTTTATTTTATAATGGAAAAAACAAACTCTCCCCACAAATTAAACACCCATACACAGTTATCTGATAAACCTCCATAGCATACTCGAAAATCTGCAGTACAGAATTGGTAATCGTTACATTCTATTAAACTAAAGCTCTATTTTTAGTTATAAAATACGTAACTGCACTTAATTTTTCCTTTATGTATTTCACTATATCATGTACCTATACAGACTCATAAAAAGCTAAACCACGTGGGTTTACAGAACCACCTGGGTGGCTCAGTCAGTTAAGCATCAGACTTCAACTCATGATCTCCTGGTTGATGAGCTCAAGCCCCACACGGGGCTCTGTGCTATCAGCACAGAACCTGCTTTGGATCTTGTTTCCCTCTCTCTCTGACCCTTGCTTGTGCCACCTCTTAATAAATAAACATTAAAAACAACAACAACAAATAGACAACTCTGGTTTCAAAAATCCAGCTTCTCACAATGCCAGACATACCAGTTTCTGACTTTTCTATCTTCACAGCACTCTTCCTATTTTTTGGTCTGTGACAATGGAGGATAAAGGTATTTGTACTTTTGAGAACTTTAATCTGTCTACATTATACCAAAAATGGAAGCTATTTTTAAGATACAGTTTCATCGTTAGAGAATTGTAGAAAGATGACAAGTTTGGGCACTGTAAGATACCCATTGTAAATCTGTTAAATAAAGTCCTAAGATTCCAAAGTACAGAAGCAAAATCTTGTTTTCTCTTTACCTGAATGCTTCCTCTTGTTTGAACTGATCTTTGACTCCAATGTCAAATTAGTCATGCCATTTTGGAGTATTAAAGTATATAATAATTATACATTTAATTTTTAAAACAAGTCATTCTGATCTCTATCTTGATTGGTACAACTGGAAGATCATATTCCAAAACAAAGTCAAGAAAAGGACATACTTTGGCTAGTGGCAATGATAAAACTACTCATTTGCCTAATCATTCATAAATCTTAACTGACACTAGAGTGAATGAAGAGGAAGACTATCAACCAGCGCTATATGAATGCTTTCTGCTAAAGGTATGCTTCTAGCAAAGATGGGCTTGTTCTGTTGCCATATGACACTAGTCTATTCAGCCACCTGGAACACTTCCTGTCAGTATGTGTGAAGTATCACGTGTGGCCATGACTGACTCAACAGTCGGTTTCCAGACTGACAAACTAACACGAAAAGAAACCAACAAGAATTGCTTTAATTTTTTTTTTTTTTACCCTTTATTTATTTTTGAGAGACACAGAGACAGACAGACAGACAGACAAGAGCGTGAACAGGGAAGGGGAGAAAGAGAGGGAGACACAGAATCTGAAGCAGGCTCCAGGCTCTGAGCTGTCAGCACAGAGCCCCACACGGGGCTCCAACTCACGACCGCGAGATCACGACCTGAACCTGTCCTGAACCGAAGTCAGACGCTCAACCGACTGAGCCACCCAGGCACCCCAAGAATTGCTTTTTTAAATCCCACTTGTTCACAAGTCTAAATCTAAGAAAAACAAAATCAGGCAAGTAAGGTATAGAAAGACAAATAATTTTTTAAAAAAACAAAATAATTCACATGAACCATAAGGAATCTGCCTACATTTGAAGATGTTTAGAAAAATAAATCTCCATTTAAACAAAGAGGAAGATGAGGTTCCATTTGTCAGTTAACTGGAATCTGTCACCTTTCTGAAGAGGAGACAGAATAACCCACCACAAACTTATGAAAATTTATGACTGGCAAACAAGGTTCTTTACTTTTTAACAAAACAACTATGGCAACCCCACAGATAAATCAAGTTCTGCTATGGGGTACTGTCCATCCTTCTCTGTTCCCTCTTCTACAAAAAAAGTTAGGTATTTCCAACATCCTAACCAACTGTTACTCTGTGTAACCAACTACATCTCACAGTATCCTCTACCTAGGCATAAAGTTCTGAGACTTGGTTACAGAGCCCAGCTTCACAGAAAGCTAACACCGTCCCCCCAACAAGCACACCACAGCCATGAAACAGAACACATAAAAGAAGATATGGACAATATTAATAATCCACATACATATTCCATAAATATATAACCCATTCTGCCTCATATCTGTCAAATGCAGTCAAGTGACCCCAGCAGGTGGCTGCAACTCTGCTTCTCCATTTATTTAGAATTAAAAGTTACAAGTTATTCTTTTCCAAAAGCTCTAGGACTATTTGTGAGCACTTTATTTAGTCCTCTAAAGGGATGCTTTTTTATACTTTACATATGCTGACCACAATACTGAAAAATAATGGGAAATCTACCATCTAAGGCTGTCAAATGTCAAATTCAAGCTCATTTAATCATCTAATTTACTAGATTCGAAAAAAAAAAAACTACTTCACACATTTCAATGAAAGTACAAAACTAAGAATGTCAATTACAGATAATTTAATTACTATCAATTTACTTAAACTAGTCAGTTGATAGTACTTAAAGCACTCACAAACCCTAAGTGGTAAAGGACAAGTAAAGCTGTACTTTTCAATTTTTTACAACTATTTAACATCTCGATTCAAGAGTCAGGCATTAACTCTTACACACAAATGTTCTCAACAGACACAGGGTTTGGGAAGATATATTAAACAGAGTAAGAGGTGTACCACCCCTCATCCAAAAGACTTTGCCATCCTCTTAAAATGTTACATTCTAACATCTGAACAAATTATTATTTCCAGCACTACTGAAGTTACATATAACCACGAGGAAGGAAGTCATCCCAAGTGTCTTAACACTTATTTCGCCAGTTTCGGGACAATCATAATTCAAGTGTGCTTCAAAGTATGAAAACTCCATGAATCAACTAACCCTAAAACCTTATATACATTTAGGGAGTTCTTTTAGGCACTCACACCTAAATTAGGCAAAGTGCCTCATGATTAACCAGAAAGACACAAAAACTGTATATATATGTAAAAAGGAGATGCTCCTAATATGTTCAATTCCAAAAAGGCCCCAAAGCAGTCTGAGATCAAATGCCCTCCATGCAAGAGGAAATTCTCTACTCCTCTTAGTGCCTGCTCAACAGTCCAAGTATGAATTGCTCTCCACAACTGCCCCTGCACTTGGGGAAAACTTCATTTCCCAGGACCGGGGTGGGTCAGCCTCATTAACACAGTCACAATCTCATTTCATGCCCCACAACTGCCCTGCCTAAAGTCACAATAAAGCCTTGGAGTGTTTGGGGGTTTTGTTTTTTGAAATATTAACACGTGGGGGGCTCACTGAAGAGAATCACAGTTAAGAAGCTCTTTTACGTGGGTGCTCAAAGTGTAAGGGACCAAGGGAGTGAGTGGGTAACACAGAGGGTCCTGGACTCCCAGGATTCCCCAACTCCAATTCCAACTTGGTGGGTGGTAACCAGAGTCCCCCACCACCACCATGCCCCTTTCTTCACCCTCCTTGACCCAACTCCTAGGCCAGTGCCTTCGTTGGGCGCCCTGGTCTCAGCTCCAGCCCTGGGGCTGAAATGCAGTGGCAGGGAGACATTTAGGCCTCGCCTCCCAGCGGCCTTCCTCCCCGAGCAGGGGCGGGAGGGGACCCAGGAAGCCGCGCTCGGTTCCTGGGGGGGTGGAGGGCCTAGGCCGCGCCTCCCAGCCGGATGGCCCTAGGCCTCGGCCCGCCCGAGGCGGGGCCCGGGGTCGGGGCGGCGGGCTAGGCGCCGGCTCACCCACCTGGGTTGCCAGTCATTCCAGCTCCGTGGGTACTTGGTGCCGCCGCCGCCGCCGCTGCTCAGCCGAGACCCCGGGGCTCTGCGGCTCATTACCTTCCCCGACACGACATGGCCAAGCGCCGCCGCCCAAAGAAGCGCGAGTCGCCGCCCGAACCGACCGCCGCCGACACTCCGCTCCCGCCTGGGGTTGAGGAGGAAGCCGAAGAGAAGAAGGAGGAGGAGGAGGAGGAGGAGGAGGAGGCAGCGGAGGGCGGGGGAGGCGGACGGCCGTTCCGGGTTCCGCCTGAGCCCGCAGCGCAGGACGAGGAGGCGGGAGCAACGCCGCGAGGGGGAGGCGGAGGAAGGGGAGGCGACGTTTCTTCCAGGGCCGAGCGCGGCCCGCGACGCCGGGACCCAGGAGGAAGACGACGACGAGGAGGAGGCGGTGGCGGCGGCTGCTCACGCTCACACAGCCACTGCTTCCCCGCCTCCCGGCTCCGCCCGCCGCGCCGCCGCTGCCGCACGGCATGCTGGGAGCGAGGGGCGGTGTCGGCGCCCGCCGGGTCAGGGGAGAGGGGAGGGGCCGGCTACAGGGGGCGGAGCCGGGCGGGCGCGGCGAGCGGATCGCCCTCCCGCGCTCCGGACTAGCTTCCACTCCCTGCGGACCGTGCCAAGGTCCCAGCCCCGCCGCGGGGGATCATGGGAGAGGGGAATCTCCGCCACCACCCTCAAACACACACCCTCCCAAACACTCTCCAGAAAGCATTAGACCCCCCGAGTGCTGCGCAGTCAGGTGTAAACAGGCATCCAATCAAGGACCCGGGGTGTCTCCGCGCGCGCACACGCACACACTGGCGGGCGTGCCCTTAGGCTCACGTGGGCGCACTTTCCCCACCCTATTCGGTAAAAAGTAAAAATAAAGAGCGGGTGGATAGTCCCCTACCCAGCCCCCTCCGGAAATGTGCCCATGGAGTCCTTTCACCTTGACCATCTCTTCCCGGTGTAAAAAACTAAACTAAGTAGAGGGAGAAAAGGGAATCCCCTTTCCCCCCCGCAATGCCTGTCCCCTGCAATGTGAACTGTGCTTTCAAATCCTCTCACTGTGTAACACTTGCCCACCTTCCCCACCAGAAAAACCTGGCTGGTAGGGAGAGGGTTACACACCTGAGCACTTTCCCCTGCCCACAGTCCCCCCGGAAAGATTTCACGAAAGCATCTGATACATGCTGTGGGTGCAGATGCATAGAGAAAAGCCGAACAAGATGCACATCAAACAGGTTACAGGGGAATTACCTTTGGGGACGATAGTCAAAAGGGTCTTCACATTTACACAGAGGGTCTTAGCCTATTTTATGTTGCAAGAAGTCAGTTTTTACATACTACCTGTGTAATTAAAAATGGTTACCTAAAGTTCTTGAAGATCATAAGACTTAGGTATTTCCACACCCACACCTCCTCAACCTTGGGCTCCTTGCTTATGCCCACCAACCCCTCACTAAGGTATGATCCTGCCAGCTCTAAAAGATGGAAAATTCATTGGGATTCTCTCTTACCTTCTGCCTCTGCCCCCCCACTCCCCCTCCACCCCGTGCATGTGTGCTCTCTCTCTCTCCCTCTCTCTCTCAAAATAACTAAATTTGAAAGACAAGAGAGAGAGAGAGAGAGAGAGAGGGAGGAAGAAGGAAGGAAGGAGGGGAGGAAGGGAGGAAGGGAGGGAGAAACCTCTGAACCTCGGAACTGGGGCTGATATTTGACTCAACACAGAAATTCCCACTAGGTCAGACCCAAGCCAAGGTCACGAAGTGTGTTAAAAAAAAAATGAACAAGATCTACATCAAGAGGGATATAGCTCAGGTACACACTCCATCCCAAAATTTGCCCATACCAGCCTACCTCCCTCTTGCTGACAAGAGGATATGAGGCAGTGTTCTACCTGTTTGGAATAAGAGGCCCAATGAGAGGTGTCCTTTCTTCCCTGTTTATCCTTCCCTCTTTCCTATTCTCCTGAGAGAAAAAGTCCCTCTTCAATAAGGTCCCAAGATTAGGGTCCCCTCACTCAGTATGGTCGTCTCTGGGAGACTATTATTCTTGCCACAAGGTATTTGGGTTCTATTTGTTTGTAATTACTGTTTAATTACATAAGCAATAATGAGTACATTGTCCTCATATGACTTTTGAATATTATACAGCCTAATTCTGATTTATTCTTTCGTTCAACATTCAGCAAAATTTATTGAGCATCTACTAACTAGGTATTTGGGGTCAGGACAGTAATCAAGACTCCATCTCTGTCCTAAAGGAACTCCAGGAGTAGGAGTCAGAAAGATACATCTATTCTTAGAAATGACTGAAATAGTTATTTTTGCTCACTTTCCTGTCTCTCCAGACCTATCAATCTGACCAGAAAGGCCCCTCTCCCAAAGCCTTTTCTTAATTGTAAGTTCTGAGATTCCTTGGACCTGCTTTCCTCAGTTCTTGTACTTTTTAAAAATTTTTTTTAAATGTTTATTTATTTTTGAGAGAGAGACAAAGTGTGAGTGGGGGAGGAGCAGAGAGAGAGGGAGACACAGAATCTGAAGCAGGCTGCAGGCTCTGAGCTGTCAGTACAGAGCCGGATGCGGGGCTCGAACTCATGAACCGTGAGATCCTGACCTGAGCTGAAGTTGGACGCTTACCGATTGAGCCACCCACGTGCCCCCAGTTCTTGTACTTTTTATGCTCCAGGTGAGTTAGTGCTCTCCTCCCCTCCGATCCATGAGCAAATGGCTGATGGGGCCAATTAATCATTTTTACTTCCTTAAATAGTTTATTGTAACAACGGTACAGTAACCAAATTATGTTAGATTCCAAAATGATTTGCAGCACAATAACTAGAACCTTAGACCCCTAGGAAAAATGTCAGGGCCCTTTAAACTTTTCAAATTACAGAACAACAGCAGAGTAATTCGAGGATGGGCTCTGGGTTCAGATTCCAACTCCTCTGCTTGAAACTGAGGGAGTATCAACAAGGTCCTGACTGTCACAGTGCCCCAGTGTCTCGTCTCTAAAATAGAGATAATAGTACTGACTTCCTAAGACTATTGAGAGAATTAATTGAGATCTCACATGTAAAGGGCTTGGCACGGTGCCTGCCGCACAGTTAACAATCAATAGATGTTAGCTAGAAATCAGATCTACTGATTTCTACAACTTCTCTGAGGCACATGGCTATGTGGATAATATTTGATCAATGAAGAAGGAGAAAAAAGGAAGTAGCTGTCCTAGGTTGTCCCCAGTCGCTCCATCAACTGCTTCTTGTTTGTCATTTTTTTTGTACTTCTCCTATAGAAATAATTAACCCTCAAAAGCACTCAGTGTTGGCAAAGGGGTGGTGTGAGGACACAGACGGTCGGGGTAAGTGTCATTTGGCAGCAACTTCCTGGAAAGCAATTTAAGAGTATGTATCCAAAGATTTAAAATTGTTAATATCTTTCCCCTAGTAATTCCTCTTCTGGGAATCTATCTTCAGGAAATTTCCCATGCTGCAGCTAAAGTGGTTTTTTCTTTCTTTCTTTCTTTCTTTTTTTAAGATTTCATTTTTAAGTAATCCCTACACACGACATGGGGCCTGAACTTACAACCCCAAGATCAGGAGTCGCATGCTCTACCAACTGAGCCAGCCAGGTGTTCCAGTGATTTCTTTTTTTTTTTGGTTTACTTATTTTGAGAGAGAGAGAGAGAACACACTCATGCGAGAGAGAGCAAGGGAGGGGCAAAGACAGAGGAAGAGAGAATCCCAAGCAGGCTTGGACTCTGGGCTCAATCTCACAAACTATGAGATCCCAACCTGAGCCGAAATCAAGGGTCAGATGCTTAACCAACTGAGCCATCCAGGTGCCCCCTCCAGTGATTTTCTTTTTAAATAAAAATCAGATCATTTCACCATCCTACTTAAAATCCATTAATGGCTTCCTATACTTCTTAAGACAAAAACTATGAGCCTACAAGATTCTGTAAAAGCTGATTTCTCCTACATTGCAAACACCCTACGGCAGCTCATACCTGGAACAAGATCCTAATGGTGGGTATCAATTTTGTCTTCATAGTAAACTCCCCACACCTAGGCTGCACCCTGGACCAATTAAATTAGAATCTCTCAGTGTCAGCCCAGGCATCAGTATTTTTTTAAAGTAATCTCTGTGCCCGATGTGGGGCTCAAATTCACAACCTTCAGATCAAGAGTTGTATGCTCTACCAACTGAGCCACCCGAGGGTCCCCAGGAATCAGTATTTTTTTCTTTTTTTGAGGCTTCCACAGGGGATTCTAATGTGCAACCAAGACTAAGAAACACCACTTTTGAGCCCTGACAAAGTTATTGGTGTCCCCCTACACCCAACCTTGCCTCCCAGCATATGTGAGCTATAAAAAACAATTTTCTTTTTTTATGGGAAATTTTAAGCATTTCAAGTTTTTTTTTTAAAGTTTATTTATTTATTTTGAGAGGAGGGAGGGAGAATTTCAAGCAGGTTCCCTACTGTCAGCACAGAGCCTTATGTTGGGCTCGATCCCATGAATTGAGAGATCATGACCTGAGCTGAGATCAAGAGTCAGACACTTAACCACCTGAGCCAGCCAGGTGCTGCTATAAAAACAATTCTAAACCACTGGAGGAAAAGAAACAAAAGCCCAGTTTTTCCCATGGCAACTACTTGGATATTTCAAAAAAAATAGATCAAATGTGATCAACTCTCAAACTTTCAAAAAATGTCATCTTGTTTCTTTCGGTGGCTAAGCTTCATGGTTCCATTAGCACTTCTCCCCTTCCACTCAGGTCATCAGGACTGATTCTCTGTTCACAAAGCACACTGAGCCTCTCCAGACTCTGGGCTTTTGTGCTTGCTGTTCCCTCTGCCTGTAATGCCATTCCTACACTTGTTCCCATCAGAGTTGAGATGTGGGTAAGGTGAGGGAAGCACCTGGGGTACCAAATTTCAGGAGGCATTCAGTCTTAAGGTCATGCAAACGCTAACGTTGCACAGGCATAGACCAGCAAGTGAATGCCTCCCTAAATTTGGGGGGTCTAGGCACTTCATTTGCCTCATCTTAGTCCTGGCACTGTTTTCCATGGTCCATCTCCATTCTCTTGAGAGGTTTTCCCTGACCTCCCTGCCCAAAAACCTAGCCAATGTCCTATTTAGGAACATTCTGTCACACACCCTATTTCTTTTCTTGGTAGCACCCATCACCATCTGCCAGTATTGGGTTTCTTTGTACAATTTATTATCTGTCTCACTTTTAGAATAGGACCTCTGTCTGTGAAAGCAGAGTCCACACCTGTCCGTCTCTTCCTCCTCGATCCTCAGCACATAGCACAGCACCTGGCCCAGTAAACACTCAAAAAATAGTTGTGGTTGTTGTCGTTTGTCTTTTTTTATATGTTTTATTTATTTGAGAGAGAGAGAGAGAGAGAGAGTTAAAAGGAGCAGAGGAGGGGCAGAGAGAGAGGAGAGAGAGAAACCCAAGCAGGCTCCATACTCAGCGCAGATCTGGACACAGGGCTCGATCCCATGACCCTGTGATCATGACCTCCAAATTAAGAGTTAGACACTCCACTGACTGAGTCACCCAGGAGCCCCTAGATATGAAGAATTCTTTCTTTTTAATTTTTTTAAACGTTTATTCGTTTTTTGATAGAGAGCGTGAGTGGGGGAGGGGCAGAGAGACAGGGAGACACAGAATCTGAAGCAGGCTCCAGGCTCCAAACTGATAGCACAGAGCCCGACGCGGGGCTCAAACTCACAAACCGTGAGGTCATGACCTGAGCCGAAGTCGGACGCCCAACCAACTGAGCCACCCAGGCACCCCAAGAATTCTTTTTTTTTTTTTTATTATTTATGTTATTTATTTTGAGAGAGAGAGCACACACATGATGGAGGGGCAGAGAGAGAGAAAGAGAGAGAGAGAATCCAAGCAGGCTCCACTCTGTCAGCAAGGATCCCAATGCAGAGAAAAAAGGAAGGAGAAAAGACCTAAGAAGAAAATGTATCAAATGTACTTAATATCGATGTCCTGTGATCATGGGATCATGGGTGATTTTTTTTTCTTATTGCTAGCTTCCTAATTAGAATACAGACATGGTAGTTGTAAAACAAAATTCTTTACAAAGTTAAAAGTAGGGATTCAGTAAATATGTGTTGAACAAATGGACAAAGAATGGATACTCTCAGGGTGTGGCAGTGACCCACACAAACCAATTAAATAAACTCTGGCCGAGGTATAGGGTCTTAGCACTAATAATAGTGACCAACTCTGGTTAATGTTTATTGAGCATTTACTAATGCCAGTCACTGAGCTGAATGCTCTGTGTAGGTTACTTCATGGAATTCTCCAGAACCACCCTAGGATGTCAGTATCTCTGATGCCAGCAGGAACTGAGCAGCCTGCCTAAGGTCACACAGCTGGTAACAGGCAAGGACTATGACAGGCAGGGACAGAAGAGACATATGGTCCTGACCTCACATTCATCATAGGCCTCAGATTTAGATCTTGAATGTTATTGCCTAATGAGGTTATACACAGAGTCCTGGAGAAACACTGATGGGAAAGAAGTCCGGATTTTAAAATTGTGCACCCGTGGGGCACCTGGGTGGCTCAGTCAGTTGAGGCTCAGGTCTGACTTTGGCTCAGGTCATGATCTCACAGCTTGTGGGTTTGAGCCCTGTGACGGGCTCTGTACTGACAGCTCAGAGCCTAGAGCCTGCTTGGGAGTCTGTGTCTCCCTCGAGCTCTGCCCCTCCCCCACTCGTGCTCTGTCTCTCTCTCTCTCTCTCTTTCTCTCTCTCTCAAAAATAAATAAACATTAAAAAATTTTTTAATTAAAAAAAAATTGTGCACCTTTAGAAAAAATAAATACATAAAATAAAATAGTGCACCTTGCTAGTCCACACCCCTGTAGGGCTTATGCATGAATCCTTCCTAATAAATGATAATTATTACCTGGTGAATAAGTAATTATATTGCATTGTTGTTTTTCCCCTTGTGTTAAAAGTGTTCAGTTGTAAAAACAGAACTCTTAAAATAGACCATAAGTTTTGTGCCCTATTTGCTATTTCTTATACATTCTTATATTTCTTAAATCAGAAACTCAAAAACTGAGTTGACCTGAGCCTTTAACTTCTAAAAGACCCTGGCATCAGAATTTAAACATAGGCCAAACCCAGAGTCCTCAACCACTGGGATTTTTCTAGATAGATCTTCCACATTTCCTAGATAGATACTTCAATTTATATCCTGAGTAAATAAAAGACAAGGCTCTCTCTCTTTTGTTTCCTTTGATCCTTAGATCTGGCAGAGGATTAACCCCAATCAGGCACAAGAATTGAGGAACCCCATTCTCAAACAGTAGACTCAAGTACAAGAGTGATTTTTCAAACACACTCTTAAAAGCAAATTCCCAGCATAGAGACATTAAAGCAGATTTTAAAAAAAGAAAACCCTCAGCCCTCTTATACGTGCTCCCAGCTAGGAAATCTTTGTCACAGGTCAGGCTCCCTCACTAAGGGCTATTTTTGAGTTTTCAAGTTGGTGCTTGGAGGAATTTGGCTGGGAAACTCATGACACATTTGAAATCTTCACTCAGGCTGCCTCAGCTTGAGGCAAGGGCCAAGCTTCTATGAATCAGGGCACAAGCCATGCTGCCCAGTGGCTCATGCATTCTCCGAACAATTAAATGGGAGGACGATGATGCCCAGCCAAAGCTATCTGTGACTTATAAAGTGGAGAAAACACAGGGTGAGATCCTCCAGTGTGGCCCTGCAGGTGCCCAAGGATTTGCATGGCCACTACTAAGGAACCGGCTCCTTTGCTTCTGAAGATTACAGCAATATCAGGGATATATGTCAATAAAATGCAGATTATGTAAAAAAATTTCCAACTCTAAGTCATTGCCATCTATTGTCGGTACGGTTATCATTTAACATTTTAAAAGGCTATCCTGTGTGTGTTTCTTTCTTTAACATTTTAAAAGGCTATCCTGTGTATGTCAATGTCTTTCTTTCTGAAGAATTGGGTTGAACGGGGGCAAAACTTTTTATTTTGAATGTTCGTTGACAAGTGCAGTTGGGCCAGAGATACTGCATCTTCCTTTCTCTCTGGCATTTTTTCAAATGTTTATTTTAGAGAGAGAGAGAGAGAATGAGAATGAGAAAGCAAGGGCAGGGCAGCGAGAACGGGAGACGGAGAATCCCCATGAGATCACGACCTGAGCAGAAATCAAACACTGGACACCCAAGCGTCCAAGCGACTGAGCCACCCAGGTGGCCCTCTCTCTGGCCTTTAGTAGGCGTTCCTAGCAGTCTAGCCCTGGGTTTCTTCCTTGTGTTTTGACCCCTGAGTCTTTCCCTGAGTTCCTCACCGGCAAAAGCCTTCTTAAATATCTTGCCTAAAGTCAGGGCCCACCGAGATCGAGTTAAAGAGAAAGGATATTAATGTGGGCTGGGGACAGGAAGAGGAGGTGGGCAGATGGAGGTTAAAGTCAGGGTAAAGGAGAGTGGCTCCTGCAGTTTTTGTTGTCACTGCTTGGAAGTTACCCAAATCTGATGATGATGGTCATGATATACCATTCATAATAACAGTAACTAACATTTGTTGGGCTCTAACTACTTGCCAGTCACAGTGCTGAGGGCTTTACATAACTAGCTCAGTGCTCTGGTTATAAGCAGAGGCCTATAAAGGACATGAGTTGCCAAAGGTGACATCGCTGGTGAATAGGGTTGAAATTTAAACCCACGTGGTTGCCTGTTTCCATGCTGCCCCTCTGACTGACTTCAGCCAACAATCAACCCATTCTGTCAACTTGTACGAAGAGTCCATTTTCTTAAAAACAATCAGGTATCGCAGTCGTTTTTTTTTTTTCATTTTTCTTCTAATGTTTACTTATTTATTTTTTGAGACAGAGCCAGAGCCAGAGCATGAGTGGGGGAGGGGCAGAGAGCGAGGGAGACACAGAATCCAAAGCAGGCTCCAGGTTCCGAGCTCTCAGCACAGAACTGGACGCAAAGCTTGAATTCATCAATTGTGAGATCATGACCTGAGCTGAAGTCAGATGCTCAACCGACCGAGCCACCCAGGAGCCCCATTTTGCTTTTTTTTTTTTTTTTTTTTTTTGAGATTTTATTTTTAAGTAATCTCTACACCCAACCCGGGGCTCGAACTTACAACCTTGACATCAAGAGTCACATTCTCCACTGACTGTGCCAGCCAGGTGCCCCAGGTCTCATAAGTTTAATTCATTTAAGTTAAAGAGTTAAATTGCAGGGGCGCCTGGGTGCTCAACTGGTTAGGCATCCAATTCTTCACTTTGACTCAAGTCATGATCCTGGGATTGTGAGATGGAACCCCTAGTCAGGCTCCATACTGGATGTGGAGCCTGCTTGGGATTCTCTCTCTCTTCTCTCGCTCTCGCTCTCTCTCCCTTTGACCCTCTTCCCAGCTTTCACTCTCTCTCTCTAATTAAAAAAAAAAAATGTAAGAGTTAAATTGCCTACCAAGTAAGACAGGGATAAATATTTCCTTCCAGAGTACCTCTGAAATAGAATTTTTCATCCTCGTTAGTGGACAGCTGTATGTGTCATAACAGAAACAATCCCTTCGTCCTATGCCAAGGAAGCAAATGAAGGCTTGTTCTGGAAGGTCTTTTGTGCTTCCACAAAATGATTCAGATGATTTGAAGGTCACACTGCTGGCATGGCGTTTGGACTGTCCCCCAAGCATACCACCTCTTAGGGGACCCTTCCTGCTGAGCCCTGGAAGAAGCTTCTCAGAAAAAGCATGATTTCAGGTGGCTTTTGGATGAAGGGGAAGCAGATGGCCGAGTATTACATCACCTTTGGTAAAGGAAGCAAATTCGAAAATAATAGGATGTAGAAAAATAATAGCTTAATCTCCAAATCATCATTGAGTGTTTGGGAAGTGTTTATTCTCAGCAAATACCAGGGAGAGAAGAGAGCTAGCAAAAGAAAAAGCCTGGCCCTGTGCTACCATTTTAAAACAGAACCCACCTTTTCCGCCATTTTGTTAAAATAATAATGAACACTCACCCTAATTATATTTATTTCTTTTTATATGTATATATATTTTTAATTTTTATTTATTTTGAGAGAAACAGAGCCAGGGTGAGTGAGGGAAGGAAAGAGAGAGAGGGAGAGAGAGAGAATCCCAAACAGGCTCCATACTGCAAGCACAGAGCCCAATATGGGGCTCCAACCCACAAAACTGTGAGACCATGACCTAAGCTGAAACCAAGAGTCGGGTGCTTAACGGAATGAGCCACCCAGGCCCCCCTTATATTTATTTTTGAGAGAGAGAACAAGCAGGGGAGGGGCAGAGAAAGAGGGGGACAGAAGATCTGAAGTGGGCTCTGTGCTGACAGCAGAGAGTCTGATGCGGGGCATGAACCCACAAACGGTGAGATCATGACCTGAGCCAAAGTGGGACGCTTAACTGACTGAGCCACCAGCTGCCCCTATATTTATTTCTAACCACCACTATTTCTCAAGCTCTTTGAGGTTATTTTATTTTATTTTATTTTAGAGAGAGAAAACGTGAGTGTGGGAGAGGGGCAGAGGGAGAGAAAGAGAATCTTAAGCAGGTTCCACACTCAACATAAAGCCTGACACAGGGCTCGATCCCACGACCCTGGGATCGTGACCTGAGCTGAAATCAAGGGTGCCCAACCAACTGAGCCACCCAGGTGCCCTGCTAGGAGGTAAATATTATCAAATCCTTTTTTTCATAGGAAGAAACTGCACTCAAAAAATGCAGTGAGTTACCTGCCTCAGGCCACACAGTTTGATAAGTGGCAGAAACTGGGGTACCTGATGCCAAAAACACCCCTACCTGAAAACCACCTAAGGGGCATATAAGGAGGACCATTTTTCTGACTACATTATAATGTATCATGAAATGATGATTTCATGATGCATAAAATTCTAAACACCTAGTCACTCTTACCAGTGAGGTATGTTTTGGAGAACCAGGCTTTAATTTTTTTTTTCTTGATATATGTTCATCTGGAAAAACTAGTGGCAGGTACCCCAGAAGGATAGTAGCAGTAAAAAAAAAAATTTTTTTTTAATGTTTATTCTTTTTTGAGAGGAAGAGAGACACAGCATGAGTGGGGAGGGACAGATTGAGAAGGAGACACAGACTCCAAAGCAGGCTCCAGGCTCTGAGCTGTCAGCACGGAGCCCAATGCAGGTCTTGAACCCACAAACCGTGAGATCATGACCTAAGCTAAAGTCAGATGCCCAACCGACTGAGCCACCCAGATGCCTCAGTTATATGTTAAAGTAATGTCTCTTTGTTATATTCTCTAGTTTCTTAACTTTTCTCTATTTGAAAAACTGTTACATTGCAAAAACTCTTTCTCAAACAATTCTCCTCTTCTGGTAGATCTCTGCATCCCTGGAACACAGGATGGCTTCCTGTGCCTACTGTAGTTAAAGTCCAAATTCCATGTCTCCTGCTCCTCAAACCTCCATGAATAATGAGATAAATGGATTACTATAGCCATCGTATTCAGCTAGAAACCATTCTGTATGTATACACATGTAAGCGTGTCATCTGTGCAGTACCACATGACCCCACACTTAGAGAAGCCTTAAGTTTGCCGCCATCTTGAAATACGTCAAGGATTTTGAAGAAGGGGCTCTGCGTTTTCATTTTGCAGTAAGACCTAAAAATTATGTAACCAGTTCTTCCTGGTACAATGGGCATGGCACAGGGGTCAGCAAACTTTTTGTATAAAAGGCCAGAGAGTAAATATTTCAGGCTGGGCAGGCCATGTGATCTCTGTTGAAACTACTCAACATTGCCATAGTAGTGGAAAAGCAGCCACAAATAATGTCAACGAATGAGTGAGCCGTGCTTCAATAAAAATCTAATTACAATGACAGGCAGCTAGCTATATTTGGTCCACAGGCTACAGCATGCCTATCCCTGGTATAGCACACTCTTTCTTAAAGACATATTATGGCAAAGTAATAACAATAATAATCACAGCATAGTCCATCTTCTTTTATTATTTAAAAAACATTTAATGTTTATTTTTGAGAGTGAGAGACAGAGTATGAGTGGGGCAGGGGCAGAGAGAGAGGGAGGCCACGGAATCCAAAGCAGTCTCCAGGCTCTGAGCTGTCCCCACAGAGCCCATCCAACATGGGGTTCAAACTCACACACTGTGAGATCATGCCCTGAGCCAAAGTCAGACACTTAACTGACTGAGCCACACCGGTGCCCGATGCACAGTCCATTTTCCACACCCAGACGATAGGAATGTGTTCCTTGGCTGCTGGGAAGCCTAAACAGGGGACAACGTGTGAGGGTGGTGTACCTGCTCTTTCCATTTGTCTGTGTAGATCTGCTCTCCATCCTTCTCCACCCTGCTCTGGGCCCCAGAGGTTGACCTGTATGGACTGCAATGGCAGAATCCTTGTCCTTGTCTTCTGCCAATAGGAGCCACCACCAGATGGGAGAGCGGGAGGAGAGTGACGTGTGGGTGTTTATTCCTCCAGGTTTGTCCCTGCAGTTCACCTAGAGGTGACTGCATCCCTCTACTGAAGGCCACAGTTCCTTACACATCGCTGTCTTCGTCCACCTGTCTTTTCCAGGGCCTAATGGTGAGAGAGGCTCCTGGCTGTTACTAGCCCTGGGTTACTGCGTCTCCTTTGTTAGTTCAACAGAACTCTTCCCACCCCTCTGTAGATAGTTCCTTTATTAAATTTTCTTCCTATTTCCTTGACTGATTTTACCATATGTTCCCCAAAAGCACCTGACTGATACAGTGAGGCAATCACTTCAGCACAAGCCACTACCACTCTTGGAGCTGAAAAAACAAAAGGTGCTGCCAGAGCCCACAGCCCTGGTCACACCTGATGGAAGATGTGGGCCAGGTCTTTCCGCTGGGCACTGGAGTCACAAAGGTGATTCAGGGGCAGGGGCAGAGGCAGAGAAGGGGAGAAATGCCCTGGCCTCTCTCCTCCTCCTGCCCTCCAGTCTCGGGCCAGTGACTGTCATTGGTTGAACCCGCCAGGAGTCAGCTCACTGGAGAGCCTGGGAAATGCAGCCTTCAGGGATCAGTGTCTTGCATGGCAGAGCAGAGTAGGGGAGGAGTGGGGAATGGCCAAGGACAAAGTCCCAGGCTCAGCACAGGAAGGAGAGGTTGTCCTCATAAATAAGCAAACTTTCAGAAAGCTATTTGGAAACAGTATTGAGAACATGCGTTAGAAAGATTTTATAAGGGCTCCTGGGTGGCTCAGTCAGTTAAGCATCAGACTCTCGATCTCAGCTCAGGTCTTGATCTCAGGGTTCGAGTTCGCCTCACATTGGGCTCCATGCTGGGCATGAAATCTACTTGAAAAAGAGAAAGAGGGGCGCCTGGGTGGCTCAGTCAGTTAAGAGTCCGACTTCAGCTCAGGTCATGATCTCACATTTCGTGAGTTTGAGCCCTGCAGCAGGCTCTGTGCTGACAGCTCAGAGCCTAGAGCCTGCTTCGGATTCGGTGTCTCCCTCTCTCTCTGCCCCTCCCCTGCTCATGCTCTGTCTCTCTCTTTCTGTCTCTCTCTCAAAAATAAACAAACATTAAAAATTGAAAAGAAAGAAAGATTTCACAGTCTTTTCCAGAAAAAAACACTTAGACTTTATGAAAGGGGTCAGTAGATTAAAACATTAAGGATCCCTCTGTTGGTTTAACTTTTCAAATATGTGGCAGAGTTCATTGACTAGGAAGACCCTGATCTCTTTATCAAAAGTTCCGAATTTAATCTAATACCAAAAGTAGAGGCAATGAAAGGAAAAGTAGATTAAGTTGGACTACCTACTACAAAATTAAGAACTTCTGTGCATCAAAAGACATAGTCGACAGGGGCGCCTGGGTGGCTCAGTCGGTTAAGCCTCCACCTTCGGCTCAGGTCATGGACTTCGAGCCACGCACCGGGCTCTGTGCTGACAGCTCGAGCCTAGAGCCTGCTTCAGATTCTGTGTCTCCCTCTCTCTCTGCCCCTCCCCTGCTCCTGATTTCTGTCTCTCATAAATGTTAAAAAAATTTTTTTTAATAAAAAAAAAAAGACTATCGACAGAGTGAAAGTGAAACACATAGAATGGGAGAAAATATTTGCAAATCACATATATCTAAAAATGGGTCGATATCCAGAATACATGAAGAACTCCTACATTTCAACCATGACAAAAGAACAAGCAACTCAATTTAAAAAACGAGCAAAGGACTTGAATAGACATTTCTCCAAAGAAGAAATGCACGTGCAAAGATGGTCATCGTCTCTAATCATTACAGAAGTTCAAAACGAACCCCCAGGGGCTCCTGGATGGCTCAGCTGGTAGAGCATGTGACTCTTGACCTCAAGGTCATGAGTTTAAGCCCCACATTGGGTGCAGAGCCTACTTGAAACAAACAAACAAACAAACAAACACAGTAAGATACCACTTTCTGCCCAGTAGGATGGCGATGATAAGTAAATAACAAACAAGCAGGGAATAACAAGTGTTGGTGAGGATATGGAGAAATCAGAACCCTTGTGCATTGTGGGCGAGTGTGCAATACGGTACAGTACAGCAGCCACCATGGAAAACAGCGTGGAAGTGCCTTGACCAATGAAAAAGCAGAAGTATATGATTTGGCAATTCTACTTCTGGGCATATACCCGAAAGAATTGAAAGTGGGGAGTCAAACAGATCATGTGCACACCTGTGTTCAGAGCAGCATTATTCACAATAGCAAAAGGTCCAAATGGACACCCAAGTGTCCATTGATGGGTGAATGGATAACTACCATTTAGTTTATATATGTTTCTACATACATATATAATATATGTATGTATATATGTATATACATGCAGTGGAATATTATTCAGACTCAAAAAGGAAGGAAAGAAGGAAAAAATAACAAGGAAGGAAATTCTGACATGAGCCATAATATAGATGAAACTTGAAGACATTATGCCAAGTGAAAGAAGCCATACACAAAAGGATGAATACTGTGTGACCCCACTCATATGAGGTACCTAGAGTAGTCAAATTCATAGAGACCAAAAGTAGAATGGTGGACGTCAGGGGTGGGTAGGGTAGGAAGGAGAGTTGGGGAGTTATTATTTAATGGGTGGATTATGTCACGGGAGGATGAAAAGGTTCCATGGTGGTGATGGTAGCACAACGACACGAATGAACTTGATGCCATGACTACACATATAAATGATAAATTTTATGTTATGTATATTTTAGCACAATTTAAAAAATGAAAGAGAGAGAGAAAGAACAAGTCGTGGGAACGAGCACTATTGTCTATTTAATAGCTCTGCCTTCCTAATGTCAACAGGGAACAAAAATAACAATCGCTTTTATTTTTGATTTTCTTGATTATGATTTTTTTTCATCTTGCATAATAGAAACTTTTATTTTACCTTACTTTAATTCTATAGTTAACATGCAGCGTTATATTAGTTTCAGGGGTACAATATAGTGATTCAATAACTTGATACGTGACTCAGTGCTCATCATGGCAAGTGTTACTCTTAACCTCCTTCACTCGTTTCACCCAACCCCCTACTTACCTCCCATCTGATAACCATTAGTTTGCTCTCTACAGTTAAGAGTCTGTTTTTTGGGGGTCTTTTTTTTGGGGGGGGGTTGGTTTGTCTCTTATTTTATCTGTTTGTTTTGTTTCTTAAATTCCACATGAGTGAAATTGTAGGCTATTTGTCCCTGACGGCACTTAAATGGCCCTCTCTCTCTCTCACACACACACATTTTTTTTAATTAAAAAATGAAAATAAAATAAAAGAGAGGATGTGGAGAAAAAATAACCCTCACACACTACTGGTGGGAATGCAAACTGGTGCAGCCACTGTGGAAAACAGTATGGAGGTTCCTCAAAAAGTTAAAAATAGAATTACCATATGATCCAGTAATTTCACTACTGAGTATTTACCCAAGGAATATGAAAACACTAATTCAAAAAGATATATGCCCCCCTCCCGTGTTTATGGCAGCATTATTAAATCTTTTTTAAAAAGGTTTACTTATTTTTGAGAGTGAGAGAGAGAGTGCAAGCGAGGGAGGTGCAGAGAGAGATGGACAGAGGACCACAAGCAGGCTCCACCCTGACAGCAGAGAGCCTGATGTGGTACTTGAACTCATGAGGCGCAAGATCATTACCTGAGCCGAAGTTGGACGCTGAACTGACTGAGCCATCCAGGTGCCCCTGCAGCATTATTTATAATAGCCATGTTATGGAATCAACCCACGTGGCTGTCAATAGATGAATGGATAAAGATGAGCTGTATATACTGGGGCACCTGGATGGCTCAGTCGGTTGAGCATCCGACTTCGACTCAGGTCATGATCTCGCAGTCCTTGGGTTCAAGCCCCGCATCAGGCTCTGTGCTGACAGCTCAGAGCCTGGAGCCTGTTTTGAATTCTGTCTCCCTCTCTCTGTGCTCCTCCCCCACTTGTGCTCTGTCCCTGTCTCTCAAAAATAAACATTAAAAAATAAAATAAAATAATTTTTAAAAAAGGATGTGCTGTATATATACAATGGAATACTAGCCAGAAAAAAGAATGAGATCTTGCCATTTGCAACAACATGGACGGATCTAGAGAGTATAATGCCACACGAAGTAAGTCAGCCAGCAGGGGAGGGGCGGTAGAGAGGGGGAGACAGGATCCAAAGTGGACTCCATGCTGACAGTAGAGAGCTGGATGTGGGGCTTGTTCTCATTAACCTTAAGATCATGACCTGAGTCAAAGTCAGACACTTACCTGACTGAGCTACCCAGGCACCCCCTCTTTTATTTTTTAAAATCAATTTGTAATTTAAGTTATTTTTTAAAGTAATGAATTAATAGACTTTTACCTATATATATTTTTTCCAAGTTTTTATTTAAATTCCAGTTAGTTAACATACAATGTAATATTAGTTTCAGGTGAAGGATTTAGTGATTCAACACTTTGACACAACACCCAATGCTCATCACAGCATGTGCCCTCCTCAGGGCACCTGGGTGGCTCAGTCGGTTGGGCGGCCGACTTTGGCTCAGGTCATGATCTCGTGGTCCATGAGTTCGAGCCCCGCATTGGGCTCTGTGCTGACAGCTCAGAGCCTGGAGCCTGTTTCAGATTCTGTGTCTCTCTCTCTCTGACCCTCCACTGTTCATGCTCTGTCTCTCCCTGTCTCAAAAATAAATAAAACGTTAAGAAAAAAAAATTAAAACAAACAAAACATGTGCCATCCTCAATCTCCATCACCCATTTAACGCATCCCCCTGCCCATTTCTCCTATGTATGTATGTATTTATTTATTTTTAAGTAACCTCTACACCCAACGTGGGTCTCAAATTCATGACCCCAAGATCAAGAGTTGCATGTTCTTCTGACTTAACCAGCCAGGTGCCTCTATAGATTTTTCTTATGTTTTATTTTCAGAAATAATTTTTAGATTAAAAAATATTGCTGGCACCAGTTGTATCCATCAGAAAAGAGTTTGGGAAAACTTTTGAAACCTAATTAACTATATTCAAAGTCTTTGGAAGAAAGAACATGTAAATAAGAGTGGTAGCTTAGAGGTACCTGCCTGGCTCAGTTTATAGAGCATGTGACTCTTGATCTCTGAGTTGTGAGTTCAAGGCCCATGTTGGGCCTAGAGCTTACTTAAAAAAAGGGGTGGTGGTGGTGGTAGTTTAGATTGATAGTTTCCAATATGGTAGCCACTGGCCACTTGTGGCTATCGAGCACTTGAAATGTGGCTGGTTCCCACTGAGATATACTGTAAGTAAAATATTTACCAGCTTTCAAAGACTTATTGCCAAAACTAGAGTGTAAAATATCTTTTTAATAATTTTTATATTGATTATATGAAGTGATACTATTTTACATATATTGGGTTAAATCAAATATACTATTAAAATTAATTTCATTTCTCTTTCCTTTTTTAAAGGTGGCTACTAGAAAGCTTAAAATTATATATGTAGATCAAATCATGTTTCTGTTGGACACTGCTGTGCTAGATAAAGGATAAGAATGTATCCTTTATTGAGCACTGTCTAAGGGATGACACGGTATCTAGGCAGCTCTAGAGATACAAGCTATCCCATGGTCATTGGTTAGTTCATTATAGTTTCTGCTAAGAATTATCTCCCAAGGTATCCTCATAAGACCTAACCTTTCTACCCTTCAAGGCCCATATTAACTCTTACATATAATTTATTTTTACCTAAGAACTTAAGGAACTTCTCAGTTTTCTGACCCTATGGAATTATACCACTCATTTTGTCACGTAAGTGCATCAAGTCTTAATTTCCCAATCAAACCAACTTGAGCAGTTTGTAAAAGTTTTGACTTTGTGGGTATCTAGCTGGCTCAGTTGGCAGGGCATGAGACTCTTGATCTCAAGGTTGTGAGTTGGAGACCCACACTGGGTGTAGAGATTACTTAAAATAAAATCTTTAATTTAAAAAAATAATAACATAAGTTAAAAATTAAAAAAAAATAGAAGTTTCTGATTTGGGGTGGGGAAACACACACAAGAAACCAATGCATTCTGCTAGTCTAAACAACAACAGACATCAATAATCAATCACAAGACTATATCCAAGACAGACATTAAGAATCAATCACAGTATATGCTCCCTCCAAACCCACTGAAGGTCTTATTATCATTTTCAATACAGAGCTCTAGGCAGCTACTTCCCACTGATCAAAGTTGTCATGAGAAAACTATTTGTCACCTCTGTAATAGAATCATTTAGGAAATAGGGTTGACTGAGTAAATAAAGCAGAGAGGCACAAGTTTAAATTTCTCTCTCTCTGTATCATAGGCTATATAACAACAAAATGAGGTCAATACATGAATTTCATTAATAGTGTGTCTGAGTATGTTATTGTTGCCTGATATCAAGTATATGGGAATTCTCAAGTTTTTATTCAAGGCCAGGGATGTTGGGAAGCATGTTGTCTGTCTTCCTTGACATTTTTTTCCTAGTGGTTACCATCATTCTCTCCTGAAGTGGGTACAGAGCAAAGGGTAAGATCATCATATACAAAGGCAGGGTCTCCAAAGTGTTTCAAGGAACACCAGTGCTGTAGGATGCTAAGAAATATTCAGGAAAAAGTGAATTCTCCAGTCTAATAAGTGAAAACACTGGGTTTATAAAAAATTAAAGGGTGCCTGGGTAGCTCGGTCAGTTAAGCTTCTGACTCTTTTTATAATTTTTTTTAAGTTTATTTATTTTTGAGAAAGAGACAGAAAGAGTGAGGGGGGAGGGGTAGAGAGAGAGGGGGAGAGAGAATCTTAAGCAGGCTCCACACTGACAGCGTGGGACTCCAATGCACAAACCAAGCGATCGCGACCTGAGTGGACACAAAGAGTCAGACTCCTAACCGACAGAGCCACCTAGGCTTCCCAAGCTTATGACTCTTGATCTCGGATCAGGTCATGATCTCACAGTTCATGAGTTTGAGGCCCACATCTGACTCTGAGATGATGGTGAGGAGCCTGCTTGGGATTCTGTCTCTTCTTCTCTCTATCCCTCCCCTGCTTGTTGCTTGTGCGGTCTCTCTCTCTCTCTCAAAATAAATAAATAAACTTAAAAAAAAAATTAAAGTGAGGGGTGCCTGGTGGCTCAGTCTTAGGTTAAGCGGCCGACTTCGGCTCAGGTCATGATCTCACAGTTCATGAGTTCGAGCCCTGTGTCAGGCTCTGCGCTGACAGCTCAGAGCCTGGAGCCTGCTTCGGGTTCTGTGTCTCCCTCTCTCTCTGTCCCTCCCCTGCTCACGCTCTGTCTCTCACTCTCTCAAAAAGTAAGTAAACATTAAAAAAAAAAATTAAAGCGAGTCACTGTTACTCTTCTAGTATGCTTCCCAGTTTTTTTGACATAGAGGTCCTGTTTTCAGGACCTATGTTCTGATAAATTTATTTTAGGAAATACTGTTCTAAGGACTCATGCTGATGTTTTTTTTTTTTAAAGTTTATTTATTTTTGAAAGAAAGAAAGTGTGAGTGGGGTAGGGGCAGAGAGAGAGACAGAGGGAAAGAGTGTGGAGCCCGATGTAGAGCGTGAACCCAAGAACCATGAGATCATGACCTGAGCCAAAGTCAGATGCTTACCTGACTGAGCCACCCAGGTGCCTCAGTGATGTTTTATTTTTGAAAACAGGGTGAGGGGGGGCAGTGAGGGTGGTGGTAAACATTGATGCTAGTAATCACCATAGTCTTTCCTTTATTTTAAAATTTACTTCTTCAAACCCAGGCATTGGTAGCCATCAGTTATCTGGCGGTAACAGGTGACATATCGTTGTGGTTACTTAGAGTGGAAGACAACTAAGTCATGGTCTGATCCAACCCCTGAGTCTGCTGACGAGGAACCTGGGGCTCAGGGAGATTCAGTCCACTGTGCAAGGTCACCGAATGCATCGATGTCTAACAAATTGGAAAGCTTAAAAAAGATATATATGGTTAAGATATGAAGTGGCCCAGAACTATGACTTCCATTATCTCCGGCCCTTTAGTCTACTCTCATCTATCATTTGTTTACTTGCATCAGAAAATAACATTTTGCAGAAAGACCATGAATGTGGATACACTTGTTTCACTCATTAGAGAGAAGAGATATATTACAACAAAGAGCACTAGATCCCCAGAGGTCTCTCAGCCTTCCAGAGAAAATCAGGTGAAGTGAAAATCCATGCCGGAGTTCTTTATGTTAATGATGATACTGTTCAAAGAGCTTCACTGGTGTGGAACTCTAGAATTCTGGACATAATTTTACCTGCTCTGAGTTTACAGTGTCCTCACAATGTGGGCCCTGTGACAAGTAAAAAAAGGTTGACAGCTGGGGTTGGCCTCTCCATGGAGAGATTTGCAGAATGTGACAACTCAGCCAACCTCTACTTGGGGCTTAATTCCACACTGTCACTAATAACACCAAAGAGGCCACATGGCATGTGTTTCCCACACCCCATGGCTTCTACTCTCATGCAGCCCAAACAACTTGTTTTCTGAAAAATCTAATTGGCATTGACCTTTGCTAGGTCATGGTCCATCAACGTCAGCACTATTGGCATTTGAGGCCAGCTAATTATCTAGGCGAGGGCTGTCGTGTGCCTCACAGGGTGGTTAGCAGTGTCCTGTGCGTCCACTTACTGGATGCCAGAGCAGCCCCCAGCTTGTAATCAAAATATTTTGATTACAAAAATAAGTAAATAAATAAATAAAATATTTTGTAATAAAAATATCTCCGGATATTGACAAATGTCCTTTGGGGGACAAAATTGCCTCTGGCTGAGAACCACCGTTTCATTTTATATCAATCTTTTTTAATGTTTATTTATTTTTGACAGAGAGAGAGACAGAACGTAAGCAGGGGAGGGGCAAAGTGAGGGAGACACAGAATCGGAAGCGGGCTCCAGGCTCTAAGCTGTCAGCACAGAGCCTGACACGGGGCATGAACTCATGAACTGTGAGATCATAACCTGAGCCGAAGTCAGACACTCAACCAACTGAGCCACCCAGGCGCCCCAAGAACCACTGTTTTAGATTAATCTAATGAGAATGACTGACTAGAGAGTTATTTTCCTGTTAGATGGTGAAGTTTCTCAGATAAGGGACACAGGAAACATGTGTTAATCATCTTTGTATCTTTCCTCCCTGGCACATAGTAGGTGTTCATTCACTGATTTTATTCCACAAGTATTTACTAAGAACCTATGTGACACTCTTCCAAGGGGGAAGGGATATAGCAGGTTTCAAGAAGTTTACAATACAGAAGGGGGAAGATAGATAATAAAAACATAAATAGAGGCATAAGTAAATATATAGGGCAATTTCAGATGTCAAGTGCTTTAAAGAAAAGAATATGGATAAATACGAAAGAAGCCTGCCTTGGCCAGAGACTCCAACATCAATTGGAAGTAAGTTGGTAACAGGATCCAAAAATAACAACGGATTCAACAAGATAAAAGTCTGTTTCTCTCTCAAGGAGATAACAATGGATTAAACAAGATAAAAGTTTGTATCTCTCTCAAGGAGGAGTCCAGAAGCAAGTTATCCAGTTCTGTGAAGGCAGTCCTGCTCCAACAAGTCCTCAGGGATCCAGACTTCTTCCATTTTATTGATCTGCATACAGCCTCCATTTCTAGGGTTAGCTCATCAGCTGCTCCAGCTCTAGCCATCATGTCACATTCCAGCCAGTAGAATGAATAAAAGGGGGGGGGCGGGGCGAGGGAAGGCTATGTGCCAATGATTTTTTTTAAGGATGGCTCCTGGAAACTGCCACTTTGTATTTCTGCTTGGATTGCATTGGCCAGAACTTAGTCATATGGTCATAAATCATCAAGGGAAGCCGGGCCATTACGGGTACAGCTAAAAATAAGTGGTTCCATTTCTGTGGACAAGGGTGGAGAAGTGTCCGCCAGAGATGGTCAAGGAAGGCCTTTCTGAGGAAGAGACAGTGATGAGAGGAGAGAGGCCATGAGAAGAACTTTCTGGCTAGGGCCCTCAGTTGCTACAAGCCTGGCATATTTGACAGATGAAAGTAAGGCCAGTCTGGGGGAAAACAGGCAGACGCAAGATCCCACAGAGCTTTGTGGGGCATTGTAATACGTCTGGGTTCTATTCACCTGCGATGGAAAGCCTTTGGAGGGTTGTGAGGAAGGGAGAAAGGTTATTTGTGCTTTCAGATCACTCTGGCTGCTGTGTAAGGAAGGATAGAAGTGGGAGAAGTAGGAAGATCAGTTCGCAGGCTGTTGGAGTAGAGGTAATAGTGACTTGAACTGACCGATCGTGTGCACATGGTAAGTGATTATACTTTGCCTACAATGCTGTGAGATACTGGGGGGCCTGAAAGGCTCAGTCGGTTAAGCATCCCACTCTTGATTGTGGCTCAGGTCCTGATCTCATGGTTTGAAGGATGGAGCCCCTCATGGGGCTCTGTGCTTGCTGCACAAAGCCTGCATGCTGCGTGGGATTCTCTGCTTCTGCCCCTCCACTGTTTGAACCCATGTGCATGTGCGCTCTCTCTCTCTCTCTTTCTCTCTCTCTCACAAAATAAATAAATAAACTTTAAAATATATATGATGCTATGGGATATTGGAGCCAAAGCACATAGGCCTCCATGAGAGATAGGATGTGGGGGGTGATATAAAAAAATTAAGATATTTCCCAACGTTTGACCTGAGCAACCAGTGTGTGATTTATTGGTATAGGAAAGGCTTGGGAGGAGGCAAATTTGGGTCAAAAGTTCTGTTTTGAGCCTGTTAAACCCAAGATGTGTATGAGATCTCCGGGGAGAAATGCCAAGCTGGGAGCTGGATATGTAAGAATGTGGCCTGAAATGCGATTTTGAGAGTCATCAGCCTAAAGATGATGCTTTAAGGGTAAGTGTGAAATCAGTGCTAGAAATAATTGTCTCAGGAAAAAAGGAAAGTTGTACATGTTCAAGTGCAATTAGACAAATTTAAAAAACCAAGAATCATCTCTGTTAAAGACCCTTAAACATCCGTATAAGCCCCCTTCAAAATCATCAAGTACGCAACTCTGGCTCTTGGTATTCTAATTAAACCTGCCTGAGAATTCAAGCACCACTCACAAGGAGCAAAAGGCTTTGCGTCATCATTGGTGGAAAAGACCTGAAAGAGCTTCTCTGATGCATTTGCATCGCATCAGTGCTGTTTTCTGCTTTTTTTAAAAAAAAAAATTGCAATTGTGGGGGCACCTGGGTGGTTCAGTCAGGTAAGCGTCCGACTTCAGCTCAGGTCACGATCTCACAGTTCGTGGGTTGAAGCCCCTCATCTGGCTCTGTGCTGACAGCTCAGAGCCTGGAGCCTGCTTCTCATTCTGTGTCTCCCACTCTCTCTGCCCCTCCCCCACTCATGCTCTGTCTCTCTCTGTCTCAGAAATAAATAAACATAAAAGAAAGAATGAAAATATCAAGCCTCAGAGAGATTGCGTGTCTCGCTGGAGAACTGGGTCTGCCTTTCCTTAGACTTTTCAACAAGCGTAATTATTCAGGAAGCCTTACTCTATACGGTGCATCTCACTGAGCTCTCCCATTTCCTTACCTAAAGGTAGAAACCCTATGTCATTCTTCTTTTTTTTTTAATCAACTATGGTTTCAGGCTTATAATGGGTGCTCAAATATTTATTGACAGAATGAACTAGAGACACGGCTATGACTACACAAAAACAACAGATTCATTAAAGGGGTAACATGGAATCCTAAGAGTCCTGGGATATCACTTAGTCTACAGGTCATTACCTGGCTGGCCCCAGGTGGTCGATGGCCTCAGAAATGTTTTGAGTGGTTTCCAATTTCTGCAAAACACAAAACAAAACAAAATCAAGTTATATGAGCTTCCAACATTCAAAAATTGGGAAATTGAAGACAAAAATCCAGATTTTTTTTTTTTTTGCTTCTCTTGAAATTGACAATACTGAACTCACGTTCCCACAGGTCAACAAGGAGAAAAGGGCTGAGGAGGTGATGCCCTAAACTCTGTTTAGATTTCCACCTAGGCTTCTGAGGCCATTTGAATTTGTAACCTCAACTGTCACACTCCTTTATGGAAGTGAGAAAGCCAGGTCCTGCACAGCAAAGTGACTTGCTAGAAGGGGGTCCAAGCATCCTCACTCCCAGCCTCTTTCCACACCCTGCTGCCCAGGAAGCACAGGCAGCCTAAAAATCTGTGTTTGTCCTGACTGTGCATAAACACATACACACAGAGATGAGTGTACAGCCAAGGCTAATTCTCAAGACGAGGAAAAAGACTAAAAATGTAAATCGGGTTAATTTCAAAAATCTTATCAGTTAAAAAAATTGCAGTAAACTTTCTATTGCACTTGGTCACAAAGTCAACCTTTTTTAAGAAAATGTTTTTAAAGTTTGCTCCTGAAAAAAACAATGTTTTTTAAGTAATCTCTATACCCACTGTGGGGTTCGAATTCAGGACTCCAAGATCAAGAGTCACATGCTCTTCTGACTGAGCCAGCCAGGCACCCCAAAGCTGGCCCATTCCGATCTGAAACTCTCTTTTCACATTGTTTAAAGAAATAATAGGGGCGCCTGGATGGCTCAGTCGGTTGAGCGTCCAATTCTTGGTTTTGGCTCGGGTCATGATCTCACGGTTTGTGGATTCAAGCTTCATATCAGGCTCTGCACTGGCAGTTCAGAGCCTGCTCAGGATTCTTTTCCTCTCTCTCAAAATGAATAAACTTAAAAAAAAGAGAAATAATAAATCTGGGTTAATATTTATTCCAGTTCTGAGCCAGCCATGGTTTCACTTTCTACATCATTCAGTGTAGTGATCTGGTGCGATGGTGAGAAATGAATGAAATAAGAAACTGGAGGGTGGGAGAGTAAGAACCAGCTGGCTCATGGGGAGGCCTCCTGGGAGCAGTTATTACATAATGTGGTGCTTAATAATCTAGTGAACTGTATACCTCCAGAACACATCCAAATGTTAATTAAAACGTTTCTTCCTTCCTTACTCATTCTGCAGGGCCCCCATGAGGTGCTTATTGAATTTAATTCCTCTCTCTGGGTTGTTCTCCCCTCCCCCAACCAGGGCATCCACTGATGGGGGAGAGGGAGGGTCACCAGAGAACCAGAAAAACAAAAGCAACAACCTTTGGACCCAATTGGGTAAATCATTGATCTATAAGTCAGAAACACTTCAGATGTGTTTTTTGTTCTCCAGGTCAGTGCTTGTCACATTTCTATGTGCTTCCCAGTCACCCGGGATCTTGTGAAAGTGCAGACAGCTTTAGCAGCCCTGGGTCGGGGCCTGAGACTCTGCATTTCTAATAAGCTCCCAGGTGGTGCTGAAGCTGCAGTTCCGGAGACCACGCTCTTGGGCCTCCAGGCCCTAGAGTTGACCACTGGTTCTCAAACCTGCCTGCCCATTCAAGTCACCCCCGGCAGATCCGGGAGAACTACTGATATCTCGGTCTCCTCGGCAGATTCTGATTTAAAATGTATAGGTGGAGCCTGGCCATTCGGAGTTTTCAAAACTTCAGGAGATTCTAGTACAATGCCCGGTTGGAGAAGCACTGCCCCAGACTAGAGCAAGCTTTAGTATATCTCAGGGTCACCCCCAGGGTTTGTTAAGACACACAGATTGCAGGACTCCACCCTGCAGGGTTTCAGTTGCGGTGGGTGGGGCCTGAGAATTTGCACGTCTAACAAAGTGCTGCTGATTCTGCTGGTGGGCTGGGAAAAAGAGAACACACAGGAGTGCTGTGGGGAGGAACTGATCTTCACTTAAGTACTTAAATAAGCAAGAATTACCAGTGCTTGGAAGCTATGTTGGTTGTCCTTCTCTTGTCACCCAGAGAGGACTGTCAACCAGTTACACCCAGCCTAGGATCCATCTTTATGCCCCAAGGCTCGTCAGTTCCCCAGCTGGTTCACTCTGTGTGGACAGCTCCTTTTACAAGAGTTCAGGCCAGTTGTAGCCACTGTAGAATAGACGCTGGTGGCCTCATCCCCCGAGAGGTGGTGCTGATGGTGAGGGTGAATGCCTGGCCCTGGGCAAACTGGAGATTTCCCACCAAGTCTGGATGGTGGTGGAACATTCTCACTTGTTTTGGTAAAAGCCCATGATTCCATTCCAGAGGTGCTCCGTGGCTCTGTTTCTTGGGCAAAGGGTGGAAGAGCCCAGCTGTGACCATAGGAACATTGAGAAGGGGTGGGAGCAGTAAGAATTCTCTCATGGGAACAAGATGGAAGTATGCCCAGGGCACCTGGGTGGCTCAGGCTCCTTGCTGCCAGCGTGGAGTCTGGGTGGGATTCTCTCTCTGTCCTCCCCCACCCCCTTCAAAATACATAAAAAAACTAAAAAAAGAAGAAGGAAGAGGAGGAGAAGGAGGGGGAGGAAGAGGAGGAGAAGGAAGAGAAGGAGGAGGAGGAGAAGGAGGAGGAGGAGGAGAAGAAGGAGGAGGAAGAGAAGGAGGAGGAGAAGGATGAGGAGGAGGAGAAGGATGAGAAGGAGGAAAAGGATGAGGAGGAGGAAGAGGAGGAGAAGGAAGAGAAGGAGGAGGAGGAGAAGGAGGAGGAGGAGGAGAAGAAGGAGGAGGAAGAGAAGGAGGAGGAGAAGAAGGAGGAGGAGAAGGATGAGGAGGAGGAGAAGGATGAGAAGGAGGAAAAGGATGAGGAGGAGGAAGAGGAGGAGGAGGGGAAGGAGAAGGAGGAGGAAGAGGAAGAGAAGGAGGAGGGGACGAAGAAGGAGGAGGAGAAGGAGGAGGAGAAGGAGGAGGAAAAGGAGGAGGAGAAGGAGGAGGAGAAGGAGGAGAAGGAGGAGGAGGAGAAGGAGGAGGAGGAGGAGAAGAAGGAGGAGGAGAAGGATGAGGAGGAGGAGAAGGATGAGAAGGAGGAAAAGGATGAGGAGGAGGAAGAGGAGGAGGAGGGGAAGGAGAAGGAGGAGGAAGAGGAAGAGAAGGAGGAGGGGACGAAGAAGGAGGAGGAGAAGGAGGAAGGAGAGAAGAAGGAGGAGGAGAAGGAGGAGGAGAAGGAGGAGGAGAAGGAAGAGGAGAAGGAGGAGGAGAAGGAGGAGGAGGAGGAGGAGAAGGAGGAGGAGGAGAAGGAGGAGGAGGAGGAGAAGAAGGAGGAGGAAGAGAAGGAGGAGGGGAAGAAGAAGGAGGAGGAGAAGAAGGAGGAGGAGAAGAAGGAGGAGGAGAAGGATGAGGAGGAGGAGAAGGATGAGAAGGAGGAAAAGGATGAGGAGGAGGAAGAGGAGGAGAAGGAAGAGAAGGAGGAGGAGGAGAAGGAGGAGGAGGAGGAGAAGAAGGAGGAGGAAGAGAAGGAGGAGGGGAAGAAGAAGGAGGAGGAGAAGAAGGAGGAGGAGAAGGATGAGGAGGAGGAGAAGGATGAGAAGGAGGAAAAGGATGAGGAGGAGGAAGAGGAGGAGGAGGGGAAGGAGAAGGAGGAGGAAGAGGAAGAGAAGGAGGAGGGGACGAAGAAGGAGGAGGAGAAGGAGGAAGGAGAGAAGAAGGAGGAGGAGAAGGAGGAGGAGAAGGAGGAGGAGAAGGAGGAGGAGAAGGAGGAGGAGAAGGAGGAGGAGAAGGAGGAGGAGGAGGAGGAGGAGAAGGAGGAGGAGAAGGAAGAGGAGAAGGAGGAGGAGGAGGAGGAGGAGGAGGAGGAGAAGGAGGAGGAGAAGGAGGAGGAGAAGGAGGAGGAGAAGGAGGAGGAGGAGGAGGAGGAGAAGGAGGAGGAGGAGAAGGAGGAGGAGGAGGAGGAGGAGGAGGAGGAGGAAGGCGGTGGCAGCTCCACATCCAGGGCCGTTCCTAAAAATGTTGAGCTCCTTACCCCAGAGTTTTTTCCAAATCCATGTAATGTTTTTGCTAGCTTTTAATTTTTTTTCCAGTTTTTAATTCTTTTTTTTACATTAAATTACATGCTAGAGATTTACAACTAAGCTTCAAGACAAAGCAGAGGTAAGGCCTAGCAGCTTTTTAAAAAATACTCATTTTGGGGGCACCTGGGTGGCTCAGTCAGTTGAGCAACTGACTCTTGATTTCCACACAGGTCATGATCTCTCAGTTGTCAGTTTGAGTCTCTCTCAGTGCTGATGGTACTGAGCCTGCTTGGGTTTCTCTCTCTCCCTCTCCCTCCGTGTGCTCTCAAAATAAATAAATAAACTTTAAAATAAACATTCATTTTTATCTTCTCCAAATACATTCCTTTACTTACCTATTCATTTTCTAAAACAAAAAATTGTTTTTTATTTTTTTTAATTACTTTATTATGTTATTTATTTACTGAGAGAGAGAGAGAGAGAGAGAGAGAGAGAGCACGAGTGCACAGGCAAGCAGGGGAGGGACAGAGAGAGAATCCAAAGGAGGCTCTGCTCTTTCAGCACCGAGCCTGACTTAGGACTTGAACTCACAAACCATGAGATCATGACTTGAGCCAAAATCAAGAGTCTGACACTTAACCGACTGAGCCACCCAGGTGCCCCTACCTTTTTCTTTTCTTTCAGGGACATTTTCATAACCAGTAGTTTGAGTTAAATAGCATTTTTTTAAACTGAAATAAATTTTATACATAACATTGTGTAAATTTCAGGTGTATAATATGTTGATTTGACACATTCCTGTATTGTCATATGATTGCCACTGTATACTGACAATTAGGACCTATAATTATTTCCTTTTAGTGGTGGCAATAACTAAGATCTAGTCTCTTCGCAAGTTTGATGATTATGATACAGTATTGTGGTCTGTATTCACTATACTATACATTAGATTTTTAGGACTTATTTAGTACCTGTTGCAAGTCTGTTTAATCCTTATAGAAAAATAACCCTGGAGAAAGAAACTACCATTTATTAAGTGCCTATATGTCTCAGGGATTCCACAAATTTATTTGCCTTCATTAGCTCATGGATTGCGGTAGAAAACTCTGCACTGGAATTATAACTATCTGGAATTTTTTTTGGAAAAATATTTTTTCAAGAAAAATAGTCTGTTCAGATAAAGCATTCTCACAGAGAAAATAATGTAGCCGCTGAAGAAACATGTAGAGCTGTGAATGTATATGGGCCATTAAGCCATAGAAATTTTCTAGACCTCGCCTGGTGGCCATTAAAACTCCTGCTGAGAGCTAGTTGGTTAATTCCATCACAAAGTTTTAGCTATCACCTCTAATGGTTTTTACCAGACCAATGGGGGATCCCGACAGGGTTAGTGGGCAGTAAGGTTAATTTTTGCCTTCTGGCAGAGACTTTAAGAATTTTTGTTTTGGTTTGTTTTGACATATATAGACCATAAATTATATAGCAGAATGAAGCCACATATTAGGCAAGGGACCATCTTTTTTATTTTTTATTTTTTTCCACCAAAATACTATCAAACACTGGCCTTGAAAATGACTACGTTTAGGGGCACCAGGATGGCTCAGTAGGTGGAGCATGCGACTATTGATCTTGGGGTGGTGAGTTTGAGCCCCATGTTTGGTGTAGAGAGTACTTAAAAAAAAACAAAACCACTGTGTCCATTTCACAGGTTTGTTTGGGAACTACTCCATACCAGGCACTGGGTTTATAATGGTGAACAAAGTAGACACAACCTTTGCCCTCAAAGAGCTTCAGAGCTGGCAAAAGAAAGAAATACTACAAGTAAATATATAACCCCAAGCTGAGTGTTGAGCCTTGTCTCTTTGTTGTATGGACACAACCCCAAGTTGTACATATGAGAGAATAACAGGAAGATAACTTGCGTGGGAAGTCCAGGGGAAGTGACTTTAGCTGGGCCCTAGGGGATGAGAAAAAAGGAGCTACGTGAGGAGTTCTGGTGGGGGAAGAACATTACAGCTGGAAATGAAAGGTCCTTGAGGTAGGAAGGAACTTGGCAACTTCTGGGGACTTAAAGAAGGGCTGTGTAGGAGACAGAGTTTTTAGGGTTCTCCAGGGAAAGAAAACCAACAGGAGAGACAGAGAGAAAGACATTGGCTCACACGATAATGAAGGCTAAATCCCACAATCTGTTGGAAGCCCAGAAGAGCTGGTGGTGTAGTTCGAGTCCAAACGTGAAGGCCTTAGAACCAAAGGAACCAGTGGTGTGAAATGGGGCCAGTGGCAAGCCCCGTGAATCAGGAATGCTCATGGTATAAGTCCCCATCTCAAGAGGAGACAGACATCCCAGCTCTACACTCAGGTAGAGGTAGAGAATTCTCTCTTCCTAAGGCTTTTTCCACTCTGGACTTCAACCCATTGGGCTAACGCCAACCTGGAGGAGGGCAATCTGTCTCACTCAGTCTACCGATTCAAATGCTAATCTCTTCCAAAAACACCCTCACAGATTCGCCGAGTAACGTTTAACTAGATGTCCACCTGGAGAGCTCATGGCCCAGGTCAAAATTAACCATCACAGAGGGTGATGGCCAGAAGAGGCAAGAGAGGAATGCAGGGATGAGTGGTTTGTACTGGGTCAACTTGGTTACGTTGGAAAGAGGTCTCCTAGAATCCTCTTCCCTGTTCGATTTGGCCGAAAGAGGCAAAAGCAGGTGCAGCAGCACCGTCCCTGAAAGTCACCGTGGTCGGATGCAGTGGTAGATGGTAAGATACAGAGATGCCTGCAGGTTCCACTGGCCTTTGCTCTCCTCCGCTCTACATCCAGCTCTTGTCCTGACCAACAGCAGCCCCTGTCCCACCACCAGATGCTTGGTGGCAACAGCGACACAGAGGCACAGCCTGCCATAGAGCCTTCCTTGGCTGTTCTATTTTGGTGGCCAAATGTGCTTGGCTGCTCAGACCGACTGGCCAGTGCTTCCTTTGATCTTCTACTTTCCCTCCTGAATCATTCCTTCCCTTACTCCTCCTTCAGCTCTGTGAGGTCTAATTCCTAGAATGAATCTCTTATCCCATAACCTATAGTGATTCTGGGTTGAACCCTCACTGATACAATGGACCAGACCATGTAGGCCGCCGTAAAGAGCAGGAGAAGCTATCAGAGACCAGTGGGTCAGGCAGCTGGCCTACATCTGTGCGTGGGGCTCCCTTGACCACAGCCAGGATTCAAGTACCCCAGGATTCTAAGCAGAGCAGGGCAGTGTGCAGAAAAAGTTGCCATCAGACTATCCCCAAATCTGCCCCCTGACCGGTTCCCTCTGCATTCTGGCAAGTGGTCATTATGATTTTGCTCCTCAGCCCTGACGAGAAGAGGTATTTTTCTCTAACAAGTAGAAGGATTAATGAGCAGGGAAAGACTCCAGTCCCTTATGGCCAGTGTTTATAAGCAATAGCTTTGGGGCAGGCACAGGAATATGTTAAATGATTTGACTTTTTTTTTTTTAATGTTTTATTTATTTTTGAGAGAGAGAAAGAAAGCAGAGGAAGGGCAGAGAAAGCAGGAGACTGAGGATCCAAAGTGGGCTCTGTGCTGATAGCAGCAAACTCAATGAGGGGCTTGAACCCACGAACTGCAAGACCATGATCTAAGCCAAAGTCGAACGCTCGACCGACTGAGCCACCCAGGAACCCCATAAATGAACCGGCTTTTGGACCCAAAGCAGCTGGAAATCTGCCCTCCTTTGGTGTGTATGTACAGGGCTCCAGGGATCTGTATGTGTGATTGGCTGAAGGAGAAAGTAGTGGCTACACTTCAGAATCAATGTGGGGGGAGGGGAGGTAGGGGGTTGGGTGTGCTTTAAAGATATGCAGATGCTCCACTGTAGACCATGTAAATCCGATCTCTGGGGGTAAGTTTTTGTTTTTGTTTTTGTTTTTAGTCCAAAGTGATTTCTCTGAAGCTTTTTTTAGTCCAAAGTGATTCCAAGAATAGCCAGGGTTGAGAACCCACACAACCGGAGTGACGAGGTCACAAACAAGGGACCCTGTGGGCCATGTCTGATCCAAGATGTGCTTTGATAGACACTATCTTCTTTCAGAAATTTAAATTCACCGCTAATATTGAAACAGAGAGACTGCAAAGACAAACATGAATTTCCAGCTTCCTTCCTCTGAAAACATGCAAGGATTGGCAATACTGGGCCGCATTCACACATGGCAATGAGAGTTAAGAACAGACTGAGAGCTTCCTTTAGGAAGCCCGAGCCTCTTCTGTTAGTCACAGTCCCTACTAACTGCGAACGTACTGCCCGGCCTGTTCCATTCACCTTATTATCTAGCCCTCTGCTGTACACACTGCATTTGGGGACCCCGCAGAGATCAGACGCGGAGGAGGTCAGCCAACTAGAGCCATAAGGCTAGATCTGGCTTGCTGTCTATTTTTGTATGGCCTGCAAGCCAAGAAGGGCTTTTACATTTTTAAATTGCTGGGGAAAAAAGCGAAAGAATAATGTTGCATGACACATAGGAAATCAATACAATTTCGGCGCCCATATTGTAGCACAGAATAAGGCTGTGCTCATTTGTTTATGTGTCTGTGGCTGCTTTTGTGTTACCATGAAGAGTAAGTACATAGTTGCAGCAGAGATTGCATGGTCTGAAAAGCTTTAAAATATGTGCGATCTGTCCCTTTACAGAATAAGACTGTTAATTAAGAGAATAGGATTTAGAATGAAAGAAAGCTAGGATCCAGTGTTAACTATGTGAGAGAATTTGGGCAAATGATACCACCTCTCTGTAAAATGCAGAAAAGAAATCCTACCCAGCAGGGGATTGTGAGGATGTAGATTAGATCACTACGCATAGCCCACAGCCCAGTGCCTAGAAAGTGGAGAATAAATTGTAGCCCATACGAAAGTGAGACTGGGCATCACCTTGTGAGATTGATAGTGTTTTTCAATGAGTAACAGAAAAAGAACCAGAGTCATTGGCCTAAACAACAACAACAACAAAAAAAATAGTTCATTGCTATTACCTTAAAGCGGTACACTATTATGTCATTAAAGTCATTTTGCAATCATTCAAACTGAGCCATTGTTCTGCATTAGATATCTTTTAAATGTGAACACTGTGATATTGACCAAATACAAAATCACCTTTATACTCATAATTACTAACTATTGGCTTTGTCATCATGTAAAAGCCTTAGAAATAATAACCCTAGATAACCTTAGAAATAATATTTATGTTAGCATAAATAACAATAGGATTTCTTGAGAAAATGAGCTGTCCATACTGAGTGAAAGCTGTCTTTTCTATATTGTATATTTTACATTTTTGAAATTCATTCCATATCCAGGAGCTGATATTTTCACTTAATTTTTTTTTTAATTTTTTTTAACATTTATTTATTTTTGAGACAGAGAGAGACAGAGCATGAACAGGGGAGGGGCAGAGAGAGTGGGAGACACAGAATGAGAAGCAGGCTCCAGGCTCTGAGCTGTCAGCACAGAGCCAGATGAGGGGCTTCAACCCACTAACTGTGAGATTGTGACCTGAGCTGAAGTCGGACGCTTAACCAACTGAGTCACCCAGGCGCCCCTGATATTTTCACTTTAAAAAAAATGCATTTTGGGCACCTGGGGGGCTCAGTCAGTCAGTTAAACATCTGACTTTGGCTCAGGTCATGGTCTCATCGTTTGTGGGTTCAAGCTGCGTGGGGCTCTATGCTGACAGCTCAGGCCTGGAGCCTGCTTCAGATTCTGTGTCTCCCTCTCTCTCTGTCCCTCCCCCACCGCCGCACACATGCTCTCTCTCTGTCTCAAAAATAAATAAACATTTTTTAAAAATTTTAATGAATTTTCTTCTGTTTGAGCAAAGTTGACCAAATAAAATCCTTGCCTATAAGTATTTTTAATCTAATTAAATCTCCAGAACTGACCATGCATATAAAATATACGTAACATTACATTTACCATTTTAGCCATTTTAGGGGCGCCTGGTTGGCTCGGTTGAGCATTCAAGTTTGGCTCAGGTCATGATCTCACGGTTTGTGGGTTTGAGCCCCGCATAGGGCTCTGCACTGACAGCACAGAACCTGTCTGTCTCCCTCTCTCTCTGCTGCTTCCCTGCTCACGCTCTCTCTCAAATATAAGTAAACTTAAAAAAACAAAAAAACAAAAAAACAGGGGCGCCTGGGTGTCTCAGTTCCTTGAGTGACCAACTTCGGCTCAGGTTATGATATTATGGTCCGTGAGTTCGAGCCCTGCATCAGGCTCTGTGTTGACAGCTTAGAGCCTGGAGCCTGCTTCCGATTCTGTGTCTCCCTCTCTCTCTGCCCCTCTCCCTTGCTCTCTCTCTCTCTCTCAAAGAATAAATAAACATTAAAAAAAAAAAACCCTTAAAGTGTACTATTGTGTGGCATGAAGGACATTCACAGTGCTGTGCAGCCCTAACTACTACCTAGTCCCAGAGCTTTTCATCACCCTAAAGAAACCTGGTACCCACTAAGCAGTCACTTCCCATGTTTCCCCTCAGCCCAGCCCCTGGCAACAGCTAATCTACTTTCTATACCTATCAATTTGCCAATTCTGGACATTTCATTTAAGTGGAATCATACATTGTGTAGTTTTTTGTGTCTGCCTTCTTTCACTCAGCAGAATGTTTTCAAGGTTCATCCATGGTTGTATTGTAGCATGGACCAGCATTTCGTTCCTTTTTGTGACTGAATAATCGTTCTTTTTTTTTTCAACGTTTATTTATCTTGAGAGAGAGTGTGTATGTGAGCAGGGGAGGGGCAGAGCGAGAGAGGGGGAGAGAGAATCCCAAGCAGGCTCCTGTGCTGTCAGCACAGAACCCGACATGGGGCTCGACCCCACGAACCATGAGATCATGACCTGGGCCAAAACCAAAAGTCTAACACACCCAACCGCCTGAGCTACCAGGCGCCCCTGAATAATATTTCATTGTATTGATATCCCACATTTTGTTTATCCCTTCATCTATTGATAGACATCTGGGCTGTTTCCCTTTGGGACTGTTGTATATAGCTCTGGGATGAACATTTTCATACATGTTTTGAAATGTGTTTCAGGTTTGAAAACCTGTCAGAGTTCTAGTATCAAGACCCTTTGAGACCTTGCTGAGTGTCTTCAAAAAAAACGAACCAGTTGATAAGGACAGTAAAAGGACTGAGCCCTGGGTGGAAGGGTCTTGATAACGGATTTGCTTGTTTTTGCTTCATGCAGGTCTCACCTCCGGGAACGCAAGTGCCATGAGGGCCAGGACTGTAGCTGGTAGGTTCACTGAGGCACCTTGAGAGACTGAATAGACAGACACTGGCCAGACCTTATATAAAAACAGAATTATGACCCTCAATCTGCAGCCCAGGAAACCAACCCATTGTCTACAGTAACCAGCCTGGGAGCCAAACAACAGCCCCTGGAACAACCGTCCCCCAAAGGCCAGGGCTTGATTAGTAACTGACAGCTTCCCTAATTCCTATCTCTGCTTCTAGCTTAGGACCAGCTAGAGAAAGCCAAATGGGTACCCCTAACCAATCACATGGCATGCCCTTCTTCTAGTTAGCCCACTTCTGACTTCCCCATGCCAACAGCCTCCACTGGGGCACAGCTGGATCCTTCCTTCCTTCATTTACTTATGAAATTTTTATTTTTTTAATTATTATTTTTTAAGTAAGCTTGACACCCAATATGGGGCTTGGACTGACAACCCTGAGATCAAGAGTCACATGCTCTATGCACTGAGCCAGCAAAGCGCTCCCTGTCCCCACCTTTTTTTTTTTTTTTTAACAATAAAGCTTTCCCTCTCTTCTGTCTGTCTTTGAGTCTGTGCCAAAACACAAATAATGGGGGCTGACTCGCTTGCTATAGCCTATATAGACAGCTCTGAGTAAGGAGCATCTGTTTGTTCTCCTTTGGATAGTCTTTGTCCATTTGCACAACCTCCATGCCCCGGGCAGGGCCTGATACACAGACCATGGTGTGAACGCACAGTGCTGAGGAAGGGCCAGTGTGTCCCTTTCACAGCGCCCTGCCGGACACCCAGGCCCACAGCATACTCTGTGCGCCACAGGCTCTCTCTAGAACTCCGGCCCTGCCCCCGCAGTGGCCAGCCCACCACCTCTACCCGGACATCCCCAACCCCTGGGCCTCAACGTTCCCAGACCTACTGGTTACCGCCTCCCTCCTCTGGAAGCCCTTCACCTGCTTTCCACACCCAGGATCACCCCAGGGCCCTGTGTGGCACGTAGAGTCAACCTACCTCCTCCCTCTCGTTCTCCCCAGCCTATAATCCCTCTGTAAGTCCTGCTGGTTCTACTCCAGAATGCCCAGCGAAGCCGCCCCTTCCTCTGGCTCCGTTCCTGGCTCATTCCTTCGTTGCAGCAATAGCTCAGAACTGGTCTAGCTGCCTTCAGCTTGGCCTCCTCGGAAACAGCCAGGGGACATTTTCCCAAACAACCCATTTCTGACCGGGAGGCTTCCCTGCCCAGCAGCCTCCCGTCACCATCACGTTAGCGTCTAAACTCTAGAAAGAGGCTTTCTGGAGCCCCCAGACCCGGTCCCGGTCCACCTTCCGGCTTCAACTCCAGGGCAGCTTCTGTTCTCAGAGTATACACTCTGCCCTCCCTGCCGTCCCCGCTTTTGCCTCTGCTGGGCATTCTCTCCCCCTCCCCTTGCCTTGGCAGGTGGCTCCTCTTTTTCAACTTCACTGACTCACTGCCTCAGTCGTGAAGCCGCCGCGGTGCTGTTGCCACGATCCCCTCCGGACACCCGGTCACTCTGGGCTCATTACACTAGGATGAGACATGCCGGTCGGTCTCCTTCCTTCCCTTCAAGTGTGTAAATTCCTTGAAGGCTGGAATTTTTCTTTTGACCTTTGTGGTCTCAGAACCAAACGTGATGCCTGGCACTTGACAGATACCAAAATGTCAATATTTGTTGAGCAAATGAATATTTGCAAAAAAAAAAAAAAAAAAAGCTGTATCAGGGTTGGATTACTCAACAGAGTTTAGGGCCAATAGCCAAAGAGGGGAATACCCTCCCCCCCCACCCCACAAGAATTTGATATTTGATACGTGGATAAAAGCAACGATGGTGTCATTCTGAGTAAATAGAAAAAAGGAGAACTTTGTATACATTCTTACATTCCTTTTGTTGTCTGGGGTTCCCCCCCCCCCATTATTATGTTCCCAGTTTTAAAGATTTTCTTTTTAAGTGATCCCCACCATCCAACACGGGGCTTGAACTACAACCCTGAGATCAAGAATCTCATGCTCTACAAACTGAGCCAGCCAAGTGCCCCTGACTTTTTTTTTTTTTTAAGATTTTATTTTTGGGGCACCTGGGTGGCTCAGTTGGTTGAGCATCCCACTTCTGCTCAGGTGGTGATCTCACGGTTTCTGAGTTCGAGCCTCGCGTCGGGCTCTGTGCCGACAGCTCAGAGCCTGGAGCCTGCTTCAGTTTCTGTGTGTGCGCGTGTGTGTGTGTGTGTGTGTGTGTATCAAAAACAAATAAACATTTTTTAAAAATTAAAAAAATACATGAAGATTTTAAGTAATCTCTACACCCAAAATGGGGCTCAAACTCATGACCCCAAGACCAAGAATCACATGCTCTACTGACTGAAACAACCAGTGCCCTGAAACTTGCTTTTGAGTCAACTTTAGCAAAATATTAAGGACGAGCAGGTACATAACCTTTTATTTGTTTTGGTTTTTTTTTTAAGGACCCATGGGAGAGATTTCTTTCCTATTTCTTCCCCTCCTTCCAAAAAACATCTTACCTTCTATTAAGTAAATATGTTTGTATCATGTGTTTCCCTCTTTGCCTAGCTTCTGTGAAGCTCAGAGCCAAATTTGTGGCCCATATTTTATAATTATACAGTACCCAAGTGCATGCATTTCTGACTGCTAACTTCTTGGATTATTATTAAAACTTTATTTTTGGGGCGCCTGGGTGGCTCAGTCGGTTAAGTGTCCAACTTCGGCTCCGGTCATGATCTCACAGTTCGTGAGTTTGAGCCCCACGTCGGGCTCTGTGCTGACAGCTCGGAGCCTGGAGCCTGCTTCAGATTGTGTCTCCCTCTCTCTCTGACCCTCCCCCATTCATGCTCTGTCTCTCTCTGTCTCAAAAATAAATAAACATTAAAAAAAATTTATTTAAAAACTTTATTTTTCTTCTTGTTTCAATTAAGACTTTACTTTTAATTTTTTAAAAATTTTTTTGCATTTATTTATTTTTTGAGAGACATAGAGAGACAGAGCACAAGCTGGGGAGGGGCAGAGAGAGGAGGAGACACAGAATCTGAAGTAGGCTCCAGGCTCCCAGCTGTCAGCACAGAGCCCGACGCGGGGCTCAAACCCACAAACCGCGAGATCATGACCCGAGCCAAATTCGGACGCTTAACAGACTGAGCCACCCAGGCGCCCCATTTACTTTTAATTTTTAAAAAAATTTTTAAAAGTTTATTTATTTAAGTAATCTCAATAAGTAATAAGTAATTTAATAAGTAATTTACTTAAATAAGTAATTTAAGTACTTATTTATTTAAGTACCCATCATGGGGCTTGTACCCACAACACCAAGATCAAGAGTCTCATGCTCTTCCAACTGAGCCAACCAGGTGCCCCTAGATTCTATTTAAAAAAAAAAATTTTTTTTCATGTTTATTATTTTTGAGACAGAAGCAGAGGGCAAGGAGAGGAGGGGCAGAGAGAGAGGGAGACACAGAATCCAAGGCAGGCTCCAGGCTCTGAACTGTCAGCACAGAGCCTGACACAGGGCTCGAACTCATGAACCCTGTGAGATCATGACCTGAGCTGAAGTTGGACACTCAACCAATTGAGCCACGCAGGCACCCCCCTAGACTTTATTTTTTAGAGCAGGTTTACACAAACAGCACGTTTACAGAAAAAAATGAGCAGAAAGTACAGAGAGTTCCCATATATTCTCTCTTCCCTTACATTTCCTCTTATTAGCAATTTGCATTGGTGTGGGACCTTTGTTATAACCGATAACCCAACGTGAGTGTGTTATTGTTAACAAAAGTTCAAAACTTACATTAGGGTTCACTCCTTGTAGTGTGCAGCCCTATGGGTTTTAACAAATGCAAAACAGCACGCATACACCCTTTCGGTATCGTACGCGCAGAATAGTTTCATTGCCTGAAAAAATCCCCTGTGCTTCAGCTATTTGTCCCTCCTCCCACCACCTTGCTGTTGGTTTTATTGGTATCTTGAACCACTTGAGAAAAAGGAGGAAGAGGAATTATAATCATCCTATCCTATCATCTTATCCTATCATCCTCCTATGAAAAGTTTCAGATACCCCTGAAGTTCCAAAAAAGGATACAATGAGTAGCAGTGATTGAATTGTTAATGTTTTGTCATTTTTGCTGTCATTTATTTATTTTTGTTTTTACTGAACTTGTTTGTTTGTTTTTTTTTCCAGAACCATTTGAAAGGAAGTTGCAGGCATCATGGACACTTGATCCCTAAATACTTCAGCATTCACGTTGTAGGAATAGAGACATTCTCCTACATTATCTCTGGGCATTATTCCACCTACGGGAATTAACGACAATTCTCTACTGTCTCCAGTATCCATCCACTTCCAAATCTCCCCGGGTGTCTTCAAAATGCGTTTAAGACTGTTTCCTTTCCCCAAACCAGGATGCCATTAAAAGTCACCTGTGGGGGGCGCCTGGGTGGCTCAGTCAGTTGGGTGTCCTACTTCGGCTCAGGTCATGATCTCACAGCTTGTGAGTTCAGGCCCCCTGTCGGGCTCTGTGCTGACAGCTCAGAGCCTAGAGCCTGCTTCGGATTCTGTGTCTCCCTCTCTCTCTCTCCTCTGCTCATGCTCTATCTCTCTCTGTCTCAAAAATAAATAAACATTAAAAAAATTTTTTTTAAATATTCATCTGTGGTAGGGGCATCTGGGTGGCTCAGTCAGTTAAGCGTCTGACTCTTGATCTCAGCTCAGGTCATGATCTCATAGCTTGTGAGTTCGAGCCCCACATCGGGCTGCGCTGACAGCGTGGAACCTGCTTGGGATTCTGTCTCTCCTCTCTGGCTCTCCACTGCTTACACTTTCTCTCTTTCAAAAAATAAATAAATAAACACAAAAAGAGAGAGAGAGAGAGAGAGAGAGAGAGAGAGAGAGAGAGAGAGAGAGAGAGAGAAATTCACCTGTGGCAGGTATTGTTGTCTCTTTACTCTCTTTTTATCCAGAAAACTCCTCTCATCTCTTTCCATCATCTCCTCTTTCACACTGATGTAAAAAAATTGTATAACACACACAAGTTTTGCCACCTTAATCATTTTAAACTGTGCAGTTCAACGGCAGCAAGTCCATTTACTTTATTGTGCAGCTAACACAACCTTCTGTCTCCAGAACTTTTTCATGTTGCAGAACTGAAACCGTGCACCTGTTACACATTAACTTCCTGTTTCTCTCCTCCTGGCCTCGGGCAACCATTGATCTACTTTCTCAATGACATGGACTTTTATTTTTTGACACAAAACAGGCTGTACATATTTAACGTATATATTTCGACGAGTTTGAAGGTAAGTTTACATCTGTGAAACTGTCCCCGTAAATAACTAGAGCCATAAACATAACCATCACCTCCAGAAGCTTCCTCTCTCCTTCCTTCATTTAGTGATAAGAATATTTAACATAAGATCTACCCTCTTAACAAATTTTTAATGATATAATACAGGGGCAACTGGGTGGCTCAGTCAGCTAAGCCTCCGACTCTAGATTTCGGCTGGGGTCACGATCTCATGGTTCCAGAGATCAAGCTCTACACTGGGCTCTGTGCTGACAGCGTGGAGCCTGCCTTGGGGTTCTCTCTTTCCCTCTCTCTCTGCCCCTCCTCCACTCTCTCTCTCAAAAGTAAATAAATAGGGGTGCCTGGGTGGTTCAGTCAGTTAAGCACATGACTTTGGTTCAGGTCATGATCTCGCTGTCCATGGATTTGAGCCCCATGTCAGACTCTGCTAACAGCCTGCAGCCTGCTTTGGATTCTGTGTCTCCCTCTCTCTCTGCCCCTCCCCCACTTATGCTCTGTCTCTCTCTCCCAAAAATAAACATTAAAAAATTTTTAAAACATTCAAAAACTAGGGCTATCCCCTTAAAAAAAAATAAAGAATATCATACAGTATCATTAACTGTACTACACATACAGGCTGTATTATAGATCTCTGGGACTTTCTGTCTTGCATACCTGAAACTCTTCCCTCAGACCAACACCCTCCTGGATTCCCCTTTTTTCCAGCCCCTGGAAACCACCATTCTACTCTCTGCTTCTGAGTTTGAGTGTTTGGGATTTCTGATAGAAGTGAAAACACCTAGTAGTTGTTCTTCTGTGTCTGCTTATTTCACTTAGCATAATGTCCTCCAAGTTCATCTAGGTGATACAATTAATACCAATCCTTTTTAAACTTTCCCCAAAAATAGAATAAAAAGGAACACTCCCAAACTCATTTTATGAGGCTGGCATCACTGATACCAAAGCTGGACAAAGACATTACAAGAAAACTACAGGCCAATATCCCTGACGAGTATAGATTCAAAAATCCTCATCTGGTATTAGCAAACCAACTTCAACAACACATTATAAGAATCATACACCCTGACAAGACAGATTTATCCCTGGGATACAAGGATAGTTCAACATACCCAAATCAATCGATGAGCTACACCATGTCCACAGAGTGAAGATAAAAATCTCATGAGTATCTCAACTGATGCAGAGAAAGCATCTGATAAAATACAATATACCTTTTCGTGATAAAACTCCTATGAACAAATTAGGTATTTAATGGGGCGCCTGGGTGGCTCAGCTGGTTAAGTGTCCGACTTCAGCACAGGTCATGATTTCACGGTTCGTGGGTTCAAGCCCCGGGTCAGGCTCTGTGCTGACAGCTCAGGGCCTGGAGCCTGCTTCGATTCTGTGTCTCCCTCTCTCTCTGACCCTCCCCTGCCCATACTCTGTCTCTGTCTCTCAAAAATAAATAAACATTGGAAAAAATTTTTAAAAATTAGGTATTTAAGGAATTTACCTCACCACAAAGGCCATGTATGAAAAGGTAACATCGTACTTAATGTTAGAAAACTGGAAGCTTTTCTTCTAAGATTGAGAACAAGACGACGATGCCCACTCTTACTATTTCTTTCTTTTTTCAATGTGTATTTGTTTTTGAGAGACAGAGAGACAGAGCACGAGCAGGGGAAGGGCAGAGAGAGAGGGAGGCACAGAATCCAAAGCAGGCTCCAGGATCCAAGCTGTCAGCACAGAGCCTGACGCGGGGCTCGAACTCATGAACGGTGAGATCATGGCCTGAACTGAAGGCAGACACTTAACTGACTGAGCAACCCAGGTGCCCCTACTCTTACTATTTCTGTTCAACACAGTACTGCAAGTCCTGGCCACAGAAATTAGACATGAAAAAAGAAATAAAAGGCATCTAAACTGGAAAGGAAGAAACAAAACTATCTGTTTCCAGATGACATGATCCTATGGGAAGAAAGCCCTAAACACGCCACAGACACACACACACACACACACACACACACACACACACACTGATTAGAATTAACAGACAAATTCAGTAAAGTTGCAGGATAGAAAATCAACATACAAAAATCAGTAGTGTTTCTTTAACAATGAACTTGCTGAAATGAATGACATTTACCTTTAAGAGAATCAGGTCAGTTGTCATGAAAGATGTCCCACCTTCCAAATGTGTCTGGCCCCTTCCTGGTGTTGACTCTCTCCCCTGTCTTTCTGGCAAACTGGAAAGTTACTTCTAGAGCCTTGACTCGATTCAGGCTGTTTTGGGGCAAGAGCACTTCATAGGTGACCTGTGCCTCAGAGTGCATCCCATCAGGAAGATACACGACATTATAGCAGCAATATTTTCAAGGGATTAAAGGGGCTGAAGGACTTAGTCTGGCCTTGAATTGAGTGAAATCTCTGCTCCTCTAGTCCTGTCCCAAGATATCTAAGTTGATCTCTCTACAGTTTCTATAGTTGTTTCCGGCAAACTTCATGCTGAATTTTCTCCCAGCCACTGTATCCTGCCTTCAAAATCAACATTAATCTTAGCAGCCAAGGATGAAAAGGAGATATTCAATTAAATCAGCTGCAAATGCCACCCCCCCCAACCATCTCCTGTTTCCTTCTCCCATATTCAGAAGACTGCTTTAATCTTAAGATGAGTTTTTATCCTTTACATTTTGATCACTAAATGGGTAGGAAGTTCTTTGCCTTGATGTTCTCAACCTGGTGCATTTTCCTTCCGAAGGTGTTAAAGTAGACAATTTCAGAAAAGTTCAAAGAGCCATCTTAAGATCTGGCCTCAGGTTCAATCATTATCTCTAGCTCATCAATCAGAAACATGGATGTCTAAATTGGCTTAAAATCTGTGCACAAGGAAACACACATGGAAAATACTCACATATCTCTGTGCCAGTTTGCAAAGGTTGGTTGGAGTAAGGGGCTGGCAATAATGATTATAAAAATACTTAGTATTTACTGGTTACCCCCTACATAGCTGGCTGCATGGAGTTTTTTTTCCCAACACCAGGTCTCTGATTCTCCAATACCAACTGGCTGTCCAACAATTCAATTCTAATGCTACCTGGAGTTAGTGTCTGATCCCACAAATTAAAGGGCTGTATCCCACAAGACTGTCCCCACTTGTTTTTTAAGATTTATTTTTTTTTTAATGTTTATTTTTGAGAGAGTGAGCGGGGGAGGGGCAGGCAGAGAGGGGGACAGAGGATCTGAAGCAGGCTCTGTGCTGACAGTAGAGAGCCTGATGCGGGGCTCAAACTCACAAACTGGGAGATCACACCCTGAGGCAAACTCAGATGCTAAACAGACTGAGCTACCTAGATGCTCCTAAAATTTTATTTTTAAATAATCTTTACACCCAATGTGGGGCTTGAACCCACAACCCTAAGATCAAGAGTTGCATGCTCTAAGGGTGCCTGGATGGCTCAGTTGGTCTGACTCTTGATTTCAGTTCAGGTCATGATCTCGCAGTTCCTGAGTTCAAGCCCCCAAGTCAGGCTCCCTGGTGACAGCAAAGAGCCCACCCACTTCAGATTCTCTGTCCCTCTGTCTCTCTGCACCTCCCCCACTCACACACTTTCTCTCAAAAATAAAAAAAATAAAATAAAATAAATTTTAAAAAAAGAGGTGCACGCTCTACTGACTGAGCCAGCCAGATGCCCCAGGACTGATGGGGGTGGGGGGTTGGAGTGATAGGGGTCAAGGAGCTGATGGCCAAGAATTCTTGAGGTGTCTTTGGTGCAAAAAGGTGATTTTATTAGCACACAGGGACAGGACCCGAGGGCAGAAAGAGCTGCACTGGGGTTGTGAAGAGGGACTGGTTATATACGGTAGAGTGGGGGGAGGCAAAGTCAAGAGGAAGTTTCTTAAAGAGATTTTCAGACGCTAAAGCCTCCCAGGATACTGGAGGCCTAGCTCTTGTCAAGCTAAGGTTATTTTCCCCTCTAGCCAAGCTTTATCATTAAGACAGTAAGTAGGGAGTTCCTGGAGACCAGGCTGTTGATAAGATTGCCTTTTTCTTTAATTTACTGAGCTATTTGTAAACTGATGGAGACTCTTTATCAGTTAACTGTTCCTTTTATTTTTCTTTCCTTAGTCCTGGGGTAGCCAGGCCTGAGGAATATCACACATATCCCATTTGGCAGAGGGGGGCGGGGCAGGGTGTTGTTAGCTTGTGCTTTGCTCTTAGCTTGCCTTATGCCCCCTCATGAGGACTGCCCCCAACTTAGATGTGAGGCACAAACTCTGAGTCACCCACAACTTGTGACCAGCTGGCTACAAATTTGGGGGTTCTCACAACTTCCTCCTGAAGTTTAATAATTTGCTAGAATGTTTCACAGAATTCAGGAATATACTTCACTTATTTTTATTAATTTATTACAAAGGATAAAAATCAGGAACACACCAGTGAAGAGTTGCACAGGCAACGTATGGAAGGAAGGGTGCATGGAGCCAGCGTCCGTGCCCTCCTTGGGTGCACCGCCCTCCCTGCAGCTTGATGTGTTCACCAACTTGGCAATTCACCCAATTCTGGAACTCTGTGTTCCAGAGTTTTTATACAGCTGGATCTCCAGCTCCCCCTCCTCTCCCCTCCCTGGAGGGGAGGTTCCCACCCTCTAATCACATGCTTGGTCTTTGGAATGACCAGCCCCATCCTGAGGTTATTAAAGGGCCCCATCCATTGTCACCTCATTAGTAAAAACTCACATTTGATGAAAGGGGCTTGTTATGAATAACAAAGAATGCTCCTATCACTCTGGAGATTCCAGAGTATTTGGAGCTCTGTGCAAGGAACCTGGAACAAAGATCAGATACATTTCTCCTTTCCTTTCTTCCTTTCCTTTCTTTCCTTTCCTCTCCTTTCCTCCTTTCTTTTTTCTCTTTCTTTCGAGAGACAGAGTGTGAGCAGGGGAGGGCCAGAGAGAGAAGGAGACACAGAATCTGAAGCAGGCTCCAGGCTCTGAGCTGCCAGCACAGACCCTGACACAGGGCTTGAACCCATGAACTGCAAGATCATGACCTGAGCCTGAAATTGGATGATTAACCGATTGAGCCATCCAGGCACCCCCCAAATACATTTCTTATTCTATCACACTAATACATATTTTCTGATTATCTACTCTATTCCAGAGACTGGGTCAAGTGCTGGAGATACAGTGGGGGGGAGGGGCGGGGACAAGAAATGCATGGTTCCTGCTTTCATTGAGCTTGTAGTTTAGTGGGGGGGACAGATAAGTAAATAGGCAATTACAATTCAATGTAATTAGTGGTATTGATGAGGGAACATAACTCAAGCTGAAGGCCAAGCACAAGGTAACAACAAAGCCCCCTCCACCTCCCAGGTAGGATGTGTGTTGACATCGCTCAGGCACTCCTGGCTGTCCAAGAACAAAGGAAAGGACAGAAACTAAATGGTTGAACTGCTAGAACTCACAAGAAATGAGTCTCCACCAGTTTACAAATATCTTGGTAAATTACAAGAAAAAGACAATATTATCAATAAACTAAGCTCCAAAAACCTATAGCCCCAACATTACCCTCCGCTCCACAGTGATATGAGGGGAAAAGACAAGAGGGAAAGGTAGATCCAGGAACTCCCTACTGTCTTAATGTTGCTGCTTTGCTGTAGGGAAGGGTAGCCTTGGCTCGACAAGAGCTAGGCCTCCAGTAATCTGTGAATCTTGTTTAGTATATGAAAATCCCTTTAAGAAACTTCCTCTTGACTTTATCTCCCCCGACTCCATAATATATAACCAGTCACTCTTCACGACCCCAGTGAAGCTCTTTCTGCCCACAGGTCCTGACCCCGTGCTTTAATAAAATCACTTTTTGCACCAAACATGTCTTCAAGAATTCTTTCTTGACCATTGGCTCCAGACCCCCATCACTCTAAAATCCCATCAGTATTGTTAAAGAAAAAAAAGAGACATCAGACCCAAAATGGAGCCACTTGTGCTAAATCCCATGTCAGCAAAGCAAGACTTAATATCTAACTTAACTGCAGCTTCAGCCTCTCCCAGGAATGTAACCTTGAACCAGTCAACATGGAATGACCTGGGTCAGTGTTAGTGAGGTAACCTGCAGGATAGAAGCCTCCTTCCCTCTAAAGAAGGTGACCTTCCTGAAACCATCTACTCTTGGTTGGAAAATTTCCCTTTTCTGCCTAGGAAGGACTTCCATTTGTACAGCTCATTGGAGCTTCTTTCTCTTTGTTTGAGGGGTGTCCTGATTCATGATTCATTGAATGAAGCCAGTTTGCTCTTTCAACTTGCTTGGTTGACTTTTGGTTTTTAAGAGTATGAAGAAGAAGGGTGCCTGGCTAGTCCACTGGGTAGAGCATGTGACTCTTGATCTTGGGGTCATGAGTTTAAGCCCCACATTGGGCCTAGAGCTTACTTAAAAAAAAAAAAAAACTATGATGAATAAAGTATAAAAAAAGTGGTAGTACATGGAAGACCACTGAAGGGGTAAGGATAAGAACAGAGCACTTTACACTGGCTCTGAACACGGAATATTCACATGTAAAAGAATGGAGCTGGATCCTTATTTACCACTATGTGCAAAATTAGCACAAAAGAATGAAAGATTTAAATGTAAGAGCTAACACAATAAAACTCTTAGAAGAAAAGATAGGGCAAAACCTTCACCACATTGAATCTGGCTATGTTTTTTTTGCTAGGACACCAAAGGTGCAGGCAACAAAAGAAAACATAAATGGATTGTTTTCATAAAAATTAAAAATATTTGTGCATCAAAAGGCACTGTCAACAGAATGAGAAGGCAATTCACAATATGTGCAAACCGTAGATCTTTTTTTTTTTTTTTAAGTTTATTTATTTTGAGAGAGACAGAGAAAGCGCCAGGGAAGGGCAGAGAGAGAGGGAGAGGAAGAATCCCAAGCAGGCTCTGCACTGTCAGTGCAGATCCGATGCGGGGCTACATGTCACAAACCGTGAGATCATGACCCGAGCCGAAATCAAGAGTCAGACGCTGAACCGACTGAGCCATCTAGGCGCCCCTGCAAACCGTATATCTGACAAGGGATTAATATCCAGAATATACAGAGAACTCCTGAAACTCAACAGCAACAAAACAAACAACCTAATTAAAAACTGAACAAACTGGGGATGCCTGGGTTGCTCAGTTGGTTAAGCATTCAACTCCTAGTTTTGGGTCAGGTCATGATCTCACAGTTTGTGAGTTCCAGCCCCACGCTGTTAGCATGGAACCTGCTTGGGATTCTCTGTCTCTCTCTCTCTCTCTGTGCTTTCCCCACTCACACTGCCTCTGTCTCTCTCAAAAATAAATAAACTTAAAAAAAAAAAGAACATAGGACTTGGATAGACATTTCTTCAAAGAAGATGTTCAAATGGCCATTAAGCACACAAAAAGATGCTCAATATCACTTATTGTTAGGGAAATGCAAATTAAAACCACAATGAGATATCACCTTCCACACATTAGAATGGCTATTCTCAAAGGAAACGGAAAATAACAAGTGTTGGCAAGGATGTAGGGACATTATTACACCACATATTGATGGCGGGAACGTAAATTGGTTTTGTCACTATGGAACACAGTATGGAGGTTTCTCAAAAAAAAAAAAAAAAATTAAACATAAATTTATCATACGATCCAGAAATTCTACTTCTGAAATTCTGAATTTCAATGCTTTCAAAGAATTGAGAGCAGGGTCTCTAAAAGGTAGTTTTACACCCATGTTCTAAGCAGTATTATTCACAATAGCTAAACCAGGGATGCAGCCCAGGCGTCCATCCACAGATGAATGCATGAACACAATGTGGTGTATGTAGGCTATTCAGCCTTAATAAGGAAGGAAATTCTGACACATTCTGCAACATGGGTGAAATTGGAATTCAGTGTGCTAAATGAAACAAATAGGGGCACCTGGGTGGCTCAGTCAGTTAAGTGTCTGACTTCAGCTCAGGTCATGATCTCAAGGGTCATGAATTCAAGCCCTGCGAGGGGCTCTGTGCTGACAGCTCAGAGCCTGAAGCCTGCTTTGGATTCTCTGTCTCCCTCTCTCTGTGCCCCTCCCCTGCTCGAGTTCTCTCTCTCTCTCTCTCCCAAAAATAAATAAACATTAAAAAATTCTTTTTGGGGGCGCCTGGGTGGCTTGGTCGGTTAAGCGTCCGACTTCGGCTCAGGTCATGATCTCACGGTCCGTGAGTTCGAGCCCCGCGTCGGGCTCTGTGCTGACAGCTCAGAGCCTGGAGCCTGTTTCAGATTCTGTGACTCCCTCTCTCTCTGCCCCTCCCCTGTTCATGCTCTGTCTCTCTCGGTCTCAAAAATAAATAAACGTTCAAAAAAAAAAATTCTTTTTGATGATTAAAATGGTAACTTCTATAGTGATATGTATTTTCCCACAGTTAACAACAACAAAAAAGTACAATAACAGGTGTTGATGAGGATGTGGAGAAATTGAAACCCTCAAATACTGCTGGTGGGAGTGCAAAATGGTGTAGCCAGTTTAGGAACAGTCTGGCAGTTTCACAGAGAGTAAACATAAAGTTACCATTTGACTTAGCAAATGCCTAGGTATATACCCAAGAGAAATGGAAACATATGTCCACATAAAAACTTGTACTTACATGTTCATTGCAGTTAATAGGCAAAATATGAAAACAACCCAAATGTTTCTCAAGTGATGAATGGATAAACAAAATGTGGTACTTCCATACAATGAAATAACACTCATCCATAAAAAAGAATGAAGTATTAATACATGCTACTATATGGATGAACTTTGAAAAGATTAGGCTAAGTGATAGAAACAAGACACAAAAAGCCATAGGATGTTTTTTTTATTTTTTATTTTTAAAAATTTACATCCAAATTAGTTAGCATATAGTGCAACAATGATTTCAGGAGTAGATTCCTTAGTGCCCCTTATCCATTTAGCCCATCCCCCCTCCCACAACCCCTCCAGCAACCCTGTTTGTTTTCCATATTTATGAGTCTCTTCTGTTTTGTCCCTTTCCCTGTTTTTATACTATTTTTGCTTCCCTTCCCTTATGTTCATCTATTTTATATCTTAAATTCCTCATATGAGTGAAGTCATATGATATTTATCTTTCTCTGACTGTTTTCACTTAGCATAATACCCTCTAGCTCCATCCACGTAGTTGCAAATGGCAAGATTTCATTCTTTTTGGTTGCTGAGTAATACTCCATTGTGTGTGTGTGCGTGTGTGTGTGTGTGTGTGAGTGTGTGTATGCCACATCTTCTTTATCCATTCATCCATCGATGGACACTTGGGCTCTTTCCATACTTTGGCTATTGTTGATAGTGCTACTATAAACATGGGGGTGCATGTGTCCCTTCGAAACAGCACACCAGTATCCCGTGGATAAATGCCTAGTAGTACAATTGCTGGGTTGTAGGGTAGTTCTCTTTTTAGAGTTTTGAGGAACCTCCATACTGTTTTCCAGAGTGGCTGCACCAAGATGTGGGGTGGGGAGTGGAGAGAGAGGGAAAGAGAGAATCCCAAGCAGGCTCCACACTGTCAGCCCAGAGCCTGATATGGGGCTTGATCCACGACCTTGGGATCATGACCTAAACTGAAATCAAGAGTCAGATGCTCAACCAACTGACACCCAGTGCCCCATAGAATATTTGAGTCCATGTATGTGACATGTCCAGAGTAGGCAAATCTATCGAGACAGGAAGTAGGTTAGTGGTTGCCAGAAATTGGGGGAGGGAGCAAAGGGGTATGACTGTTAATGAGAATGATGTTTGTTTTGGGCTAATGAAAATATTCTGGAACTAGATAGTTAGTCATGGATGCACATCTTTCTGAATATACTAAAAACCACAGAATTTTACATTTCAAAAAGGAAAACTTACAGTATGCAAATTAGATCTCAATTTTCAAAACCGAGGAGGAAAAAAAGACTCACCTAGAGATCTTTTTAACATTTAGATTCTGAGTCATTAGGTCTGGGGTTAGGCCTGAGACTCTGCATTTCTAACCTGTTCTTGGGTCATGCCAACACCACTGGTCTTGGTCCGTACTAAGTGGCAAATCTAGGCTGTAGCCCCCTCTTGATTTAGCAAGTCAGCTTACGCTAACACAACAGCCTTACCCCCTGAGCTCCTGAAAGGGTAGCTGCCCAAGAACAGAATCCTGAAGTCCAGGGAATTTTAGCTCCTTTGGTCAGTCAGTATAATACACACAGTCACTGTAATTGGGCAGTGTCATGAGATCAATGTCTCCTGCTATGCAAACAATGTCTGTGGTGTGGCCTGGGCATATACAAGCAGCAAGAGCCCACTATACAGCAGTTGCCTTGTATTATAGCCTCAGCACACACATAAAAGGTACAAATAAAATAAAGGGGGAAGTTCACAGACAGATTTGAGGTACTGTTTTGTATGACTGAGCAAAAAGTCAGTATTTTGATAATTTCCATAAATCTATGGGTTATAATTATTAATCCCATGCCAGAAACCTCAGTTCTTTAAATTTTAAGTCCATAGCCCATGCTGCTGAGGGCTGATTTTAATTTCTTTCTTGAAGCCTGGAATAATGTGATCGACCCAGTGGAAATGATTGAATCCCAGATGAAAACCCATTGAAAGAGGCACAGACCAGAACCAAAGGCCAACTAACACTCAAAGAAATGTCTTCCTTTTCCAGAAATGACACTGTGTGGAAGTGTAAAAGAAAGTGATTGATATTAATTGAGTATCTAATAGGTACCAGGCACTCTTCCTGTGTTACTTGTTTATATTTGTTAAGCATTCTCTCAAGTACCAGTAACAATATGCAACCATAACGGACGCATTCCTTAACTATATTGCTAGATTACGACCAATCCCCCAATCGACTCTCATTGGCATATGATAGCCGCTATGTTTTTTCTTGCTCATTCACATCAGTGAATTGGCTGAAGGTGACTGGGGTAGGTTGGATTTAGCACCAAGCCATGGGTTTAAGTCTTACTTCCCACATCTCTCCTGAGATCAGCAGGTTTCTTGAGTTGTGTTCCTTTCATGGAGATGGTTAGGGGCACAAGACGGCAAGCCCAGCTGCACAAGCATATTTATTTTAAGGCCTTGCTTAGCATTTTATCAGCCAATATCCCATTACACAATGCGAATCACGTGATGAAGACCAAAGTCAACACAAGAGGAAGGACACCCTCCATGAGGCTAGTGTGGATGGATAGTTTTACTACGGAGCAGGAAATATTTGGGGCCAATCTTCCAGTATACCTCTGTGACTTGGCCAAATACGCTTTATGTGTTCCTCCAACAGGGAGTCTGAAAGCAGGCAGCCCGTGGCTGGTGAAATGTTCAATCATAATGCCACTCCAGGCCTTTCCTCTTTCCTCTCTGCCTTCTTCGGCATGCTGGATTCTGCCTTCACGCAGAAGTTTCCAGGATTGTGACATGGCTGCTCCATTTCCGGCCCTCTCTCTGTATTGCCAGCAGGAACAAACACGAAATAAGAAGGGACTGGGCCTGATTCCATGAGGCAAAAGCTTCCCCAGAAGCTTTCTTCAGATTATCAGTCATTGACAGGCACTATGTCATTTGGGCATCATGGAAATGAACATACCCTTCAAAGGCCCACTGCTGCTCCAAACAAAATCAGGGTCTTTTTAGGAAGAAGGGGTAACGACATAGGGTAGGCAACCACACTGTTCAAATCTCACAAAGATCCTCTGAAGTAAGCATTATTCCCATTTTAAAGGATGAGGAAATCTTGGCTCAGAAAAGTTAAATTAACTCACCCAAGTTGCCTCAGCCAGGGTACAAGAGTATAAGAGGATGGAGATTTGAACATAAGACAATGTCCATCATGATGATTTCATAACAAATCACTCACGGGGCCCCAAACACCTGCATTCTGGTCTTTCTCTCCACCACTAACGCAAATGTGTGACTTTGGACATTTCAGCCGATCTGAGTGAGTCTCAGGGTCTCCATCTTTCCAATGTCCAGGTGAGAGTAAGGTAACTTTATCAGTTTTTTTTTCAAGCGTGAATGTTGTGTGACTTTATAAGCGGTTTCTGATGTCACTTATGAAGACACAGACCCTTCCTCCTGGCAGTTTTTTCAGCCATTTATTATACACTTGAGGTTGGAGAGTACATTGATCCATCATGGCTTGTTAATGTCAGAGTTTGAGTTTGTTATCTCTCCAGAGCATTTCTTGGGGGCACCTGGGTGGCTCGGTTGGTTGAATGTTGAACATCAGCTCAGGTCATGATCTCAGCTGGTGAGTTCGAACCCTATGTTTCCCTTCTCTCTCTGTCCCTCCGTCCCTCCCCCACTCACACTCTCAAAAATAAATGAAAAACTTAAAAAAAAAAAAAAAGCATTTCTTCCAGCTCTATTCAATTACTTGGCAATCTATGGAAAACCAATATCATAGGAAAATTGATGTTTAGATGAATACAGCCATCATATTCTCTCCCAGAGCATTTAATGTAATAAATTACTTCTCTCTGGTCTTAAAAGTAACAACAAAAAACTAAACTTCTTTTTAGTGAAATAAAAAAAAAATTTTATGCACGGTTCTCATCAAAGACAATTAATCCTTTTAGAATATTTCCTATACATGTATATAAATAAATATATGTAATATGTATAATATATAGCCCTATATTCGAGTGGGATAACATTATTTTGAATCTGCCTTATTTTCCATTTATATCTTATCCATGGCAAGAAATATACATTATATCATCACTTGGAATGTCTGCTAACATTCCTTTATTTTATTTTTTAATATATGTATATATATATTTTAACATTTATTCATTTTGTTAAAATTTTTTTTAACGTTTATTTATTTTTGAGAGAGAGAGAGACAGAGCATGAATGGGGGAGTATCAGAGAAAGAGGGAGACACAGAATCTGAAACAGGCTCCAGGCTCTGAGCGGTCAGCACAGAGCCCGACACGGGGCTCGAACTCAGGGACCGCGAGATCATGACCCGAGCTGAAGTCGGACGCCCAACCGACTGAGCCACCCAGGTGCCCCAACATTTATTCATTTTTGAGAGACAGAGTGTGAGCAGGGGAGTGGTAGAGAAAAAGAGACACAGAATCCGAAGCAGGCTCCAGGCTCTGAGCTGTCAGCACAGAGCCCGATGCGGGGCTCGAACTCACAAACAGTGAGGTTCTGACCTGAGCCAAAGTTGGACGGTTAGCCAACTGAGCCATCCAGGTGCCCCAATATATATTTTTAATGTTTATTTATTTTTGAGAGAGAAAACATGAGTGGGGAAGGGGAAGAGAGGAGGGGGACAGAGGATCTGAAGCAGGCTCTGTGCTGACAGAAGAAACCCCAATGTGGGGATTGAACCCAAAAAGCGTGAGATCATGACCTGAGCCAAAGTCTGATGCTTAACTGACTGAGCCACCTAGGCACCCCAACATTCTTTTATTTTATACAAATACACTGAAATTTGTTTAACTGTAGGCATTGTTTCCATTTTTTTTAATGTTAAAGAGTCGTAACTTCTCATAATGGGATCCATAATGAGATATACAATATGATTTTGAGTAGTATATTGATGACTTATTAAATATTTAAATAGTTATATATTTAGGGGTACACGGCTGGCTCAGTTGGTAGAGCATGTGACTCTTGATGTCAGAGTTATGAGCTCAAGCCCCAAGTTGGGTTGTGGAGCCTACTTAATTAAAAAAAAATTTATATATTTATTTGCATACATAGTATGTATATTTGCATGTGTATTGTATATAGTCAGAAACAATGTAACTAGCCTTTTTGATAGTCATGTAATGTTTAATTTCAAGATAAAATTTATTTAACTAAATATCTTGAGTCAGTTAAAAAGACTAACAAAATGGTATGGTGGCACATGGATTGAACAAGACCACAAACTTAGTGCTTGAACAAGAGAAGTTTAGAAAACACTTCCATAAATGGTGCTGTGGTAAATATCCTGGGGCACATATCTCTGATTACTTGTCTGATATTTTCCTTGGGATGAATTCTTATAATTTTTCAAGTGGTAAGCAAATTATTTTTAAATGTATGTTTATTTCGAGAGAGCGAGAGAGAGGGAGGGAGGGGCAGAGAGAAAGGGAGAGAAAGAATCCCAGGCAGGCTCCCCGCTGCCTGTGCAGAGCCCGATGCGGGGCTTGATCTCATGAACTGTGAGGTCATGACCTCAGCCCAAATCAAGACTCAGAAGCTTAACTGTGAACCACCCAGCAGCCCCAAGAGGCAGGCACATTTTTAAGGTTTTATATGTATCCTGCTAAACTGCCCTGCATAAAGGACACCCCCATTTACCTTCCCACATTCTGTCCCATTGGAGTAGAAGCTTCATGAAGATACTTCGCTTTGTTCATTTTTGTAGACACAGCATTTACAAAAGTGCTTAGAAAATAGGTTCTCAATAAAAACGTGCTAGATGGACTTGTCAAGAACTGTGAAGGGTCTGAGACCTTATTCTACCTGCGAGTTAACACGATGGCCTGCCATGTCTTCATGGATGCTAGCAGATGGCACAAGACTGCTAGATCAGAGACAAAAGTCTATTACTCACCGCAATAGCAGCAGCTAGCATTTGTGCCCGTACCCCAAGACGCAATCCCAAAGGGCAGTGCAAAAGGGACAAGGGATGCCTGCGTATACAATGAGATGCATTACAGAAAAGGAAGCTTAAGCATAGGCCCCAAACCTTTCATAATGGGCAATTAACCTGCCTGGGTTTTTCCCAAAGGGAGACATTACTCGTCTACATTGGACAGTAAACAAAATTGTCCTTTGTTCTGGAAGGAGATACTACCTCTATCTTCCAAGGCTGTTTGATGCACATGCTTTTTTTTTTTTTTTTTTTTTTTTTTTTTTAATTTGAGAGAGAGATAGGAAGACAGCACACAAGTCGGGGAGAGGGGCGGAGGGAGAGAGAGAATCCTGTGCAGGCTCCTCACTCAGTGTGGAGCCTGACCTGGGCCTCAACCTCACAAACTACAAGATCATGACCTGAGCCAAAATTAAGAGTTGGACACTTAATCGACTGAGCCACCCAGGTGCCCCATGCTATACATTCTTAAAAAAACAATCTGGAAAAGCTCTGTTCAAAAAATAGGCAGAACCTCTAGAGACCCATGGAGAATTGTTTGCTAATGATGTCCACCCATCATTTCCATACTATCTTGGCTTTTGGTAAATTCTCCCATGAGTATGCCATTCCATTGGCCATTTTGATTAATCTGACCCACAGAGGCTGGAACCAAATCCATTTACCTTGCCCCAACAGCATGTAAATGCTGTTACTGTTTAAGGTTACTGCCAACAGGACTCTAAGCAATAGTATTGGCCTTGGCAATTCTCCCACCATTGGTCTTGGACCCAGCCAGCTGAACAAATCCCATAAATGAACAAATCCCATCTGGATCCACCTTAGATAGCCAGGTGGCTTTCTCCTTAAATTTTTGTACTGACCTTTCCTCTTGGCTGAAGGCATTGGTCCAGACAGCAGGATGTATTAGCAATTGCACAGATTCCCCTGTGGCCTATAAAAAGGAAGCCTGGGGAGCTTACATCACCCCTAACAACTCTGGCCAGTGAGTTGAGACGGACCTGAAAGTCTTCCAAGGATGAGGTGGTATCATTTGATCACCAGCTAAAGGCAGGGACAAGTTTCAGAGCACCTGTTGTAATTGGATGACTTCCACTGCAGGGATCACTGCCCACAGGGTGTGAAAAATAATGAGCCAGCCATTGCTCTGGGAATTTTAGGGCAGCCTCGTTTTGGACAGATCTCTGAAGATCTATGGAGGCTGTAGGATCTACTTGTGGCATTTCCTCAATACTTGAACACCTCTTATGACCATCCTTATGCTGTAAGTCCTGGAGTTTTCAGGAGAGAGACAAATTAACGCCTGGCTTCCACATAAGAAGTGCACATGGCACTCCCGGAAAGAGCGCTGCTTACTACTACTGGGGTCTTCCACAACTATCCCACATGGAACCTACACCAGTCAGAGGGCATAGGATGACAGGGTCTCCAACATCTTCTCCTGGCCAGTTGGTAGACCTAAAGGCACCAGTACAGTTTGAATAGTCGAGGCACAGCCTGAGGGCACTCAGTCCAACCTGTTCTGTTCATGCCAGCAGCTGGGACATTTCTCTGCCCTATTCCCCCAGTGACTGAGCTATGGCTGTGGGAATGGAGGTAGACAAGAGGCTGACAGGTGTTTTGTGGGGGAGGTACAGGAGCTGGTACCAAGCCTGGCTGTTTGCAACAGACTTCTCAGTAAGGTTAAGGAGAACAGTGATAAAATCATTATCAGAATCTTCTCACCGGGGATGGCAGACCCAGTAGACAGATTTTAAGGCGTTTGCAGCAGTTTGGGAAGGAGGGCATTTTCCTAAGGAAAGCTCTAGAAGTAGCTCTGAAAGACAATGGATTGTTAACGTCCTTTCTTTTTCCATACCTCCAGGAGTCCAAGGTGCCTCCTCCCCAGCAGCCTAGATTTTTGCCCTCCCTCAACTGCCACAAAATCCATGTGTCCATTCTGGTGACCTCACCTTTTCCAATCATCTCCTGCTCGCACAAAGCCCTCTTGTCTGAAAGGCTGGCAAAGGGACAAGGGCATTTTTATAAAACTTACAGAGAACTCCCATGGCCCCCCTTTAGGCTGTTATTGTAGGGGCCTCAGTGAGCAGGGGACTCAGTTCATTATCCTTGTGATCTAGGGCCATGTTAATCCAAAGAGAGAGTCCAGGTGGCTAAAGCAGAATTAAGTTGGATCCTCCTTGACCCTCTTTGGCCAGGTTTCTACCCCATGATGGTTAATTTTATGTGAAAACTTGACTGGGCTATGAGGTGCCCGGACATTTGGTCACACATTATTCTGTGTATATATTGGGTGTTTCCACATTATCTGAACATCTGAAGCAGTAGACTGAGTAAAGCTGATCACCCTCCCCAGTATGGGAGGGCCTCATCCAATCCACTGAATATCCTAATAGAATAAATGATTAATTAAGAATTCTTTCTCTCTGCCTGACTGACTTCAAGCTGGAACACAGTCTTCTCTCTTTGGGCTGAGACTCGGAATGGAACTTATACCATCAACTCTTCTGGATCTCCAGCTTGCCTATAGCAGATCTTGGATTTCTTAGCTTCCATAATCATATATATATATATATATATATATATATATATATATATATATATATACACATATATACATACATACATATACATATACATATACATGTATATATATATATATATATATATATATATATATATATATACACACACACACACATATATATAATTGTGCTTTAGCCACCTGGACTCTCTTTTTGGATTAACATGGCCCTAGATCACAAGGATAATGAACTGAGTCCCCTGCTCACTGAGTCCCCCTACAACAACAGCCTAAAGGGAGGCCATGGGGGTTCTCTGTCTCTATATATAATTATGGAGACTAAGAAATAAAAAAAAAAAATATATATATATATATATACACACACACACATATATATACATACGATGATTTTATATTTTATATAAATACAAACTATTCTGTTTCCCATTGTTTCTGGTTCTCTGGAGAAACCAGACTCATACATTCCAGGAAGGGGTAGCCAAAGTTGCTAAAAGCCCAGAAATGGTCAGGATGGGATTCTGAATTTTCAAAGTAAGTCACTTCAGTATTCCTTTCATTCTGATCATTACTCGGGACGTGGCCAAGAGGAAGAGATGGTCACTATCTGGGGACAGCTGTATTCAGAGACTAGACTGTCTGACTAAGGTGGTTGGACCACAAAGAGGTGAGGAGGGAGAGTCTGAAATATTTTTGAGTTGGATTTTGAGGACTCAGGAATACCAGATGCTTAGGTATGACAGAGAGTGCTAAGGGCTGAATTGTAACCCCTCAAAATTCATATGTTGAAGTCCTAACCCCTAATGCCTTAGAATGTGACAGTGTTTGGAGACTGGACCTTGAAAGAGGTCATTAGGTAAAATGAAGTCATTAGGGTAGGCCCTAATTAAATGTATATATAACATATGTTTATATATACTTATATATAAACTACCCCGAGGCCCCCAAGGGCCACAAAATTTCTGCAGAAGCAGCCACTGTTTGCTATGTCATCCCCACCCCTGGAATAAACCAGAAGTCAACATTGCAAGGGGGCAGGCATGAACATCATCAGAGTCACTAAAGACTGGGAGAATGCATTTTAGTGCGTCGTGACCAAGATTCTTCATTAGCTTCTTTTTAAAAAAATTTTTTTTTTAACGTTTATTTATTTTTGAGACAGAGAGAGACAGAGCATGAACGGGGGAGGAGCAGAGAGAGAGGGAGACACAGAATCAGAAGCAGGCTCCAGGCTCTGGGCCATCAGTCCAGAGCCCGACGCGGGGCTCGAACTCACGGACCGTGAGATCATGACCTGAGCTGAAGTCGGACACTCAACTGACTGAGCCACCCAGGCGCCCCTCTTCATTAGCTTCTGAGCATCCACTGTGGCTTGAGATTCATAGTCAGGTCACTCAAACCAATGCCCCCAAGTCTCATAAAGCAACAGAAATCAGGAAGATGAGGCTTTCAAGATAAATCCACTTCTGTTTTCTCTTTCTACATCCTGCAGATAAAAAGGACTCACTATTATTTCTTGGAAACCCCACTGCACTTCTGGGTCCCAAAGTAACATCACTCAACACAGTTGTCAAATTATGACTGGTTAAAACAACATGTAAAACTTTGAAAATGGGCAGAGGTGGGGCACCTGGGTTGCACAGTTGGTTAAGCATCCAACTCTTGGTTTCAGCTCAGGTCATGATTTCATGGTTTCATGAGTTCGAGCCCTGCATTGGGCTCCGCGCTGACAGTGCAAAGCAAATCCCTGCTTGGGATTCTCTCTTTCCCTCTCTCTCTCTGCCCCTTCCCCACTTGCGCTGTCTCTGTCTCTCTCAAAATAAATAAACAAACTTTAAAAAAAAAAAAAGAAAGAAAAGAAAATGGGCAGATAGACACTTGCAGAAAGAACAGAGTGACTCAGAAGCATCCAGCAACCCTGTAGATTCAATGTATCTCATGAGAATGAATGAATAAAGATAAAAGACTTGCCCAAGGCCACCTAGGCATAAGCTAAGTCTGGGACTCAACCACAGGGTGCCAGCTGAGGCTGCTGGAAGCTTCTGCAATACAGTATTGTTATCTGGAATTTCTTCCTTCCCCTAGCATGTGTCTGCCAGGACACTGCTTACACTAGAATAGAATGATTTCTTGACTTGTCTGTCTCTCCCACCTGACTTCAAGCTCATGTGACTTGCCTATTGGTTTATTTTCAATGTATTCCCAATAGGATGCAAACTCTTTTAAGGGCAGGGCTTTTTTTCAATTGATGTGAAATTCACACAAGTGAACCATTGTAAAGCATACAATTCAGTGGCATAAAGGACATTCACATCATTTTGCAAGCATCATCTCTCTCTCTCTAGTTCTAAGACATTAAGCAGTCAATCCCCATGATCCCCTCTAACCCGGACCTGGCAACCACTAATCTATTTTCTGTCTCAGTGGGTTTGCCTCTTCTGGACATTTCATATAAATGAAGTCATCCAATATGTGTCTGGTCTCTTAACATGTTTTTGAGACTTACTATGTTGTATGTGTCAGCACTTCATTTCTTTGTATGGCTGAATAATATTCCATTCTATGGATAAACCACCTTTCATTTATTCATTCGTTAATGAACATTTGGATGTTTCTATCTTTTGGTGATTGTGAAACAGGGTAGGGGTTTTTTGGCCCACTCTTTTTTTTCCAGGGCCTAGAATTAGGAATGAAAGGTGGGCCAGGTGTTATAAATTTCTATCCTCCCTGGTACATAATGGGCATTGCTAAAAGGCTTGTCGATCTGAGATCAAAAGAATAAATGACCAAAGAAGCAATTATGGTAGAAGGCACCGGGAGGGAGGAAGGGAGGGGCCCAACCAGAGAAAAGCTTTCTATTTTCTACCTTTTGAACTTGAAAAAATGAATCATGATGGCCACAGAGAGACATTTATATGCCTAGTTCTGAGGAAGGAGGTTATTTATTATTGGACAAGAGAGGCAAAATGATGCATTAAGATGTTGGGAGATTCACAGTAAATCAAAAATAGATGGAGAAGGCAGTTTCTACCCAGGGGTTGAGCTCCAGGGAGAAAGCCATTGAAATCCAATTGCTTCCCCACAATGGACTTCATTAAATTGCTAAAATTACCAGGAGTCTATTGCAAAAAAAATAGAAAGGGCGAAGGAAGTAATTTCTCTTTAATTGTTGATGCAGTTCGGAAGAAATTAAATTGCAATTATGTCATTTACTTATGAAGAGACCGAGTGTGAACACCCTGTGGGGACCCCTATCAGCCTTTTGAAAACAAGATGGCTTTTTGTTCGGGATGGTTCCCGCGGGCCCTCCCGGTTCCTTGGTGGGTTTGGCTACTTTGGCGCGCCCTCTCGTGGCCATGTGTGGAAGGTTCGGCACTTGCCCTCCGTCCCAAGAAAGGCTTAATTTTTGAGCTGCACAAATTAATTTACGGGTGGATCCGTAAATTAATTCACACTTAAACTGGAAAGTCCATTTCAGTAGGTGCCACTTGGGGTGCAGGAAGGGCTGCCTAGGTCAACTAACGTGACATAATTATAAAATAATTATGATTACGGTTATAATTTCAAGTAGTTTTGAATATCATAATATGAACAGTTTCCACCTCTCACCAGCTCACACATCTCAGTGGGGATCACTCGTGTATTTCATAAAATTCCAGAATTTTCCTGTGCATATGCAAGCATGTCGCCATTCCCCCTCCACCTCCCAAATGGGCTCACATTACATGTACCGTTTGGCGCTTTGCTTCCTCCTCAAACTCGTCTTTTTTTGTTTTTAAATTTTTTATGTAAGCTCTCTGTTCAACATTGGAGCTTGAACTCACGACCTGGAGAGCGAGAGGTGCATGTTCTGCCAACTGAGCCAGCCAGGCGCCCCTACTGCTTCTTTTTAATTATGACAGTGCAGCAGCAAATATCCTTGTATCTTTGCGTATCTGTGCCCATCCGTCTGGGCACGTTGCTATTGAGATGATAAAGCTGAAGTGGCCACTGAGGACCGTGTTAGAGTAAGATGTTTGTTTCTCTCTCATATGCCAGTCTACGTTGGGAGTCTAGGGCTGGAATTCTGGGATGAGAGATCTGGGGACCTAGTCTCCTCCTATCTCCCTGTTTTGCATTGAGGTCTCAAACACAGCTCCAACCTTATCCAAACAGCTGCTCTAGCTCCTGCCAGCATGTGTACATTCCAGCCAGAGAGAAAAGGGAAAGGTGACAGTGGAAGGCATACTCCTCTCCTTTCAGGGCACAACCTGGAAACCACGCACGTTATTTTTGATCACATTTGATAGGTCAGAGTGCAGTCACATGACCACCCTGGCTGCAAAGGAGGCTGGGAAATGTAGTCTTTATTTTGGACGGCCATGCATTCAGGAAGGAAGGTGAAATTAGTTTTCAGGGACAACTACCCCTCTCTGTCCAGAGGTGACGAGAGCGAGAGATGAGGCTCCAAAATCAAGTGCTGTCTTTGAGGAAGAAATAACAGGATTTGGTGATTGAATGAGTAAAGGGGACGAGAACAAGGGAAGCATTTTAGATGACAGCGATGCTTCTCGCTTGTTATACTTTACAAGCCCCTCCACTCCACCCTGCTCAGAATCAACACCTCACCCAGGGAGTATTTCCCCTCAGCCACTGACACATGCCTCTCCTTCTCCAGAAAATACCAAACCCCTGATGATTCTTCTCTTCTACCCAGCTCATTTGGGCTGCTCTCCACCCCCAAATGTACTGCCAGCTGCTGTTTACTTAGGAAATGAAAACTAATTTTGGTGTTAGCTTTAGCACAACCTAATCTCTAAGCAAATCAGCTGCTGCTGCCATTGCACAAATATGAAAGACTTCAGAGTCAAATAGAAAAGACTTCTGACTTACAGGCTCTATGAAGTTATGCCCATAGCACAATGGTACCGTGGAGTTAAAAATAGCTACTTCCCTTCTGAATTCTGAAAACACCATGTTCGTTGTATTCGCCTTTTCCTCCACCTGGGATGCTCCTCCTTTCGGGTCTCTGCCCCAACATCATCTAATCAGGGACAAGTGGCAAGCAGCCTTGGAGCCACTCCACTCCACTCTGCTCAGAATCACCCTTCCTTCTGCCACTGTCCTTTTCATCACAGTACCTTATTACCATCTGACAAATAATAGGTTTACTCTTCAGGTGGTTTATCATGTCTCCCCACCCCTTGAGTAGATTGCAAGCTCCTTGAGGGCAAAAACTTGTGTATTCTGGTCACTGCTGTCTCTCTGGTACCTAGAACAGTGAAATACCTTGACGTCTATTTGCATAACCGCCAGTGCTGGCAAAGGTATAAGACATGGGAAATAGACCCTTTGGAATACACTGCTAATGGCAATGTTGTTCAGAACCCATCTTCTGGAAAACAATTTAGCTTGACTCTTATCCTCTATGTTTATCCTAAAAATTTAATCAGTGACACAAATATTCAGAATATGCGTTGGCAAACCTTTTCTGTAAAAAGCCGGATCGCACATATTTAAAAGTTTGTAGGACATACAGTCTCGGCCACAACCACTCAATTCTGCACAGAGTAGCCATAGGCAATATGTAAATGAATGCATGTGGCTGTGTTCCAGTAAAACCTTATTTACAAAAATAGATGGCAGATTGGATTTGGCTCACTAAGCTATAGTTTGCTGATTTAGATTTAGAACAAAATGCCATTTATAACAGCATCTGTTGAGAATATCTGAAATAGTTAACAATTGGGAATTGACTGCTACATCCATAAGGTGAAACTGAGGTAGCCATTCGAAATGGTATTTTCGAAGAAATCATGATGAACTGGGCATAATCCAGTTTAGAGCATAATCATGGAGATGAGATCAGTTTAGCCATTAATTAAGAGTTTGATCTCTGGAGTCAAAGAAACTTAAGCTGATTCCAAACTTGGGTGCCTCCTGGCTCTTTGAGTTTGGGCATATTGCTTTATTTCTGGTAAATCTTAGGTTTTTTTCAGGGCTTGTAGGTGGCTCAGTCAGTTAAGCATCCAGCTTCGGCTCAGGTCATGATCTTGTGGTTGGTGGGTTTGAGCCCTGCATCAGCCTCTCCCCTGACAGCTCAGAGCCTGGAGCCTGCTTTGGATTCTGTGTCTCCCTCTCTCTCTCTCTCTGTAATAAACAAACATTAAAAATTAAAAAAAAAAAAATCTTAGTTTTTTTTTTGCATTTGAAAAGTGAGGAGAAGAAATTACCTATCTTGTAAAATTGTTGAGAGATGATATATACAGCATATTGCTTGGCATATAAGAAGTGCTTAACGTAATTGTTCTCAAGTGGGGAAATTCAAAATGGACTTGTTTTTATAGTCTCACCGGATTGCTGAAGCTGGAAGGAAGCCTTCAAGGGTAAGCGCTAAGGAGGCACTCAATAAATATGTGACAGCTTTGGCTTCCAAAAGACTAAAGAAGAATGCTGATTGGATCATCTGCAGTCACATGACCACACCTTGGACCAATCAGTGCGTCAGAAAGTTTGCTCACGTGCCTGTTCCTACAACGAGGACAGCAGTACCTGTGCACTTTCGCGTGTGCTCCCCAGCTGCTCGTGGGCTTTTTCTAGCAGTACCTACGTGTGCAGACAGTGGTGAAAATGGCATGTGGGGTCCCTGCCCTGGTGGGGTTTACAGTGGTCTTGGGGAAGTTGCCAGACTTTGGTATATTGTACCATTTCCAAAATCTGTAATCCTGGAGTTCACTTCCTGTCATGGCCCTATGTTCCTGGGGTGCGTGGCTAATGTTTCCATCTGTTGGAGCCCTTATATATGACGCAGTGATTTACAGTAGTAGGGGCTGAATAGCCTGCTGTGGGTTTCTGATAGTGAGAGACTCTTTTTGAAGATCTAATTTCTCACCCTTGTTTTTTCTTTCCCTCCTCTTCCCCACCTAAAACTCCATTCTCTGCCTGTAGCCTGTACTCTCTGTTGAGTTCTGTCTCCCTCAAAACACTTTCTCCAATTATAACTGCCCTTCTACCCTGATGATTTCCACCTAACATCTTTGCTTTACTCAGATTTTTATTCACAGTGTATTTATAATCAAATTCTACTTTCAAAGTTCCCTTTACGCCTACCCCTTCCAAAACCAATCTACTGTGTCCACAGTTATAGAAGTATTACTGGATGCTGGTAGAAAATACAGATTTCTTGGATTCTATTCCAGGCCAATGGACACAAATCTCCGGGAGAGGGTTGTTTGTTTGTTTTTTTCCCTGAAGGTTAGTCTAACAAGATTTTTACAAGATGAACAACCAGGTTAGAGAATCGCTTGTCATCGTTGAATTTACTACACTTGTAATTTTACATTGGTTATACGTGTATGACTGTCTGCCTTCTCTGCAAGATGCTTGCGTGTTCAGTACGTATTTATCTTAAAAAAGAACCACTGCCTGCGCAGCGACGACGTTCCCACAATATACCGGCAGGTGGCGCAAGAGGCTAGGCCATAGCTGAAAACTAAAACCTGTGTTCTCATTCATTGAGATCATGGGTGGGTTTGTATTTGTAAAAATGGTTTTTTACAAACAATCCCACAAATTTATGGGATGATTTCTGTTTATGGCGCATTAAAACCCCTCTTGGGGATCCTTTTAAAATTCCTTTAAAAATGGGAATGTTCATGAATTTCCCTGGAAGGGGAATGATTTTCCTCCAACAATCTCATCTATTAAGTATGTTTGAAGAGTACTCAAGTACTCAAGTATTTGAAGTGTATATTTCTATCTTAATTTATTTTATTATTTTTTTCAATATTTTATTTCGGGGATGCCTAGGTGGCTTAGTCGTTAAGCATCCAACTCTTGATTTCGGCTCAGGTCATGATCTCCTGGTTCTTGGGATCAAACCCTGCGTTGGGCTGTGCATTGACAGCACTGGAGCCTCTCTCTGCCTCTGTCTCTGTCACTCCCCCTTACACGCGCACTCCCTCTCTCAAAATAAATAAATAAATAAATAAATAAATAAATAAATATCTTATTTTTAAGTAATCTCTATACCCATCATGGGGCTTGCTTTCACAACTCCGAGATCAGAAGTCGCATGATCCACCAACTGAGCCAGCCAAGCCACCTACGAAATCTGCATACTTCATTAAAAATTGTTTTAATGTTTTATTTTATTTTTTTGAGAGACAGAGAACAGGGGAGGGACAGAGAGAGAGGAAGACACAGAATCCAAAGCAGGCTCCAAGCTCTGAGCTGTCAGTACACAGCCAGACACAAGGCTTGAACCTGCAAGTCGAGATCATGACCTGAGCCTAAGTCAGATGCTCCACCAATGGAGCCACCCAGGTGCCCCGAAATGTGCATAGTTTAAAAATAGATATGTGATGGTATTGCCTGCAGCCTTCCTGGGCCTCAATTCTCCCTTCTGTAAAATGCAATCAGAAATGACAGTTTCCAGACTCCTTTCGGGCATGAGGGAGGTTCTGGGTGGGGGTGGAAGGTAGAAGAATTCTATTTCTTGATCTGGGTGCTGGTTATACAGGTGTGCTCCGACTGTGAAAATTGATAAAGCTGTAAGCTTACGGTAGGTGCGCTTTTCTGTGTGTATGTTATACATCAAAAGGTTTTAAAAAAAGGAAAATCAATAAAGGTTCAATATTTCCTATCACCGCCATAATGGATTATCACAAGTTTAGTGGCTTAAAATAACATAAATTTATGGTACAGTTGCTATGGAAAACAGTATGTAGATTCCTCAAAAAATTATAAATAGGATTACCATATGATCCAGCAATCCCAATTGTGGGTATGTGTTCAAAATAATTAAAAACAGGATCTTGAAGAGATATTTGTACACCCATGTTGATTGCAGCATTATTTACAATAGCCAAGGGTGGAGGTCACCTAAATGTCCGTCAAGTGATGAACAGATAAACCAAATGTGGTCTACACACGCAGTGGAATATTATTCAGTCTTAAAAAGGAAGCAACCCCATCATACGCTACAATAGGAATGAACCTTGGGGACATTAGGCTAAGTGAAATAAGCCAGTCACAAAAGGATAAAGAATGTATGATGTCACTTATATGAGGTATCTAAGGTGGTCACTTTTTTTTTTTTTTAAGATTTCAAAAATTTTTAAGAAATCTCTACACCCAGTTGTGGGGCTAGAACCCACAACCCCGAGATCAAGAGTCGCATGCTCCACTGATTGAGCCAGCCAGGTGCCCCTAAAGTAATCAGCTTTTTAGAAACAGAAAGTAGAATGGTGGGGGTGGGGGTGGGGGGAGGAGCTGGGCGGAGGGGAAAATGAGGAGGGAGGAGGCTTCTGTTCAAAGAGAGTTACAGTTTTGCAAAATGAAAAAGTTCTAGAGATTTGTTGCATGACAATGTATATATACTTAACACCACTATACTGCACACTTAAAAATGGTTAACATGGTAAATTTTGTGAATGTGTGTTTTTACACATTAAAAAAAAAAAAGTCCCCACAAATTTATTATCTTACCTGTCTGTAGGTCAGAAGTCCAAAAATGGGTCTCACTGAGCTAAAATCAAGATGTCAGCAGGGCTGTGTTCCTTTCTGAAGGTTCCAAGAGAGAGTTACCTTCCTGCTCATTTGAGTTGGCAGAAGTCAGTTCCTTGTGATTATAGGGCCAAAGCCCCAGCTTTCTTCTTGGTTGTAAGCTGAGGGCTGTTTCTCAGCTTCTAGAAATTGTCCTGGTCCTTGGTTTCCTGCCTCCATCTTCAAAGCCAGTGTTGGTGAGTTGAATCTCTCATGTTGAATCCCTCCTCCGCCATCTTTGAGGTCTCATGGGATTAGATTGGGCCCACCTGGATGATTCAGGCTACTGTGCAAAACCCCTTTCATCCTATAAGGTAACATATTCACAAGTTTCAGAGAATTAGGACGTGGGCATCTTTATTCTGTCCTCCACGGGTCCCCTGACCATTGTGATTTGTGTCCACATGATGGCAGAAGAGAAGATACAAATAGGAGAATGGATGCCGGTGTGGATTCTAATACAAATGCAAAGGTTCACATTTATCCAGGGTTTATTATGTGCCAGACACATTTCAACACCTCATAGGCCTCATCTCATATAATTCTTCTAGGAGGTAAATGTTATTATTTTATAGCCAAGGAAATGGAAGTTTAAAGTGATTAATTAACCTATTTAATGTCACGCTGCCACTGATGGACTTACCGTAAATTTGGGATTTATATTCATACAGTCTGCATGCTTAATCAATCGGCTATCTGCTTGTTTCATAAATGTAATGATGTTGATGACAAAATATTAATTAGGAGATTATACTTGTACATTTAAAAGGAATATCTATAAATAGTGAGTTCAAGAAGTAGGGAATTAGACAGAGCACCACATTTATCTTAGAATCAAAGACACCGGAGTTCAGAGGGAGAACGAGTACTTATTCAAGGTCAGAGATGGAGGAACTTTTAGAATCTTAGTCTCTTCAGACTAGAGGGTCTTGAAATGGTAATCTTTTTCATCTGTCTACCTTTGGGTAGGACCTTATATAGCCTGCCTTACAGAGAAAATCTAGCTTTGGGGCTGTATGTGGTGGTGATGGGAACGTGGTTATTAACGTGTTTTTCTAATTATGCACGAAAGGAAGCATTCTCTCTTTCTTTTTTAAAATGTTTATTTAGTTTTGAGAGAAAGAGAGAGAGAAGGAGAGAGACGGAGCACAAGTGGGGAAGGGGCTGAGAGAGTGAGACAGAATCCAAAGCAGGCTCCAGGCTCCGAGCTGTCAGCAGAGAGCCTGATGCGGGGCTCCGACTCACGAAACGTGAGATCAGGACCTGAGCTGAAGTCAAACGTTTAACCTACTGAGCCACCCAGACACCCCAGGAAGCTTCCTCTTAATTCTTGCTTGCATTCAGAAGGCCATGCTGGAGAAGACTCTCCTGCAGCCTGAGTCCTGGGTTTTACCCTCTGTCCAGCCCTCCCCATGTGCTTTCAGAGTAAATCCTGATTGGTCTAAACCTGGGCTTAGCAACGATCCTGGTCTGGCCAAGGGCACGTGGTGAGGGGAGTCTGCTGGGGGCTTCTGGGAAAGGTTCTTTGCTTTTCAGAAGAGGTACACGAAGAAGAAAAGGCTGCTGTTCCTCCTCCCTGGACGTGTCCCTGCCAGCCCACGATGCTTGGAACTGTGGCAGCCATGTTGTGACAACACAGGTTAATCAGAGGAGGAGACTCGGGGATGGCCGAGCAGGCAGACAGAAGGACTGGATGACTTCGCTGAGCCACTGAACTAACTGGTCCTGGATGCTTCTGCTGCTGGAATTCTTACTTTTCAGCCACTGGCGGCTGGATTTTCTCTCACTTGCCGACAGAAGCCCCCCAACTGACTCACCCACTCACAAGTTTCAGTCTTTGTTTTCCCATTGGTCATGGTTTGTCTCAAGACGACAGTGGCACTGATGGCTGACCCCACTGACTGCCACCCTTCCGAGGCTCTCCGATGTGTCTACTTACACACGATAGAATGGAGCATTAACTGAACATCTACTTCACACCCAGCATTGTGTGAGGCTCAGAGAAATAAAACGTCTGCTCAGGATCCCACAGCTAGTAAATGTCCGATCTGCACAACACAACACTGTTTCTCCCCTCAAAGGAAGCTTTCTTACCTGTTCCGAATGCAGGAAGGGGTTCATTTAGTAAAAGACGATAATAAGAACGGCTTACTGGGTGGCTGCTCCCCTTTTCATACTGTGTTCTCTGGAAGGAGGTCAGTATGTGTGATTCACATTTGAAGAGTGCAGCATTCTGTTCTGCCTCCTTGCAGGCAAAGTATCTATCTAAATTATGCAGAATTCGCTTGCCCAGGAGAATCTCTTGTCGAGTCTCCCCATTTATTTATGAAATTATTTATATCAGTATGAACTTGTCTTTTTTCTTTTCCTTCTTTCTCTTTCTTTCTTTCTTTACTTTGGGTAAACATACTTTATTTATTTTGAGCCTCAGGTTATTTCAGCTTTGGCCACTGAGGCTCCTTCAGGTGGCTCCTGTGTCCCTTTGACATACCCCATCCTTGTGACTTTTTGTGTGACTATTTCCTTTTACTTTCTGGCACTACAAGGTGCTCCAGGCTCGGCTCATATGTTTCTTGGCCCTGTTCTAGCATCAGCCACCTGTCCTTTGGTTGGAGAATGGTATTAAAGACTGAGATCTGAGAACCAAATGTGCTTGTTGCTACTGAGGGGTTCCTGCCGTTGGTCCCCTCGGTAGACAGTACAAAGCAAAGTACCTGTTCACTAACCTGTGTATACAGTGTATCAGTAACTATTTCTACGTGGCGCCATCTGAATGTATATTAAGCTCAACGAGAGTTCACAATGATCTTTCCAATTGTAAACCATTGCCGCGTGGATCATTCTAGACTTCTCTGCTTGTTTATTTAAAATCTCCTACTCCAGGGACACACGGGTGGCTCAGTTGGTTAAGCGTCCAACTCTTGGTTTCAGCTCAGGTCACAACCTCTCGTTTCATGGGTTTGAGCCCCACAATGGGCTCTGTGCTGGCAGTGCAGAATCTGCTTGGGATTCTCTCTCTCTTTTTCTCTGCCCCTTCACCGCTTGCTCTCTCTCTCTCTCAAAATGAATATACATTAAAAAATAAAATAAAATCTACTCCAATAATGAGAAGGTTGGCTTCCACCATAACTATCCATTTACTTATTGTTCAATTCAAGCAAACACATATAGTGGTATGCCTTTGTTTTGACCAGCAATTCACGTGTAGGAATTTGTCTTACTGAAAAACTCCCCCAAGAATATACAGATGCTTGTGGGAGGATGCTGATTGGTAGACTGACTTCCTGCCAATATCTGACTCCCTTCCCTGTGGGAGGATTATACTTCTCTGCCATTTGAAACCAAGATTGGTCATGGGACTTGTTTGGGCCCCCATGCCCTCACAAAAAAATGTAAGCAGGTCACATGTGTCGCTTCCTGTCAGTCGCTTTAAGCCAGTGTATGTCTTGTCACCTTTTTTTTTTTCTCTATGCTATGCTGTCCTGCAAATTTCAGATAATGGCTGCTCCATCAGTCTGGCTCCTGGAGCAGAGCTGACACAGGGCAGGGCTGTGGCTGGAAATAATGGAAATGCATCATGAGCAAGGAATAAATCTTTCTTGTGTTCAGTTACTAAGATTTGAAATATTAATTACAGCAGCCTAACTTAGCAGCCCATCCTAGCCCATGCGATAGAGTTTGTAACCGTGAAAACTGGGAGTGATGTGAATATCCGTCAATAGAGGACTAAGTTAATAAACAGGGTGTATTTCAATAACAGTCTATCAGTGCAGCTCTGACCACAAAAAATGTCTGCCTCTATTATTGGATTGGAAAACTGTCCACAAGCAAGTGGTGGACCGGTTTACTTAGTAGGATCGCATGCTGTAAAACAATTTATGGACCGATGTTAGCATGTGCGTAGGAAAAAAACTCTGGAGGAATAAATACCAAACTGTAGCAGTGGCTGTCTCTACATTTTCGATTTCTGTACTTGAATTTTTACAAGTTCTGAGTCAAGATTCCCTCTGCTCTGGGCTGGATCTGTTTCATCTGTCAGTTGGCAGCCAGACTGGATTATGCAAATTGGCTTTCCCCTTGGATGGATTTGACAATCTACAAGGTTAAGTCTGGAGGCAAACTTGTGGACTTGTTAAGTGGGGACAGGCTACTAAGTAGGGCACTTTGAGCAGAATTCCTGGAATTTTTTCCAAGCCCATCAAAAGCAAGGAATGTCATTAGCACTCATCTTAAGTCCCAGCGTAAACAATAATGATCACAAACTGATGAAGGCTTAGATCCTTTCTCCACCTCCATTTGTCACTTATGACTCTTGGGTAATTATTTTCCCAGAGGAGTTTTACCAACAATAAGGAGACATGTTGGGAGTGGAGGGTTTTGTCTTTTTCATCTTTGAAGCCTCAGTACCTGGCTCTGGCTTGGCCCAGGATAGTTATTCAATTAATGTGATTCAGAAAATGTCATTTTCAATAATTATTTTTTTAACATCTATCTTATTTAAAAAACTATCGTGCAGTAAAATTGACCTTGTTTGGTATGAAGATCAATGATTTTTAACAAAAGTTTTAAATGTTCATTTATTTATTTTTAATTTTTTTTTTTAATGTTTAGTTTTGAGAGAGAGAGTGAGACAGAATGTGAGTGAGGGAGGAGCAGAGAGAGAGGAGGGACACAGAATCTGAAGCAGGTTCCAGGCTCTGAGCTGTCAGCATAGAGCCTGATGCAGGGCTCAAACCCATGGGCCGTGAGATCATGACCTGAGCTGAAGTTAGATGCTCAACTGAGCCATCCAGGTGCCCCAGTGTTTATTTATTTTGGAAGGAGAGCGCAAGTGGGGGAGGGGCAGAGAGAGAGGAAGACACAGAATCCAAAGCAGGATCCAGGTTCTGAGCTGTCAGCATAGAGCCTGATGAGAGGCTCGAACTCATGAGTTGCGAGATCATGACCTGATCAGATCATGATCTGATCATGTGATCATGACCACAATCAGAATACAGAACGGAATTCTATCATCTCAGAAAATTCCGCTGTGTTTTTCCTTTATAATTACATTCTGTCTCCCTCCCCATCCCTAACTCCTGGCAAACAATGATATGGTCTGTGTCACTATGGCTTTATCTTCTCAAGAATATCATATACATGTGAACATACACATTAGATAATATTTTGAGATTGGCGTGTGTCATTTGTTTTTTGTTTTTTTTTTTAATTTTGAGAGAACACAAGCTGAGGAGGGTCAGAGAGACAGTGGGACAGAGGATCTGAAGCAGGCTCTGGCTGAAGCAGCAAGCCCCATTCGGTGCTTAAACTCATGAGCTGTGAGATCATGACCTGAGCTGAAGTTGGACGCTCAACCAACTGAGCCACCCAGGTGCCCCTGTCATTTGGTTATTTTTTTTATTGCTGAGTAGTATTTCTCATTAATATACCTTTTTCTTGAGCACCTACTATGTGTCAGGCTCTGTGCTAGGTATTGGGGATATAACAAAAGACAGGGCAGATATGGTCCCTATTGGTAGGGAGCTTACAGACAGCCTCATAGAACGTTCATAGAACGTCAGAGTCCTGAGAGGGCCCAGAGATAATCTCTCAGCTACTGAAAGTGTGGCCTTGGACCAGGAACATCAGCATTCCCTGAGAATGTGTTAAAAATGCAGAACCTCTAGGGGTGCCTGGGCAGCTCAGCAGTTAAGCGTCCCACTTCGGCTCAGGTCATGATCTCCCGGTTTGTGAGTTCGAGCCCTGCATTGGGCTCTCTGCTGTTAGCACAGAGCCCACTTTGGATCCTGTCTTTCCCCCTCTCTCTCTCTCTCTCTGTCCCTCTCAAGCGCACTCTCTCACTCTCTCTTACAAATAAAAATATTAAAGAAAAATGCAGAACCTCTTACACCTGAAACTAAAGTAACATTGTGTGTCAACTATTCTTTTTTTTTAATGTTTATTTATTTTTGAGAAAGCGCGAACCGGAAGGGGCAGAGAGAGATAGAGACAGAGAATCAGAAGCAGTCTCCATGTTGACAGGAGGGCGCCTAAACTGGAACTCAACAAACCACAAGATCATGACCTGAGCAGAAGTCTGATAATGATCAACGGAAAGAGCCACCCCGGCGCCCCCAACTATTCTTGAATTTAAAAAAATGCAAATCCTCGGGCTGCATTCCAGACCTACCAAATTACAGTTTATATATTAGCAGGATCCCCAGGTGGTTTCTTTGAACATTCAACTTTGAGAAGTCCTACTTTGCCCTCCACAGAGCACAGAGATTTCTATATCCTTGCCCAAGACCCATTCAGTCTTTGCGTGACCGCCTCCAGCCACGGGTCTTATTTTGCACTCCAGCCACCTGATAAGCAGCTCAAATTATTTGAATCCTTCTTAGTCTAAATAGAAATTCACTTTTGTATAAATTCCACACTATGATTCTAGTTCTGACTTTTGGGTCAATCCAAAACACATATTCTTTCACCTGATACCCCTTTGGTTATTTACTGACTTAGTGTCCTTTTCTCCAGCCTGGATACTTCCAGATGCCACAGTCATCCTTTGCATCCTTTTATTCACCCACCTAGTCTATTTTTATTGTTACCTACTACATCTAGTCACTGAACTTGACCTATGTCCCCAAAATCTGGACATAGTTAAAATGGGTTCACTGGATATTATAGTTCTGCATATTCCTGATAAGATTTAAATGAAGGAAAGAAAACCTTTAATGTGGGTGTTCATGATTGGAAGACACAAGCCCCCAAATGCCAGATAGGTAACCAAGATATGCCACTTAAAGGAGGGTAGTAGCTGCTATCAACATCAGCCTATTGTTCCTGCCTGGGAGTTAAGTCCCACTGGTGCATCATCTTCTGGCTTTTCAAGACAAGTCAGAAATGTGGGATTTGATGTGAATTTTTGGATTTTCAGATGTGTACAATTATACCAGTCAGGGTTATCAACTGCTAACAGAATTCTCTCTGGTTGGCTTAAGTAGACAAATGGTTAATGGGAAAGGTATACCAGTTAGCTCCGAAAATTGAACTAAAGGTGGGGAGCTGGGCTCAGGAGACCAGGCAAGAACCATGAGAGCCCCAGCAGCCGGGGACACAGACAGGTTGTGCCCAAGGAGGTAGCTAGTAAAAGGCTAGCATTGGTAGGTACCACTGCCCTTGGGACTTTGGGCAATGCTCCCCTAGCCTATCAGTCCCACTGCCCTTGATGTCTTCCAACTGCCACCTCCATTTGAAATGCCAGGTGTGCTATGTAAGTTGCAGCCTCTGGGGCACATGTCCTGGAATTCCTGGTTTTGAGAGTTTAAATGCTGGGAGGTTAGAAAAAAAAATTGAGCACCACAACCATATTAGGAATGCCTTCGGCTGCAAGTTACTATGAACAACTGAAAACATAAGGACAGGGATGCCTTGCTAGCTTAGTCAGTAGTGTGTGTGATTCCTGATCTCGGGGTTGTGAGTTCGAGCACCACACTGGGCCTAGAGCTTACTTAAAAAAAGTATATATACAACAAATAAAAATAAGTTGCAAACAGAATGCCCTTCATCTCTACACATTCCAGAGTGTATTTCCCTAGTACAAGTTTCTTCCTCCATGTAACCACAGTAGAATGATCAAATTCAGGAAATGACACATCAATACAAAGATTTGGCTTTTTCCAATCTCCAGAGTGGATGACTGGCAGAGAGAAAGGAATTGGGAATAGCCATGAGGGTAGCCAAATACAGCAAATAATTTTGAAAAAGTCCCACCATATAGAGTGTCTATGGACTGTGTCCAGCCTGAGAGCCACCCACTGACTTGACTGCTTTAAACTTCCTGCTGAACTATCTCTTTTGATTAGAATAGTAAGAATATATGATATAAATTTCCACTTTTCATATTGATATCATTTACTTTCTTTTTTTTTTTTTAATTTACTTATTTGAGAGAGAGAGAGAGAGAGAGAGAGAGAATCTGAAGCAGGCTCTGCACCTGTGGAACCCGATGTAGGGATCAAACTCATGGAACTGTGAGATCATGACCTGAGCTGAAACCAGGAGTTGGACATTTAACCTACTGAGCCACCCAGGTGCCCCAATGTCATTTACTTTCTAAATAGTGTTGAAAAGAATCTATTGGAGGTAACCAGCAGGTGTAGGGACAGAGTATTATTTTCTCCCAATTTTTACTGAATAGATAAAAAATGAACAGGTTTTTTCTTTTTCTTCAATTTCCTTGTCATGTCAATTTCCTGAAAACCTTCCCTAAATGATATAATTATGTTGCTTTAAGTCTTACAATTTATAATGCAATCAGAATAAAAGAGGGATATTGAGAGTTCTTCCTCATCTCCTAGAAAAATGAAATTCAAATTGTGCTAGAGAGATAGGAAATGGTACACATGGAATATTTTTATATTATCCTTTTTAATGAAATGGAGGGTAGGAAGTATTTTGTAAAAAATGGGTGCTACAGGGGCCTGGCCTCTGGTCTGCTTGGGGGTGTGGGGAAGATTATGTGGGGCTGGCTAAAGGGTGAGTCAGAGATGGGAGAGCAGTTAAGACAGGAGGAGGGAGGCAATGAGGTTCCACTTGGGGAGAAGGAGAGACATATTGACTGTATGCAGCCTTTTCTTATCTCCAAACTGCACCCTCTAAAGGTTTAAGCAGAGAATGTCAAAGAATGGGCTATAAAACAGCTGGTTTCTCCACTCTGACAGGGAGGGAGTTATTTTTTTTTATTAAATGTTTATTTGTTTTGGGGAGAGAGCAAGCACGAGTGGGGGAGGGGCAGAGAAAGAAGGGGGCAGAGGATCTGAAGCAGGCTCCAAGCTCCGAGCTGTCAGCACAGAGCCCAATGTGGGACTCGAACCCACGAACCGTGAGATCATGACCTGAGCCAAAGTCAGATGCTCAGCCGACCCAAGTGCCCCCAGGAAAGGAATTCTTATTGGAATTGGGGTCTCAGGGGTTTGGCAGACCTGAGGGTCTGGGAAGGGCAACACAACCAGGTTCCCACAGTGTCGGACCAGAAAAAGAGTACCAAGAATTGGGTTCAAGGAATGACCTATGGCTGGAAAAAAGAAAATTTAGGAAGGCACAGAATTTATCTGTATTGGAGGCATTAGTATGGGACAAAGACTGCGTAGTACATGTGGGTATGGGAAGCCTGTGGTGAATTGCAGGTTTTGGGGCTAATGGCAGGGTGGGGTGGGGGGTTGGGGAGAAGGGAGAGTTTGTGAGAGGAGGGCTTGCCAGATTAAAGAAATGAAAGATAGCCTGCCTTTTCCTCATTCCATTGTTTCTGCCTTCTAAAACTATTCTTATTTGTGTTGACATGGAAAGAAGCATCAAGGGAAATATTAGATGAGTTAATCTTTAATTAAGTCAAGCTGAACATAGGTGTTTGGGACAAGATGATTTAAAAAATTTAGTTATGGGGCGCCTGGGTGGCTCAGTTGGTTAACTGACTCTTGATTTTGGCTCAGGTCATGATCTCACTGTTTGTGGGACTGAGCCCTGTGTTGGGGTCCTGTGTCACAAAGGGGGGCCTGCTTGGGATTCTCTTTCCCCCTCTCTCTCTGCCCCTCCCCTGCTTGCATGCATGTATGCATGCACTCTCTCTGTAAAATAAAAAACTAAAAATCTAATTTAGGAGTTAAAGAGCATAGGTTTTGGGGTTTAGATAGACCTGAGGTCTATTCCGGGTCTTCTATTCCCTAGCTATGTGACCAGAGATAAGTTACTTAACCTCTCTGTGCCTCAGTCTTCCTTTACAAAATAGGAATAGTAAGAAAATCTACCTTGTTGGGTAGTAGTGAGAATTACACAAGACAATGCATGCTAAATGCCTAGTACAGATTCTGGTGCATACAAGGTCATCGATACCCCATGGTTTCTCTGCTCCTGGTGACTTTAGGGACATCATTTAATCTCTTGGGGCTTCTGGAGTTCGTTGTATGGAGAGATTAGACAAAGGATGGGAAATTGCCTTTAAAAATTACAAAATGTATTTGTAAACAGAAGGTTTTAAAAAATCATTCAAGAACACATAAATAAAGGGAATACATAAGCCAAAGGGATTTTGCTGGTTGCATTGAAAGCCAGGGGTCTGGAGGTCACCCAGAGGCAGCAGACATCCATGTTGACAGAAGCTAAGATCTTATTCATGACCAGCTTCGAGTTCCCCAATGGCTTGATGATAGGAAACTGTGTGCAGGATATCATGAAAGATACTGTTAGTTGCTACCTGGTGGACATTTCCCTTTCTTTACTTTTCAGCCAAATTCTGGTTTTGTTCAGGTATCCTGTGGTCATGAGCTTTAAGGAATCTAGCCATCTCCTCATCGCCACTGAATGGGGAGTGTAAATCCTGACTATTTCGAGCCAATCACAGTAATTCTGCTTCCTTGGCCAGTGACTGGTTCACAAATGGGCATGTGATACCATCCTGGCTAATGAAGGAAAGTCTAGGGGGTTAGGTTTCTATGAAAGTTTTCATATCTTATATATGGACACAAGGAAGAAATATGTCCTCTTTTCTTGCTCTGGCCTTTGGATGTTGCTTTGTGGAGCTGTGATTTTTGGACCTGTGTCAGTCATTCTGCAACCATAAGAAACAACACTACATCTGGCAATGTGGAAAGCTCTAGATAACTTAGGTATTTGGTGATATTGTTAAACAATTAAGGGCACTCCCCCCCTCCATTCAGGCATCTTGTTATATGATTATTTTGTATATGGATCCTATTCTGCAACCTTGTTAAACTCATTTATTCTAGTAGTTATTTTGTAGTTCTTTAGGCTCTTCTATATAAATAATCATGTTGTCTGCAAATAGAGATTGTTTTACTTCTTCCTTTCTGATCTTTATGCTTTTATTTCTTTTTCTTATCTTATTGCAGTGGCAAGAACTGCCAGTACAAGGCTGCCTTGTTTATGATTTCATCTTGTTAGATGAGATTGTACTTTTATCATTGCTTAAGCCAGTTAAATTGGGTTTTCTGCCAGCTTCAATGCTTCCAGCTGAAAGCACTGTAGCTGATGCTATTATTAAAGGAAAGATTGGGGCACCTGGGTGGCTCAGTTGGTTAAGCGTCTGACTTCGGCTCAGGTCATGATCTCATGGTTTGTAAGTTCGAGCCCTGCGTCGGGCTCTGTGCTGATGGCTCAGAGCCTGGAGCCTGCTTCGAATTCTGTGTCTCCCTCTTTCTCTCTGCCCCTCCCCCACTCATGCTCGTGCTCTCTCTCTCTCTCTCTCTCTCTATCAAAAAATAAATAAACATTAAAAAAAAATAAAGGAAAGATTGATCCCAGAACACTTGGTTGTATGCAGATTGGAATTGTGAGTGATACAGACAAAATAGTAACATCTCAGGTTACCTCTAGCTGCAGACCTGTTGGGTTCCATTTGAAAATATAGCTTCTTAAAAGAAAGGTTTTTTAAGTTTATTTATTTATTTTGAGAGAGACAGCATGAGTGGGGGGGGCGGGGAGCAGAAAGAAAGAGGGAGAGAGAAGAATCCCAAACAGGCTCCACACTGTCAGCGTGAAGCCTGACGCAGGTCAACTAACCCACAAAATATGATTGGAAACCAGGAGTCCAATGCTTAACCAACTGAGCCACCCAGGCGCCCCTGAAAATATAGCTTCTTTACTCCTGGGGAACCAGGCTATTTCCAGTGATGCCGAAAACTGGATTTGTAATAGGGTGGCCTGATAAGGCCAAGATCTGTCTCATGGAGAAGTCTGGCTGCATTCCCCACATAATCGAGAAAGTACTTTTACGGCCACATGTTTCTGTGACAGGCTCCCAGTCTCCCAGGAGGAAGGCTGGAATTTGAGCTCACTGTTGCCAATTATCCAAAAAGGATGTGATCCAGGAGCACGATAAGGATCAACAGGGCTCAGCTGGGATTTGGCCTTCTCCAAGAGGAAGGAATAAAATCTTTGATCGGCTCTGAAAACAAAACTAAACAAAATCTCAGGCAATGGCAGACACAGTTCTTTGCTATGTATAAGCTTTTTTTAAAAAAGAAAGTTTAACCAAATGTTAAGGTTTTCCTATGTGGATCTCAGACGCCAGCGTTTACTCTGAAACCCAGAATCACGTTCGAAGTACCTGTAGGCCATATGTGCTCCAGCAAGGGCTTCGGGGTTGTCAGGTGGTGCCAGTGGGCATGTTTGATCCCCACCTGCCGCCACATGAATGCCCAGACCCAGAGACTGCCAGTGGCTTTCTGAACAGTCACTGAGAAGCCTTGCCAAAATATAATGATGCCAAGTAAGATGAACAGAGGGCGCTTGGCCTTTCCCTGCAGCGGCCGGCTTTCTAACACCGGAGGCTCCGAGGTTCTCAGTGCCAAAAGCCATGCGGCAGCTCTTAACCTGGAGAGAAGGCACATGGGACAAGTGGCGTTCTTCCAAAGCCTTTATTCGGTCGTTTTGGATAACCGCGTTTTAAAATGCCGGTGCTTGTCATGTTCTTTCCAGCCTGACATTTTGGAGAAGGCGTGTCTAACTTTATAAATTTATGATGCAGCATGAACCATGGAGAAATCATTTCAAAGATGTATTCAGGCAGCTTCTAAAGGGCCACTCCCACGGCTGCTGACGCAGGTCATCCACAGTGCATGGATGGGGGTTATGAACAGTCAGGCCGTTTTGGGTTTGCCGTGGTTCTGACGAGAGCGGAGCTCTCTCTGGCCATATTTACTTACGGCTCTGCGGTCAGTCAAAAGGACACGTTCACAAGACTGCAGGCTGGGAAAACTATTCTCTCCTGCGTGTTCAAATAGTTCCATATGGATAGCAATATCCTTTGTATAAGACAATAATATGAAACTCACAGGGGCATCTGGGTGGCTCAGTCGTTTGAGCCTCCAACTCTTGATTTCGGCTCAGGTCATGATCTCACAGTTGTGAGACTGAGCCCCATATCGGGCTCCATGCTGATGGTACATAGCCTGCTTGGGATTCTCTCTCCCTCTCTCTGCCCCTACCCTGCTCTCTCCCCGCCCCCCCCCCCCCGTCTCAAAATAAATAAATAAATAAATAAATAAATAAATAAATAAAATATGAAGCTCACAGATCACCTATCATCTGTCCAAAATAGTCCAGACTGGGGTACCTGGCTGGCTCAGTCAGAAGAGCATGTAACTCTTGATCTTGGGGTTTTGAGTCCCACATTGGGTCTATACCTAGAGATTACTTAAAAATAAATAACCTTTAAAAAATTCCAGATTTTGTGACACTGTTAGGATGAACAAATGAATAGGTAGAATATTGTGGTAAATCACACAACATAAAATTGGCCATTTTATACTAAATGTCACTGAATTATACTCAAAATATCCACTCTATTACTAATTGCTTTGTTGTTCTTTTAAAACATTTTTTGGTGGCACCTGGGTGGCTCAGTTGGTTGAGCGACCAACTTTGGCTCAGGTCATGGTTCGCAGTTCGTGAGTTTGAGCCCCGCATCGGGCTCCGTGCTGACAGCTCAGAGCCTGGAGCCTGCTTCAGATTCTGTGTCTCCCCCTCTCTCTGCCCCTCCCCTGCTCATGCTCTGTATCTCTCTCTCTCGCTTTCAAAAATAAATAAATGTTAAAAAATAATCAGGGGCGCCTGGGTGGCTCAGTTGGTTAAGCGGCCGACTTCGGCTCAGGTCATGATCTCACGGTCCGTGTGTTCGAGCCCTGCGTCGGGCTCTGTGCTGACAGCTCAGAGCCTGGAGCATGCTTCCGATTCTGTGTCTCCCTCTCTCTGACCCTCCCCTGTTCATGCTCTGTCTCTCTCTGTCTCAAAAATAAATAAATGTTAAAAAAAAAAAATTAAAAAAAAAAATAATCAAAAAAATTTTTTAACGTTTATTTATTTTTGAGAGAGTGAGCACAAGCAGGGGATAGGCAAAGAGAGGAAAAAGAGACAGAGACAATCTGAAGCAGGCTCTGCACTGTCAGCACAAACCCTGACGTGGGGCTCGAACCCTTGGGCCCTGAGATCATGACCTGAGCTGAAGTCAGATGCTCAACCAAATGAGCCACCCAGGTGCCCCAAGTGCCTTGTTGTCATAGAATTTAGTTAAAAGTAGTTCATCCGGCAGCATCTTAATTTCCATTGCCAAAGCCAAAGTCAAGGATGAAATGGACATGTAGACTTTCTGTGATTATGATTTTAAATATTATGTGTATTTAGCGTATACTGGTGTCTTAAACCTTTATCGATTTTAACTAATTACAAAGGTGGGTATTATCAGTATCCCCCTTTACAGGGGTGAGATCTCTGAGGTTAACTGACAAACCTGAAGGGCTATACAGCTTTGAACCCAGATAGGCTCTAGAGTCCGTGCGCTTAACCAACAGGTTAAATTGGCAATAATTACTGCTGTGTCACTTTTGGTACTGGCATTGATTGAGGGCTGACTGTGTGCCTTATACGTGTGTGTATGTGTGTGTGTGTGTGTGTGTGTGTGTGTAGACAGAGAGAGAGAGAGAGAGAGAGAGACGTGTCCAAGGTCATAGGCTTGACAAAGCCAGGATTTGAACTTGGCTCCTCTGCTCTGGCTTCTTGCATTACTTCATGTTGCCTCTGTTGATGGAATTAGCAAGTGCAAAGTAGGAACTCAAGCCTTGCCAGGGAGCAGGAAGTTGGGAACCAGGAAGATGGCTGGGCCTGGTCTGAAACCCAGCATCACTACACATCTGGGGACCGATTCAAAACCAGTTCCAGAGAGGGACAGATGTTAACTGACTTATTGTCTTGTCTTCTGCGGAAGCTATCACCAGGGAGGGATCGACCAAGATGTGTGGGCACCTGGACGGGCAAATGATGTGGTGTCCCGTTGACTCAGGTGGTCAAGGTTAAAAGTCTGGCTCCATCACCTACCAGGTTTGTGACCTCGAACAAGTTCCTAGAGCTCTGTGCCTCAGTTTCCTCATCTGTAAAATGGTAAAAATAAATAGTACCTACCTTACAGGGTTGTAATGAAGAGTCAGTCATCTGTATGCATAGCGGGAGCCTTGTAAGTCACTGTAAAAGATAATGACAATTTTCTCTATCTGGTTGCATTTCCAGGGATGTTTTTTAGCACCATCCCTGTAATTTGGCTTGGGCTGTCCCATCCCTTAATTCAGTTTGGACCCAAGTCCGAGCCACTGTGCTAATCAGGATCTTATCACATCTCAGTCAGTCCTCCTCCAGAGCAGGAAGGGAGCCCCTGGGTCCTGCTGGTCTCCTGCCACTGTCTGCATGGCCCTTTGCTGGGGAGACAGAAACCAAATCCTTCCCAAAGATGCTGGGAAATTAGTTTAGCACCGTCTGCCGGTGTGCAGTGACTCAGAGGCTGCCAACGTGGTGGGGCTCATGGGCTCGGGGGTTTGAACAAGATCGATGTTGTCATGAATGCAAAGCAGGCTGAGTTTGCCGTGAGGCTGGGAGGCAGGGAGAGACTGGGCCTTCTGCTTGCTTGCAGCTCTCTTTCGAGGTGAGCTGAGGTTTTGGGCTGCGTTGGCAGCTCTCACAATGATGGCAGAGAAGCCAGAGGGCCCTGAGGAGAGGCACTGGGGTGCCAGGGAAAGCTGGCCGTTGGCTGGACTAATCTGAGGGGGCCTCCATCCTGGTCACTTACTGTGTGACCTTGACAAGTAGCTTAACCTCTCTGAGCGCCCTCTCCTTGTCAATCAAGTGGGGTTGCGGGGAGGAGGAGTGGGGTGACGGATGTGAAGGGCAAAGCTTAGCACAGCACACAGCAAATGCTCGGTCATCACACCAGTTCCTAAGGTTGGGCTTTATATGCTCCCTGTCTCTTCCTTTCCTCAAACGTCCCCATCCCCTTTGGACCCTTCAAAACGACTTTCTGAAGGCAAACGTTTACCAAAAAGGTGGAGAAGGAAAGGACTGGGGGGAAGTGTTGTGAGAATGTGTATGTGTATGTCTATGAGTGTGTAAGTGTAAGAAACAGAGGAAGGCACACATAAGGCAACACACACACATACACATAGACATGCACGTACACATAGAGACACACAGACACACATAGAAAGGGGGGTGGGGCAGAGGCAGACGGGGTGTCCAAACCCTAGCTCTGCCACTCATGAGCTGTGTGACCAGTCACCTAACTTCTTGGCCCGTCACCTTGCTCATCAGTACAACAGGGACCCTACAACTCCTTTATAGGGTTGATGTGAATGGTTCCACATAAAGCAGTTAGAGAGCCTGGTACGTAGTAAATGCTCAGTGAATTGTGGCAGGCAGGATTCCAAAATGGAGCCCACGGTGAGCCCTCCCTATCCAATCCCTTCCCCTGGAGTGTGCGGGAAGGGGGACACGGGAATACAGTGAGGCATCACTGCCGATTCGGTTTCATTATATGGCAAAGTAAAAGGGTGCTGTGGATGTAATTAAGGTCTCTAACAGGTTCAGTTTACCAAAGGAGAGATTATCCTGAGTGAACCTGATTTAGTCACCTGAACCCTTAGAATGTAGGTCTAGAGGTCAGAGACAGAAGAGATCAAGAAATTCAAAGCCTCAGCGATGCTCTCCAGTTGGCCTTGAAGGAGCCAACAGCCGTGTGTGGTGAGGACTGTGTGGCAGGGAACAGTGAGAGGCCTCCAGGAGCTGAGGCCTCAGTCCCACAGCTGTAATGAAGTGAGCTCTGTCAACAACCAGTGAGCACTGGAAGAGGACCCCGGCTTCAGAGGAGACCTCGGCCTCACCTTGACTTTGGCCAGGTGAGACCCAGACCCGTTATGGAATCAATTTATTCTTTAAATAATTTTTCTTCTTTTAATGTTTAGTTTTGAGAGAGCACACACGAGCAGGGGAGGGACAGGAAGAGAGGGGGACAGAGGATCTGAAACGGGCTCTGTGCTGACAGCAGGGAGCCCAAGGTGGGGCTTGAGCTCACAAACCGCGAGATCATGACCTGACCTGAGCCGAAGTCGGACACTCAACTGACTGAGCCACCAGGGCGCCCCTGGAATCAATATATCCACCCATTCTACAGCTGATAGATGTTCAGGTTGTGTTCAGTTCCGGTTGGCACTTTTACTTTGCCCTGCAAACTTTTTTTTTTTTTTTAACATGGACAATATAAAGCAGACTGACGGTGAGAAATCCTGCCACATGGTGTTCATACTATGGTTTGGTTATACTTGGGTAGGAACTTCCACTGAAGCCACCTACACTGCGGCCCTGCCCTTGAACGTGGAGCTGGAAGGAGAGATTACCACCGGCTCCATCATTCCATGGTTGGCAGAGAGTACAAGTGACCTCCCTGAAATGACAGAGGAAAGAAATTACAGGGTAAGTTGACGGTGGAGCTGGCATTAGGTCCAGGTGCCCCAGAAAGAGCAAGAGCTTTGGACTTAGACGGACATTGGTTCCAGCCACTCACTAGCTACGCGACCTGGGAAAATGCCTCGAAGCCTCTGAGCCTCAGTTTCCTCATCTACAAAATGGGGGACGCAGTAACGCTTTGCAGGAAGGGTTAGTGAGGTAATACTTTATGTGCCTGGCCCTCGGCAAGCATTCAGGAAAGGGGCTCTGATAGCCACCCCCCCCCCCCAAGTCTGGGGTACTTGCCATGCACCTTGCGATCTCCGGAATAACAGGGAAGGGATCCCATGCTCTTGACAGCTTTTGGCAGAACTTCATGAGCACCAGACTCCTCCCAGCCACTTCCCAGAGATAACTATCTGTTCATCTGGAAAGATCTATCTTGACTTCACTGCAATGAGGAGCATATTATGCTCCTGTAACATTTCTCTTGGTGCAGTACAGGCAAGAGATAGTTTTCGGCAGGAGGTGGAAGGAATGTCCCAGAGAAAGGAAAAATCAAGAGCGCTGCCCACACTGCCCCTGGTCACTTTCTTTTTCTTTCCTTTTTTCCCTCTGTCTGCAGTCTCTTTCTTCATTAAGTCTTCTTAGGCCAAATAAGAATACTCTTTAGTATCTGGGAGTACACTCAAATTTTCAAATCCCTTCAACACGTGTTTTTCTTTTTTCTTTTGTAAAGTTTGTTTTGAGAGAGAGAGACTGACTCCCAAGCAGGCTCTGTGCTGTCAGCGCAGTGTCTGACGTGGGGCTCGAACCCATGAACCATGACCTGAGTTCAAACCAAGAGTCGGACACTTAACCGACTGAGCCACCCAGGCACCCTGCTTCAACACATTTTATGTTTTTTAAAAACATTTTTTAAAATGTCTTACTTGGGGCGCCTGGGTGGCTCAGTCAGTTAAGCCTCCGACTTCGGCTCAGGTCACGATCTCGCGATCCGCGAGTTCGAGCCCCGCGTCGGGCTCTGGGCTGATGGCTCAGAGCCTGGAGCCTGCTTCCGATTCTGTGGTTCCCTCTCTCTCTGCCCCTCCCCCGTTCATGCTGTGTCTCTCTCTGTCTCAAAAATAAATAAACGTTAAAAAAAATTAAAAAAAAATGTCTTACTTATTTTTGAGAGACAGAGTATGAGCGGGAGAGGCGCAGAGAGAGAGGGAGACAGAATCCACGAAGCAGGCTCCAGGCTCTGAGAGATCAGCACAGAGCCCAACACAGGGCTCGAACCCATGAACCACGAGATCATGACCTGAGCCAAAGTCGGACGCTCAACCAACTGAGCCACCCAGGCACCCCACATTTTGTCATGTTTTAACTTCACAGCAATTATGTACTTGGCACATGGCTATCACATGCTAATAGCTGCAGTCAGAGGCAATTAATAACTCATATAATTATATGATAATATAATAGCTAATATCCGTCGATCATTTACAAAATACCTAGCACTGTTTTAAGCGCTTTTATGGGTGTTAATCTTCCCAACAACCCTCAGAGGTAGATATTAACACTGATACCATTCTATAGGGGAGGAAACTGAGGCTCAGCCAGGTTCAGCAACTGGCCCAAAGTTGCACAGCTAGGAAACAGAGGAGCTGAGTGTTGAATCCGGGTGGGCACATTTTTCTCCCTTTGTCCCTTTGGATCCAATTGCTGTCCTCTGCTCTGTTCTGTGCTCTGGGACTCTGACCTCCATGACCTATTATTTCCTTGCTCTCTGGTTTCCCTTTGGGTTCAGCGGGTGGGAGGTTGGGAGGACAGGAAGAGATGAGGCTGTTTCTCGCCCCTGCCCGCCTGGCTGCAGTTCTGGACAGCCACGACTCTGGCGAGTGGCCCTCCCTCCACCGGCCTGGCTCTGGTGACACAGCCTCTCTTCTGGTACCCATCGGGGTGGTGCGGCTCCCTGCTGATGCCAGTCCTGCGTGTGATGCAACACGTCGTCACGAGACTCTTTTGAAATAAACCTTATACTGTGTGCCACATGTTTTCTTGGCTGAGGCACCAGGCAATCCAACCTCAGAGCCTGAACACTCAGCCACCACCTTACATGGCCTCAACCCAACCTCCCACCCGCTGAATCCAAAGGGACAAAGGGAGAAAGCTTTAGCATTCCCCTCAGAGAGGGAAGTGAGAGAGCCTGTCGTCCAATGATCTCATTTCACCAGTGAGAATACTCTAGGAGGTGCTGCACGGGGAAACGTCTTACCTCTGACTGTAACAGATCCTGGGCTCTCATCATTCTGTACGGACCCACACCCAGCTTCTTACTGCAAAGCACCTGTGATTTTTCTGTCTGGGCCACTCTGTGGCCCCAAGAATCTGCTCACTGAGCACTCTAGCCAAGCTGCAAGCACTAGAGAACTTGTGTCCTTGAGGCAGCCTAAAGCAGTGACAGATAGAGGCTGGTGGACTAATGCCCCCAACTCCCTCACCCTTTAGGTGAGTTCTGTACAGTCTCCCGGCTGGGCTGGGTCCCAGGTGCCCTAAGTGAATGCACTCCCTCCTGAATGCACCCTGAGTTGGTTTCCTTCCCTTCCCTGTCTCACATTCTCAGGGCCTGCTGGTGCTTCCCGGGATCACCTTCCATGCATCAAATTCTTGTCTCTGGGGTCTGCTTCTAGGGAACCCAGACTAAGGTAGGGACCACCCAGGGTTTTCTCTTGCCCTGCACCTCCCTTTTGTTCTGAGAAGTAGACTTCCCACTCTCGGCAGAGGGGATAGATCTCACTCTCCAGCTCCAGGGCTTGGAAGTCTCCTATATCACACAGAGTACCCTGTCTGTCTGACCACAGGGATTCGTTCAAGGATGGACATATGTGATATTGTGATTTATAATAAGGAACAAATATTTGTTTTTCACCCACAGGCTCCTGGCTCACAGCTCCTAAAACCCTTGGATTTTCCTGTGATGAGAGGGATAAAGGTGTCTTTTGTTATGCTAAAGAGGGACCTCGGAAAGCATCTAAGGATGGGGGCAGGCTGCCAGGGGAGCCAACCTTGTGAATAGAGCCTTGGAAATTTCAGTCCCACGCCTCTCTCTCACCCCCATCCCTGGGGAGGGGAGAGAGGCTGGAGACTGAGTTCAGCGGCCAGTGGCCAGTGATTTAATCAATCATGCCTGTGTAATGAAGCCTCCATACAAACCCAAAAGGAAGGGTTCAGAGAGCTTCGGGGTTGGAGAACATGTGATTTGGGGAGCTGGGGCACTGAGAGAGCATGGAAACCTCACCCCCTTCCCACATGTCTTGCCCTCGGTATCTCTTCCATCTCGCTGTTCCTGAATTCTATGCTTTTATCATAAACCGGTGATGTAGTAAATACATGCTTTCCTGAGTTCAGGGAGCCTCTCTAGCAAATTCACTGAACCCAAGGAGGGGGTCACAGGAACCTAGCTGACTGGTCAGAAGTACAGGTGACAACATCAATTTGTAATTGGCATCTGAAATTGGGTGGGGGGGAGGGGGCAGTGAGGATCAGTCTTGAGGGAATGAGCCCTTAACCTGGGGGATAGGATGCTATGTCCAGGTAGATAATGTCCCAACTGGCCAGAAGTGTAGTTGGCAACCACAACTAGGACTGGGTACAGAGTCTTAGCATGTCACCCAAAGCCCTGCTAATAGCGATCAACTCTAAGACTGCTGGTGGAGCCCTCCTTCCATGGGGGCCACCCAACTCCAAGGAGAAGGGCAGTGGGACTGCTAGCAAACCCCTGCCACCTCTTAGGGAAAGCTTGTCTGTGAATGAAGCCGGCAGCAAGCGAAACAGGGCTGAGAGACAGAGAACTTCCTGAAGACACTGTCTGCATCCCGGTTTTATTAGTATTTAGGTGTAGCAAGGCCAACAGAAGAGGTGATTGCCGTTAAAAAGATAACTTGTTATGCTCCCAGACCTCAAGAGAGAGTACATGTCGCAGGATGGGGGGACGGTCAGGGAAGTACCAGGGTCGGTCATGAGGTGGAGGTGGGAGGAGGGTCTGTGGGTAATAGCCTTTATTGTGGTTTCTGCAGGAAAAACAGGTGAGGCAGGGGAAGCACGTTTGGATAACTTCAGTGGACTCTGGGGCACTGGGGCTGTCCCTGATGGTTGTCACTGGCCCTGGGGTGATGCGAGCAGGTATATGGTGGCCCGGATGTGAGAAATGGATCAGGGAGGATGCTGAGGTATAGACTCTGGATTGGGTGGTTTGTACCCAAAAAGTGCATTTGGAGGGGTTCACCTGAGGAGTGAGGGGGACAAAGGAGGCAGAAGGCCCAGGCGAGGTGACGGGGAACTCAGGCCTGTTACTGGGTTGTGGAGAACAAAGTGTGTCCTGTCCAGCTATGCATGCAGAGCAGACGGTGAGGCAACGAGTTTGCAAGATAAAGAAACATAGTGAACACAGTCCCTGCACCCAGCCGTGTCTCGATTTTGGACTTCGTCACAGGAGCCGGTAAATTCCCTATTCTCTTGCAGAAGCCAGTTGAAGGTTGTCACTTGCCAACAGATAGAATCACACAGCTGGAGGCAGGTTTGGGAGTAAGAAACCAGGTATCTATGAGGCCAGTCTTGTTTTCCACTGTGCCTCTCAATGTGCTTGATGTGTTCCAAACACATGCCAGGTGACCCCTGGATTTCAACAAACGGTGTGGGTGACAGGACTCTGCGGAGATCATAATGACATCTGGGTGATCAGCCACAGCCCCCGTCTCCGTGTTGACAGAAGAACAAGGGAACAGAGGTGTCCAGCGGGGGCAGTAAGTCCATGAGCAGAGGCTCCTTCACTGCAGTCTCCCCAGGACGACAGATTACAATTCCAGAAATGTGCACCTGCTCTGTATTCGGGAGACTGTTTTTTGTGCATCAAGAGACCACTTGAGGCCCTGTGAGCGAAGACGTAATGGAGCTGAGTCACAGTCTGGGAACGTGAGGAACTAATGTCCTCAGATGGAGGTGACTTGAGGGCATTTACCAACAAAGCAAATGCCACCAGGTAGTGATGACATTGCAGTTAAAGGGTGCCTTCCTGGGGCACCGGGGTGGCTCAGCCGGTTGAGCGGCTGACTTCGGCTCAGGTCATGATCTTGCTGTTTGTAAGTTCAGGCCCCGAGTCGGGCTCTGTGCCGACAGCTCAGGGCCTGGAGCCTGCTTCGGATTCTGTGTCTCCCTCTCTCTCTGCCCCTCCCCTGCTCTGTCTCTCTCTCTCTCTCAAAAATAACATTAAAAACAATTAAAAATAAATAAATAAACATTTAAAAAATTTTCAAGGGTGCTTTCCCATCCTTCAGGGTCTGCTACCAAAACAAAGCAGATACTCTGCCTCTCCAGAGGGTTTTATCCAGAGACCAGAAGTTCTCTGAATGCAGAAGAATTGGAAATAGCATATTGTGTTGGTTAGCACAAGGGGTTGACAGCTGTATCCAGGACTCAAAATAACTGTGGCTCTAACAAGATGAAAATTTGTCTTTCTCAGGCAAAAGTCCCCAGCTCGTGTGGTGGCTGGGGGTGCAGGGTCCCCCCATCTTGTTGGCCTGCCTTCCCTGGGTGCTGCCCCATCTGTAAGTTCCAAGATGGCCACCAGCATGTCCAAATTCCAGACATAAGGGAGGGGGAGAAGAGGAAGAGGAGGGGCACACTGCTTCCTTTGAAGTCATGATACAGAAGTCGCTCCTATCGCATTGGCCAGAACTTGGTCACAGGCAGCCATTATTCTAGGCAGCCCTGTGCTCAGCTAAAAATTGTGACCCTGATCCTACAGAGTTGAGTTCCTCAGCCTTGGTGCCATTGGCATTTTGGGCCAGATAATTCTGTGTGTTGTGTGTGTGTGTTTTGGGGGGGGGGGGAGGCTGTCCTGTGTGTTACAGGGTGATTAGTAGTGTCCCTGGCCTCCACCCACTAGATGCCAGTAGAACTCCTTCTCCACACTGTGACAACCCAAATAACGCATCTCCAGACAACAAGATTGTCCCTGCTTGAGAACCACTGCCGCAGACGAAGGGGAGGGTGGATATTGGGGGACAGCTAGCCATCTCTGCCACCTACTAGCTAAGAGTTTTCATTTCTTTCCTCCTCACAAACAGAAGAGAGTGGTCAGTTAGGAGCACAACCACACGAGGCAAATGGACGTGAGTTCAGATGCCACCTCTGCTGAGTACGAACCTGTTTCCGCCTGAGGAAAACCTGGCTGGTTGCTGGGCGCATGGACAGGAGATGATGCACGGACAGTACATAGCACGGGCCAGTCACATAACGAGCACTCAGCAAATACTAGCTATCTACATGGAGGCTGGCTTGGTTTTGGCAGGGGTGGGGGAGGAGTCTTGGTGAACTTTTCTAGACGGAAGGGACGCTTGGGTTGTGGGAGTTTGCAAAAGAGGAGGGAGACTGATGGACCATTACTTGATGGGGGAACAAAAGAATTACAAAGAGCCAGGTGATGGTTAGAAGGTGAACGCAAGAATATCAACACTTTCTTATATAGAAGACAGAACTGGGGCGCCTGGGGGGCTCGGTCAGTTAAGCTCAGACTCTTGATTTCAGCTCAGGTCATGATCTCACGGTTCATAGGTTCGAGCCCCGCATTGGGTTTTGTGCTGACAGTGTAGAGCCTGCTGGGGTTCTCCCTCGCCCTCTCTGCTTCTGTCTCTCAAAATAAATAATTAATAAACTTAAAAAAAAAAAAAAGACAAAGCTGGGACTAGGTCCCTGAGTTCCATGCTAGTGTTTTGTTTTTTATCGCTACAATGTGACTGGGTAACAGTGGTACAGCCGTTGATCCTAGGCTGATTCCTCTTCCAGGAGCAGCCCTCACTGACCTTCTGAATCAGGACTGGGTTCAGCTGCCTAAAACGGCAAGCCCAATTGATGGTACTTTATAAAGATAAAGCGCGGTCTCTCACATGAAAAAAATGTCTGGAGGTGGGTGTCCAGAGTTGGAAAGACAGCTTGGCATTTTCAGCAGGGACCCAGGTTCCTCTCACTTTCTGGCCCACCATCATAAGCATGTGCCTTTCAATCTCAAGGTCATCTCATGGTTGCCAGTGGCGGCCACAGCCACTGCTCTCCCATCTACATGCCAAATGGCAGGAAGGAAGGGACAGGCGCAAAAGCAAGACTATCATCTGAGCCAGCCCCTTTTGCTGGACAGTGTTACCAGAAACCCTAGCCAGCAACTTCTACTTCCATCTCATTGGCCAGAATGCTCCCTGAAAGGGATGCTGGGAAGTGTAGTTTTTTAGCCAGGCACATTGGCTCTCCAGGTGTCACCAGAGCTTTCTGGAAAGGAATAAGGGGTGGAATGGATGTTGTGTAGGCAACTAGAAATTTCTGCCTCACGTTCCAAGGTGGGAATCTGTGAGTGACCAAAGGAGAGGGTGATGGGGGGGGGGCATGAGCCAAAGAGAGGGAGGGAAAGAGAAAAAGGAGAGAGAAGTCATCGCTGAGTCACATTCTGAAAGGAGGAATCGCTCCTAGGAGCTCTTTGTGCTGGGTCTTCTCCAAGTGGAGTAAGATGTCAGCAGGGACCATGTCAGGGTGCTTTCATTGTGGGATTCTAGCTAACTTCAGAAAAAAGGCCATTTGTTAGAAAGAAATAAGGAAGCCTAAAGAATCATTAAAAAAAAAAAAATCAAAAAGGATCCTCAGGTGGAACAAATCAAGAGTCTTGTCAGTTCAAACCATGTTGCTGTTGTTGGTAGGTCCTTTGACTTCAGACTCTAAGTCCTGGGAGAGAGCATGCGGTTCGCCTTACCTGCGAACTGTAGGACACTACAGAGTCTGTCTGTAGTGGGGGGGAAAGGGCTCCCCTAGAAAAAATTGGGATGTTGCAGCAGATAGAAAAGGATTTAGAGATCCGAGGGCCAGCACGACCAGTATCCACTAGCAGAAGTGATGGGAAGAGAGACTATTGTAGTTTATTAAGGGCGGGAGCGTAAGGGCCATGTTCAAGGAACATTCAGTTGGCCAGGGATGAGCAAGCAGGGGTGCAGACGGTGGGAGGGGGACAAGGCTAGCGGGGTAGGTTGAAGCCAGACCATAGAGTTCTTTGATAACCAACCTGAGAACTGTATATTTTTTATCAGGTGGGTGAGAAGTGTTTTTGCACAACAGGGCAAAGCAATCAAGTGTGACCCATGCTATATAGATTGATCTAAATCGTCACATAAATGTGGGGAAAGTCTCTCTGGGTTTCATGGACACTGGATTAGGGACTCAAATGCCACCAGATCGCTCTCCCCCTCTTTTCCTCCCTCCATCCCTCCTTTCCTTCTCACCGCTTCTCTCTCGTTGGCTTCATTTTTCCAGAACATCTTCCTCACGTAGTTGAACTTCACACAGCACCTATCACCTCCCTCAACTCACACTCAGCTTTAACCATGTGAGCCCTGAGCCTTGCCTCCTCGGGTGCCAAATGGAAGAAGTTAGAGAGGGGTCCTGATTGGTTCAGCTCAGGTCAGGTGACACCCCCAAGCCAATCAGGTCCAAGGAAGCCCACCTGAAAGGAGAGAGCCTCTCCCATCAAAAGCCCCCCGCGGGGCACCTGGGTGGCTCAGCTGGCTAAGGGTCAGACTTCAGCTCGGGTCATGACCTCATGGTTCGTGAGTTCCACTTCGGCTCCGTGCTGACAGCTTGCAGCCTGGAGCTGGCTTCAGATTCTGTGTCTCCTTCTCTCTCTGTCCCTCCCCAGCCCACACTGTGTTTGTCTCTCAAAAATAAATAAACATTAAAAACAGCAACAAAGATGCTGGAAAAAAAAAAGCAAGCAAGCACACCACAAGAGCAGGGTAAAGAGCATTTCCCAGGAGGAGGAGTGTGGTGGGGCCTTATAGAGATAAAGCAGCGAATATCCACTTTTCTCTTCTTCCTGTTACTGTTTCAAGGGCATTTTGAGCACCTACTATGAGCCAAGCACTGTGTTAAGTGTTTTATATGGCATATCCCATTTTGCTCTCTCAACAAGCAGGTGTCGTTATTACCCCATTTTATTTATTTATTTATTTTTTTCAACATTTTTTATTTATTTTTGGGACAGAGAGAGACAGAGCATGAACGGGGGAGGGGCAGAGAGAGAGGGAGACACAGAATCGGAAACAGGCTCCAGGCTCCGAGCCGTCAGCCCAGAGCCTGACGCGGGGCTCGAACTCACGGACCGCGAGATCGTGACCTGGCTGAAGTCGGACGCTTAACCGACTGCGCCACCCAGGCGCCCCTATTACCCCATTTTATATTTGAGCAAACTGAGTCTCAGAGAACGTTAGAAAAACTTGTCTAGGTTAGGCAGCCAGTCTAAGTGGCAGAGTAGGGATTCAATCCCATTCTGCTGAGCTCTGAACTATCCCATTCTGCCGAAGATCCGCTTTGGGGCCTCCCTCACCTTCCTACGCAGGGAAACGTTTGGCAGGGTCACCACTAGCCCTTTTGGTGCCTTTATTAAATTAGAAAAATGCTCCCCTTCTTCAGGATGTGTTACTGTCATCTGCTGGAAATTGTCACTGCAGATATACAAATCTGCCCCTCTGTGACGTAAATGATGCCCCTTTAGATGAGCTAGACCTTGCGTCGTTCATAAACCACCCAGCTCTGGGTGTTAATACAGGAGGCACATTGAGCCGGCCACGTCATTCCCCTAGTGGCCCGTGGTGGGTGTTTCTGTCTTCCCGTATCCTTCAACTGGGATGCCACTGAGCCTGCCCTCTGACTGCATTTCGTATCTAGCTCCCAACCTTGGTGTCTGCCCTCTCTCGGATTCTGATTCAAATTTGTTATCCCATAGTGTGTGGAGGGGCTTCTCCGTCCCAGTCCACATCCAATCATCTGTGATGATACTAAATAAAACAGAGGCTCCTTTGTGGGTAAGACCCCTCACTCTGAAAGGTACCTTAGTGGGGCATGTTTCGTTATTTGAGCATGACCTTTGACAGAGGGGCATAGTGCGGTCTCATCCCGAAATATCACTGTATTTTACCTAAATAAATGTAGTTAAATTTTATGCAAACTAATGTATTTCTTATATAAATATAGAAAGATAAAGATGAATTTTCCTACCAGCTACTGAGACTGTAACAAATAACACTCCCCCTATGCTGGACACCGTTCGAAGTGCTTCACAAATATTAACTCATTAAGTTTGCCAAAACTTGCCATTTGTAAGGAACCGAGGCACAGAGAGGTTAAGTAAAATGCCCAAGGCCACCCAGCTATTAATGGGAGAGCTGAGATTCACACTCTGTCAGTGCGACTCCAGAGCCTGTAATATGCTCAGCCACTATGTCATTTCTCTTTCCCTCGTTCTGAAGGAAGGAACAAATAGAGATTCCTTTTGTGCTTGCGCTCTCCTAGGGTGTCTTTGCATTTTGAACGATGTACAAATTAAGTCACGAATCCAATTAAGGGTACTGGCTAAACGTATAAAATAGAAATGGCCCTGTCTCTAGGGCAGTGGCTTCTCACGGTCGCTCCAAGGAAGTGATCAGAATTTGGGCACCTTAGTGGGAAACCCTGGGAGGACAGGTATGTTCCAGCGGGGAGGGTGCTGGTTTTGGAGTTAGCCAACTTGGAGCCAGAATCTTGACTCTGCCAATTACTAGTCATGAGACTTTGGCCAAGCTACTTAATGGGAATACTATTGCTTAACCCACAGAGTTACTGGAAGGCTTAGCCAAGACCACACCAATCCAGTTCCTGGCACACAGTGGGCTCACAAAAAGCGCTGGCTCCCGGTATCATCCCTCTATTACAGTATGCGTCCCGCTCAGCTTTGAGTCCATTATTTTTATGTAAATACGTTTCTTCCATACCGGATTATAAACCCCGCAAAGGTTCAGGCTGGATATAATCCAGTGTTTTTAGAAGCACACCAGCCTGGTAGGCACAAGAACACGGTGATAAAACAGCGTACATTTCTTTAGATTCGTCCCATCCTGTGCTATGAAGGTCCAGATGGTCAATGCCTTCATGGCTTGTAATGGGAGTCCCAAGGCACAGGTGCTCAGAACACAGACCTCTCAATTGTAAGGCCACTTCTTCCATTTGCTCTTCCTTTAGTGATGGGCTCTTGGGAGGAAGTGGCTGGGACCAAGGCCATTGAACACATCCCAACTCTCAACAGAAGTTGCCATATTGCCTCCACAAAAGCTTCACAACTTAACCTACCCACCAGTGTGTGAGGATGTCCATTTCACTAGAACATCTCCAACATCAAATCTTTCCTTTTTTTTTTTTTTTAAACTTTTTGCCTATCTGAAGGATAGCATGTGGTATTTTGCTGATGTTTTGGTTCCCCTTACCTTACTATGGAGTCTGAGCATTATTTCGTAGGGTTACTGGCCACGTGGCTTTCTAGGAGACACCTTTCAGCAGTAAGGGGGCATGTAGCTCGGATGACCACATTGGGACCTCTTTTTCATGTTTTCAAGTCTCTGCCTCAAGGCCTACCACAGGGCATGGGACAAGGCTGGAGTTCATTTGTGTCTGTTGAAAGGCATTGAATCTTTTTGCAGTCAGCAATGGTCTAACTAAGCTGTTCCCTGGGGTTGGAAACCCTCCAGCTCTAGACATATACAAAAACAAATTGCAGAGAGTGAGTGGAATAAGTATTTGAGCATTTCAGAGCCATGGTGGCCTTGATTGTTAGGCCGAGTGTCTTGCTGAGGGGCAGATATCTAGATTGATGGATCACAGGCTGTGGAGCCCTTGATGGGCTGGACCCGCTGTGCTATTTGGAAAGTGTGCCCCCCCAAAGATTCATTTGGAAGGTACAGAGTGAATAGTCCAAGGCTACTGCAGGAAGTGCTGCCTCACGGGACATGTGCTAGATGTGACCTGCTATGTGAGTCAGAGGCTTCTTGGCTGCAGGGAATCCAGAGGGACCAAGAGAAGCCTACCCTGACCACCAGCCCTCCATGTCATGCCCTTGTCAGCCAAACTGCCCATAAAAATTACCCATGAGTCCCTCAGCCTGGCCCTGGGATCTGGCTCTGGTTTGGCGCCTGCTACCCGCGCCACACCCCCTCCCCAAACCCCCAGCCCAGGTCCCATCAACTGTTCTGTCCATTCCCTGCATCTTGAGTACAATTGTTCCCACTTTCTTGGCTGTGAGCACAAAGTTTGAGATCAGAGACCTCTGCAGTCAAGTAGTGGTCTCACGATCACATCCTGAGTGCTGAGGGCGATGCCCGGTATGGAAGAAGAACTCAATAATTAGCTTAAAAATAAATGACTCCTTGCCACTCAAAGCATGGTCCCTGGATCAGTAGCAAAGGCATTGCCTGGGAGCTTGTTAGCAATACAGCATCTCGGGGCCCTGCTCCAGACCCTCTGAAACAGGATGTGCACTGTAAAAGACCCCCAGGTGATTCATATGCACCTAAGAATTTGAGAAGCACTGGCCTAATTCATAGACTTGTCCTGAAAATCAGTGACGTCAGGTGTGTACGTGCTCAGCAAAGAGCTTGGTATATTACAGATGTTCAAATAACATGAGTCATTTCTTTCTGTGTCCCTTCTGCCCTAAAGTGCAAAATCTCTGAAGCTAGAGACCATGTCTCATTTCCCCTGAGATCTCTAGACAAGTTTAGCACGTGGCTTATAGTCATTCTCAGTAAGTTTTTAAGTGCTAAAGACTTAGCATGGCTTCGTACAGTGATTTTTTCAAATTGCAGGTTGCAATCCATTAGTGGGTGGGGAAATAAGTGGGTTGTAACCATTTATTTATTTTTAAAAATTTTTTAAAGGTTTATTCATTTTTCAGAGACAGACAGAGCATGAGCAGGGGAGGGGCAGAGAGACTGACACACAGAATCCGAAACAGGCTCCAGGCTCCGAGCTGTCAGCACAGAGCCCGACGTGGGGCCTGAACTCACAGACGGTGAGATCATGACCTAAGCTGAAGTCGGACGCTCAACCGACTGAGCCGCCCAGGCGCCCTGGGGTTGTAACAATTTAAAAAAATAATTAGGGGGCACCTGGCTGGCTCAAACAGTGGAGCACGTGACTCTTGATCTCCGGAATGTGAGTTCAAGCCCCACACTGGGCATGGAGATTACTTAAAAATAAATAAATAAAAAGTAAAATAGAAGAGAATAGAAAATGTCAAAGTGCATCACATGTAATAAGAATAAGTTTTGGAGGTACCTGGGTGGCTCAGTCATTTGGGCAACCAACTCTTGATTTTGGCTCAGGTCATGATCTCACAGTTCGTGAGTTCGAGCCCCACATCGGGCCCCCTTTGGGTCCTCCCCACTCATGCTCTCTCTCTCAAAAACAAATAAACATTTAAAGTGTATTTCTTCCTGAGAGTCACAGTCTAACTTGGTCACACTTGGCCAAACTTAGCGATTCTGTGTGCAGTTTCTGGAATCAGATGCCGGTGGATCTAAATCCCACTTCTCCTATTTATTGACTGTGTGACCTTGGGCAAGTTACTTAACCTCTCAGTGGCTTCCAACTATGAACAAAGTTGTTATAAACATCCATGTGCAGGGTTTTGTGTGGACATAAGTTTTCAAACCCTTTGGATAAATACCAACAAGTGTGATTGCTAGATTATATGGTAAGAGTATGCTTAGTTTTAGGGTTTTTTTTTTTTTTTAAGTTTTTATTTAAAGTCCAAGTAGTTAACACACAGTGTTATATTAGTTTCAGGTGTACAATATATTGATTCCACAATTCTGTACAACATCCAGTGCTCATCACAACAAGTGCCCTCCCTAATCCCTATCACTTATTTCACCTATCTCTGCCCCCAACGCCCTCAACCAACCTCCCCTCTGGTAACCATCCATGTGTTCTCTATAGTTAAGATTCTGTTTCTTGGTTTGCCCGTCCCTCTCTCTTTTTCCCCTTTGCTCGTCTGTGTTGTTTCTTAAATTCCACATATGAGTGAAATCATCTGGTATCTGTCTTTCTCTGACTTATTTCGCTTAGCATTATACAGTCTAGCTCCATCCATGTCGTTGCAAATGGCATAAATATGCTTAGTTTTGTAAGAAACCACCCAACTGGCTTCCAAAGAGTCTGTACAATATATTTTGCATTCCCACCAGCAATTAATGAGAGTTCCTGTTGCTTCACATCCTCGCCAGCATACATTACCGTCAGCATTCTGGATTTTGGCAATTCTAATAGGAATGTGGTGATCTCTTACTGTTATTTTTTTGTCATTCCCTCATGACTTCTGATGCAGAGCAAGCATAATGTTTTCAAGGTTCATCCACGTTGTAACATGTCAGAACTTCATTCCTTTTTATAGCTGAATAATATTCTCAATTATAGTAGAAGAAATAAAGGGAGTAGGTCCTGGGTTTGTTTGTTTGTTTGTTTGTTTGTTTTTTTTAACTGCTTCAATAACCAAATGGGGGAAAAAAAGTCACTTGTGTATAATTTTCATGAGGGTGACATCACCTCCCCCGTACAAAGAACTGTCCCTAACCAAGCTGTTTTATGGCCCTAATATGCTTCCAGTTAAATTGGCTTTGCTGGAAAGAAGTTCTTTGGGTTTTGTCCCCACTTTCATTGGGCTGGTAACTTGGAGCTGACAAACTGTGTTGAATTTGCGTTATATCAACTTAGCTACGGTGGAACCACCTTTCTCGAACTCCCTTCCTCACAGAGTTCCCTGTCGGCACGGGTTGCAGAAATATTTGTGCAAGATTTGGAAGTCAGAAGTGGACTGGCAGTCATGTTGCTGTCCACACTATGGAGATTTTACTATGTTTTCGCTGTCGTTCTTCTGGTGTAGTTGTGTCCTTTGCTCTCCAAACAACTGATCACTCTAGTCCAGGGAAAAGAGTCAGATTTTATAGAATCTGTTTGAAAATATGTTTTGATGAATGTAAAACTATAACAAAACATATGGATATTCTTTCCAAATTTGAAAATAAACAATAAAGAGAACAAATTGGAAATGTATGAATCACCAGATGAAAGGATTAATTATTCATCTTCCCGTATGAATTCTTCCTGTGAACACTCCCTCAATAAGTCACTTGTTCATATGTCCTTGTCTTAGGTTCTGCTTCTAGAAAATGTGACCTAAGAGATCAGGAATTTCTGGATGCCTCGAATGTGTACCTCCTAAGTGCCAGTCTGGGGGTCCTGAATAGACTGGAGATGATAACAGCTCTCACCCACCTCTTCAGGAATAGGTGCTTGTGTTTTCCAAATGCCAAATTCCAACATGTCTATTTCATAAACCCCAAACGTCTCCATGGCCCTTAGATGTTTCTATACTATAAGGTATAGGAAGGCAAGGGAAACAAAGTGAGGGGTGTTATGGCACCTTATAGTGATGTCATCCCCTACCCCTCACCTTAGAATTGTATCAAGAACATGGTGGGGAGGCGGTGGGAGTTGGAAGCAGGAGAAACATCATGGACTTGCATGAATATTTCAGTGCACTGGAATTCTGATTTTGGGACTTGGGATTTGTCCTGCATGCTGGCAGCAAATTGTGAAATCCCTGGGTAGGCAATGCTTCTCTGATATATTGATATGTTTAAGCTCCTGACTCACCTATAGTTAAACAAAAACAAAAACAGCCCACTTGACCTACGGCTGGGGAGTTAGGGGTGATGGCCAAGGGGCGTGTGTTTCCTTTGGGGGGTAATTAAAATATTCTAAAAGTGATTATGGTAATGGGTGCACAAATCTCTGAATGATCTAAAAGCCATTAAACTATACACTTTAAATGAATGACTGTTATGGTGTGTGCTATAGACTGAACACTTGCGTCCTTCCCTGGCTCCCATTCGTGTATTGAAACTTATCCCCGGTGGGATGGTATCTGGAGGTGGGGTCTTTGGGAGGTGGTTAGGTCATGAGGTGGAACCCTCATGAATGGAATTAGGGAAGATAATAAAAGAGACCCTTGAGAGTTCCTTCATCCTTTCCACCATGTGAAGACACAGTGGAAAGTTGGCTGTCTATGAACCAGGAAGCAGGTTCTCACCAGGCACTAAATCTTTTGGTGACTTGATCTTAGAATTCACCTCTAGTACTGTGAGGAAGAAACTTCTGTTGTTCACAAACTACCCAGTCTATGGTACTCCGTTATAGCATTGTGGACTAAGAAAGTGAGTGAATTATATTTCAGAAAGCTTTTTGAAAAAGAAACCCTCCCAGATTTCTTTCCGGCATATTCTAGTCATAACGGCAGCGCTGGGGTGTAGTGTGGGCCACTTGAATGTATGTGGTTAGCGGTCTCTCCCTAATCTATTGGAGAGTGACTACTAAGTCTTGGGAAGTCCTTTACACCAATAATAACCAAAATACCACCCAATTCCCAACACACTCCAAAGCCCTCTTGGCTGTCACATTGGTCTTTGCCCCTCTCCACCCCATTCCGTCTAGGCCAACATATATCAACCTTCAAGGTAGACCAGCAGGCCAGCTTTCCCCCAGCCCCTCCTACCACCACTAGATCTTGGTTTCCTCTATCTGCTAGAGCGAGAGTCCTCCTCATTCCCTGAGCTTTGTGAAAGAGCTTTCAGATCTTCAATTCTGAGAACTCCTGAGAAGAAAGTGGCTTTCTAGACCATGAATTGTAGATCATTATAGATCACTGAGTCTCTATTGCCTAACTATCTTTTGGTTCCAAGTGTTAAGAACAATTATCCATGAGTTTGAAAAAGAGTAAAAAGATGGCTGTATAACTTTTCAAACTTAAATCAGAACACTATCTGCTTAAAGGCTATCCGATTTTCTAGGGGATGTAACTGTTTGACTTTGTTATTGATTAGGCCCCAGTTCTATAAAGGTAGGTGTTAACTTGTAGAAAATTGACAAGTTGCAAATGATTTTTGTCCTGTGGAGAAGGTAATCTCAAAGATCATTGACATAATATTAGAGCAGGGCTCAGCAAACTTCTTCCATAAAGGGCCAGATGATAAATAGACTTTGTGGGCCATACATTCTCTGTTGCAACTATTCCACTCTGCCATAGTAGTGTGAAAGCAGCCACAGACTGCTATGAATGAGCAGGGCTGCGTTCCCATAAAACTTTATTTATAGACGTTGAATTTGAATCTTATGTCACTTTCACATTATGAAATACTGTTCATTCTTTTTCCAGCTGTGTAAAAAAATGTAAAACAAAAACAAAACTCTATAAAAATAGGTGGTGGGTTTGGTTTGATCATCAAGTCATAGTTTGCCAATCCTTGGCCTAAAGGTTTTATTGTCCCGCAGGTCTTTAGCTAGTTTCATATTTAACTTGGAAACTTATTCCAGAATTCTTTTTTTTTTTTTAAAGATTTTATTTTTTAAAGTAATCTCTACACCCAATACGGGCCTCAAACCCACAACCCCGAGATCAAGAGCAGCACGTTCCATTGAATGAGCCAGCCAGGTGTCCCAGCATCCTTTTTTTTTTTTTTTTTAACTTTATTTATTTTTGAAAGAGAGAGACAGTGCAAGCAGGGAAGGAACAGAGAAAAAGAGAGACACAGAATCCGAAGCAGGCTCCAGGCTCTGAGCTGTCAGCACAGAGCCCGACACGGGGCTCGAACTCATGAACCAAGAGATCATGACCTGAGCCGAAGTAGGACACTTACCCAACTGAGCCACCCAGGTGCCCCAGCGTTCTTTTTTCCTATGAAATGTATGTGAGTGTGGATGTGGGTGTATATTGGTGGCAGCATGTATATATTAGTTACTTCTATTCTCTGAACCAGTTTTGCCATCTAGCTGGTTCCTTCATTAATGAATTAAATACATCTTTGACACATGTTCGCCATATATTTTCAGTTCATTTTGAATGTGGAGTCATTCGGCTATCTCTTCTCTTACCTGGGCTCCTCTCCTCTCCACCAAGTGTTTATCAAGATGTTTCCCTAAATAAAGTCAGGTCTATGAGAAATTCTGATGCCTACAACTTCCTCCACACCTCTATTATTACTATGAGGCCCTTTTTCCAACAATATCCTTCTTCATGAGGCCAGCTGCTGGGGCTGGCAATGGGCTGGCCTGTATGGATGAAAGATACTGAGTTAATGACACTGATAGTGGCTGATGCGCAGTGGGGCTTGGCAATGAGTTGGCAGTGAACGTCAAGCTGCCAGGGCCCACGTGGAGGAGAGCGGGGCGTGTGGAGCCTCTGAAGGCTCCAACAGGGCTTCCCCCAGCTCCCCCTGCATCCATGCTTGCAGCACAGCTGGAGACTCATTCCTGAGGTATCATTACTATGAGCCAGGGCTCCCTAGAAGACTGGCTCTGACAGGCCAGCGTTATCGCTGGGGACTTTCTATTGTAAGACAAATAGTAATGACTCCAGCTGGGCGTGGGGAGAATCATAGGCTTCTTCCCAGGGGAAGTTCCCGGAGTGCCTGGTTGTTGTTTGGTTGGGGGGGGGGGGCGGGTAGGGGAGGCAGGTGTTAATTACACAGTCCCTGGGTGGTGGGAGGGAGCCATTTCCCAGCTGAGGAGGACTGGAAAATCTGGCACCTTCCTCCCAAGTCAAGATTGCCGAGACCACTATGATCAAATGCTCGTCCTCAGTGGGTGGTAATCAAAGGATTATTTATTTGGAAAGTCAATACCAGCCATGAGTGTTATTATTTTTGTCATCTTTGCATAGATTGGGGTGGAAATTGGTATTACCTTCTTGAAAGTATTTGACAATAAATATATTAAACATATCAAAGTTTTGTCCCAATTACTGCAGCTGGGCCTGGGTCTGTGGCCAAGTCAAACCAACCCTAGGGGTTATGAGAGAGAATAGGCTGAACTTAGCATAGTTTAGAAGCATCTACATATTTTTAACTACACAAATGATGCGCGTGTATATGATCACTGTGTGAAATCAAACATTACAGATAAAGCTGACATTCTCCCACGGGACCATCGCTCTCATCTCTGAGGTCCACAATTTTATCAGTTTTGTGTGTATCTTTCCAGCTTTTTTCTGCCATATTTACAGATACACATGTCTATAGAAATATGAGGTATAATTCCATGGGGGAGATTGTGGATATATAAATGATATAATATTTTATCCATTTTTCTACAACTTGCCTTTATCACTCAACAATATGCCTTAGACATGTTTTGTGTCTGTACATAAAGGCTACATAGTGTTCTAGTGCATAGTTTATTTAACTGACGGTTTCTTTGAGGGCAATGATTCTCACCCTTGTGTACTGCCCATCTCCCCATTCCATAGATGATGAAAAATGTTCACATTCATAACACGCTGCTCAAGAGATGCATATTAATTTGTAATAGTCTGGGAACCTCTGTCCTCACTCTGTCCCTTCCTTTCTCTTTTGAGAATGCATATAGGAACGCAAGCCAAGAGTTAGTGTCATTATAATTGGAGTAATCTTGAACTCAGTCTTAAAAAATGAGTAAATCACTGTCAGACCTTCCATTTTAATTATTGTTACTATTAAACAACTTGGAACATCTGACAACTGGTCTCCATGTGCTTCCTTAGTCCCATCCAGCTGGAAAGAGAGAAAACCCACTCCGTCCACCATGAAATTGAGTGCTTTCTTACATAATAGGCCACTGCGTTATTCTCACATAGGACCCTAGGCTCCCTTTGCATAGAAGAAAAAATAGCTTTTCCAGGGGCCCATCCTAGCTTATGGAAGAGTATAAGGGTGAGCCTTAGGAGTGAGGGAGTGAGGGGTAATTCTGCTTTTGGTGTCTGCAAATTAAGAGAGAGGACAGGGGGACAAATAATAAACTTGACACTGAAGGCCAAATAAAAAAAGAGAGAGAGAGAGGGGACAGGGGGTGTTCCAGGCACAGGAAGTGGCCAAGACTGACGAACACCTCAGGACCCAACCACTCTGGCCCGTGTCCCAAGTCGAAATGCAGAAATGAGTCCACACCACGTGTGGCTGAGTTCCGAGAAGACAGCATGACTGAGCAGGCCTTGCGTGGGCAAAGTGCTTACTCTCATTCACTGCAGAAAGCACCTGCCCAGGGGGCTCTGTCTCAGGTGAGCAGACAGCTGCCTTGGTGCCAGGTTCCAGCAGAGGTGTGTGCCTGGGTCCCCACCAGTGGTCTGGCAGTGGGGAAAGAGGTCAGCTCAGGATCACTAGTGTTGCAGCAGTGACATTAACACGAGCCAAAAGGACCAGGACCCGAGGGCTGCCCATGTGCCTTGAAAGGTTTCTTCTTTTGCGGAGATAAACAGGAATGAACATCCCCTAGGGATCACAAATTGTCACAGAAGGAAGGTCTGTGGCAACAAAGACAGTCTCAGGTACTCACAATAGGTGCAAAGTCATCCAGGTTGAATACTAAATGGCGGTGTCCTGTCCTTGTCCTAGCTGATGAAGCGGGAATGCCAATCACCATAATGACAGCGAATGTTTATTAACTGTCTACTATGTGCCAGCCACTGTGTGAGCACTTTTCGTGGAGGGTCTCACTCCATCCTCACAGCGTCACAGGAATGTTGGCATTTCCATCTGCATTTCCAAATGGAAGCCTGGCGAGGCGAAGCAGCTTGGCCAAGGTCACACGTTGCTGCAGTGGAGGATTGAGCCACGCATCTGACCCAGACCCACGATCCTCTCACCTTGAGGCTCAGCAGAGCCCCTGTTGTGGCGTTGTTGGGAGGACTGCATCGGCTTCCACGGCTGAGGTCCCTGACAATCGGTGGATGTTAGGAAGAAGTGCTGTGCGGCCAGCCCTGGGTTGGAAAAGAAAGCCGTGGAATCTTCTAACATGGCATGTTTGTGAAGACTGGCTTCCTCAAGAGAATTCCCCAGCTGGTCAGAGTCGCCTTAAAAAAGATGGACACTGGGCTGTTGGCTTCGAAATTTTCTTCAAAATAACAGGGGCCTGTTTTTTTCTTTTTTTAGTATATGTGCTGCTGAAGCGAGCACTGTTTTTTTTTTTTTTTAATGTTATTACTATTATCCTTCAAATTGGGCAAACCACTTAACTATGCCCCAAGTGTTTATTTTGACAGCTGATACACCTCCTGATTCTCTTTTGCAGCACCACAGGGAATATCCTACTTCTTCTTCTTTTTTTTTAAGGAATAACATTTAACAATTTTTTTAAAGTATTGTGTTGTCTCCTTTTTAAATTATTTTTTTAATTAATTTTTTTTTTTAATTTACATCCAAGTTAGTTAGCATGTAGTGCAACAATGATTTCAGGAGTAGATTCCCTAATGCCCCCTACCCATTTAGCCCAGCCCCCCTCCCACAACCCCTGCAGGAACCCTCAGTTTGTTCTCTGTATTTATGAGTCTCTTCTGTTTTGTCCCCCTCCCTGTTTTTATCTTATTTTTGCTTCCCTTCCCTTATGTTCATCTGTTTTGTATCTTTTTTTTTCTTTTTTAAAATTTTAATGTTTATTTATTTTTGAGAGAGACAGAGACAGAATGTGAGTGCGTTAGGGGCAGAGAGAGAGGGAGACACAGAATCTGAAGCAGGCTCCAGGCTCTGAGCTGCCAGCACAGAGCCTGACACGGGGCTCAAACTCACCAGCTGTGAGATCATGACCTGAGCCGAAGTCGGACGCTCAACCGACTGAGCCACCCAGGCACCCCGCATCTGTTTTGTATCTTAAAGTCCTCATAGGAGTGATGTCATATGATATTTGTCTTTCTCTGACTAATTTCACTTAGCATAATATACTCTAGTTCCATCCACGTAGTGGCAAATGGCAAGATTTCATTCTTTTTATTGCCGAGTAATAGTCCATTGTATATAGATACCACATCTTCTTCATCCATTCATCCATCGATGGACATTTGGGCTCTTTCCATACTTTGGCTATTGTCGATAGTGCTGCTATAAACATGGGGGTGCACGTGTCCCTGTGAATCAGCATTCCTGTATCCCTTGGATAAATGCCTGGTAGTGCCATTGCTGGGTCGTAGGGTAGTTCTGTTGTTAGTTTTTTGAGGAACCTCCATACTGTTTTCCAGAGTGGCTGCACCAGCTTGCATTCCCAGGGAATATCCTATTTCTTATAAGCTGAGAATAGGAAACAAAAACTACTTCCTCCAAAGGCTCTTCATGGGAGTGAGCTGTGGTCTTGCTCTTCGGTGAGAAGACTGCCCTGAGGCTGCAGTTAGCTTTCTGTTTTCAACCTTCTTCCCAGTTTGAAATTTGGAGTTGGTTCCTCATGACCCTCTTGAACTAGAGATTTTTCGTTGTATCATTAGTGCTTCCACCAGCTCTTTTTTGATAAAACACACCTCCAATTCCTGCTGGAAAGCCATGCCTCTGCAGTTCTCAAAGGCTTGATTGCACAGACCATGATTGGCTGCAGCAATCAAGTTCCTTTACCTCCTGGCCACAGTGATCGGTTGAATTGGCCAAATAACCCACGTACAACCAATGATATGAAAGGAGATGGTTGCTGGGGCTTCTGGGAAAGAGACACCCCTCCTGCTCTTGAAGGATGTAACTGTAGAATTACACTGGCCATTTCTGCTTTCCTAAGTGGGGAGACTGGAGCTTCAGGATCAAGCCAATGCCATGGAGGCAGAGCAGGGAGGCAGACATCTTTGGCAATATCATTTAAGTCCCTGGATCAAGCTGAGCCTGAAGCTAGATACCTCAGGACTTTGCAGCTCAATCAGTAAACCAAAGTCTTTTTGTGTTTAAGGCAGTTTAGGTTGGGTTTTCTGTCACTAGCAATCACAACAGCCTCGATGGCGCACTTGCCTCTGAGGACTGGCAAGGGAGCGGAAGGAGTATCCACCTGCTTGGAGGCTCAGTCTGAAGGTGGGGATCAATGTGCTGGCAAGAGTGCGGGTGAAGAGGGGCTCTCATACACTGCAGGTATGAGTATAAATTAGTACAGACTTTTGGGGGGGGCTGTCTCATTATACTACAGGTATAAGTGTTAATCTGGGTCCTCTGAGAAGCGGGCACCAGGATGGATTAAGTGTGCAAGGATTTTAAGAGAAAATTGCCTTTGTGAAAGAAAATATGGGGGGAGCAGAGAGGGCTGGGAGAGGTGTCAGTCTGTGACACAAGTCTGCCCCTCCCATCCCCCCAGTGAAGGACAGACAGTGGAGGCATCCTAGACTGGCCTGTAGTCTAAGGCAAGTTCAGCAAGGCCATCAAGGTGTCCCTGAGCCAAAATCCACCAACAAAGGAATGCTCTCCCCCAGAAACAGGGCTGTCTCAGGACCCTGCCTCACTTAGTCATTGCCTGGGAACGGCCTATGGAAAGTGAGGCCTCCAAGCAAACAAAAAGATGGATTTCTTTTTTTTTTTTTTTTTTTTTTTTCAAAATGATGGATTTCAACAGGACGCCCCAAGGTGCGTTCTCATGGTGGTCGCAGGACACATACCCAGAAACCACTATTAAAAGTCAGCAGTGGTTAACTCTGGCTGGTGCGATTATGGGAGACACACACAACCTAAGACACCTTTCTCTATATACGGTTTTACAGTCCATGTCCGTATTTTTATAAAAAAAAAGTAATCCTATTTTAACATGGGCACACACTTTGAACAGGTAATTCCACTTCTAGCAATATACCCCCAAGAAAATAATTGAACATGCATACAGAGATGCTTATCACTGTGTTATTTGTAAGAGTGGAAAATTAGATGGTACCTAAAAGGCTAACAATAGGAGTGTTAAATACTTTTTGCTACATCCACATGCTGGGATGGTATGCTTCATTTGCAATGATCCTATGGGTGATATATATTAATTGCCATGAGCTCCAGCATCCCTGTCTGTCTGTCCATCTATCTATCCTCTAGGTGTCTCTAAAAATCTCTCTTGATTGTTTCCACCCCTCCCTCTATCCATCCATCCACTCATCCATCCATCCACTTACCCATCCATCCATCCATCGATCATTGATCTATTTCCCCCTCTCCACTCCCCCCCCCCGCCCCAGATTATTCTCGGGCTTGGTTGCCTGGCTTCCCTGCCTGCAGCATCTCAGCAGCAACAGTCTAGAAAAGATGGGAGATTCTGTGGGCTGTCAGAGACTGGCACAGTGACTCCCAGATAAGACAGGTGACAAAAATTACCTGAAGTAGACAAAGCACATATGACCCTGAATCGTCAAGGAAAGGCTAATCTTGTTGGATATCATCTGTTTGAGGAAGCAGGAAAATGTATAACGTGGTTAAGAAAGATTCCCATCCAAAGTAGAAAAAACAGAGGTATTTGTGACGCCTGTGGAATGAGTTTTAGTTTTCTGGAAAAGTCACCTCAGCCGAGCTCCTCATTCCAGAAAGCTGCCTGATAAATCACAGAGCTGAAGGGGAGTGTATCTCTATTATATAAAGGAGAAAACTGAAATTCAGGGAGGTTAAGCCACTTAGATGAGGTCACACAGTAAGCCGAAGTGGTGGGATCTGAATCTATGTCTTTTTGATTCCAGTTGTGATATCATAGAGATGTGCCACCCAGATCCCTCCTTCAAGGATGAGGACAGAGAGGTTTCAGCTGTCAGCTCCATCAGGGTCAGCTGCAGCCACAGAGAGGTCACATCCTTTCTGGGGAAGCCTGCATCACTGAGTGAAGTATGGGTCTAAAGTCCTGGCCACTTCAGCCCTATGTGGTCCACTCTGACGGTCAGGATTTCTCCCGGATCTCCTGGCCAGGTTGGCTGTTAATTTGCCAGACTGCACCCCAGTTCCACTCCTTCCTCTGCTTTCTCTTCCCAGGTATTGGTTCCTAATAAACAATCTCTACTCCAAACTCTGTCTCAGCAACCACTGCCAGAAAACCCAGTCTAGAACCAGTGATGCTGGGAGCAGTCTGAAAAAGCCACAAGACGGGGCTTAGGACCTGGATTGCTCCCCTGCCCCCCTCTAGGTTGGCAATCAATAGCGGTGGGTGGAACACAGCCTCTGGCACAAGGTGGTCCAAACCTCCATAGACTGAGCTGGGAGGGTGTACCAGGGGGAGGGAATGTCCTAGCAGAAGCCATGTATCAGGTAGTTGATGAACAAAGAAAACAGTAGCCCTAAGCATAATTAGGTTGGATGGCTATTGCTACAAGGCTTTGCAGGATACCAAACAGCCAAGGACAAGTAACAGGCCCTTACTCTAGGAGTGAAAACCAGAGAGCCTCTTGGGTTGCAGACAAGGAAGTTGGCAGGAGGGCAAACCAAGCCCGAGATTCAGAGTGACCGAACTTCAAAGGCAGTTAAGCTCCCAAGGAAAGCAGTGTTACCCTATGGTCAGGGCCCCGACTGGGACCCTGACACATGGGATGAGGTTATCTGGGTGGTGCCCCCAAAGACGTTTCCACTTGAGGGGCCATTATGAATAATGCTGCTATGACCCCTCATGTTTGAATACCTGTGTTCAGTACTACTGGGTATATACCCAGAATTGGAATCACTGGGTCCTTTGGTAATTCTATATTTAACTTTTTGGGGAAGCACCATACTCTTTTCCAGAATGGCTTCACCATTTTATATTGCCACCAGCAATGTATAAATTTGTTGATATTTTTGGGTTTTGGGGGGAACGACTCTCCTCTTTGGGCCCACATGGTTCAGATGATATTAATTCCCACCACTCTCTGCCCCAGAGATGGGCATCTAAACAACCAGAATTTGCTAAAGTGGAATAGGCGTGTGACTGAGCCAGGCCCGTGAAATTCAACTCTGAATCTCAAACAACCTTGGATTTGTGTTGCTTACCTATATCCACCACCCTTGTTTCTTAATTAAGCCAGTTTCAGTGTGACCAAGTCACCACTCTGTATCATTAAGACTTGCTTGTTTAAAACCTCTGCCTGGGGCGGCACCTGGGTGGCTCTGTCGGTTAAGCATCTGACTCTTGATTTAGGCTCAGGTCATGATCTCATGGTTCGTGAGATTGAGTCCCATGTTGGACTCCGTGCTGACAACGTAGAGTCTGCTTGGGATTCTCTCTCTCTCTCTCTCTCTCTCTCTCTCTCTCTCTCTCCCCCTCTCTCTCTCTCTCTGCCTCTCCTCTTCCCTCTCAAAATAAATAAAAATACACATTAAAAAATTAAAAACAAAAATCTCTGCCCAGGAGCTTTATCTCTTCTGTGGCTTATATTTATTGAGTGTCAGATTTACACTAGATATACCTACATGATGTGCTGGAGTTGGGCTCACTTTTGACGGGGCAAGACCGGCTCAGTGAATGGTCAGAGACGCGATCTTGCAGACAAAGGGGAACTTGCGGCTGCATGTGTTATCATTCCATGACCTCAGAGCTGCAGTGAGAAGAAGCACAGAATCCGGGTGAGGGTCCACCTACCACAGTAAAAGTAACCTTACCGCCCCACTGGAGTAAAAGCCCTCTCCCGTGGCCTCATGCCTGCACTGGCACCCCTTTCTGGCTGGTGCTTGATGAGGCTGCTGTCCGGCCCTTCTCTCTCCAAGGCTGGTCCTGACTTGCTGCTGTGGAGGGGCAGGACACCCTTTACGCAGGGGCTTGGCCCAGCTCTGACTCCCAGGCTCCAGACTGGCTCCCAGGATAGCAAGTCCTTGTTCCCTACCTCCCTATTCAAATCAGGAAAAGAAAAAGGGGCGCAGAAGGAGCAGGAGTTGGGTGCTTGAATCTGGACTTTGGTAGATCCAGGTTTGAAACCCATTTCACTACTTGCTGTGTGACCAAGAACAAATTGTTTAACATCTCTGAGCTTCCATTTCTTCATCTGCAAAATGAGAATATGAATCATTTTCACTTCTCCAGATCGGGTTGAGGAGTGATGATGTTGCTCATGCTGATGGCGGTGATTGCTAATACCACATGCAAATCGTTGTGGCCACATTATGTACATTAGCTTCTTTCCTCTTCACAGCAACCTTGTGCGTTAAGTATCATTAGCCCATTTTGCAGATGCAGACTCCGAGCCAGGAGGTTAAGGCATTCACTTTGGACCACGCGATTAATAAGGGGTGGAGCTGGGGTTCCGAGAACAGCTGGATCAGCTGTGCCTCCTATAATCCTCACGTCTGCCCTATGGGTAGAACGGTTACTAAATCCATTTTACAGAAGAGGAAGCGGAATCTCAGAGTGAATAAGTGATTCCCTGCAAGGACACAGAGCTAGAAAGCAGCAAGGCAAGGGCTTGGACCCAGGTGTATATCCTTTTCACTACTTCCACCTCGGTGCTTCTCCAGGCATACCTCTGCTCTGATAGTGAGGAGCACGAGCCTGGGGTCGGGGCTGGCACTCCAGCGCACTGGGGAGCTGACACAGAAGCACCATCTTTTGACTACGGTCTTTGCGACCCCGCCCCCCCAATGTGCCCCATGCTTCTGCCTCTAATATCTTTTTAATCCAAGCACGGTCTGCAGGTCAACAATGCCCCGCTACCTACTGTTTAAACTGTATCCACGGCGGAGAAGGGCCCGGCCCCCCAACCCCGCCCACTCCGCCCCCACCAGCCCCCTAACGCCCAGGAAAAGGGGGGGGGGGGTAGGCAGTCTCTCTGCCATCCCCGGCTCCTCCCCAGCACCCCTGCAAAAGCCCTGATCTCGCGGGCACTCACCGCTGGTGGGCCGGTACCATATCTGCACGCAGTCCTCTTCTGGGTCCTTGTGGACGCCGTCGTCCGGCTGGCTTCCGTCCCAGTAGCTGTAGTCATAGGAGGAGCCGTCGGTCCATTCAAACTGCCCTTCCTGGGCAATCCCATCCAGAGTGGAGGAAGCCAGTCCGTGAGAGAAAGATCTGGCATCAGAGCCAGCCCCAGCTCAGGGCTGACATTCTAACGCCTCCATATGGAACAGTGCAGAAGTCCTCACTTTGGGGGCGCCTAGGGGCTCAGTCCGTTAACCCTTGGACTCCTGATTTGGGCTCAGGTCATGATCTCACAGCTTGTGGGATCGAGCCCTGCCTTCTCGGGATTCTCTCTCTCCCTCTCTCTCTCTGCCCCGCCCCCACTCGTGGGCACGTGCATGAGCCTGCACGCTCGTGAGCTCTCTCTCTCAAAAAAAACCTTAACAAACAAACAAACAAACAAACAAACAAACAAACTTTTTAAAAAGTCCTGGGGCACCTGGGGGGCTCACTCAACTGAGCTTCCCACTTCGGCTCAGGTTATGATCTCAAGGTTCCTGAGTTTGAGCTCTGAGTTGGGCTCTGTGCTGACAGTATGGAGCCTGTTTGGGATTCTCTCTCTCTGTCTCTCTCTCTCTCTCTCTCTCTCCATCTCGCCCAGTCTCTCTCTCTCTCTCTCTCTCTCTCAAAATAAATATATAGGGGCGCCTGGGTAGCTCGGTCAGTTAAGCCTCCGACTTCGGCTCAGGTCATGATCTCCTGGTTGATGGGTTTGAGCCCCACGTGGGGCTCTGCGCTGATAGCTCAGAGCCTGGAGCCTGCTTCGGAGTCTGTGTCTCACATTCTCTCTCTCTCTCAAAAATAAATACTAAAATATTCTTAAAAAGGCCTCAGTTTGATGTGAGATACTGCTATTATACCATCACTGCTAGCTGCTGTTTATGGAAGGCTCATTAGTTGCCATCAGGTGCTCTACTTATTTTCTGCCCCCCGTCGTCCAAGCAGGCATCATCATGTCTATTGCACAGATGAGAAAACTCAGACTCAGATTGGCCTAGCCAAATTCACATAGCTAATAAAGCATTGGTGCTGGCATTCAAACCCAGGTCTGTGAGACTCCGTGCCCAAGATTTAACTACTACACTTTTTTTTTTTTTTAATTCAATTTACCAGCCGACTGGAGTCACCCTTCATTTCTTTCCTTTTGTCCCTGTACTGTGTATTTTTCTTGCCTGATGTGAGACTTCTCTGTCCAATTACAAGAAAACTCCTGTTGGGAATTTGATTGGTGTTAAAATAAATGTGCAAATTAACTGTGGAAAGAACTATATCCTTGCCATGTTCTGGAACACGAGCCATTTCTGCATTTATTCAAGTCCTTAGAAAAGTCTCCCCCGAAAGACTGATGATTACGGAGGTGGCATCAGATAATGGAAACAGCATGCTGCTTCTGAGAGAGAGGCTAGAGCTAGATGCTACCCACCTCCTCACTGCCATCTGGACAGGTTACTTAACCTCCCCAGCCTCAGTTTCCACACCTTTACAATGGAGCTAGTCTCTCCCTCAGAAACCTGTTGTGAGCAGTGATGAAGTAAAGGGCACAAAGGACTTAGCTAGTGTCCTGCAAGGAAGATTTTAAAAAACAAGATCTTTTACTGTATTGTTTGTTATTACTACACTTAATTATTGTAATACAAGTTCCTTAAACCCTAAGTGTATTCACAATCCTTTTTTTCTCTAAGTTTATTTAAGTAATTTCTATACCCAACGTGGGACTCACACTCATGACCTTGAGATCAAGAGTCACAGGCTCTTCTGACTGAGCCAGCCAGGCGCCCCTATAATCCCATTTAAAAAAATTCTTTCTTTCTTTCTTTCTTTATTCATTCATTCATTTATTTATTTATTTATGAGAGAGAGTGAGTGGGGGAGGGGCAGAGAGAGAGAGGGAGAGAGAGGAGCCCAAGCAGCCTCTGCGCTGACAGCAGCAAGCCTGATGTGGGGCTCGAACTCATGAACCGTGAGATCATGACCTGAGCCCAAGTGGGATGTTTAATTGACTGAACCACCCAGGTGTTCCTATAATCCCATTTGAAAGTCACTATTATGAATAGAAATTTTGCGGTTCTTTTTTTTTAATGTCTATTTATTTTTGAGAGAGAGAGCATGAGCCAGGGAAGTCCAGAGAGAGAGGGGGACAGAGGATCCAAGAAGCCTCTGTGCTGATGGCAGTGAGCCCGATGAGGGGCTTGAACTCATGAACCATGAGATCACAGCCTGAGCCGAAGTAGGACACTTAACTGATTGGGCCACCCAGGTGCCCCTTGTGGGTTTTTTTTTTTTTTTCAATTACAACTTCTATGTAGGTTCTTGCAAGATGAATTCTATTGATTTAAAAAAATATATATCCATCTCTGTTGAGTCTGGCTACTACTGTTGCTTCTGCTATTTGACAGTGACTTCTACCAGCCCTAGTGAGCTCTTAGAGTGTCCCAAGTGCCAGGCTAAGCTCATTGACTTTTCATAACAAGGCACTGTTATCATTACCCCCATTTTATAGCTGAGGAAACTGAAGCTCAGAGAGGTCAACAAAAAAAAAATTGGCCAAAGTCACCTACCAGCCAGTAAGAGGCAGGACGGGGGCTGGAACTGGAGCCCTATTCCCCGCAGTACTCTGGGGGCAGGGCTGGTAGCATACATGCAAAACAGAGACAGTATTCAGCTCACCCAGGGAGAGTCTGGGGACAGAATTCCCAGGGGGACTCTGCTGCGATGTCGCCAGGTATGAGATCTGGCCTTGCTCTTCACCATTATTCCATTGACCCCTGCCCCATTTTGCATCCCAGACCCACTTGTCTTTCAGGTCCTCGAATAGGTCATGATCTCTCACGCCTCAGGACCTTTGCTCATGCTATTCCCTCTACCTGGAATGCGCTTCCTCTGGCTGACTCCTATTTATCCATTAGATACTAGCTTAAATGTCTTTAACTTAGGGAGGCTGTGGCAACCATGGAAGGGCACTGCTTGGAACTCCCTCAGGAGGACCAGCTACAGGGAGCACGGCTGACCCACAGCCTCAGCTCCCCTGCCCCTTCGGATTCACCGCTGCGTTCACAGCCAGACCAGGTTTCCTCCAGGCTGTGCCCAGTCAGTGACTCAGCAGGTACTCAGGGGTGCTGGTGCCGGCCCATTCCTGCCCCAGGCGGGGTTCCTCTAGTGGCCATCCTTTGCCTGAGGACTCCCCACTGGCCTAGCCAAGTCTTTCTCAGAACTGTGCTATCATCACACTTATGTCCCCTCCTCTTTTTTCCCTCACAGATCTTTCTCCCTCAGAAATATTTTACACATCTAGTCACATTTTTGTGTCCACTGTTTTGGGAACTCACCCAAAGAAAGGCCTTCCCTGATCCTACTATGTCCCCGTCACATACTCTTTCACAACACTATCTTCTACCTGGGGCATCCCGGTGTCTGGTTTTTCTCCACGTGCTGGGCACGCCGCAGTGACCTGCCGTATGGGCCCCAGGTGAAAGGTCGGCTAAGTCAAAATGGCATCCTGGCTGCAGCTGCCAAGAGGGCCTGATGGCCCCTGCTTCCTTACCTGTCTGTGATCGTGAAGCCCCGTCCAGATGTCAGCTGGGATCCCAGGCACACAGCTGTTCACAAGGTCATACACAAAGACATTCTCTTCCCAGCTGCAAACGTAAGAAACGCAGTAGTGTTACTCGTTGTCTCTGTTCTTAGGACAGAGTCAAAAACTGAAAGCAATCCTTGTTAATCTCCCTGGTTCAAAGTAAATCGAGGGTATGATGCAATCCTGTCTTTTCCTTCGTTTTCTTTTTTTTAACATTTATTTATTTTTGAGAGAGAGAGAGAGAGCTCACTCTAGTGGGGGAGGGGCAGAGAGAGGGGAGGGGAGACAGAGACTCTGAATCAGGCTCCACACTGTGAGCGCAGAGCCCCATGCAGGGCTCAAACCCATGAACCATGAGATCATGACTTGGGCCGAAATCAAGAGTCGGCCACTTAACTGACTGAGCCACCCAGGCGCCCCTCCTTCTTTTTCTTTTTTTCTTTTATTTATTTATTTTTTAATTTTTTTTTTAACACTTATTTATTTTTGAGAGATAGAGAGAGACAGAGCACAAGTGAGTGAGGGGCAGAGAGAGAGGGAGGCACAGGATTTGAAGCAGGTTCCAGGCTCTGAGCTGTCAGCACAGAGCCAGACATGGGGCTCGAACCCACAAACTGTGAGATCATGGCCTGGGCCAAAGTCGGGTGCTTAACCGACTGAGCCACCCAGGCGTCCCTCTTTTTCTTTCTTTAATTATACCACCCATATGTGACTGTCTTTTCATGGCCACCTCCGGATCAGATCCATGCCAGTTCAAAGCAGATCTCAGCCCCACTATTCATCCTAAAAATTTACATCTGTCTCAAACACACCAGCAAATGAGGTGGATTGTATTGACAATATCATGAAGAGACAGAGAAAGGGGTTTCTCATGCGCTCTGCACATCAAATAACTTGATGGAAATCTCCACTAGACACTTTCGTTTTCTCTCAGAAGCCCTCCTATGCTGCCAGTCCTTACATATCCTACCAGGTTTTTGTTCACATACTGCCTCCAAAATCTTTTGCCTCCCTGGAAAATTCGGCTCTGGGCTTGAACTTGCATAGCCCACTCAGCAACACCAAAGCCCTTTGGTTAACAGGCCACCCCCGCTTAGAAAGTGTCAGCCTTTTCAGGCTGCAGTAACAAAATATCATAGACTGGATGGCTTTCAAACAACAGATATCTATTTTTCACAGTTCTAGAGGTTAGAAGTCCAAGTTCAGGAGGCCAGCATGGTCAGGTGAGGGCCTTCTGGGTCACAGACTTCTCACTGTGTCCTCACACGGAGGAGGAAGGGGCAAGACAGCAATGTGGGGCGTCTTGTATAGGGGCACTAATTCCAGGGCGCCTGGGTGCCTCAGTCGGTTAAGCATCTGGCTCCTGATTTCGGCTCAGGTCATGATCCCAGAGTCATGGGATTGAGCCCCGTGTCAGGCTCCATGCTGAGCCTGCTTGAGACTCTCTCTCTCTCTCTCTCTCTCTTTCTCTTGCCCTCAAAATAAGTAAAGAAACATTAAAAGAAAAAGGGTGCTAATCTCATTCATGAGGGCTTCACCTCATGACCTAATCACCTCCAAATGTCCAACCTCCGAATATGGTCACGTTGGGCATTAGGATTTCAACCTATGAATTTGGGGGGTAGGACACAAATATTCAAACCATAGCAGAAGGCATTGGTGTCTTCTTGGGGGACCCTCACCTCCTATTTCAAAGAACTCAGAAAATACTTCACCTAACAAAAGGCATCGGTGGAGGACACTGAAAGCAGTCTGCTGCCCAGAGCGACAAAGAAATAGAGATGGATGGATGGATAGAGAGATAGACACATAGAGATTTTCCTTGGATCATTAAAATGTTTCCTGAGTGCTGACTTCCTGACAGGTACTGTGTTGCATGCTTTGCATATGTGAAGTCACCGCATTGCCTTCTTTTTGCATTGTCATATCAATGGGACACTGGGATGGACACCCCTGGTTGCTTACTCCACAGCCATCTCTGGTCTCTTTGCCTGTTGCCTACATAAGGAGTTAGGAGAGGAAGGGCACCTGGGTGGCTTGGTCAGTTGAGCATCTGACTCTTGATTTCGGCTCAGGTCATGATCCTAGGTTCGTGGGATTGAGCCCCAAGTCAGGCTCTGTGCTGAGCAGGGAGCCTGCTAGAGATATTCTCTCTCTCTCTCTCTCTCTCTCTCTCTCTCTCTCTCCCTCTCTCCCCCCATCCTCTGCCCCTCTGCCCTGCTTGAGCATGCCCACATGCTTTCTCTCTCTCTCTCTCTCTGTCAAATAAAAACACCACCCAAAAAGAAGTTAGGAAAGCTAGGTTTCACTTTCTGGCCTCCTCTTCAGCCACCACTGGCCATCAACCCCAGGTGGGCCAACTGGATGTAAGCAGACTTCCGTAAGTGGCGTCTGGAAAATACTGCCCTCCCTGATAAATGGAGACAGGTGTGTGGAAAAGGCTGCAGGGTCTATCGCGGCCTTTCCTTCTTGGGTTATAGTTGAGGGTGGACCTGATGTTTGAAGCTGCTGCACTGAAGAGCCTGGGGAAGGGAACAGCTCACCCAGCGCCCTGCTACCAGAGAGCCTGGAGAACGCCATCGGCAGAGGCCAGAGGGCAGGTAAGGGAGGTGAGGGCAATGGACACACAATAGACTCGGCTCAAGGAGCTCACAGACCCAGAGGGGCAGATCCCACCAGACCAGGGGTCCCATTTTCGGCTTCCACGTGGCATTAAGGTAGACTTCAGTATGTTCAAGAAATCTTTATCAAGTCATACTTAGCAGCCTCAGACCGAATAACTAGCAAATAACTCACTTTAAAACGGGACTCTGGTGAGGTGCCCTTTATGCTGCAACAAAGTGTATCTGCTGTCATCAGCTTCACTGGATGGCCACTCTCCACGGGCTGCCACCTTGTCTAAAATGCCCCCTATTAAATTCCCTTTGTCCTGAGGCCCTGGTAGCAAATCAGAACACCCATGTTTATTCTGCTTCATTCTGTGTTTGTGGAAGACATTGCCAATCCGTTCCAGAAGCACTCAGAATCTTTCTCAATACCGTGCTGCAGGCAATCACATTCAGGGAGTTGCAGATACAGTTGGGAACTCAATCTTTGGGTCTCCCCCAAATTCATTTGTTGAAACCCCATATTCATATGTTGGGAATATATGAACCCAAATTCCTATGTTAATACCAGTGTGATGGTATTAGAGGGTGGGGGACTCTGGGAGGTGATTAGGTCATGGGGGTGGAGCTCTCATGAATGGGATTAGTGCCCTGAAAAGATGCCAGAGAGCTCTCACCCCTTCCCCGGTGAGGATGCAGCTCGAAGATGGCCATCGTGGACCAGGGAGCAGGCTCTCCCACTATGAACCTGACCAAGCTGGCACCCTAGCTTGGACTTCTCACCACCAAACTGGGAGAAATACATTTCTGTTGTTTGTAAGCCACCCCGTCTGTCGTGTTTTTGTAACAGCAGCCTGAATGGACTAAGAACCGAGATACCATTGGAGGAAATGGAAGGGAAAAAGGGTGAGTGGGGCAGGGCTTGCTGGCCCTCAGAAAGACGATCTGACATGGGAACCCTAAGTAAGAACTGGCCCCCTTGAGATGCCTAGAATTATAATGAACGAAACTATTAATGGCTCCCTCTCTTGAGCACTCAGTGATGAGCTAACTTTGTAAGAACTTCAGATGCTTGGTCTCCTTGGTCGGATGCTTGGTCTCCTTGGTGTAGGGAGGAAGTGGCAGAGCTGGGACTAGTCCAGGACTGTCTGAGTCTAGTGTCCTTGCTTCTTCCTTTGGAACATCTGCTGTTTCCATTCTTTAGGCTTCCTCATCCTTGAATATCCTGATCCAAGATGGTCCTTCCAGGAAACCTTCCCTGAATACCCCCTATCCACTCCGGACCACTTAGAGCACACATTTCTGACTTCCCAGAGGCAGGCTCGTTGGTTTATTTCTCTATTTCTTAAGGTCTGGTGTCCTCAAATGAGCCACAAGGACCACATAAACAACACCAAACCTTACTTCTACTTGACATCAGCAGGGCTCTCTTCAACATTGATGTTCCAAGAGTATGTGTTCCGCCGTGTGAGGGAATCCACTTTCTGGGGACAGGGTGTTCTTCACCCTAGTGGGTCCTTGAGCTTGGTCCCGCCCCGCTGCGTAAGCACTGGCATCCCCACACGCCTCTCTCACGCACAATTTGGGGTCTCCTACATTGACTGCTGAGCATACACGTTGAGCAGTCATCGGGTAGAGTGGCCGCCTAGCCATTTTAGCACTTTGTCATCTTTGTTCAACAGCACCTGCTTGGGAAAAAATTTCCATATTTCATTGCATTTTCCCCATAACTGGTCAAAATAACTGGAACATAGAGAAGCCCAAGGTGCTACTGCAAGTAATAAGGAGCATAGAGCAGTTGAACTTAATTCACCTCAACAGCCTCTTGAAACAAAGGCGGAAATGATTAGGTAAGCAGAAAGTATGAGGATCTTAAATTTCAATCAGATGCTCCACAGACAGACATAAGCTGATTGTGTGTTTAATTATGAAAGAAAAAAAAAAAAGCATGAAGAAAACACCAGAAATATAGAATTGGATTGTGTCTCAAAGACAAGATGTAATTAGGGATTTTATAATAGCGTCTAGCTTTCTGTGAACTGAACTTCACATAAAACAGGTTAAGGAGTTGATCAGATCCAACTTTCCAAAATGTTTTCATAAAAGTATCATAGACCGGGATGCCTGGGGGGGCTCAGTCGGTTAAGTCTCTGACTCATGATCTCTGCTCAGGTCATGATCTCATGGTTCATGAGTTTGAGCCCCGCGTTGGGCTCTGCACTGACAGAGTTTGGGATTCCCTCTCTCCCTCTCTCTGCCCCTTACCCACTTGCTCTCTCTCTCTCTCTCTCTCTCAAAATAAGTAAATAAACTTAAAAAAAAAAAGTATTAATACCAAAATGGAAAACTACCTGTAAAAGAGAGGAAAGGGAGAGAATGTTAGTAGTACAAGAAGGAAAAGGAGGGGGCATTCGGAGTTGAGAAGACAGGAAGAAGGTAGGTTGAGGCAGCAAAGGACCAGAATTGGGTCAAGAATTGCCTGGAAACTCCCCACATTTGCCCAGAATCTTTGCTGATGCCTAGCTAAGGTTGAGGTTATAAGCACCATGAGTGGCTGCACTGTCCTGCCTGTGGGCTGGCTAAAGAGAAATTTTCACTTGGAATCATTTTAAAATGTACTCTTTATTCCGAGTATCTCATTTTCCTCTACAGCCTTGAAAGTTTTGACAACTTCTTTGATCCACCGGTGTGCGGGCCGGTTCTGTGCTCTGCCTGTATCACAGCGGATTTGCCCTGAAGACTGCCTTTCCCACGTTTTCTTGTCAGCTTCCCCGCAAGCAGCGGGAAGGGCCAGAAGAGGAAGGGGGCAGAGAGAAGCCGAGAGAAGCCCGGTATTTCTCTCCCTGCCTCGGGAGTCGCTGGCGGGGGCTGCCTCGCCTTGGTGGCTCCAGCTCTATGAGACTGGTTTGCCTTCCCATTAGGGGTGGAATTGGCTTCCTGCTGTTGTGAATCTCTAGACTGCCTCATTACTGCCTCTTTACGATCTTAGATTCCATCACTCGTGCGTACTAAATTCTGTTCTGCATGTCTGAAGTGGTTCCCATTCTCCTAATAGACCATGACTGCCTCTCCTCTTCTTCAGCATCACTGAGAATACAGTGGGAGCTCTATGTATCTGTTGGCTGAATACATGGAGGATTCATTTAAAAACTAAGATGGGGGCGCCTGGGTGGCTCAGTCTGTTGAGTGTCCGACTTCGGCTCAGGTCATGATCTCATGGTTCATGAGTTCGAGCCCCATGTCGGGCTTATAGTGCAGAGCCTGCTTCTCTGTCTCCCTCTCTCTGCCCCTCCGCCACTCACGCTCTCTATCTCTTTCTGTCAAAAATATACATTAAAAACAAAAACTAAGAAACAGGACCCCTTCTCTGTTCTTAACAAAAGTCAGTGACTCTAAAGCATAAAGAACCAACTGTCTTTCTGACTTCAAGTCTCTGAGATCCTTGAAAAGAAGCCATACATCGGCAAGGCCGTCGGGTGTGAAAGCAAGTCAGTTAGAGGTGATGGCTCGTCGGGTGGCTCAGTTGGTTAAGCGTCTCACTCTTGATTTTGGCTCAGGTCACGATCTCACGGTTCGTGAGATCGAGCCCAATGTCAGAGCATGCTTGAGATTCTCCCTTTCCCTCTCTGCCCCTCCCCAGCTCGTGCTTGTTCCTTCTCAAAATAAATAAATAAATAAATATAACAAACAAATAAATAAAAGGTGATGAAAAATGGGCTCCAGGAAAGGTGGGCAATGAGTGCAATTACGGTGCCACGGAGTTAGGGTGACTTCAGTGAAGAGATGGAGGAGAAGGGGATGGGAATTCCCAGCAGAGGGAACAGAATGTGCAAAGGTCTGGAGGAGTAAAACGGTTGCACCAGACCGTAAAACTTTGAGACGGTCAATGTGGCTGGGGCTTAGGAGACACAGAGGAATGCTGAAGGTGGCCTTGGTGGGTGGTAATTCGACTATTCAGGTTCAAATCCCAGCTCCACCACTTTAAAGCTATGTAACTTTGAGCAAGTTACCTTCTTGGAGGATCGGGTTCGGTGTCTGTGAAAAGGAAGATACCTACCCAATATGGTTTGAGAGAGCTTCAAAATGATGCTGTATACAAACACTCAGCAAATAGACGTCAGTTATTGTTCCTCGTATTATATTCTTGGTATATATATTATGCACATTGTATCGCAGGGTCAAGCCCCGTGTTGTCATGCGGGGCACAGCACAAAATCAGCACATGTGAAGGTGGATCCTGTAGCAGCTCTTAGCTTCCCATGCTACACGCTTCGCCTTCAACTGTTTCAATGAGAAATTGGGCTGGATTGGTTTGTTTCTTTCTTCTTCTTTTTTTAATGTTTATTTAATTTTGAGAGAGAGGGAGAGAGAGAGAGACAAAGCAGGAGTGGGGGAGGGGCAGAGAGAGAGGGAGACAGAATCTGAGGCAGGCCCCAGGCTCTGAGCCGTCAGCACTGAGCCCAACGCAGGGCTTGAACCCATGAACTACGAGATCATGACCTGAGCCGAAGTTGGACGCCTAACCGACCGAGCCACCCAGGCCGGATCAGTTTCAATGAGAAATTGGGCTAGATCAAAGTTAGCTTGAATTACCAAAGAGAAACACCAGTGAGAAATGCCAGTTTTCACTCTCTGTTCCAAAGGGGGTGCTTGGTTGGGCTATGGGGGACGGATGTCCACTCACCTGTGGATGGAGGCCAGTTTCGCAGACTTCCTGCCAATGGAGAACTCAGAACAGTAGAAGTCAGCCTCGGCCCAAGTCTTATTGAGAGGGAAAAATCGGTAGCAGTGGCCTTTGAACTCCATCCAGAATAGTGGGCACAGAGAAGCCGGGGGCAGCTCGGGCATGGCTGTGGGCAGAGAAAGAGACTGGCGGGAGGGCTGGTAGCGTGGAAACATTGTTCCTACAGCTTATGACACCTTTTCAAGAGTGAAAGTAAAACATGTCCCATTGTGATTAGTAACATTCTATGCTTGAGGTCCAAAAAATACATGCGTGCCTAAAATTTACCAAATGACAAAAGTAATATATGCTCATTATAGAACACTTGAAAAATGTTACTGCTTTGGTGTGTTTTTCTTCGTATCATGCTTGAATGCAGCGATTTGTAAAAATTCAATTATTATATTGTACTATACATACCTGTCAATATTCAGAGTTCCAAAAATTAGAATACATTCCCCTCCTGTTATTATAAATTTTCATAAACATTGTTTTAAATAGCTCTTGAATACTCCACGGAGTGGTCCCCCTAGAGTTTATTTAATCATTCCCCTATTTGTGGATAATTAGACTGGTTCCCTTTTTTTAAAAATAAATAGACATAATGCTGAGATGAACAGCCTCATACATCAAGCTTTTTTCAACATTTCTGAAGATTTTCCAAGGAGAGATTTTTAAGGCTTTGATACAACTTGCTAAATTGCCTCCTGAAAGCAATTTATCCTCCCACAGTAATGTCTGAGAGTGCCCATCTCACAGTGCCCTCGCCAGTGCCGGGTGTTGTCACTTTAATGGCAATCTTTGCAAATTTTATAAGCAAAAAAAAGGTGCCTTGTTTCAATGTGCAACTCTGGGCTCTGTGGTGAGGGCAGACATTTCTCCACGTGTTTACTGACAAACTATAGCCAAGACTATTTATATCTGTAGCCCATCGAACTACTGGGGTTCAGGAAGCATCCTTAATTCTGAAAAAGCACAGGTGGAAATCCACTTTTGAGACAATAAAGTTCCTCCAAGCTTCGACCCCCTTGAAGGCCTCTTAGGAGATATCTTTTTTTTTGGAAACCACAACTCAAGATGACTGGTTGGGAGGAAGAAGGCGCACTGAGAACCTGCCTTGAGCTATGTTAGGTAGCTCACCCACGGTGGGGGGCAGGGCTAACATCTGTTGGACTGGGACTCTGGAGGTCCGGGTCCCAGCTGCCAGCTCTGTGCCTAACATGCCAGGTGACAACGGCACATTCAGCTGTCAAACTGGTTGATCTCTGGGGCCCCTTTTGTGGACCCCCAAGGGTGTGGGATCTTTGCCTTTCAAGCCACTGTAACAGCTGGCTGAGCTCTTGAATAATAAAGTAGTGGACAACATTTATGAAGCATTTGTAATGTGTCACACACCTACAGGGAAACTGAGGCTTGGACAGGTTAAGTGACTTGCCCAAGGTCATCCTGCTCGCAAGTGGCAGGTAGGGATTTGAACCGAACCTCCTGACACCAGAGTCTTTGATCTGAAAGTCCACGTGATGCCTCATCATGGGACATTAACGGGGCTGAGAATGGTTCACTGTCTTTCAGCACCTTACTTCACAGAAGTTCACCAAATGCTTGGCGTCCATGGATTGCTCTGTAATAGTATGATTATTAATGATTAGCTCAGGGTTTCATAGCCGGGGTTGATGGGGTTTCAGGGATCCATTGTGTCCCCTGAAATGAAGTGCAAAATCAAGAGTGTGTACATGTGCATGCGCATTTATCTGGGGGAAAGAGTCAGATGTCTTAATCCAGAGAGCTACGCTAAGCAGACAGGTTCCATGTCTCCCATCACTGACCAGAGCCACTGGGCTTTCTCATTTGACCAGAACTGCCCTTCCTGCCCCCCTCCCCTGCCCCAGACAGCCACACCGTCAGTCCTGCTTTGTTCCACCTCTTGAAACCGTGGATGTTGCTGAGCTCTTTGTAGGAACTTTGTGGCACTACCTTTGAAGATGCAGAGAGACTTTAATAATTAAATGAAAGGGCTGGAAGGGGAAAGGAGGCGGCCAGGGTTCCTACTCCCCTCTCCCCAAGGTCCAAAGGCTTCTCCTGGGTCCTAAAGCCTGGTGGATATTTCCAAAGCAGGTCTCCCTGTGGAAAACAAGCTCCCTCCTTCACCCTCCTGGTTCCTTTGATTTTGTCTACTGAACAAATGGTGGTTATGGATGCCTGGGGTGAAACATACCAGAAAATGGGGCTGTGACAGGTCACTGCTCAATTATTCCCTTTTCCACCTGGGCAGGCAAAGGCATTTAATTGGAAGGATCTGGGAGGCAAAAAGCCACGTGTTTGCACATGGGATAATGAACTCCACCCTGCCTGGTATCCCACACCCCCCTTCCCTCTGGGATTTCTAGAAACTGAGACTAGAAGGATCTTAGAGGCCTTTTATCAGCCTGAACCCCAAAGTAGCCTTCGCTAATCCGTGTCTCTCTCATGAAGGGATTTCTATAGGTTTACAGCTTGATGAGTCAGGTAATGATGGCACTGTAACAAACAGGACCAACCCCAATGGGCTGTCACTTGAACCAGGCATGGTGTCAGGCTCTTTGTACATATCAGCTCAGTTAGTCTTCACACATCCTACAAGGTAGATACCACAATCACTCTCATTTTACAGAGGAAGGAACCAAGGACAGAGAGGTTGAGTAACATGCCCAATATCACACAGCAGCTGAGAGGCGGAGGTGGTTGTTAAAGCCAGGCTGTATGGCTCCAGACCTAATTTAGAGATTCCTGTCAGATTTAAGCCCATTTCCTTTTGACTCAGTCTTGACGGTCTGGACATTCATTCATTTCCTTTTTCATTCAACAAATTCTATTTGAGCACCCACTTGGGCTCAGGCAGTAAGCTGGAGATACTGTGGCCAGCTACACAGAGGGGGCTTCTGATCGCTTGGGTTTTACAAGATTGACATAAAGAAAAATAAGAATGGGGGTGTCTGGGTGGCTCAGTTAAGCGTCCAACTTTGGCTCAGGTCATGGTCTCATGGTTCGTGGTCTCCCCGCGTCTGGCTCTGGGCTGACAGCTCAGAGCCTGGAGCCTGCTTCCGATTCTGTGTCTCCCTCTCTCTCTGCCCCTCCCCTGCTTGCACTCAGTCTCTGTCTCTCAAAAATAAGTAAAACGTTAAAAAACTTTTTAAGAAAAATAAGCACAGAAATAAATTATTATGTCATTTGTGGATGTGGGTCATGCTGGCAAAAACTTGAGGGAGCACCCCCAAATTATTTTTGGAGGCTGGTTATTTGTTTATTCGCTTTGTCTCCCTAGTTGAACTGGTGGCCGCTCCAACTGTCTCCTCAAGGAGCTCATGGGTGATTAGGACAGGACACCAGAGCCCCCTTCCCAGATGGGGAAATTTCAGGGTGTTGCCACAGGAGCACCTAAAAGTGGCACCTAGGATTTGGAGATCTGGGAAGCTTCTGGGAGGGGATGATGTCTCAACTGAGACCTCAAAGATAAGAGTCTGGGAACATGTTTCCGGTGAGGACACAGCAGGTGCAAAGGCCTGGGGGTATGAGAGCATATGGAACATTTGGAGAAATGCAAATGGTTCAGCCAAGCTGGGAATGGGAGAGGGTGAGAAGGTAAGAGATGAGGCCAGAGGTGACAGAGGGAGGGTGGAGGGGAAGGGAGGGGAGGGGATGCACAAAAGGGCTCGTTGCTCTGGAAACCGGGAGCCTGCAGTGGTCTTTTCCTTCAATTAGCAGCACTAAAGGCCACCAAGGTCTCCCAGCTGGGGTGGGAGTCAAAGTCCTTGGGAGCTCTGAGCTTGTGAAGAAAAAAGAACACACCAGTGGAGTTCAGGCCTCATTTTTTCTCTCTCTCTCTCTCTTTTTAAAAGAAGAAATTGTCACCTTCCCACTCAATCTGGCTGCTCGCTCCCCTGGCACCAATCCAGCCGCCCACAGTGCACTACCACGCTGCCTCCCGCCCAGATCCGCCTTGGGAGCCAGCCAGGAGGGGCGGTGAGGGAGGCTCTGGGGGCCACGTCCCAACCCCCAGCCCCACCCCCACTCCTGGGCCCCAGATGTCCCGGGAGACCGGGAAGGTGGCCTCTGGGAGGGCTGCCTCACTTCCCGCTGCCTCCCTGGTTCACACAGCCCGCTGTCAGACCGTCCTCCTCACTAGTGAGTCCTGGATCCGCACTGGTGGTCCTGGGCTTCTCATGCCCGAGTTTTGCTCTCCCTTCTCTGGGCCACTCTCGTGGCCACAAGATAGAGAGGAAAGAGCACTGGGAAATGTCTTATATTGTTAATAACAGCAGCCATTCATCGGGTGGTGAGTGTATAACTGCTCAGATCAGGCTAAGAGGGGTATCGGTATCATGCCCGTTTTACAGCTGAGCAAACTGAGGCTCAGAGAGCTGAAGTCACTTGCCCCTACAGCTAGCAAATGGTGGTGGTATCAGGATGGACTCAGACATCCCTAAACACTAAGTGCCTCCAGGAAACCTCTTTTTTTTTTTTTTCTGGTCTTGGTTTTCTCATTTGTAAGACAAATATATCAAACACCAAATTTAACAGTTCATATGCTGAAGCCCTAACTCCTCAATGTCTTTGGACATGGGACACTTGGGAGGTGATTAGGGTTAGATAAGTTCATGGGGGGGGGACCTATGATAAGTGCCCTTATAGGAAGAGAGAGAACAGAGCCCCCGACCCTCACCCCCCTCTCTCCACTGTGGGGGGAGACAGCATCTGGAAAAGAGTACTCGCCAGGAACCAAATTGCTCAAGATCTTGATTTTGAACTTCCCAGGCTCCCAAACTGAGAGAAATAAACTCCTATTATTTCAGCCTCCCAGTGTATGGTGTTTTCACCATAGGTTACAGCAGCCTGAGCTAAGACCAAAAGTTAATTAAGCAAATAATTCAATGTTTCCTGGGTGCCTACTGGGCTTTGAGGTCTGTGACCTCAAGTCGCTCAGTATGGAGAGAGGAACACACACATGGCAATGAGATGCACTTCAGAAATATGCAGAGGGCTCCGTGACCGTGGAGGAGGGGTGGGGAATGGGCCAGAGCGTACATGCGGCATCTGGGATCTGACTCTATGATCCAGGCTCTGAGATGTCTTCAAGGAAGTAGGGACGTCCAGTTGCTCAGACCTCCATGCTCCAGCGTGGACTCTGGAGTCCAACGGCCCCAGCTGGACACTCAGTGCTTTGTGCCTCTGTTTTCTCATCTAAAAATGGACATGACGATAATGCCGACTTCACAGGGAAGCCATGGCCTGGCTCATGGTTGGCATCCGAGTAAGCATTAGATATTACTACTACAGAGACAGCTTGGGCCCCGAAACCTGCCTGGAGCTGGGAGTACAGTGCCAGCTTCCTGGAGGAAAGAGAAGACAGATTCCCCCTTGCCCACCCCCGGGGGCCTGCGGAAGCAGCCAGTGAGCTTCAGACTTCAAACGCTTTGCTGGAATGTCCTTTGCAGTGAAGAGTACTTGGCCTCAGGAGCCAGGAAATGAAACTTGTTGGTAACGGTTGAAGAATCATAATGGCAAATATTTATGTAGCTTTTACTAGGTGCCAGGCTCCCTTCTAAGCACTTTACACTCATTAATCCACTTAAACAATGTGATCAAAGCCAGGTTCGGAGAAAAGGTTTTACGGAAAGGCTGTAGTCTGGCTAAAGCCTCCCAAGCCTTCCAGAAGTGTCTAAAGTGATCTCAAGCAAATCTAGAGGTGTGGCTCCGATGCACTGTGTGCATATATCTTCACGTGCATGGAAGGTTAGGAGCGCTGGGATCAGTAATAATATGACCAATGCTCTTTTCTGCAAGGAAAAGTTGGGAGTATCCAGGGGAGGATAAACTAGGCCCATTCTCAATAAGGAGGGCTTTGATTGTGCCCTCAGCTTCATGGTCTGCAGGGGCCCCCTGACACCCTAAGATGAGCCCTCCCTAGTCACACATCAACATGCACACTCATACACACACACCTGCACACACGCGTTCTCTTCTGACTTGAAGTCACTTTCCTCTAGAAGATCTGTCTGCCCAGGCCCCAACTAGACTTTCTGCTGGGCTGGGAACGTGGAGAGGAGGAGAACTACCACTTGGACGGATGATGACCGTGGCAGGGTCACTGGCCTCTGTAGGCCTCGACTTCCACACCTGTAATATCGAAGGGTTGGGCTCCATGGATTCCCCAGCCCTTCCTGCCAACTTCAGTTCTGAGCTTTCCAAGGTTGCCGGGGTTTGAAGTGATCTCAGTGCCCCTCTCAGCTGAGCTGGGGGTGAGCTGGGGGAGAGATGCCTGGAAGTTCCTTTCTCCAATGGAGGTTTTTGTCACAGCAGAAAACCGTCTCTGGCCATTTCTATCATCTCATCAACAACTGCAGTAACAGAAGAACTAGCGGTAAGAACTCAGTTTTTAAGCACTTACTGTGTGTTAAGCACTTCACGTCATGACCTCACTGAAGATCTCCCAATTGTTTGGTAGGCACCGCTAATTATCCCCACTTTCTAGAGGAGGAAACTTGACGTCCAGAGATGCCAGGAGCATAAGCAGTAAGAGAGAGAGAGAGAGAGAGAGAGAGGAGACTCCCCAGTTGTTTCCACTTGCAAACTCAGCCTCGGGCCCTTTCCACACACTGGATACAAAGGAAAGACTGGAATATACAAGGCAGACTTCAAGGATATTTTGTCCATCTTCTCTCCTGCTCGCCCATTGCATGGATGCGGAAACTAAGCCATAAGAGCAAGGATGAAAGACATCATTATGCATTGAATGTTTGTGTCCCCCTGTTCCCCCCATTCATATGTTGGAGCCTTACCCCCCAATATAATGGTTAAGTGGGGTCTTTGGGGGGGTAATGAGGGTTCAATGAAGTCAGGAGGGTGGGACCCCCATGATGGGACTAGTGTCCTTATAAGAAAAGGAAGAGAGGGGTGCGTGGGAGGCTCAGTCGGTTGAGCATCCGACTTCAGCTCAGGTCATGATCTTCTCGCTTGTGAGTTCGAACCCCGCATCGGGCTCTGTGCTGACAGCTTGGAGCTTGGAGCCTGCTTCTGATTCTGTGTCTCCCTCTCTCTCTGCCCCTCCCCCGCTTGCACTCTGTCTCTGTCTCAAAAATAAACATTAAACAAATTAATACAAATAAATAAATAAAAATAAAAAAGAAGAGGAAGAGGGACCAGAGTGTGCACATGCTCTTTCTCTCTCTGCCATGGGAAGACATAACAAGAGGGTGGTCATCTGCAAACCGGGAAGAGGGCCCTCACCAGGGAACTGAATCAGGCAGCACCTTGACCTCCCAGCCTCGGAACTTCGAGAAACAGATTCCTGTTGTCGAAGCCACCCAGTCCATCGTACTTTGTGATGGCAGCCAGAGCTGACTGAGACAGATGCTCAGAGATTTTATGACAGAACTGGAGCCCCTGACACTTGCCCGAATGAACTCATCTCCCACCATCAGGGTGGCCAGATTAAGAAGGAGGCCCAGGTAAATCTGAATTTCAGATAAACAACTAATTTTAAGCCTATGTCCCACGTAATTTTTTTAAAAAATGTTTTTATTTATTTTTGAGAGAGAGAGAGAGCACGATCAGGGGAGGGGTAGAGAGAGAATTGCACAGAGGATCCGAAGCGGGCTCTGCGCTGACAGCAGAGAGCCTGAAGCAGGGTTCAAACTCACAGACTGTGAGATCATGATTTGAGCCAAGATCAAGAGTCACTCAACCGATTGAGCATTCCAGGCCCCTGTCCCACGTAATATTTGAGACATGTTTATGCTGAAAGATGACTGTTTACCTGAAATACAAATTTACACGGGCACCAGGCATTTTCTCTGGTAACCCTATCACCCCACTGTTTAAGTTGGTCCCAACACTGTAACAGCCCAATAATGTGCTCTTATGGGAGTCTTACAAGTAGTTCATTAGTCGTACTTCAATGGGGATCAAAACAGTATCTCTGCCATAAAGTTATTGTGAAGGTTAAATAAATCTATACACAAAAAAAAAGTGCTTAAAACAATGCCCGGCATATAGTAAGGGCTGTGTAAATCTTAATTGGTTATAGGTACTATTTAATTAATTAATTAATTTATTTATTGAGAGAGAAACAGAGTGCAAGCGGGGGAGGGGCAGAGGGAGACAGAGAATCCAAAGCAGGCTCCAAGCTGTCAGCATAGAGCCTGACACGGGGCTCAAACTCACAAAAAGCAAGATCATGACCTGAGCCGAAGTCGGACACTTAACAGACTGAGCCACCCAGGCACCCCATTAATAATAATAATTATTATTATTTTCATATATTTTAAACAACATTTGGAAATAACCTTCGTGGCAGAGGTGACAGGCAAGATCCTCAGCCCTGAGCAGGCTGCAGGATTCAGGAATCTTCCCACCCGGACGGGTCCCTCAGAACGAGCCCCCAGCCTCCGCATTGCCAAGAGGAGAAACTGAGCTCATTTGAAGCCCTGAGACTTTCAAGCTGGAGACTGGGACGCCACACGTCAGAGGCCGGTAGGTCCCAATTCCCAGGGACACAGAAAACCCTCAGAAGTGGGCCACAGAGCAGTGACCTCCAGGGAGGTCACGAGAGGGACAACTGGGTCCCCTCAGCCTGCCCAACGGTGGTGGTGCAGCAGCAGGTCCGAAAGCTCCCTGGGGGCAGCTGCCACAGCCAGGGTAGGGGTGGGGAGCCCAGGTGCCAAATCCCTAACAGAAACAGCCTTTCCAGATCTTCCTACGGTGCCAGGTACCAAGCATGAAGTACTCCCCCACTTTATCCGACTTCCCTTGCAGAGCAGCCCCAGAGGGTGCTTCTCTCACCCCCATTGTCCAAAGGAAGCTGAGCTCAGAGAGGTTGAGAAACTTGGGCAAGGTCACACAGTTTTTAAGGTGCAAAACTGGGATTTAAAATCAGGACTTTTGGGGTGTGACCCTAGCGCAATGCCCCTGGGGCCCGGGGAGGGGAGATGGAAGGGCTGTGGGGGAGAGGGGGGCAGCTCAGCTCCCGCCACACCGTGGGTCAGGCAGGCCTGCAGCCCAGGCAGCCAGGCCTCACGGATACAACCTCAAGCATCTGTGAGGTGTCCTTCTCTCCGCCTGCTCCGGCCCTGGCCCCTATGCTCACCTGGGCTGATATTGATGTCCGTCTGTGGAAAAGCCTGTGCAGAAAGGAGGGTCAGTGAGGCCGCGGCCCACAACCCCCACCTTTGCATCCTGAGCCCCGAGGAAGCCACCTCCAGGCCTGAGTGGAGGAGAGAAGCCTTTCTGGGAGCTCTTCTGGGCGCAGGCGAGAATTGCTGGGAGCTCCGGACTCACTGGGTAGACCCCAGTCTCCTCCTCCTCCCCTCCCTTCTCTCCTCCCTCCTCCCGGCACTGGCACTGCTGGAGACAGCTCCCAGTGACAGCTTGAAGGCTGCCGGGGTCAGCCCCCTCCGGGGAACTAAGAGAAACCCGCAGCCCTGCTTCTGAGCCACTGCGTGGCCTTGGGCATGTGCTCACTTCTGTGAGACTCAGTTTTCTCCTCTGCAAGATGGGATAATAACAGAGTTTGTATCTGGGCCTGTCACAGGAAAGAAAGTATCTTGGATCCCGTAGAGGAAATACATACATACCAGAAGATAAAAATGCAAGTTGGAGCCCAGTGCGGAAGGAAGTCGGAAGTCGGAAGTCCACAGCGGGCGGGAGGCTTGCTTCGGCTCAGCTGTCCCTCCACCCCGGCCCTGCAGGCATTAGAACTAGCTGCTTGAGGGGCCTGGGTGGCTGGGCAACCGACTTCCGCTCAGGTCATGATCTCATGCCTCAGGAGTTCGAGCCCTTCACCGGGCTCAGGCTCGTTGCTGTCAGTGGAGAACCCACTTTGGATCCTCTGTCTCACTCTCTTTACCTCTCCCCTGCTTGCGTGCAGTCATTCTCTCAAAACTAAATAAACATTAAAAAAAAAAAAAAAAAAAAAGAACTAGCTGCTTGCCTAGGAAGACCTAAGTGAGTTAACCTCCTCCCCATCCCTCCACCTTTCAGGGTTTCTTAGGGGTTAAAGGAGGTGCCTGTAGAAGGTTCTTGACACAGAATAAGTGCTCAACAAAGAGAAGCAAAAGTTATCATTCATGCATAGTTCTAGTGTGTGGTTTGCCCGGACTTAAGTGTTTTTTTTACAAAAGCAGAAATGAACTACTGGGACCTCATCAAAATAAAAAGCTTCTGCACAGCGAAGGAAACAATCAGCAAAACTAAAAGGCAACGGACAGAATGGGAGACGATATTTACAAATGAAATATCAGATAAAGGGTTAGTATCCAATATCTATAAAAAGCGTATCAAACTCAACACCAGAAAATAAATACTCCAGTGAAGAAATGGGCAAAAGACATGACTAGACACTTCTCCAAAGAAGACATCCAGATGGCTAACAGACACATGAAAAAATGCTCAACATCGCTCATCATCAGGGAAATTACAAATCAAAACCACAATGAGATACCACCTCACACCTGTCAGAATGTCTAACAGTAACAACTCAGGCAACAACAGATGTTGGCGAGGATGCGGAGAAAGAGGATCTCTTTTGCATTGTTGGTGGGAATGCAAGCTGGTGCAGCCACTCTGGAAAACAGTATGGAGGTTCCTCAAAAAACTAAAAATAGAACTGCCCTACGACCCAGCAATGGCACTACTAGGCATTTATCCACGGGATACAGGTGTGATGTTTTGAAGGGACACATGCACCCCCGTGTTTATAGCAGCACTATCCACAATAGCCAAAGTATGGAAAGAGCCCAAAAGTCCCTTGATGGATGAATGGATAAAGAAGATGTGGTATATATATAACGGAGTATTACTCAGCAATCAAAAAGAATGAAATCTTGCCATTTGCAACAACATGGATGGAACTAGAGGTATTATGTTAAGCGAAATTAGTCAGAGAAAGACAAATATATGACTTCACTCATATGTGGAATTTAAGATACAAAACAGATGAACATAAGGGAAGGGAAGCAAAAATAATATAAAAACGAGGGGGCCAAAACATAAGAAAGTCTTACAGAGAACAAACTGAGGGCTGCTGGAGGGGTTGTGGGTAGAGGGATGGGCTAAATAGGCAAGGGGCATTTATTTAGGAGGACACTTGGGATGGGCACTGGGTGTTATATGTAGGGGATGAATTACTGGATTCTACTCCTGAAATCATTATTGAACTTTATACTAACTTGGATGCAAATTTAAAAAGTGGCTAACAATTATGTTTGTTCACTAAATAGGTCCAAGAATTTAATAAATATTTATTTCCTAAAAAAAAAATACATGTTAAAAAAATTTTTGTAATGTTTATTTATTTTCGTGATAGAGACAGAGCGTGAGTGGGAAAGGGGCAGAGAGAGAGGGAGACACAGAATCTGAAGCAGCCTCCATCCAGGCTCTGAGCTGTCAGCACAGAGCCTAACGCGGGGCTTGAACTCACGAACTGTGAGATCATCACCTGAGCCTAAGTCAGGCGCTTAACCGACTGAGTCACCCAGGTGCCCCTAAAATAAATGTTTTCACATCCACTGGTGTTTTCACTGGGAATGTCATTGCGTTTAGGAATTAATGTCTCTAAAAACTGGAGTCTTTCACTCCTTCACTTTGTGTATTGTCAGGCAAGTCACTTTGCCCTTCTGAGGCCTCAGCTTCCCCCTTAATAAAATAGGGGACACCAGCAGAACCTACCCCACAAAGATTGAACGAAATTATTTGTTCGTTAAAACTTAGCATAGATGCTGGCAAGTAGTAGATGTTCAATAAATGATAGCAAATGTTGCTAGGATTATCACTGAGCCAGTGCCAGCCCTTTCCTGGCAGGGGACCCTGCATACTCCCCACTCCCCACTCCCCGCTTCCTCTCCTGAGATGCTCCATCAGGTACTCTGACACTTTGTGTGGCTGGCACTCACAGGAGGGAGTCAAACCCGTCCCAGTCGCTGGTTTTCTCTCTGGAACACCCGCGGCTGTGCCTGTGAGGCATAACTTCTAACTTAGCTTGTGCCCACGCAGCGTGCGTGAGTTGCCCTGCTGGCTCTGGGCCGGGGGGGAGGGGGGCGCGGGGGGCCTGTCAAAGCCTGACTCAGGCTCCGAGCACAGCTTAGGCTCAGTTTCAGCCTACAGCATGCCTCATATCTACCAGTTGCCTCATAACCGGGTGCTGGTGCACATCCCAGCGCAGGCACATGTATTTATTTAGGAATGACATACATTTATTATATAAGTGATGTGTGTGGATTACTTACTGTGCTAATATATCAGGTCTTACAGAATACTCTGCCCCCAAATTGAGAATTTTAAAAAAAGTATTTTTATTTTTGAGAGAGAGACAGAGACAGAGAGAGACAGAGATAGAGCATGAGCAGGGGAGGGGGAGAGAGAGCTGGAGAGTGAGAATCCAAAGCAGGTTCCAGGCTCCTAGCTGTCAGCACAGAGCTTGACGTGGGGCTCGAACTCAAGAGCAGTGAGATCATGACCTGAGCCGAAGTCGGACGCTTAACATACTGAGCCACCTAGTCACTCCAACAATTTTTTTTTTTTTAAGATTGATAACAAAACATAAAGTTTGGATAATTTCTCCTTACTCTCCGTCATCGGGTGCACTGCACTTCGGGGCCCCTGCTGTCACGGAAATCAAGCACGTTCAGAGTGCGAACCCACTAGGTGGGGAGGAGGGTGTTCAGACACAGGCCACTGGAAATTCTTTTGAAACATGAAAGATACTGGGGCTCTTGGGTGGCTCAGTCGGTTAACCATCCGACTTCGGCTCAGGTCATGATCTCACAGTCCGTGAGTTCGAGCCCCGCGTCGGGCTCTGTGCTGACAGCTCAGAGCCTGGAGCCTGCTTCAGATTCTGGGTCTCCCTCTCTCTCTGCCCCTCCCCTGCTCATGCTCTGTCTCTCTCTCTGTCAAAAATGAACATTAAAACAATTTTTTTTAAAACTTGTATGTATTTAAGGTATGCAATGTGATGACCTGATACACACATACACAGTGAAATGATACTACAGTCAAACTAATTATCATCTCCTCACATAGTTACCTTCTTTTTGGTGATGAGAGCACCTGAAATCTACTCTCTTAGCAAATTTCGGTATTCGGTGCAGTGTTATTTACCTATATGCATCATGCTGTACGTTAGCTCTCTAGACCTACTCATCCTACATTACTATAACTTCAACTTCTGTAAAGAGCCACAGGGCAAGTATTTCAGGCTTTGCAGGCCACGGGGACCCTGTCACAACTACTCACCTGTACCAAAGACTAGGAATGGGCCTGGTCGGATGCCAATAAAACTTCATTTACGAAAATGAGCAGTGGGCTTGTTTGCCAAACAGTAGTTTGCCAACCTCTGCTTTAGACCTCAATATACTGACCAGAAAGTAGGTAATTTCCTTAACAAATACGATCTTTGCTGTCATTTGGAGGTTGTAATAGAGATCTCATCATAACATAGTATATATATTTTGTCTTCCTAAAGCTGTATTTATTGTGTGATGGCATTACTGCCCCATCCCCGCCCCGGCCACTCATACACACATTCACACACACTGTGCTCATGGTGACCTGAGGACTCAGTGAAGATTGTCCCCTCCCCTCCCCTCCCCTGCCCTCCCCTGCCCTCCCCTGCCCTCCCCTCCCCTCCCCTCGCCTCCCCTCGCCTCCCCTCGCCTCCCCTTCCCTCCTTCCTTCCTTCCCTCCCTCTTTCCTTCCTATCTACCTACCTACCTATCATCTATCAACCATCTCCTTTAGTTTCTTAGCTTTTATTTATTTAAAAATATTTTTTAGTGTTTATTTTTGAGACAGAGAGAGACAGAGAGAGAGGGGAGAGAGAACAAATGGGGGAGGGGCAGAGAGAGGGAGACACAGAATCCGAAGCAGGCTCCAGGCTCTGAGCTGTCAGCACAGAGTCTGACGTGGGGCTCAAACCTGTGAACTGTGAGATCGTGACCTGAGCTGAAGTCGGACGCTTAACCGACAGAGCCACCCAGGTGCCCCTATTTTTTTTAAAAGATTTTATTTTTAGGTAATCTCTACACCCACGGTGGGGTCAAACCTACAACTCCAAGATCAAGAGTTGCATGCTCTACCTACTGAGCCAGCCAGGCACCCCAATTCCTGAGTTATTTTAAATGGTCTTTTTGAACAGGAAAAAGGGCAGGTACCCCACTGGCAGTAGAAGACAGGTCACCCAGAAAGGAAAGGAATCCTTTTCTTCATTCCCCTGCAGTGATCCCAGCTTTCTAGAAAAAAATCCCCTATCAGTGCTCCAAATAGACCTTCCTGGCGCCCCGGGACTCATCATGTCTGAGCAGGGCTGGCACAGGTCACAGCACATGTCAAGTCCCAGGGGGTGGGCTGAAATCCTAAGAGGCTCTGGGTCCCAAGAACCGAGAGGACTCAAGGACCGGGGGTGGGAAAACAGACTCGGCTTCTAAACTTCACAGCACTGCTCCTGCCCTACCTCCTCCCCTTGAACTTGGGTCCCTAGGCCCCAAAGAGGGTGTGTAGGTGGCCCATGAATCTCCTTTCCCACCTTCTCGCTGAGGAGGAGGAAGATGCTAACGAAAACAAATGGGGAGCCCCGGCCAGGGCACCTGGGGCTCAAGTTTTATAGAAACCAAGTCATTCCTTCACCTTCCAACACATTTCCCTCATCCCTGACAAACTCTCTCCTCGGAGACGTGGACGGCTCTGACATCCGTCCTACAACCGTCCCCTCCGGTCAACCAGCAAATGTCGTCTGACGCATGCCTCCTGGGAAGAGCCAGCACGCACCGCATGCTTAGGCTGTGCGAGCATCGTCCAGGCAGATCCTCGCATGAGCCCTACTGGGGGGGAACTGTCACCCTATTTCAGACAGGACAGCTGGTGGTGCCCGTAGGCCACACACCCGGCTGATCACATGCCCCTCATTCTCTCTGCCTGAGGATTTCTTGGTGCTACTGAAGCTTTCTGAGCCCACACGGGACCGTCCTAAAGTGCCAAACGTTTAAGGTCTCCAGCGACAGCCCTCGGGCCCTGAGGGATGAGGGTCAGTAGTTAACTATTCCAGTTTCCCTATCGCGATCGTTCTCAAGTGTGTTCTGTGGGGTCCCCAGCATGACTGAGCCCCAGCTGCCCGCAGTGCCGGTCGATGCAGCCTTCATCAGCTTTTCTCCTCTTACTCTTCCACTTAGGCTTCCGGGGCGGTCACCACCCCAGCGCCCAAGCTGCATCCAAGCCCTTGCTTCGAGGTCTGCCTTTGAGGTGATCTCAACTAAGACAATGAGGAGACCGAAGCCCAGAGAAGTCGTGAGGCTTGTAGGACATGTGGCTAGGGAATGGTGGGCCCACGATTTGAACCGTGGCTTCTATGGCTCCAAAGCCCAGGGGCCCGAACACGGTTATCACCTCATCTCTAGTGCCGAACGCCTGCTGTGTACCCACCTTCCCTCACTCCCTGTTTCTCTCATGCTTTTACCCTCTTCTGGACAACCATGGGAAGAAAGCCATTTCACTTCATTTCTCCAATGCATTTTTAAAATGTTTATTTACTTATTTTGAGAAAGAGACGTAGACAACGAGCAGGGGAGGGGCAGAGAGAGAGAGAGAGAGAGAGAGAGAGAGAGAGAGAGAGAGAGGGCACGGAGTCTGACACAGGGCTCACACCCATAAACCGTGAAATCCTGACCTGAGCCGAAACCAAGAGTCAGACATTTAACCGACTGAGCCACCCAGGCGCCCCAAGGAAGTCATTTAATAGAGAAGGAAAGTGCTCTTTTTTCCTCCTAAGAAACTTAACCTAGCCCTCCTGCCTTTTGTCCTTGACCTCCAGGCCATACCAGTGCTCTGAATTGCTGGGATGGTTTGTTACACAGCAGTAGTAACCAAAACACCCTCGCACGCTTTATGCCCCGTGTTCATGAAGAAAGAGAACTCAAATGCATGGCACAAATAAATAATCTTTAATTTCAATAAATAGCTCCCCATTATGCCAGACAATAGGCTGTGGGAAAGATACAGAAGCATCCAACGGGGAGAGATCTAGCCTAACTACACTAACTCCTTAGCATGAGAAAAATGACTTTGGTTCACACACAAATACAGAGAGATCCTCGGAGTATGACAAGGAAGAAGTCATCTTGGATGGGGGTGCGGTGGCCATTTTAATCCGCGTAACTGTCCTTTGCAGGTCTTCTGTGTGTCACTGTTACCAGGATTCGGTCAAAGGTTACTTTTGCTCTATCATATTCTATTTACTTGACATATGCACATGCTGTTACTGAAGGTGGGGTCTTGACAGACGGGAGGACACTGGGTGAAATTTCACAGGGAGAGGCAGAGAGAAGGGAGAGCTCAGGACAGAGGTGCTCACCAAGAGGACACACGGGGACACACACACACGTTCACCTGTGAGGGCACCCACGTGAGAACATCCACACACGTACCCACAGGGGGTCCCCAGGAATAAGCTAACACAAGGACAAATTCAGTTAAGCCAGGGAAGTTTCTTACACTGGAATATTTTTTGTTGCCATTTGTTTTCTCCAAATAGTCTAATCTATCACGTCCACTAAAGAGAAGGCAAAGTACTTACACTTTGGGGGAAAGGTATCAGGTTGGAAGAACCCCAGGGATCAGCGGCCTGCTCAGAAATCACCCAGTCAGCGGGTGTGCATTTTGGACATGGGGGTCGGGCCTCCCACACAGTGGCCATGCTCTTGCAGAATTTCGTCTCAAAGGAGGCTGGCGCCCTTGAGGAGGCCCTTTCTCTGGCCTGAGGGTTGAAAGTGCATTTTGAGGCAGGGGTATCAACAGGAACAAACACTGCCAATGAGTCTCACGGCAGAGCTCAGTCAGCTTGTGACATATAGATGGGGTTTCCAGAAAGTTCTCAGGCCTTGCTCATTGAGGACAGCCATTTTGTGTTCAGTAGTCAGCTTCCTCTCTGTTCTGAGAGGATTTAGGGTGTGTGTGTGTGTGTGTGTGTGTGTGTTGTGAGTGTATAAGTGTGGATGTAACAGGCATGTGACACATTTTTTTCCGTCTTAAATTTTCTTTTTTTTTTTTTTTTTTTTTAAACAAACGAAAGCTGCTTTTCCCGCAGCCCTCAGGTCACCTCCAGCGAGGCAGGGGACACACGGTCACACTCAGCCCGGGACCTCAGGCTGTGCCACTGCTCCACGGCAGTGCGGTGAGTGTTGAGCATCCGTCGCCAGTGGTTGGACTCGGAGGGGCCCGAAGAATACTGGCCGATGACAATTCTTCCGATGAAGTCGTTGCTGCTCTTCATGTTGTGGCCGAACACTGGGGAGCCAGAGGGGCGGGGGTGGCAGGGGGGAGGTTGCGAGGAAGGAGGAGAACGGAACAAGGGGGCAAGAACAAGACACAGGTCGTTAGTCTACACGGTCCTCCGCTGCAGACACGGGCTCCTGCTTTCGGGCACCGTCTGTTTCTCTTATCGGTGACAACTCCCCACGTCCCTCATCTCCTCTTCTCGTGGTCCCTTCACTCCCACGGCACCAGGTGGCCCTCACCACACCAGGCATGTTCCCGCCGCTCAGCCTTTGTCGTGGCTCCACCAGACAGCCGCATACCCTCCAACGTGCAGCTTCAAACTTACGGCCGTCGCCCCACCCCACCGTCTGCAGAGCACTACGGCTGGGGACTTCTAGCGGGACAGTCAGCCATCACTGGAGGCTGGCCGCGGAGTTAACCCGGGGCTTCTCATTCGTGGCATTGCTGACATTTGGGGTCGGGTAATTCTTTGTCATGGGGGCTGTCCTGTGCCCAGCAGGATGGTTAGCAGCGCCTCAGGCCTCTACACACTACATGCCAGGAGCTGTCACAACCCAACGTGTCTCCAGGCGGGGCCAATGTCCCCTGGGGGGCCAGTTCATGCTGGATGAACCACTGCGGGCCACGGGGCCAGACACTCTGGGCGATCATTTGACAGCTCTAGGACCCTGGGACAAATGCAGACTGAGACTCGGTTTCCTCCTAGATGAGACAGGAACCTTTTCTTTTTTTTTTTTTGGTAAAGAATTTTTTAATGTTTATTTATTTATTTCGAAAGTGAGAAAGGGAGTGAGCAGGAGGGAGGGGCAGAGAGAGGGAGAAAGAGAATCCCAAGCAGGCTCTACGCTCTTAGCACAGAGCCCGACCTGGGGCTCAAACTCACGAAGTGTGAGATCTTGACCTGAGCCAAAATCACGAGTCGGACGCTTAACCACCTGGGCTGCCCAGGTGCCCCGCAACAGTAATCGTGATAGTACCTGACCTCACAAGTCACCGTGAGGTTTCAGTGAGATAATGTGTGGAATGCTCTCAGCACACAGTACCTAGATAAGCACTTGATGAATGTTATCCTGCATTTTGATCCCAGATTTCTGTCTGTAGACCTTTAAAAAAAAATTTTTTTTTAATGTTTATTTATTTTTGAGATAGAGAGAGACACAGCATGAGTGGGAGAGGGGCAGAGAGACAGGGAATCCGAAGCAGGCTCCAGGCTCTGAGCTGTCAGCACAGAGCCAGACGTGGGGCTTGAACTCATCAACCACGAGACCACTACCTGAGCCGAAGTTGCACGCTCAACTGACTGAGCCACCCAGGTGCCCCTGTCTGTGGACCTTTTATAAAAGAGATTTTATGTTTCCTCTGTTCCAGGCCATGAAGGCAAGTTTCCTGAGAGAAACGGCCATGGCAATGTCTTCTACCCCTTGTTGTAATGTGTGTCTCTTTGGAAGGCTTCCCTGTTAATTCTAATGCAAGCTTAATTTGTGTCTTTCAAGCCTAATGAGATAGTTAGCTTGATTTATCTTCTCGGCCAAGTTCCGCCTAATTCTTTATCTGCGTGTGGGTAGTCCGGGCATGCCATCTCGCTAACGGGAAAGCAGGCTGTGTCTGTGTTATAAATGAAGGACTGCAGAATGGGAAATATCACAGATTCACCCAGCATGAGCCGAGCAAAAGCGGGCTGGATCCCAGGAGGGATGCCGATTATCAAATAAACCAGCTAAAATATGCAGCCAAAAACAGAACTTGAATGCTAATGAGCCTCTGTTCTCCCCTGTGAGGTTCATACCAAGAATTCTAAATGATGAAAATTGGGGAGGGGGGGAATGGGAAGAAAAAAAGAAAAGTGGAAAAACAAAACCCCAAAACCCCATCCATTGTCTAAACACCAAAAAGGCCCAGGATGAACGAGGCTAGCCTGTACCAATCAGGTCTAGCACCAGTCAAGTGTCCAGCACCTGTCAGTAACGTGGACGAAAATTGGACCACGTATATTTTTTGTAACTTGGTAAAGTGTTCAGTATGCGTGGGTAATCTTGTTTACGTGAAGATCCCTTACAGAAGGGAGAAATCAGGACTGGAATCTTTGCTTAATAAGACATTACTAAGGAGTTCTCTGATGCATTTATGCTTTTTTTTTTTTTTTGAAAAGGTAACACTCAGGATTGTTTTGAACCATGCTTCGTGGGCAGTGTAAGGTTTGATCTCACCAAACAAAAACAAGTTACCAGAGTGCCCTTCTCTGTGGGCCTTGGTAAAGCAAGATAACTACCATGAGGCCACTCCAGGCATTCCTTGCGGGCAGAATGTTCTACCTTCCTCTGCCTCTCCAAAGCTCAAGAAGGAAAATGCAGATACACCCTAGTAAATGGAATGTAGGTTTTCCTTGGGAAAGGGGTTTTAATAAAGAAAGGAAATCTCAAACACTCCCATACACTGTTGGTGAAAGAGGAAGTTGGTTCAACTTTTGGGAGAGGTTCACAGTATCTACTCAAAATAAAAATGTTATAACTTGTGATCCAGCAGTTCTATTTCTACGAATTTATCTCATAGATTTATCTGCACAGACAGACAAAGATATACATACAAGGGTATATTCTGGATATTAGATATTGGATAATGTCTGGATATCAGAGCCTTTAAGCCAAATCTGGCCTAATACCTGTTTTTGTAAATAAAATTTTTATTTATTTTTTTGAGAGAGCGAGCATGTGCCAGTGCATGCAAGCAGGGGAGGGGCAGAGGGAGAGAGAGAATCTTAGGCAGGCTCCACACCCTGCAAGGAACCCGATGCAGGGCTTGATCTCATGACTGTGAGATCCTGACCTGCATGAAATCAAGAGTCAGACACTAAACCGACTGAGTCAGCAGGTGCCCCTGTAAATAAAGTTTTATCGGAACCCAGTCAAATCCATTTGTTTACATAATGTCTGTGGCTGCCATTACACTACAGTAGCAGAGCTGAGGACCTGCAAAAAAGATTGTGTGGCCCAGAAAGCTGAAAGTAGTTTGTCTCATGCCCTTTCTGGAAAAGTTTGCTGACTCTTGCTCTAGAGCATTGTAAGAATGGAAAATGGAGGGGCATCTGGGTGGCTCAGTCGGTTGAGCATCAGACTCTCGATTTCGGCCCAGGTTGGGATCCTAGGGTCGTGGGATCACGCCCCATGTTGGGCTCTGTGCTGAGCATGGAGCCTGCTTGGAATTCATTCATTCATTCATTCACTCATTCATTCATTCTCTCTCCCTCCCACCCCCCATCCCCTGCTCCCGCACTCTCTCTAAAATAAAATAAATAAATACATTTTAAAAAGAATGAAAAATGCAAATAATCAAAATGTCCATGAAGAAACGTAGCTGAGGCTGTGGTCCTCTGTCCACCCCCTCGGCCCACCCTAGAGGCCACCCAAAGCCTCTGTGGGTCGTGTCCTACCTCAAGCACCCAGAGCCCTCTGCCTGGGCCATGCCAGTCTGTGCTAACTATGATTTCTGGTGGAATGCTTGAGCCACTCAACAGCAGGGGCTGGAGACTAGGGTCAGCCAGCCACTGGGATGTCTATGTGACTGATCCCCTAATCAGTATCCCAGACATCAAGGCTTGAGTGAAATTCTCTGGTTGACAACCCTCCAAGTGTGTTTCCACTTAACTGGGACAATTAAGTGCTGTCCTTACAACTCCACTGGGAGAGGGCGACTGGAAACTCTGGTCTGGTCTCTCCTGCACTCTGCCCTGTGTGCCTCTTTCCTTTGCTGACTTGAGTCTGTTTCCTTTTTCTGTAATAAACCATAACCGTGAGTATAATAGCTTTTCTAGGGCCACCTCAGTGGCTCAGTAGTCCAAGCATCCGACTTCGGCTCAGGTCATGATCTCATGAGTTCGAGCCCCACATCGGGCTCACTGCTGCCAGCACAGCCTGCTTCAGATCTTCTGTTTCCCTCCCTCTCTGCCCCTTCCCCGCTCACACTCTTTCTCTCTCAAAAATAAATAAACATAAAAAAATAATGGTAATAGCTTTTCTAAGTTGGTGAATGCTTCCAGCCAATCACTTCATGGTCTTAGGGACCTTCCAGGCTGCAGTTATCCACTTACCAAATGTCCCGATTGGCGTGCCTCCCTTTTCTGCCTCACTTCCTCACTTTCCTGTCAATACTTCCTGGGATCACCTCCTTAGTAGTTTACCTGAACCCAAGTCATTGTCTTCCGATCAGCTTTGGGAGGCATCCAGAGTAGGATTGGAGGAGACTAATTAAATCATTCCTGATGTAATAATGCCATGGAAACCAATGTCACTGTTAAAAATGAGATAGACCTATATATATATGAGATGGAAAAATCTCCAAGGCATATTGCTAGGAGACAAAAGAAGATGCAAAATAGTATACATAAACACACTCTCTTTTTTTGTTAAAAAAGTGTTAATATATAGAATAGAAAACAATCTGGAGGAATTTCACCAAACTGTTGAGAGTGGCTCTCTCTAGAGAGGGAAAACAGGGAACTTTTTGCCTTCTGTATTATATAAGTATGTACAGTTTGCACTTCTTCCAAGTACATATTGCTTTGGAAAGAAAACAAGAGAAAAACAAGTTGCCATTAGAGAATCCACATCTAAATCGCCAGAAGGGGAAGAAGACTAAAAGGAAGTCTAATATCCTACGCTCCTTATCCCACTTTGCAAAGTAACTTGGCTCCGTGAATCATTTGGCCCTCGAAAGGCAGGCGCTCCTCAGTGATTCAGCCTTTCTGACAGGGAAACAGTAGCTGCTGTGACCATCTGAGTTAACTGGCAGGCTTCAGCACTCGCACACCATTGGGTAAAGTTATGGCAATCTTAACAGTCTTTTAGAAATCGAACATTTAAAATGCAAATGACAGTAAGCCAGAGCGGAATAAAACTAATGACTTCGATTATAAAAAAGTGGCCTGGGAGAGTATCAAGATTTGCTACCACTGTAAATTCTAGGGAGCGTGTTGTTGGAGAAACGGGGACTTAAGACCAGATACACGTAGAATCCAGAAAGGGGCCCAGAGACAGTGGGCTGGATACCCCAACCCCTCCATTTTACAGATAAGGAAACCAAGTCACTGAGCTCGTTGTGACAAAACTTGAATATTTGCAGCAAATACCCCGTGAAGGAAGCCAGTTCTTCGTAACTAGATCCCTACTTTCTTCCTCTTTAGGAATAATCACAATTGGCAATGTTGTTGTAAGGCATCCCCAAATATTCCTACTGGTTGTTCTGGGGACTCATTCTACTACAGTCACTAGTATTAGTGGACGATGTACCCTAGTCATCTGAAAGCAACTTTCCAATGACCTGCACGGTGGTAGCACAAAGGCATCACAATAGTCAGAACAGATTCCAAGCCCGTGCGTCAAACCCATAGAGAGGGCTCCTCACATATTCTCTAAGAATCTACTTCCTCTTCGTGGATTTAGACATACTCCGAATAAGCTTGGTCATCTGATTTCCCGATGTGCAGTAATTTAAATTAATTTAGTGGATTGTGACTAGCAGACAGATACAAGAACTTTAAAAAGTACAGCAGAGGGGCACCTGGGTGGCTCAGTCAGTTAAGCGACCGCCCCTAGACACGGCCTCAGGTTGTGGTCTCGCAGTCGTGAGACTGAGCCCGGCATTGGGCTCTGCACTGAGCGTGGAACTTGCTTGGGATTCTCTCTCTGTGCTCTCTGCCCCTCCCCCACTCGCTCACACACACTCTGTCCCAAAATAAACAAATAAACATTTAAAAAAAAAAGTACAGGAGGGGCACCTGGGTGGCTCAGCCTTGGTTAAGAGCCTGGGCGGCTCTTGGTTTTGGATCAGGTCATGGTTTCGTGAGTTCGAGCTCTGCGCTGGGCTCTGCTTGGGATTCTTTTTCTCTCTCTCTCTGCCCCTTCCCCATTCACACTGTGTTTCTCAAATAAATACACAAACTTAAAAAAAAAGTTATAAAAAAAAAAAGGTACAGGAGAAGGGGGCCACTTGGTAAAGGGGCAAACAACCCTGTACGCCTTCATCCAGCCAAGGGATATTCACTTTGTAACCATTTATTTTTACAGCTATGACTCCGAATCAGTCAGAAAGTTCAGTTTTCCAGTTAGCGGGTCAAAGAAACTATGAAAAGTTTTCTATTAAGCACAGTTAAAATTTTAAAGCCTTTTTTAAAGTCAAAGGGGAGAGGGTCCAGTCAGTGGAAGATTTACTCACACAAAACCCCTTTAGTGCCCTTTTCCCCCATGGTTATAGAGTAGAGCCACCACCTTGCCCAGCAACATGCTGCCACCTGTCAGTCACACTGTGTTCTCTCCCTAGCCTTGACAAATCTCAAGCACCCTGATGCTTCTGTCTCTGGGGACGGTCCTCTGTGCAGACAGATGAGCCACCGAAGTCCAGTTCCATCCTCAGACAGGGCTTGGGTACACCTGGCACGTTCCACATCCTAGAATTTTAGGCTCAACTTATCTCTAAAGAATTGTCAACAAATCTGTCTGCCTCTGTGGCACCACTCACCATGGCAATTCAGGCGAGGGAAAGAACTCTGGCAAAGCCAAAGCATGATGAGAGGCACCCACTGGGCTCAAGGACCAGGCTTCAAAGGAGCATGGAGAGTAACGCCCCTTTATTAAGCACCTACCATATGCATGGTCCAGGGCTAAGCACATCATGTGGATTAACTTGTGAAATCTCCTATCACCCCTCTAGAGTGAGGCTTCTCACCCTTACCACTAGTGACATTTGGGACCAGATCTTTCTGTCTTGTGGGGCTGTTCTGAGCATTGCGGGATGCTCAGAAGCACCTCTGAGCACTGGATGCCATTAGCAAGCAGTCCCCTCCCCAGTTGTGACAACCCAAAGTTATCTCCAGACACTGTCACACATCCCCCAGCAGCAGCATCCAACCCTTCTCCATTGAGAACCACGGCTCTGAGGCAGTTGCTATCACTGGCCCACTTTACAGCTGGGGAGACTGAGGTGCAGGGAGATCGCCCACCGCTCCAGTCAAAATCTGGGTGCCCTGAGTGAGTCAGGAGCAAGCTAAGGCTTTCACATGTTGATATTTGCTGTGAAAATGAAGCTGTTCTACCCCCCCAAGAGCTAAACTCTTTGGGTTGTTAACTGAGTTTGCCAAGGCAGCCGGTCTGGAAGGGAAGCTGGATGACTTAGCGTGTGGGTGTCATAAACACTGCAAACTAAAAGGAAAAAAAAAAAAATCTCAATAGCTCCCCATTTTGCATGTATGGTTCCCAAGGTGATACCCCATGTGCAGCCTCAAGGCTGACAGCACAGTGCAGGGGTGCTCTCAGGTCACGGTCAGAGCCCCACCTCGTCACAGACCCTGTAGTCCACCTGTTGGGTGCTGAGTTGAGCTGTTCCCCCACTTCTGAAAAAAAAAAAAAATGCGTGAAGCCAGCAAAACCCATTCTGGGCTGTCTTCCAGTCCTCCCTAATTCCTCAGCACGGAGGGATCCCCAGACTTTATCTAGATGTTCAAGAGTTACCTCAACCCTCAGAGAAGCCCCAAAGCAGTCACCCTGGCCCTGTTTCCTCCTGTCTCTCCTCCCCACTGGCCAGCTCTGACGCACCCCAACAAAGATGGTGCCCATTCTCTTGTCAACCTTTGCAAAACTTCCTCAAACTATAGCTCTCCCTTTTGTTTCTTTTTCTCTCTGAATGTATCAGATGTTTCTTCAAAACTAGGTAAATCATATCCCTTCCCTGGGCCTCAGTTTTCCCATTTTTACAACGGGTATGTCTATTAAGGTTTTAAGACCCTTTTCAACTGTAACATTCCTTTGGTTCTAAGAAGTTTCATCCATGACTTAAGGGTGAGGTTTCATTTTGTGATTCATAGCAGCTATTCAAACAGCACGTTCTTCTCCATGTTTTTCCTTCCGACAGTCACAAGGACAATTTAGATAACAATGTTATTGTAATTAAAAATCAGCAATACCAAATCCTGAGTCCTGTAGCTAGGCACTGAGAAAAGTAGTTTATATACATTTTTTGACTCAATCCCCACCACAATCCTATCAGAGAAGGTACTGTTTATATCCCCATTTTGCAGACAGAGAATTAGAGGCTCAGAGGGGTTAGGAGGTTGAGCGCCCAAGGTCACAGAGCCTGCCTGTGGCAAAAAGGACGGACATTCAGAGCTCAGCATCACTTCTTCTCTTAGAAGGAAAAGTCTCACCCATTCCCCCTTCCACGGACCCTGATATAGGACAACAAGATTGGGAGTAGAAATATTTTGCATGTGAATGTGTTTGTAGGGGAGTTAGGCCCTCCAGCTGGTGTGTGAGGCGCCATGTTGGAGACCTTCCCATCATCTCTCTGGGCTTCAGCAGGTCTGCCTCCAGCATCTGAATGGCTACTTCTTTAGGGAGGCAGCAGACAAGGAAGTTGTCTTATGTCTACTGACTATCGATTCGAAAAACAGTGCATATGGTGTGTCAGCCCCCGTTCTATGGATTCGTGATGACACTAAATGATTTCATCCCCGCAACTCTATTTACAAGGTGAGTACTATTATTGTCTCCTCGGGCCCACACACTACCGTCATGGCCTGCTTTCCTGAGGATGCGCTAGAGAGAGCCCTGAGCGTGCGGTGGGCATGTTACCTTGACTCCTTGGACTTGCCTTCAGACCTCTCACCCCACTGAAAGCGCGAGGCCCAGGGGCACCTGGGTGGCTCAGTCGGTTGAGCATCCGACTTCGGCTCCCGAGTCTTGCAGTTCGTGAGTTTGAGCCCCGTGTCGGGCTCTGTGCTGACAGCTTAGAGCCTGGAGCTGGCTTTGGATTCTGTGTCTCCCCCCACTTTCTCTGCCCCTCCCCCACTCATGCTCTGTTTTTCTCTCTCTCAAAAAGAAATAAACATTAAAAAAAATAAAAAAAAAAGCACAAGGCCCAGGGTGGAAGTCCCTTTTGGCCAGGTCTACAGGATATATACAAGCTTAACGAGTTGTTCAATTCCTTTCATGCAGTGGTTCTCAGCTGGGCCTGTTCTGTTGCCCAAATTTGGCAAAGTTAGGAGACATCTGGACTGTCACAACCAGAGGGGGAATACAGCTCAACACCCTACTGTACTCAGGACAGCCTCACAACAAAGGATCATCTGGCCCCAAACGCCCGCAAGCACTGAGAATGAGCAACCCTGCCTTAAGGGAAAAGCATGTGGCCTGGGGTTTCCCTTCATTAATCCGCAAACCTGGGAGTGGAGGAAGAGGCTCTGAGAACTGTCACTGTGGCCTTGGAATTAGGTCTCTTCCACCTTCCTCAAGACATAGGACTCAAGACTGAAATCCCCTTTGAAATTCCTTTGGACCACGGCTGGTCCACTTTTTCACTCCTCTGTGCGGAAACTGAGCCATGTGGAGCCTGCGTTTATAAAGATGGCATATGGGTGGAAGAATCACTTTCAGTTCTGCGTGTGAATCACACCGTCTAGGAGGAAGCATTTAAAGGTGTGACTATAATATAATGTGCTTGTTTTTTACACGAACAACCACAATGTATGTATCTGAAAGAGGATCATCTTTGTACACTTGTTTCTGAGCTGCTGGCATCCCTCTGGGGGAAATGTTCGCTACAAACTGGCTTCAGAGCTCTTTGCAAAATACCTGCTGAACCTCCAAGGGGGTAATTAATCGAATCTTCCCCTCCCAGTCTTCAGAAATAATTGAGAAACAATTGAGAAAATAAAGAATATCGCAGACATGTGAGTCAGTTGGAAGGCTCTGAAAAAGCCTAGTGCCCAGAAACTCAGTCCAAGAGATTCTGTTGATTGGTTTGGGGTCAGGGGCTAGATTCCAGGGTTTTTCAAATGCTCCCCTGGCGATTCTCATGGGGCCGGGTTAGATACACTGTGTTAGATGCAGAACAAAACAGTGGTTGGATTGGTAGTTCAGCTGGACCGTGGGAGGAGGCCTGGCCCTATTAGTTGTTCTGGAATTAAACTTCTCTGACCAAAACCAGTGGAGGCCTTGGCCCTGCAGGGCCAAGCCTGAACAGCAGGTGCCCTGAAGGAGCTACAGAGAATCCCACCCCTCCCCGCCCATTGTAGGCAGGTAGGTCCCAGCGAGAGGAGGGCTGGGACCCACCTTAATCCCATCCAGCAGAAGGCTGTGGACCTCCAGAGGAAAACTGTTCCCAGTCAGGTAAGTCAACTCTTCCCTGGGAGGAGTGGATACAAAATAACAGAGAATAAATCAAATAATAAGATGAATGAAAGAGAGCCCAGAGGTGTTACATCAGGGGAAGGGTAGGCAGACTTTTTCCATAAAGAGCCAGACAGTAAATATTTTAGGCTTCAAGGGCCAACTGTAGTCTCTGTTGCAACTACCCCACCATTGCAGCAGAAAGCAGCCACAGGGGCACCTGGGTGGCTCAGCTGGTTACGTGTCCAACTCTTGACTTTGGCTCAGGTCACGGTCTCACAGTTCATGAGATCGAGCCCCACGCTGGACCCTGGGCTGCCAGCACAGAGCCTGCTTAGGATTCTCTCTCTTCCTCTCTCTGCCCCTCCCCTACTCTCTCTCTCTCTCTCTGTAAACAAACATTAAAAGAAAGGAGTCACAGACAATATGTAAATGAATGCACACGAAGTGACATAATAAAACATACATATTTGGTCTCTGCCGCCACTTCCTGACACAGAGCTCCTAAAACCCTTGTAATTTCCAAGTGAAACGGATGATAGGAGCATCTTTTATTATAATATCTGGTCTTAGTCCCTGGTTCACGACACAAGACCTTCTAAGACCCATGGAATCTTCAACTGGTGAGTGTCTTCTTGTATACTAATGATATGGCTGAGGTCTCCAGATGGTTTCAGGATGGGATCTAGCTGCCAGAAAGCCCAAGGCATGATTAGAAGGTTGGACCTTTCAGCCCATCACAAATGCCCAACCTCTGGAGACAGGAAAGGGGCAGGAGACTCACTTAATCACCAATGGCCAGTGATTTCTTCATAAGTCACGCCTGTGTAACGATTTTCTGTATGTCAAGCTTCAGCAAAAAGTCAACTTTAAACAACAAATGAATGGGAACTAAAGTTTGCCACTGGTCTCGAAAGGCATGGAAACAACATGAATTGAGAGATACACAGAGAGATGGTTAGACGTGTGACAAAGCAAACAGCAAAATAGTCATTGTAAAATCTAGGTGATGGGGATACAGGTGTTGACTGAATAATTCTTCCAATATTTTCTTAAAGGGTCTCAATAAAATGTTGAGACAGTAAAAGACAAACACACAAACTCAACCGTTTTACTTTCATAGCCGTTAACTTGCTTCTTTCTGCCCCAGAAATCTGTTTCCGGGTCTGTGCGGCTACTCCGTTCACAGGCTGGTCACAGGAGGGAAAAAGGCCACAGTCCCCGGAGAGAGGCCGAGGAGCTCCCGGTGGGTCCCGCCAGGTTATCCCAGTGACCATAACAACCAGACCACACATGGCCAGAAACATAATCCTGGGCCTGAACAGAAGGGTCCAGCACCCTGATGTGCTGTCTAATCACAACAGCAAATGAAAGATTCAAGTCTACTTTTGACCCATGAGCACGCTGGATCCTGTTCAAGGCGCATCCCTGCCTTAAATGCCTTTCCCCTTCCACAGGAAAAGCTCATGACAGATGTTCCATGCCACGAGATTCCCAAGAAATGCAAATTAAAATCACGTCCACATATTTTATTTAAAAAAAACAAAACAAAACACTGGGGCGCCTGGGTGGCTCAGTCGGTTAAGCGGCCGACTTCAGCTCAGGTCATGATCTCTTGGTCTGTGAGTTCGAGCCCCACGTTGGGCTCTGTGCTGACAGCTCAGAGCCTGGAGCCTGCTTCAGATTCTGTGTCTTCCTCTCTCTCTGACCCTCCCCTGTTCATGCTCTGTCTCTCCCTGTCTCAAAAATAAATAAAACGTTAAAAAAAGAAAAATTAAAAAAAAAAAAAAAACAAAACACTTATGGGACTCCTGGGTGGCTCAGTCAGTTAAGCGTCCGACTCTTAGTTTCAGCTCAGGTCACGATCTCCCGGTTCATGAGTTTGAGTCCCATGTCTGGCTCTGCACTGACAGTAGACAGCCTGCTTGGGATTGTCTCTCTCTCCCTCTCTCTCTGCCCCTCCCTCGATTGTGCTCTCTCTCTCTCTCAAAACAAATAAACTTAAAAAATAAAGAAGTCACTAAAACTAAAAAAATAAATAAGATAAAATTAAAAATTAAAAAAAAATTCTCTTCGGTTTTATTTACTAAAGTATTATTTTCACAGAATAAAATCCATCCATTTTAAGAACACAATTGGATGTATACTGATTATTGTATACGAACACGTAACTACCACTATAATCAAGATACATAGTTCTCTCTCTCCAACAAAGTTCCTTCTTTTCCCTTTCCCTTCCATCCTTTTCCCTGACCCAAGTGGGCTAAGTTTTGCTTACGCCAGAATTTCATAAAAATGGAATCACACAGTATATAGTCATTTGCATTATACCATAATGTTTTTGGGATTCATCCATGTGTATGTGTATTAGTATCTTTTTCTTTTTTATTGCTGGGTAGTAGTCTAATGTATGATGTATCATAATTGGTTTATCCATCCACAAGTTGATGGACATTTGGGTTGTTTCCAGGTTTTTGGCTGTTAACAAATAATGCCATTAGGAACATCTGTGTGCATGACTTTTTGTGGACGTATGTTTTCGTTTCTCTTCCACTCCTAGTGGAATGCTGGTCTGTATGGTAAATGTGTATTTAACTTCAGAAGGCCATGCATACTGTTTTCCAAAGTGGTTACAGCGTCTTGCATTCCCACCGGAAATGCAGGAAAGTTCTAGTTGCCCCACATCCTCGCCAACCCTTGGTATTTTCAGCCCTTATTTTTAAATTAAAAAAAAAAAATTATTTATTTTTGGGACAGTGTAAGTGGGGGAGGGAAAGAGAGGAGGACAGAGGATCCAAAGCAGGCTCTGTGCTGACAGGCTGACAGCAGTGAGCCCGACGTGGGGCTCAAACCCACGAACTGCGAGATCATGACCTGAGCAGAAGACAGAGGGACACTCAACCAACTGAGCCACCCAGGCGCCCCAGTATTTTCGGCATTAGCTGTGCTAGTGGATGTGCAGTGGATCTTACGGTGGTTTTACTTTGCATTTCTGATGACTAAGGAGGTAGAGCATCTTTTCTGGTGCTGCTTTCCCGTTCCTGTGTCTTCTTGCGAAGGGCGTCTGTTCAAACCTTGGCCCGCTTTTTACTGAATTGTGGACTGTTGTCTTGTTACTGAGCTACTAGAATTCTTTATGTATTCTGGATACAGGTTCTTTATTGGTTATGTTTTGCAAAAAATTCCTCTTTTTTTAAATTTATTTTTGAGAGAGAGAGGAGACAAAGCGAGTGGGGAAGGGGCAGAGAGAGAGGCAGACACAGAATCCGAAGCAGGCTCCAGGCTCAGAACTGTCAGCACAGAGCCCGACGCGGGGCTCGAACCCACAAACCGCGAGATCATGACCTGAGCTGAAGCCAGATGCTGTACGGACTGAGCCACCCAGGCGCCCCCAAAAAATTCCTCGAGGTGTGCCTTGCTCTTTTGTTTTCTTAACTCTTTCAAAGAGCAAAAGTTTTAAACCTTGATTAAGTCCATGTATCCCTTTTTCACACAGTTCACTTCAAAATAAAATAATTGCACACCCTGGGTTCTGGAAGCCAGCAACCAGTGTGGAATTGCTTTGCCGAGGGCAACTAAGAAATGAAAAATTAATCTGAGGCAGATCGGGGTGGGGGGGGGGGCGGGGAGGGTGGTGCTGATTGCCTGTGATTATTTTTCTGTACTTTTCCATATATTTGAATTATTATATAATATATATTAAAAATCAAAATGCTTTTTAAAGGTAAAAAAAAAAAAATCACCTCGTAGCTGTTCAGCACTTCAGAATCTTCAAAACTTGTTTATTTCAGCCTTACAAGAATCCTTTTTTGGGCGGCCAGGAGTTGGGGCCTCCCTGGGCCACAAAGGTGCAAAAATATTTGCCAAAACCATCTGTTTCGTTTGCAAGGAGACAGAAAAGAATAAAACTGTGCCACTTTTTTTTTGGGGGGGGGGGGTTGCAGATTTTGACACTAGCTATCAAAACAGACAAATATCTATGCTTCGACCAAGCAATCCCATGGCTGGGTTTTAGTTCATGGTATATTTGGACACATCAGCAGAGACGCGTTGAGGATGCCAACCCCAATGATTCTTCTAACTGCAAAAAAAAACCTGGCATTAGTCCCAATGGTACCAACAGGGGACTAATTAAATAACTTCTCCAACTCCTGGACTTAATGAAATATCACGTGGTTGGTACAAATAATTAGGGGAATCTGTGTTCCGTGTCAGCCATGCTGGTCTGCCTGCTATCTCTCCCATGTAAAGGCTTCTATCCTTTTTGGCTGCAATGCTCTTCCCACACTCACTCACATCCACGTGGCACATCTCCGATCTCCTCTCTGATTGCCTTCACATCCTGGCTCAAATGTCCCCTTCTCCATGAGGCCTTCCCCGGCTACCTTGGAAAAACTTGCAATCCTCACTCCAAAACTCACTATTCTCTTTCCTTCCTTCTGTTCCTCCTTAGCACCGAACATCATCTCTACATGGCATCATATGGATTTGTTTTGTTTGCTACTTGTCTTCCCATGTCCAAGTAGCCATCTAATGAAACTGGGACTTTTTTTTAACATATATTTATTTATTTTGAGAGAGAGAGAGAGAGAGAGAGAGAGAATCACAAGCAGGCTTGGAATTGTCAGCATGGAGCCTGATCCGGGGCTCGAACTCACAAACTGTGAGATCATGACCTGAGCTGAAATCAAGAGTCAGACGCTTAACCGACTGAGCATCCCCCAGGTGCCCCAAAACCAGGATTTTTGTCTAATTTGTTCACTAATGTATCCACGGCGCCTGGCTCTCCTATATATAAGTACGCTAATATGAAAAAATGCCCAAGAACCATTATGTGAAAAGAGCAAGTTGCAGAAAAGCATATATATTTTGGATACTCACAATAGCAGGTGGAGATACACACACACACACACACACACACACACACACACACTCATGTACATCTGCCAGATGTATAGGCACATACATGTGCACATACACATAAATGCATATATTCCTAGAAAGAAGACTTGTTAGGAGTAACCACCTTTAAGCAGGGAGAATTTTTACTTTTTATTCTACTCTCTCCTAATGGTTGTATTATATACACATACATGTCTCTATAAATATATTTCCTTTATAATTACAATACTGAAAAGCCATCAGAACTCCTCTTCCCTTGTGAACCCTGCACATCACCACATGCAAGTGACACGTACCCATAAACCACAAGGTGGGGAGGAGCAGAGACCGGACTTAAAAATACCCTGCTCCTCTTCCTGAGAGGGCCCCCCACCCCCTCGCCCGCAGAGCCAGGCTGCACTCCATCTGTCCAGGTCATACCACCTGGGAAGGCGGCTTGTTTGCAGAGCATGCTTCTGTCTGCCCACATTTTTATGGGTGGAAGCAAGGAAGCCATTTGAAAAATCTGCACAGATGAGCACACATTCACCCAAGAGTTTCTACCCCTGAATTCTTCACACTCAGGCAGCCAAAGAAAAACCACTAAGAATGAAGAGAGCTTAAAATGCCATAAGGAGAAGAAACATGCCTCTAACAGGCACCTAACTGGAACAGACTGGCTCTGAGCCGGCACCCGCCTGCCCTTCACAGAGTCACCACCTCACCCCGCAAACTCCAAGACCAGCAGATCCACCGCTCTGGTTCGGGGGTGTCTCCACCTCAGCACTATCGTGGGGGGCTGTCAGTGTATTGTGGGATGCCAGCAGCATCCCCGAGCCCTACCCACCAGATGCCAGTGGCACCCCTGGAGTTGCGACAACCAGAAACACCTCCAGACCCTGCCAAATGTCCGCTGGGAGACAACATCAGCCCAGCTGAGAACCAGTGGTCAACTCCTTTCGTACGTCAGCAGGTGTCCAGGGCTTGCCAGCCAAAAGGTATCTGGCGAATTCACTACAGTAACTGCTCTCGTTGGGCTGAATTCCCTGAGCCTGGGGTTCGGTGAGGTGGGATCCCCCCAACACTGACACTTATGGGGAGCTCAGAGGCAGCAGGTGCTCGGGGAGGCAGGGGAGCAAGCTTGTTCAGGGCCCAGGTTGGCTTTTATTTGCCCACTTGGGCCCTTTTGGCAGAGATGGCCGTGAGGTCACCAAAGCCTTTTCTTCCTGGACGAGCAGCAGGACTGTTATCTCAGCCTCCCCCTCGCGGGGAGCTGGAGCCAACGGAGTCTGAATGGAAGTGAAAGTGATATTCGTAACTTCCAGGCTTGGCCTATTAAAACTTCCCACACAATCCTCAACACTTTCTCTTTCCCAACCACCAGCTAGAGGTGAAACCCTCCACGGCCTGAGGAGACGGCAGAGCCACAAAACGGAAGGGGCCTGGGTCGCTGAATCCTTGCACAGAAGGCTACTCATGAAAGAGCCCACAAACACCAGTGTGCAAGCAAGAAAGAAGCTTCTACCGTGCTAAGCCCCACACAGCGTGGCTGGTCTACTACAGCAGCCTTCCCCTCCCTTAGTTCATACAGTGACTTTAAGCAAATCATCCGAGCTCTTCCTCCTCTATAAAATGGGGATAACAGTAGTACCTCCCTCGTCTGGTTGTTGTGAGGGCCAACTCAGTCCTTGGGGCGGTGCCTGGAATCCACTAAGCCTTAATGAAGGTTGCCTCTTATTAAGAGTGGGAAGAGGGGCGCCTGGGTGGCTCAGTCGGTTAAGCGGTCAACTTCGGCTCAGGTCATGACCTCGCGGTCCGTGAGTTCAAGCCCCGCGTCGGGCTCTGTGCTGACAGCTCAGAGCCTGGAGCCTGTTTCAGATTCTGTGTCTCCCTCTCTCTCTGCCCCTCCCCCGTTCATGCTCTGTCTCTCTCTGTCTCAAAAACAAATAAACGTTAAAAAAAATTAAAAAAAAAAAAAAGAGTGGGAAGAGAGCTACCACTGAGTTCCTGCCCTTCCCATTATCCCCTCTGTGACTTCTCTTGTGAGGCACCCTCAATAACCTGGGAAAGAATGATTTGCCCCAGTCCTCAAATGCCTCAGGAACACCCTGGGCTTTACAGAAGCTTCTTGTAGTAAGGCTGGGGACCCTCATTCGATCACAGAGTTGTCCATGCCCCCCTGAAGTGTCCTGACCCCTCCTGACCCAAGACACCACTGAGAGGGCCAAGATGACCCTGAACCAGGATGAAGAGGATCCCAGCCACGAATCATCCATAGGCTGCCTCTCTTCTGCTTCTCCAGCCCTGATAAAATTAGGCAGAATAGAATCTAAAAGCAGACACGTAATGAGAAGTTTGGTGCCCAGCCAGCAGACACCTTCCTGGGCCTGGGTAACTCAGGATCACAAAGAAAGCAGCCGTGAGGTAAGCCGCAAAGACCCTCCCTCCCCCAGCCGGAGTGGGGCACCAGCGCCTAAAGACAGAGGGAAGGCCTACCCCTTGTGCCCGCTCTGCTCATTCTTCACCCACCTGTTGGTGGGTGAAGAATGCCCTTGCCTAAGGCTGTCTCCAGAAACGATTGCCATTATAAGCCAACTACATCCTGCTTTCCTGTGGGGGCTGGGGGTTAGGCAGAAACCTAGGGGAGCAGCTTTCATGTCAGCTTACACACATGGAAAGAGAAAATTACACCCACTGAGCATCTGTTATGTGCTAAGTATCCCTACACGCACATCATCTCACTCCTTCGGGAAGGCAGAAGCCACATCTGTCACATTCGCCAGTTTTCTCAGTGCCTAACAGTCTCAGGGGGGCGGTTTGTGAGATCAGGCCCCGCACTGGGCTCTGCACTGGCGGCACAAAGCCTCGTTGGGATTCTCTCTCTCCTTCTCTCTCTGCCCTTCCCCTGTTCTCGCTCTCTCAAAATAAATAAACTTAAATAAAAGAGAAAGAAATACTTGTCATCTAAGCTTAACAAGTAAGCTTAAGCTACTTTTGCTCTGACCTCTCGTGTAACTCACTCCCCTCATTAACTATGCTCTGGCCACTTTCACCTTCTTGCTCATTCTTGCCTCAGGGCCTTTGCACTTGCCATTTCTTCTGCCTAGACTGTTCTCCCTGATCTTTGCATAGCCAGCCCTTTCTAAGCTTATATTACCCAGTTTAAAGTGATGCTCCAGCCCCTGTCACCATACTCTGTAATTATTTAGGTGTTTCTTTGTCTCACTCCAGCTAGCATACCAGTCTCATGAAAGGATTAATTATTTCTGCCTCTCTGCTATTTCTCTGGCAACTAGCACAGCACCTCAATATAGTAGGGGCTTGATAAATATTTGAGGCTGTGTAACTCAGTGACCGAGAGTCCAGATTCTGGACCCAGAAGACCTTGTGCACAGTACTTCCCCAATCAGTGCCTCAGTTCCTCCTTCATAACATAATTGCAATTCCTATGTCACAGTGCCATGAAGATTAAATGAGTTAATTCACGTGAAGCACTCAGAGCAGTGCTGGGCACACAGGAAGTGCCATGAATGTGCTTGCTATCATTGCTAAAGACGGAATGAGCTACCTCGAGGTAGACCTATGTTTTTGTATTTTCATTTTATTTATTTTATTTTATTTTATTTTAGGCGCAAGCGAGCAAGGGGCAGAGAGAGGGGGAGAGAGAAGTGGGGCTCACCCAATGTGAGGCTCGAGCTCACCCAATGTGGGACTCAAACTCATGAACTGTGATATAGTGACCTGAGCTGAAGTCAGGCGCTTAACTGAGCCACCCAGATGCCCCCTCCAGGTAGATCTTATTTAAATCTGACAGGTGGAAAATGGACGTTCAACATGAAAAGGTCCTACTTGAGATGATTCAGTTACCACGCTCTTTGGATCTGGTTCTCTGACTTCTAAGCCAAAGCTTGATCCACAAGGTCTCCCCGAGATGCAGGCAGATAAGGGACACTCAGCCTGTGCCCCACAGTCCCTAGTGTTTTAAAGGTTAAGCCTTCTCCCGCACGAGCAGCTCTGGGTTGGTGCAGTCAAGACAAAGAATGGACAGAAGGACTCTCCGGAAAGGATATTCATGGTGTCTGGTTTATTCCACCAGCAAGCCTTCGTCTTACAGCCACCAGGTGCTGGCCTTGGCTGCTGAGCCCAGCGGCTTCTCGCCAGCACTGAAGCACAAGGCAAGGCTGAATCTGGCCTTCACTGGCTCTCCTTTCCCACTTCTTGCTGAGGCTCTGCAGGGACACGTGTGGTTGAATAAATCCCCAGCCCCCTGATGCTTTCCCCCATGGAGATTTGCCTGGAATGAGGTTCCCTCCAAAGGCACCAAACACATTAAACAACCATGCAAATGGAGTAAAAATCCCCAGGAGCCCTGGCAGCTGGCCTGGTCTTTAAAGGCTGCCACCAGAACCCAAAATGAATGTTTAAGATCCAGCCAAGTTTTACCACCTGGGTGGATGGACTCTGGCAGCCTCAAGGAGCTCTCCGGAGGAGAAGTGAGGTGGGAGTGCTCTGCCAGGAGAGCCAGGCGTCTGCTTCCATCTGCTGACTGCCTATGCTCACATCCAGGCTCAATGTCACATCCACCGAGCCCTCACTAAGGGCCAACTGCTGTGCTAATAACAGTACGTACATCATTTCCTTTTGTCCCCATGGCACTCTAAGAGTTGGGAGACTGAAATCTACAGACAAGGAAATGTTCATTCAGAGGAGTTAAGGAGCTTGCCAAGATAGAGGAGTGTCCTTTACATCTACACCATGAGCACTTTCTGTTGACTCTGCCTCCTACCTTAGATCTCACTGTTACTTTTTTGGACCCCCTTTTGCCACCTCCGTGGTCCAAGCCACCATCACCTGTCCCTTTGACCAGCACTGTAGCCTTCCAGAAGGTCTCTTGGCTCCCCCTCTTGCCTTCTGACAACACCATCCTCCATTCAACAGCTGGAGTGATAGTTTATTAATTCTTTTAAATGTTCATTTATTACTTAGAGAGAGAGAGAGAGAGAGCACACAAGGGAGGGGCAGAGAGAGAGGGAGACAGAATACCAACCAGGCTCTGCCATCAACACAGATGTGGGGCTTGAACCCACAAACCACTGTGATCATGACCTGAGCTGGACTCAAGAGTCGGACGCTTAAGTGACTGGGCCACCCAGGCGCCCCTGGACTGATACTTTAAAACATGATCATAGCACTTCCCTGGCCAAATACCCTCCAAGGGCTTCTCAAGGCACTTAGGAAAAAAAAGTGAGCTTCTCATCCTACAGCCTCTACTTGACCTGCCCTGTGGTACTTTTTCCAAACTCACACTGCCTTCTGTGCCCTGGACATAATGGGGTAAGCTGGGAGAACAGGTGAAGTGTCTTCCTACTATTCAAAGCGTGGTCTTCAGGCCAGCATCGGTGTTACGTGGAGCTTATTAGAAACACAGAGGCTCAGGTCTCTCTCAGACTTACTGACTCAGGATCTGCATTTTAACAAGATCGCCAGGAGATTCACACGGTCATCAAAGTGTACTTGGTTAAGAGTGAGGAAGACTTGGGAACCAAACAACTTGGGCTGGAAGCCTGGCCCAACCATTCACCAGCTGGATGACCTCGTGGCCCAAGTGACCAGTTATTTCCTACGTAGTAAGGAATTCATTGTGTCCACAGAGTGATCTGGTCTATGTCCTTGGCTCCTGGGAGGTGATCTCCGGGCTTCTGGAATATCCTGCAGGGGCTGTGTTTGCCTCAGGGCCCCGGGCACTGGACAATGTGATTTATGGGGAGAGCTTTGGGTCTCCTGGAGGAACTGAGGATGAGAGGTATTAGCTGGACCTCTGGGAGGTGCTGGAGGCTGAAGTTCAGCTGTCAGAGAGTGCAAGATGGAGCTCCAGTACAAGTTCTGGACACCAAAGGCTCGGTGAACTCCCCTAATCGGTAACATTCTATGCACAGTGCACACCTAGTGACCAGGAAGAGGCAGCGCCATCCAGGACTCCTTGCGGAGAAAATGACCGGAGGCTCCGCATCTGGACCCCTTCTGGACTCTGCCCTGTGTGTCTCCTTCCTGGGCCGATTTTCATTTGTGTCCTTCTGCCACCATGAGACTGTAGTCTTAAGTAGCACTTTCTGGAGTCCTGTGAGTCATTCTTGTGCATCATTGAAACTGCACGGTCACAGGGACCCTGACTTTCTAGCCGGCTGGTCTGAAGTGAGAACAGGGCAGTCTTGTGGGGACCATTCTCGCAGACTTTGCAGTTGGCTCGACTCACTGCAATCCCTTTCTCTGAGCTTCAGTTTCCCCAATGAATAATGGCCACCTTATAAGTTTATTGAAAGACCAAATGAGATAATGAACTCACAGGGGTTTCATGATAAATATAATGTCCCCACTGTTCAGTCAAGGCAACTGAGCCTCACCAAGGCAAAGCCACTTGCCCACAGTCATGGTCTGAGGCCGGGGCTGGCTGAATTCAACCACAGCGCGATACTGCCTCCTCGTGACTTGCTAATGCTTTCTGGGAAGGGAAGGACAGTCATGGGCCCCCTGAGCTAGTGGTCCAGCAACCTGGTAAGGAACTCATGGGACGTCTGGGGGGTAAGTCCCCCACTCCCATCCTGATGGTCGCCACCATACTTCTCTCTTTTCCCCTTCTGTTCCTCTTTTCCTCTAATCGTTTTACTCTGCTGATCACAGTACATCATTTCTCTTGATCTGTCTGTAAGTTCACTCTTTCCTCCATCATCTCCATTCTGCCTTTGCGCCCATCCAGTGAATATCTGATTTGTCATTCTACTTTGCCGTGCAAAAATTTCCACTTGGTTCTTTTTTCTGTTTCTCTACTAACCTGCTACATTCTCTACTATACCGTTCTTTCCAAGAGGATTCAGGCTTACTTCTTGGAGCATGGTTGTAAGAACTTCTCTAAAGTCTCTGTGTGATCATTCCAATATCTGGGTCATCTTGCAGTGGGTGCCTGCTGATTATATTTCCTCTGACAATTTGCCAGACTTTGCTGGTTCTTTGTGAACCAGGTCATTCTGGAGTGTATCCTGGACATTTTGAATATTATATCATGAGACTCTAGGTCTTGTTTAAATCCTTCTAAATAGGGGCGCCTGGGTGGCTCAATTGATTAAGCGTCCAACTTCAGCTCAGGTCATGATCTCGTGGTTTGTGAGTTTAAGCCCTGCATCAGGCTCTGCAGCCTGCATCCAATCTTCTGTCTCCCTCTCTCTCTGCCCCTACCCTGCTCCCACTCTCTTTCTCTCTCAAAAATAAAAATATAAAAAATTATTTTAAAATAAATAAATAAATAAATAAATAAATCCTTCTAAATATATTGGTTTTTCAGTTGCATCAGGCAACTGGCTAGGTTAGGTTCAGACCACATGTTCTAACCCGCCTTCTATATGCTGTTCTTCCAATGTCAGTTAGTTTTTCAAGGTCTTTTCAGTGTTATTCCTATCTGTCCCCAAGGAGCCAGCTCCAGACCCGGGTGGTAGTCTACACTTTGTAGTTCGGTTCTCAACGTCTCCCATGTACTGCTTAGGGTCATATTCACTCACGAGCAGCTCGGGGTGAGCCCAGGAATTCATATGTAAGTTCATGGGCTTCCTTCTGGGGCTGCCTTCCTCTCTGCAATCTTCCCCACACTCTGGCCCACAGGGGACCACTTTCATTACCCTCTGTCCAGAAAGCGGAGGCTTTGGTCTCCACGTTCGGCCGCTCGCTTCCTGTGACCGGATCTGGGTCTTGGCTGGAGCCAAGCGCCTACCGCCGGGTCCTCCCACACACTGCCAACCCCAGGGCACTTCAGGGAGCACAAGCCGGTCTGGTTCTATGGCTGAGTTGGCACAGCTTTCGTGTCAATCCCTGGCTCGTGGACACTGTACCAGCTGGCAGCTTTGGGGTGATGATGATTAGGTGAGGGAGCTAGGCTAGGGAGACAGCCACAGGCAGCCGGGCCGAGCCGTTAACCTCAAAAGCGCCAGCATTTCAACTCTTACACACTGGAATTATTCAAATGACAGGCATGATTTTCCAAGGGGCTATTTCTGGGGTGGACAAGGCCACATGCTGATTTGCCTTTACTTCCCATCATAGGAATAATTTGCTACATTTTACACAAGAGAAAGTCCAGACTCAGAGGGGTGGAGTCCTCTGCTTGAAGTCACACAGCTGGCTAACAGTGGGGCCAAGATTCAAGTCCAAGTCTGTATAACTCCAGAGTCCGTCTGCTCCTCTATGGCAACATCCGTCATCATCACCGTCACCATCACATTGGTGTTCACGGAGCACGAACTGTGTACAAGGCACCGTGTAAAGCTTTTTATATGATGTACTGAGGTTGGAAGGGTGTAAGAGGAGGAAACTGAGGTTCGGGAAAGGGACGTCCCTGACCCAAGGTCACATGCACTTGCTACATGGTAAGGGTGTCATGTGAACCAAGCCGTATGTCACCCCGATCCAAATTCTGAATGGCTGTGCACCCGTTTCTCTAGGAGGCAGAGCTACGCCTGGTGCCCAGTCAGTTGGGCAGGGAGAGGAGACAGAGGCTGTGGGGAGGCTGGAGAGGAGGCGTGGCAGAGGTGGGCTGAGGCCAGATGCTGGGGAACATCTGTGGCCCCGAACAAGCCCACAGCATCTCTCCATCTCGAGAGAGTTTCTGGCTCTCGCAGAAAGGCTCTGCCCCTCTCAGACTGGCCTCCTCTCCTCTCCTCGGCTGGAAGTCCTCGGCTTCTCCAATGTCCTGCTTCCCAAACCCCAACACTTTTTCTAGCGGGTCCTCCACTGCCCGATCAGCCCTGAAGTTTTCCCAGGCGCGAAGGTAGCAGCATCACTCCAGACCTTCTATCACCCTCCACCACGCGACCCCGCCCACCTCATCATACCAGCAGATTCAATGAACCAATTTGATGCTAGAGCTGCAGAAAGCCAAGCAATTATGGAAGCAGACCAGGTGCCTTGGAACTCACTCTCAAAGAGAGGCCTGGGAGGCCTCCAAGCAGACAGTGGGGTGAGGAGGGAGGCAGAACAGTGTGGGCGAATGCTGCTAAAACCCAGGCTGTGCAAGAGAATCACCTGGGGAGCCGTGAAACACATACCCCCTTCTCCTTCCCCAAACACAGATGCTCTGGCTCATTCAGTTGCTCTGGCCTGGGGCCTGGGCCTCAGGATTTTTTAAAGTCCCAACATAATATATGTAATTTTTTTTTTTCAAAAAAAATTTTTTACATTTATTTATTTTTGAGAAATAGTGAGACAAAGTGTGACTGGGGGAGGGGCAGAGAGAGAAGGAGACACAGAATCTGAAGCAGGCTCCAGGCTCTGAGCAAGCGGTCAGCACAGAGCCTGATGTGGGACTCAAACCCACGAACCGTGAGGTCAAGACCTGAGCCAAAGTCGGATGCTCAACCGACTGAGCCACCCAGGTGCCCCAATATATGTATTTTTTAAGTGTTTATTTTATTTTTGAGAGAGAGATAGAGCACCAGCAGCGGAGGGGCAGACAGAGGGAGACACACAATCTGAAGCAGGCTCCAGGCTCTGAGCTGTCAGCACAGAGCCAAACGCAGGGCTTGAAACCATGAACGGAAATCATGACTTGAGCCGAAGTTGGACACTTAATCGACTGAGCCACCCAGGCGCCCCTATAAAATAAGTTTTCCTTCCCTTTTTGGGTTTTCCACAGAAACTTTGACTTTAAGTTTAGCAAGTGGGTAGAAAATATTATTTATTTGTGTGTACTGCCCTGCTTTCTTTCAGAAAAGCCTTAAGGTGGACCTAGCTATATAAATATGGCGTCTTCTGAGTAATAATAATAATAGCTATACTGATGGGGCACTTTCTCTGAGCCAAGCACCATTCTATGCCTTTGTGTACATTATTAACCCAGTTTGGACTTGACAACAATCTACTGATGTAGGAACCATTATCCCCATTTTACAGATGAGGAAGGTGAGGCAAAAAAGAGGTCAAGGCAAGCGCCAAGATCATAGAACGAACCCCTGGGCATCTGGCTCCAGGGCGTGGCCCCTAACAATGACATTTAGGTCCTTCAAGTGACAATGAAAGGGCAGGGACTTTTCTCAGGAAAACAGTCGGCAAGGGGCCAGCCTCAGTATCCACGTACTACTCTGAACCGCCTGCGTTCTGTGGAGCTCCAGCTGCATTTCTTGTTTTTGTTTTTTAAATTGTCATAAAATATGCGCAACATAAAATTTACACTTACACACTTTTAGGTATTCAATGCAGTGACATTGAGATGATTCCGATTGTGGCAGAACCACCGCGCTATCCGTCTCCAGAAGCTTTTATCTTCCCAAACTAGAATTCCACACCCGCCAACAAATTAGTCCCCATTCTCCTCCCCCCTCCAGCCCCGGTTAAACCTCTATTCTATTTTCTGTCTCTATCGATTTGTCTACTCTAGGCATCTCACATAAATGGAATTATATAGCATTTGACCTTTCATATCTGCCTTATTTCATGTAGCAGGATGCGTTCAAGGTTCATCCGCTTTGTGGCACGTCACCATTTCCCTCCTTTGAAGGCTGGATAACAGTCCATTGAAGGGACAGGTCACATTTTGTTTATCCATGTAGCCATCTATTGATGGACACCTGGGCTGCTTCCACCTTCTAGCTACTGGGAATCATATCGCTATGAGCATGGATACGCCAATGTCTGTTTTGAGTCCCGTTTTCGATTCTTTTGGGGATATACCCAGAGCGCAATTGCTGGATCACATAGTAATTCTATTTTTAATTTTTTGCAGAGGCACCATCAATCTGCATTTCTATTTTTCCTTCTTTTCTTCCCCCACTTCCAATAATAGCCCACTAACCACAGTGGCCAAATCCACTTTACTTTCCCCGGAAGACTTTTGGGCTGCATGTTTCTCCCTCATGAGTTGAAAAGCCACCCCACACCCCCTTTTTAAACTTCAGCTGCAGAAGTCACCTGATTGAAAACTGCAGAAGAACCCTCATCCTACACAGGAAAGTAACTGCCAAGAAAGCCCCGCCCGCCAGCTAATTACAGGCTTTTACCAGGATTCTCCACAAATGCTCAAAATGCAGATCAACCTTACTTTGGTTGGGAAGTGTTTGAAAACAAGCTAATAGGTAGGTTTCAGATCTTTAGCCTGGAGGTGACAGCTCTTTCCCCTAGCTGATAAATAAAGCAAGTTAGAACATTCTAGATTTGAATTCAGGACAATTCCTCAATTGCCTAGATAGATACTAGTTCAATCTGTATTTCTTTTATTATTGCAGCCAGGGCCCTTCATGAAAAATGCCATCCCAGCTGGGATTTCCACTCACAGCTATGGTTCTCAACCCTGACTGCGTTGCTTTAAACATCTGGGGTGCTTTAGAAATACACATACACATATACAGAGAGAGAGCTGAGACCCCAGACTCAGTCCAGTTGGTCAGAGTCTCTGGGAGTGGGGTCTGGCCATTGGTAGCACTTTAAAGCTCCCAGTCGATTCTGAAGTACATACAGCCAGAGTTAAGAATCCCTTAGTGAAGAAGGCAGGGAGACCTGAGATTCTTCCTTCTCTAGAAAGAATATTTTCAATGGGCTTTAAGCTGGCAAGAGGTGCCCTCGAGCTAGGAGCCTGAAACCCCAACATTTATAAATTTTTGAAAAATGTTTATTTATTTTTGAGAGAGAAAGAGAGAGAAAACGAGCAGGGGATGAGCAGAAAGAGAAGGAGACACAGAATCAGAAGCAAGTTCCAGGCTCTGAGCTGTCAGCACAGAACCTGACGGGGCCTCGAACTCATGAACCGTGAGATCATGACCTGAGCCCAAGTCAGATACTCAACCGACTGAGCCACCCAGGCACCCCTCAAAAACCAACATTTAAACAAGAGAAGCAGGTCTTCCACAAATGGAGAGCACAGGCCTTGTCTGATAACTGTCACCATAAGTGCAGGGGGGTGACTGAGAGATGTATGGGGGTGGGGGCGGGAGAGCTGCCCCAGTTTGAGGCTTCTGCCCTACGGTGTTCACATACGGGACTCAAGGCTTCAAAACACCTCTGAACGGATGTCAAAACTTTCTGTCCTTCTGGGTATTTTTCTGCTGCAAGGTTCTTACCACATTATCTCAAGCTCTGTCACATGCCCCTGACCTCCCCACACCCTCCCTCGCCCCCCACTATGTGTAATCTCTGCTGTTACTGTACTACACAAGAGGACGGCATATAATGCGATTATAAAAAATAAGGAGCTAGGCCCACTAACATTTGCATCGACCTGGAGGGACTGCACACCTTCGTTTGTTAATGAAACAAAAGCAAGTTTCAGAGTAGTGTCCACAGAACAGTCCCAAAAGCTCCATGAGAGCAGGAAGAGCAGGGGCTGTTTTGTTCACTGCTATATTCCCAGCCCTCGGAAACAGTGTCTGGGACAGCGCACGTGCTCAATACATACTTCCTGAATTAATGAATAACTTCTTTTTTTTAAAGAAATGTTTATTTATTGATTTCGGCAGGGGGGAGGAGCAGAGAGAGAGGGAGAGAGAGAACCCCAAGCAGGCTCTACACTGTCAGCACAGAGCTGGACGCCGGGCTCAAACTCACAAACCCTGAGATCATGACCTGAGCCATAATCAAGAATCTGACACTAAACCGACTAGCCACCCAGATATCCCTAACGAATAACTTCTTAAAAGAGCTGAATTTTCTGTATGTGCATGATGCTTGTGTGAAGAAGGAAGAAAGTGTGAAATGATGCATACCAGGACACTCAAGGTGGTGACCGGTAACTTAAGGGAGAAGGGACTAGAAGGGGAATGAAGAAGAGAGTAAAACTGCCTTTTAATAATAATTAACAGGGGCGCCTGGGTGGCTCAGTGGTTTAAGCGTCCGACCTCGGCTCAGGTCATGATCTCACGGTCCATGAGTTTGAGCCCCGCGTCCGGCTCTGTGCTGACAGCTGGGATCCTGGAGCCTGCTTTGGATTCTGTGTCTCCCTCTCTCTCTGCCCCTCCCCCACTCATGCTCTGTCTCTATCAAAAAATAAATAAATGTTAAAAAAAAATTGTTTTTAAATAATAATTAACAGTTACTGGAGCACCTGGGCGGCTCAATCAGTTTAGCATCTGACTCTTGATTTCAGCTCAGGTCATGATTTCGAAATCGTGAGTTCGAGCCCCAAGTTGGGCTCTGTATGGACAAGGTGGCATCTGCTTGGGATTTTCTCTCTCTCTCTCTCTCTCTCTCCCCCTCCCCCATGCACTCTCTCTCAAAATAAATAAATAAACAAAAAATAATAATAGTTAACGGTTACTAAGTGCTTGCTGTGCACTAGACACAGTGCTTAGCAAAGATTATGTCTTGTTCTCATTTAACCCACATAACAATCTTTCAAGATGTCCTTGTGTAGTTACACCCATTTTACACCCTAGTAAGCATATAGCTGTTAGAGCAATAAATGCTCAAATTTTAGAAGAGATGATTAAAGACACAAAAAAAATAAGAACATTCTTTAAAAAAAAAAAAAAAAAAAAAAAAGCTATGGATGACCAAGAACTGAAAATAAATCCAGGTAAAACCTAGAGCTATGTTGTCCAACTGATAGCCATCATATCTTGCTCAAGGCCACAAAGCCAAGGCCCAGGCCCTGGCTCCACAGCCCATGCATTTAAACCCGCCTGCTCTTCTGATTCTCTGTCCATTCACATCTTTTGGTTGTGACGGGCGTGTGCTACTTTTGTCATAAAATCTTAAGTAAAGTAAAATACACAAGTGTCAGAGCTTTCCTTATGGGCACTCAATGCCCCCTGGGCCCCCTCCTGATCTCCATGTGCAACATTAAGTCCTTTATTTTCAGTAGGGCCTTGGGAATCCATATTCCATGCTTGGATCTTATCTTGGTTCAATAAAGCTCCCACTGCCTGCCCTCTACCATTTAAAGGTTCAGGGGAATCACTGTCTTCTGTCTTCACCTGAAACCTTGGGGAAAGTGGGACCCTTGGACAGCAGCCATCGCAGGCTGCAACAGATAGGACTGTCGTGTCTGCTTAGGGCAGGCATCCCCTGAATGGATGCAGACTCTCTGGGTGACAGGTCCTTAGAAAACCCAGAACCAACCTGCCTTGGGGGAGTCCTGGAGCACAGCGCATTTGCAATCTTGGCGATGAGAAGCAATAAGCCCATGCAGAAGAAGCCTCACATGCAACGGCTTTTCAGCCACGGCCTTCTTTCTTGGGAGACCTGCGGCTAAGGGTTTTAGACTAGATCTAAACAGATGAAGCTTCTGACTACTCTGGAGCAGGACTCTTCAGTGTGATGTCAGAACCCCAATGCCAGCACTACCTGCGCATTTGGGAAAGGCAGACCCCTTCATCTTTGGAGCGAGGAAGACTAGAGCCTGAATCTTGATTCTACCAGTCTGATGCTGGGTGGCTCGCTCAGGTTTTAAGCCTTGGTCTCGGTCCCCAGCCCTGTAAGTCTACGGGGATGATATTGACTTGACAGGGGGAATCATGATGAGTATTAGCGATAATATAAGTGAAGCCCCTCCTATGACGAGGACACAGGAGATAAAAACCATTACTTCTATTGGTTCTATGCTGCGGTAGCCAGCTTCCAAAATGGCTCCCAACGATCCCTAACTCCCAGTACACCCTCCTGTAATCCCCTTCCCCTAGAAGGTGAGCTGGACCCACTGGGTCGCTTTTAGTGAACAGAATACGGCAAAAGTGACGAGACATCATTTCTAAGGTTAGGTTAACAGTAAGACTCCGGCTTCCATCTTGCTCCCTCACGTGCCTGCTCTGATGGAAGCCATCTGTCATGCTGTGAGTTACCCCATGGAGAAGCCCATGTGATGAGAAACACAAGAAGGTCACTGGCTGACATCCAAGAAGGAACTGAAGCCTCCAATCCCATGCATCTCCACTGCAAGAAATGGAATCCTGCCAACCGTTGACTATGTGCATAAGCTTAAAAACAGATCCTCCCCCAGATGAGCATTAAGATGAGACTGCGGCCCCAGCCAATACCTTGAGTGCAGCCTTGTCAGATAACCTCAGCCAGGAGCACCGAACGACGCTATGCCTGGGTTCCTGAGCCATAGGAACTATGAGCTTAATAAATGTTCACTATTTTAAGTCACTAAATTCGTTTTGCAGCAATAGATAACTAATACACCCTGAAAACAACCGATTAAATTCAACCAGAGTGGCACATGGAGCCTCTACTTAAACACCATGTCCTCTGGGAAGGCTTTCAAAATCCTCCTGAGTTAGGTGACCCTATTTCCTCATGTTTCCCTATTAGACTATAAGCTACTGGAATGATCATGCCACCAAAACTAACATAGTGAGCACTCATTACTATTTCCAGGTTGTAAGTCCCTTAGTCTTCACGACAAACCTATGAAGCAAGTACTATTATTGCCCATTTCATAGGTGAAGAAACTGAGGCTCAGAGGGGCCAACCTACTTGCCCAAGTCTTCAGTAATTATGTGGAAGCGCCAGGAAACCTGGCTCCAAAGTTTACATTTGTAATAATCATGCTGTACAGTTTTATGGATCTTGCCCAAGTTCACAAGTGGTAAATGAATTCAAACCCAGGTAGCTGAATACCAGACATGAAGTTCTTAAAGACTGTCCTCTCTAGATACCTTCTGTTTTTAGGACAATAAGTGGAATAGCCTCACCTGGAGATCATCAGGATCTGGAACACAACGTACCTGTAAACACTAAGCTGGCATTTTCCAGTTCTTCTTGGGGAACTTTGAAACTGAAGGATTCATTGTAGAAAGGATCAATTGTTCCTCTTAAGAAGGATGTCTTCTTTGTTTTCACAAGCTTGAGTCCATGTACCAGCTGGATTTTCACAAACGGGTCTGGGAATCGGACACAGCATTATAGAATGTTGGAGCTCATGAAACCCAATCCATCCATCCAACTTGCCATCTTTCTGATAACCCAACCACCTACCCATCCTTTCGTCACTCTTTTTCCCCATCAATCCATTTATCTTTCCATCCATCAGTCCAGGTATCCACCCCTCCTTTTGTTCATCCATCTTCCCATCCATCCGTCCATTATCCATTCCTCTCTCTTCCCCATCCAGCTGTTTATCTGCTCATCCCCTTCTCTCTTCCTCCAGCCATCCAAGATTTATTGAGCTCCTCCCATGTGTCAAGCACTGTATGCATTTAACAGATGAAGAAACTGAAGACTCAAGATAGGAAATGATCTACTTAAGATCAGACTAGTGGGAGAAGAGTCAGACCCAGAGCCTGCCCTCATTTTTCTGCCCCTAGAAACCCATTACCTTGTCAGTGAGCCCATAGCTCATACGTAGGAGTATCAGAATAGTAACTATCATTCTTAGATCACTTTCTAATTTACAAAGAGATTCGTGTACCTTATCTAATATTTGTTGAAACAATCCAGTGAGATGGATACTGTTATTATCTCAATTTTTCGGATGGAGAAATTGAGGCTTATGGAGGTTAAATAACCTCTTCAAGGTCACATCATTTGTAAGCAGTAGAATTAGGACTTGGTTCAGGAAGTTTGACTTTGGAACACTTAATCATTTTATCATACTGACTTTCCCATGCTGATGAGTCTGAAACTCTCCAGCCTTAATACCATCCCCTCCAATGGCCCCTTCAAAGCCTCTATTTTTATAATGTGGTTTTTGAGAATGCAAGTTGTCTTCTAAATGCAGCTGTCACCTTATAGCAAAAGTGATTTATTTTAGCTACTGTACTTAGAGGAGACAGTAGTTCCTCCACTGAGCTGAAGAGGTCCCAGAGACCCTGGCTACTTTCATGATAATATCCTTTGCTGTCAAGGGAGAAGCTACATACAGATGGAATGGAATCTGTTCCATTTCATTAAAAGTCATGCTTGAATTGGTTTGCTATACAGTCAGACACTTTAAATACAACAGTCTTTTCAGAGCTCGGATTTAAAAAGATTCACGGTCCACTTGAAATGAGCTAGGGAAAAAAACCTCAGGGTGTACCCCACACGCCCAGAGACCAGAAGGTGTGGTCAGTGCACACTACCGCCACCTGGAGCATAGCATCTGCATTGCAGGCATAGCATCTGGAAAGGCAAGTAACTTCCTTGGGGCTGTGTGTATACAAAGAGCATGCAGAGGTCAGTAGCTATCACACGTGGTCTCAGTCAAATCCCCAGTCCAGATGGGTTACTGAGATGGCATCATTTACCTGCCTCATCCTAAGAGACATCTGATTCTTTATTTTTCCTCTTGGTCTAACATCCTAGTTCTAAAAGCTATTTGTTTACCCTCACAGGGTCTTCTTAATAGTCTCAGGAATGCAGGAAAAAATAAAAATCAAGTCCCCATGTCAAACAAACAAAGATGCTACGTTAAGGAAAGGGGGGAAGGAAGGGTCGCACTGTACCTGAACCTTGGCTCACATCTGTCTGAAGAAGTTGCTTGGCTCGAATGACGTCAACATTCAGTCTCCCAGCACTTGGGAGATAATTCAGCGAGAGAAGCAGCTCCCCCAGCTCTACCTCATTCTGCAGAGAAAAGAAATGGTTGGGAAGTTGCTTTTTTCTTGTATTCCTTTTTGTACCTAGCTTGTAGGAAAGTGATTCCAGCAGCTTATGAATGGGCTTCTGTGGGTGGATCGTTTGACAGTGGGTGCCTCTTTCTTGGGCTTCTCTTAGCCTCTGCCCTCAATCATCCCACCTATCTCAGAAAGTTCTTTCTGTTCTTAAAATACTTAGCAGTAGTAACAACAAAGCACTGATAATGATAATAAATACATGCTACATATCAAGTACCGTGCTAAGCATTTTCTGTGGAATAAATAGTTCAATCTGCATAGTGAGTCTGTAACATGTTACTATTAACTCTCATTTAATAGATGAGGAAACTGAGGAACAGGATAGTGAAATCCCATGTTCAAGGCCACACAGCTAGAAAATGGCAGCACTGGTGTTTGGACCCAGGGAGGCTGATTCCAGACACTCTGACCACTGTGCTTTTCTGCCTCCCAACAGAAGTGGGAGCACCTATGTGGGCAAGAAATCTGTTCTCAACCTGTGGTCCACAACAGAGCCCTGGCTTCTAGCCTCACTATGGCAACACTCAGCCAGTGACATCCCTTGTTAAAAAATACCCATTCCGGGGCGCCTGGGTGGCTCAGTTGGTTGGGCGACTGACTTCGGCTCAGGTCATGATCTCGTGGTCCGTGAGTTCGAGCCCCGCGTCGGGCTCTGTGCTGACAGCTCAGAGCCTGGAGCCTGTTTCAGATTCTGTGTCTCCCTCTCTCTCTGCCCCTCCCCCGTTCATGCTCTGTCTCTGTCTCAAAAATAAATAAATGTTAAAAAAAACATTTTTTTTTAAATACCCATTCCTTTGATGTCAACACTACCATGCTTGTGAGAAATTCACCCAGAGCATGATTCCACACTTCCAAAAGTACCTGGAAAACAGGAGGCCCCACTTCTCTGTCCCATTAAAAAAAAAAAAAAAAAAAAAAAATATATATATATATATGTGTGTGTGTGTGTGTGTGTGTGTGTGTGTGTGTGTTATTGTAAAAACTTGCAACCATATACAGATTTACACAGGCCCGTGTAATGAATCTCTATATACCCACTACCCAGTGGTAACAACGATCAACATTTTGCTAAAGGATGTTTCATCGTGTCTTAGTCTGTACTTGTCTTTGTTCATACAACAAAATACCATAGATTGGGTGGCTTATAAACCACAAAAATTTCTCACAGTCCTGAAAGCTGGGAGTTCAAGATCAGGGTGCCGGCATGGTTGGGTGAGGGCCATCTTCTGGGTCACAGGTTTCTTGTTGTGTCGTCACATGGTAGAAGGGACTGGGGAGCAATGTGGGCCCCTAATCCCATTCAAGGGGGCTCCACCTTCATAACCTAATTACCTCCCAAGGGCCCTATCTTGCAACAGCATCACACTGGACGTTAGGATTCCAGCATATAAATTTTGGGAGGACACAAGCATTCAGAGCATAGCACATCTATACACCGACTTGCAAAAAATTTTAGCTGAAAATTTTAAACCATGTCCCAGACATGATGTCATTTTACCTGTATATCCTTCAGAGTGTATCTCTAAATGACAAGAATATTAAAACAAATATTTTTAGTATGGGAAATTTCCAATCATATTCAAAAGAAAGCAAAAAAGTATAAGAAAACTCCTCATGCCCACCATCACTCAGATTCAATAATTATCTTGATTTACTTATACTCTCATTCAACTCCCCATATCATTCTGAAGTAATTCCCAAACATCATATTATTTTATCTATAATATTTTACTATATATCTCTAAAAGATCAGATTGATCTATTTATCCATCCATGTAACCACCCATGAGCTAGCCATCTTCCATCTATTTATTCATTCATCCATCCTTCCTCTACACATCATCCATCCATCTTTCATCCATCCATCAGCCATCCATCTTTCATCCATCCATCATCCATCTATCCTTCTTTATCACTCTGTCCATCCATCTGCCCACCCATAATCTCTATCCCTTTCGGTTATCAGTCATTCCAGCAAATTTACGTCAAGCGGCAGCTCTGGAACATAGTTTGGCACATGGTAGATACTCAATAAACATTCACTGACTGGATCCACAGTCAAGCCAAAAGATTTCCGGGCTGAGTGAGTTAGTCCCCAAACAAGAAGTAACCTCACACATTACCTCAGAGGTTACAAACTGTCAGCCTATAAATAGATGCATTTCATTTGGCCCACATCAAGTTGAAACATAATAAGTTGCTAATTATTATAAAAATCAAGAATCAAGACATCACACTTTCAAAAAAAGTTCTGGATTTCTTGCCTTTCTTGAACAATGAAGGTCTGGCAAGGCTGGGCTCCACATCCCCACCTCGTAACATCTGGCCACAGTGCAGCCCACCCTCCCCACCCCCGGATGGGACCTGCCCGCTTCATTTCACTATGTCCCCATCTATCCTTCACTGCTTTACAGGCAAGCTTGCAGGTTTTTAAAGACAAGAATGGCCAACTCAGTGTGCTGATTCATCAGGGAAGTTCAGACAGCCCCTATACACAGCTGTAAGGGGTTTCCTCCTTGTTCTTTAAGGCCTGGAAGACGTAGTATCCTCAGGGCCTGACCCTGCAGACATATTTATCCTGAGTCGAGAAATGAAGAGAATTCTCCAGGGAGAAGCATTCATATCCTTGTAGACTTAGAGCAAAGACTTCCCTGGTTCTACAACTAACCAGCTGCTCAACTCATGATACAGCTCTCCAGGTAGGGATCATAAGGTGTACTTCAGTCCACTGAGCTGAGAAAAATAAATTCAACACATCTAATGTCATCGAGGGTAATTCACTTAGAGATAGGCCCAACCGAGGGACAAAACTGTATGGCAGGAAATCAGCCTACAGAGATAGACCAGTGGTTCTCATATGGGGACACTGTTGCTGCCCCTAACTCCCCCGGGGACATTTTGCACTGTCTAAAGACATTTTGGGTTGTCACAACTGAGGTGGGGGATGCTGCTGGCAGCTAGTGGGTAGAGGTCAGGGATGCTGCTCAACATCCTGCAGTGTACAAGACCGCCCCCTCCGCCCCCAAAACAAAGAATGGTCCAGCCCGAAATGGCCACAGTGCTCAGACTGAGACATGGGTTAGAAGAGAGAAAGGGGGACAGATGTCTCTTTTAGGATAGCAAAAGAAGGAAATATCTGTCGACTCCATAGTTCCATTTCCAGGAATTACCCCATCAATGTACCTCACTGTGTGTCAAGATGTGCACACAAGGTCTCTGACCCTCCCCATTCATGCTCTGTCTCTGTCTCAAAAATAAATAAAAGTTAAAAAAAAATTTAAAAATAAAATTAAAAAAAAAAATGGGGTGCCTGGGTGGCTCAGTCGGTTAAGCGGCCGACTTCGGCTCAGGTCATGATCTCACGCTCCGTGAGTTCGAGCCCCACGTCGGGCTCTATGCTGACAGCTCGGAGCCTGGAGCCTGTTTCAGATTCTGTGTCTCCCTCTCTCTGACCCTCCCCCATTCATGCTCTGTCTCTCTCTGTCTCAAAAATAAATAAACGTTAAAAAAAAAAATTTAAAAAAAAGATGTGCACACAAGGATAATAAATACAGTATCATGACCTTGATAGATTGATTGTGGGCCATGCCATGCAAGGAGTGGGAAACAACATAGTCCCTGCCTCCATGAACATACACTGTGGTTGGACAGAGAGAGACTAAAAAAGACAGACTAAAAAAGACACAAATGGGGGCACCTCGGTTGGTTAAACATTTGACTCTTGGTTTTGGCTCAGGTCATGATCATGAGTTTGAGCCCCATGCTGTCATTGCAGAGCCTGTTTGGGATTCTCTCCCCCTCTCTGCCCCTCCCCCACTCACACACTCTCTCAAAATAAATAAATAAACTTAAAAGAAAAAAAAGTCACAAATGAGGTGATTTCAGATAGTGCTGAATATGAGGGGTGCCTGCGTGGCTCAGTCAGTTAAGCATCCGACTTCGGCTCAAGTCATGATCTCATGATTCGTGGGTTCAAGCCCCGCATTGGGCTCTGTGTTGACAACTCAGAACCTGGAGACTGCTTTGGATTCTGTGTCTCCCTCTCTCTGTGCTCCTCCCCACTCACTCTCTCTGTCTCTCTCTCTCAAAAATAAACATTAAAAAATTAAAGAAAAAAAATTTTAACTAAAAAAAAAAAAGAAAAATCCAGCAGGGTAGGGAGATGAGAGACCTTTCTGGGGTGCGGGAAATACTCTGTATCTTGATTATAGTGGCAGTTACATGCATGCATCTGCCAAAAATCAACAAGCTACATATTTAAACTGTATGTATTTATCGTATGTAAATTATACCTTAATAAAGTTGATTAAAAGGGGAGATATGAAATAACCAAACAGGGAAGAATATTATTAGCATTTGTCAGATCTCGGACATGGTTACCTGGGTATTTGTTTTATTCTTTTAAGTTAGAAATATTTCATTTAAAAACATAACACAAACATTTAAAAAGCAAGCACGAAATCCTAGGCAGGGTAAGAGAATGGTGACTGGTGGGGCACATGTGGGGGCCGTCACGTCAGCCAGGGCGCTCAGGCAAGGCCTCTGCGAGGTGAGGTTTGAGGAAGGCCTAATGCAAGTGAGGTGGAGAGGGGGACACACCAGGCAGAGGGGTGGGAAGAGGGAGAGACGCAGGAAGAGAATGAAGGCCAGAGTGGCTAGAGTGAGCTAAGAGGTGGATTCTAGAAAGATCCATGGCAGCTAAAGAAAGCTGCCCAGCGGCTGACCTGTGGGAGTATGTCCACCCCAGAGGTCCTTACAGGAAATGGAAAAAGGAGCAAGGACAGCTACAGGGCTCTCAGCACCTAAGGGGCCCTCAAGCCCTTTCCAGAGTGAAGAGAGTTGCTCTTTTCCTCTCCGGGGGCCACTGACCAACCTTCAACAAGGCAGCTAGTAGTGCCATCCTCTATCTTCCGCTTTCTAAGAAAATTGTTTTTCATGTCAAAATAAAAAAAAAGTTCTTTTATTCCTCTTTCTCCTTGAAGGTTATGAGGAGCTAGCTGCTCTCTCCAGCTCCCCCCCCACCCTCCCCTCCAACACACACCTATCAAGGTTTTCACGCTGTATTTTTCCAAGGGAAGTGGTCCCATTGATCCACTACTCCTCTCTGCCTCACCTTGGGAGTGATCAATTTGCAAGACAGTTGTCTCAAATTCAGGGAACACTTGGCAGAAATAAAAAAGAGGGCTAGTTGAGCAATATCCAAGGGTTCACTGATTTATTTAATTAACACTTATTCTACAGTTACTCAGTCCTAGGCACCGGAACATCATGATCGTGATAATTACGGCAAACCTGTATTGCGAAATCACCCTGGGGCAGGCACTGACTCTGGCTCATTTCTGCCCCTCAACAGCTCTGGAGGTTCCCATGTTACAGAGAAAAGAATCTGGGCTCAGAGAAGCCGAGTGACGTGCTCAAGATCACATTATAAATAAGGACAGGAGGCAAGCTCAGCCCGCTCATTAACTCTTATAAAATGTGGCTGGTGGGGTGCCTGGGTGGCTCAGTCGGTTAAGCGTCCGACTTCAGCTCAGGTCACGATCTCGCGGTCCGTGAGTTCGAGCCCCGCGTCGGGCTCTGGGCTGATGGCTCAGAGCCTGGAGCCTGCTTCGGATTCTGTGTCTCCCTCTCTCTCTGCCCCTCCCCCGTTCATGCTGTGTCTCTCTCTGTCTCAAAAATAAATAAATGTTAAAAAAAAAAAAAATTTAAATGTGGCTGGTAACGAAAGTACAACTCCACCAACAATTCGGCTTATGGGTGGGGAGCAGGAAAGATACAAAAACAAATCAAAATTCCAGTGGCCTCACACTCACTGGGTTGGCTAGAAAAACAACAACAACAACCAGAAAATAACAAGTGTTGATGCAGATGTAGAGAAATTGGAAGCCTGGGTGCTGCTGGTGGGAATATAAAATGGTGTCGCCACTGTGCTACTTGCCTGGCTCTTCCTCAAAAGGATAAACCTAGAGTTACCACATGACCCAGCAATTCTTCTTGGTATTTCCATTCTCCCAAGAGAACAGAAAAACTTGTACGTGAATGTTCATGGTTGTGCACTATTCACAATAGCCAAAAGGTGGAAGTGGGCCAAATGTCCACCAATGGATGAATGGATGAACAAAATGTAGCATAACCATCGGACAGAAAGTTATAAAAGGGAATGAAGTAGAGATACATGCTACAATATTTTGTAGCTGAACCCTGGAAACATTATGGTAGCTGAAAGAAGCCAGATACAAAATCATTTATGGTATGATTCTATTTCTGAGACATCCAGAACAGGTAAATCTAGACTGACAGAGAGCAAATTGGTGGTTGCTAGGATCTGTAGGAGACAGGCTGGGGGCTAGCGGGACAGATATGGGGAGTGACTCCTCAGTGGGCACGGGTCTCCTTTGGAATGATGAAAATATTCTGGAACTAGAGAGAGGTGATGGTTACACAACACTGAGAACGTACTAAATGCCACTGAGCTGTATACGCTTTAAAATGGTTAGATTGAGCGGCACCTGGGTGGCTTAGTTCGTTAAGCGACCATCTCTTGATTTCCGTTCAGGTTGTGATCTCGTGGTCACGGGATCAAGCCCTGCATCGGGCTCTGTGCTGAGTGAAGCCTGCTTGGGATTCCCCCTCTCCCTCTGCTGTCTCTAAATAAATAAATAATCTTGAAAACAAAAAGTTTAGATTGACATTATATAAATTTTACCTCAATGAAAACAAATTATGGGTCCTAAGTGTTAATGAGCCACATAAACCTGACCTAGTGCAAGACATAGTAAAGTACAACCCATTCTTGGGAGGGGCATGGTCAGGGAAGGCTTCCCAGAGGAGGCATTCAAGTTAAGTATTTTTTTAATGTTTTATTATTTATTTTTGAGAGAGAGAGAGACAGAACATGAGTGGGGGAGCGGCAGAGAGAGAGGGAGACACAGAATCTGAAGCAGGCTCTAGGCTCTGGGCTGTCAGCACAGGCACAGAGCCTGACATGGGGCTCGAACCCACGAACCGTGAGATCATGACCTGAGCCAGACGGAATCCAAAGCAGGCTCCAGGCTCTGGGCTGTCAGCACAGGCACAGAGCCTGACATGGGGCTCGAACCCATGAACCGTGTGATCATGACCTGAGCCAGAGTCAGATGCTTGACCGACTAAGCCACCCAGGTGTGCCCCTCGAGTTAAGTCTTTCTTTAAAAAAAAAATTTTTTTTTTAACATTTATTTATTTTTGAGACAGAGAGAGACAGAGCATGAACAGGGGAGGGAGACACAGAATCCGAAGCAGGCTCCAGGCTCTGAGCTGTCAGCACAGAGCCCGACACGGGGCTCGAACTCACGGACCGTGAGATCATGACCTGAGCCGAAGTCGGACGCTTAACCGACCAAGCCGCCCAGGCACGCCACGAGTTAAGTCTTTCAAGATAAGTAGGATGGGGGCGCCTGGCTGGCCCAGTCGGTGGAGCACGCAACTCTTGATCTTGGGATTGTGAGTTTCAACCCTGCCATTGGGTGTGGAGATTACTTAAAAAAAAAAGAGGGGCGCCCGGGTGGCTCAGTAGGTTAAGTGTTGGACTCCTGATTTTGGCTGAGGTCATGTTCTCACAGTTTACGAGATCAAGCCCCGAGCTGGGCTCTGCACTGAGCAGGGAACCTGCCTGGGATTCTCTCTCTCTGCCCTCCCCTGCTCATGCTCTCTCTGTCTCTCTCTGTCTCAAAATAAACTTAAAAAGGTAAGTAGGATGTATTAACTAACTGTATCATGGTAATCACTTCAAAATATATGTGTATCAAATCATGACACTGTACACCTTCAACTTACATATTGTTGTATGTCACCTATATCTCAATAAAACTAGGACAAAAAAGATAGGTAGGATTTTGCCCAGGAAATATTTCAGGGAAGGACACTCCATGCAGATGGACCCGAGTAACAGAACCATGCACTGCAGTCCCACTACCCTTTGCTGTTCTGGTCCTGAAGTTCTTGATTTCAAAAGATAAAGTCCCAAGTAACTTGCTAACTTAACAGTAAAGCAGGCAAAGACGGTTACTAATTTGGATTTCTAAAATAAATTAATGAGGATTCTCTTCACAAATAACATCACCCCCACTTATTTGTACTCTGGGTTTTTATGTTTTCCTTTGCTTTTTAAATGGGGAAGATGATGCTGGCTTCACCCTCAGGCAGAACAGGTGTGTGCTGTGGATATCCCCAACCTCCATTTCAAGTAAAAAAAAGAGAGGGGCGCCTGGGTGGCTCAGTCGGGTAAGCGTCTGATGTCGGCTGAGGTCATGATCTCACAGTCTGTGGGTTCGAGTCCCGCGTCGGGCTCTGTGCTGACAGCTCGGAGCCTGGAGCCTGCTTCGGATTCTGTGTCTCCCTCTCTCTCTGATCTCCCCTGCTCACACTCTTTCTCTCAAAAATAAATTTAAAAACATATAAAAATTTAAAAGAGAGAGAGAAATACATTTTGGGGCAAGAATTTAATATTTGATATTCAGAAATAATTCTGAAGTAATCACTGTGGAGAAAGTCAACCATTGCTGTTCTCTTGAGTGACTTATGATGACAGGTCCCATAATTTTCAGGGCTTGGGATCTCAAGGTTGTATCTCAGCCCAGCCCCCCAAGAAAGTGGAGGGTTCTCACTAAACTCAGGGCCTTTGTTCCAGAATGTGTGACACATCTGAACAATAACATCCACTCAGACATCCAAAACTACGGCTCTAAACAATCTGAAGGCAAAAACGTCCCTGGAGGATTCCTGAAGACAGCATCTTCCTTGTCCCTCCTCCCTAGAAATATCCGATGCTAAATTTGAAAGCTGACCGGCGGCCAGATGGTAAGGAACTTAGATTACAGAACAGAAAAAGCAGGACCATCTAGCTCAATAACTCCCCAACCTGCCCCACCCTCCCCGGAAGAATCATGGAATTTATGGTGATCTTTATGGACACCTATGAAGTACTGGCCCCTGAAACTTACATCAACCTGGGGCAATTTTTCCCTCTCTCACACCTCTAGGGACATTTGGCAATGTCTGGAGAGATTTTTTGTTGTCACAAGTTGGGAGGGGGTTGCTACTGACATGTGGGGGGCTGAGGCCAGGGATGCTGTTAAAAATCCTAAAAAGTGCAGGATACCTCCACCCCAACCCCCCAACAAAGAATAATCTGGCCCAAAATATCAACAGTACTGAAATATTAACTAATATTCTCTTCATATCCATGATTCTAGCCTGGACAAATGTTAATACCAACCAAAGACTGAATTTTTCTCCAACAGATACGAGAGTCTATTCACTACCTCAGCTAAGCTTGTCTTGGGTCTTCTTCTCCAGATTGAAGGAGGCCAAAGTACCAGCTGGAAACCACACATCAAGTACAATTTCTATCCTTCTGCTTCCTCTTTGAGCCTTTCTTCTTTGCTGTAAGCAGAAACCCAAGCACCCGACACAAAACCCAGGAAGTGGGCTCAGCCTCCCCAGGAAGAATGGACTGCTTATTCTGGGAGATTGCTTATTCTCCAACGCTATGAAGTCTCCCTTCTCCCACCCAAATTTAGTCAGATAAGGTTGGCATGTCAGAGCTGGATAACTTGGTCCAACACTCTGGTTTAGAAAAGAAAACAGAACGGGGCCATTCTCTTGCTTCCCTAATTAACACCCTCCATCCACCGCTTAGAATGAAATTCAAAGTCCTTAGCCTAATCTAGGGGTGCCTGGCTGGCTCAGTCAGAAGAGCATGTGACTCTTGATCACATGGGTCATGGGTTTGAACCCCACCTTGGGTAGAGAGATTACTTAAATAAATAAACTTTAAAACAACAACAATAACAAGTCCTTCGCCTCATCTACAACAAGATTTGTCAACCTCGGTACTATCTGGGGCTAGATCATTCTGTCTTGTGGGGGCAGTCCTGTGCACTGTAGGATGTTTAACAGCATCCTGGTCTCCATCTACTCGATGCCAGTAGCATACCACCCCCAAGTGTGACAACCCCAAATGTCTCTCTACATCACCAAACATCCTCTGAGGGCAAAACCCCCCAACTGGGAACCACTGCTCTGCCAGGATCTAAATAATTTGACCCCAGCCTACACCTCAGACCTCACCCGCCAGCCCCATCTGCCTTCTTTCTATTCCTTGAAAACAAGACCATTCCTGCCGCAGGGTCTTTGCACCTGCTATTGCCTCAGCTTGGGAACATCAACTCAAATATCACTGCCTCAACCATGCTTTCCAAGACCACCCAGCTGAAAATAGTCCCCCAGCCTCCCTCCCTCTCAATTGCTTGTTTTCAGCACCTACTTTATTTCTGATAAAGGCACTTTGTCCTTATCTGATATTTTCTGGTTCTCCATGGAGGCAAGGACATTATCCATCCATTATCCACAACTACATTCACAACACACGGTGGAACTTCAATCCAGATGACCATGAGAACGAGCTATGCAGCCCTGACGTGGAGGCCTGCTACCACCACATCACGGTCCAGAGAGGGGGACCCGTGTCTGTTGCCTGCCCCCCGACCTCAAGAGAAGTGAAGCGGAGTTGGCAGACAAAAGCCAGGGGACAGGTGCCATTTCTACCTTTTCTCATTTTAACGCAAGGTCACAAATAAACAGGCCTGGTTTCCTTTTTTAAGAGTCCGATGAGCTGAATTTGGTTGAGCCACGTGGGGTGGGCTTGGGAGGATGGAAATAGACCATCTGTAAATTACTCAAAAGAATCCAGAAGCCATCCTCTCCGCACCCCCCCAGCAGCCGGCTTGTACAAATGCTGCTCCGTTCTCTACCCAGACAAAAATTCGCTCTCCCTGCAGCCTTTGAAAACAGCTAAATTCTAATCAATAAAAAGGAAATCAAAGAAAACCATTTGGGACAAAAGACACTTTCTGGGGAAAACAACAGCCTGGCTCTCCTCCTGAGACTCGTCCTTTTAAGTGCTTCTAAATGGCGCTCTGGCTCTGGCCCTTGCTCACCGAGCAGAGGGTTTCAGAGGTATGCACACAACTTTTAACAAGGCCCGAAGAAGGCTGCTCTGTGTTTCCCTGACTTTGTTCTCATGTGTTGGGAGAAACCCTTTGTCTCTTAATTTACTGTGTAAACAATTAAAATAGGAACGGATTTTTTTAAAAGCGAAATCCAACGATAATCCCAGCACTTTACACGTTTCATCAAATGCTTCCTTTTCTCCACTGCTGCCCCCCCCATCCCAAGTGTGTGGCTTGAACTCATGACCCCAAGATCAAGAGTCACATGTTCTACTCACCAAGCCGGCCAGGCGCCCACAAAGCTTCATTTTTAATTAGTTATTTATTATTATTTATTTACTTACTTATTTTTCATTTATTTTTGAGAGAGAGGGGGAGAGAGAGAATTCTGAAGCAGGGCTCGAGCTCACCCGATGTGGGGCTCGAACTCATGAACCGTGAGACCATGAGCTGAGCTGAAGGCAGATGCTAACCTGACCTGAGACCCTTAAGTTTCATTTTTAATGTCTATGCAGAATATTCCATTAGGCTGAAATACTGTAACTTATTTTAACCATTTTCCTATCGCTAGGTACTTAGGTTATTTTTTTTTTAATTTTTTTTAACATTTATTCATTTTTGAGAGTGAGAGAGACAGAGGATGAGTGGAGGAGGGGCAGAGAGAGAGGGAGACATAGAATCCGAAGCAGGCTCCAGGCTCCGAGCTGTCAGCACAGGGCCCAACATGGCACCCAAACTCACAGACTGCGAGATCATGACCTGAGCTAAAGTTGGATGCTTAACGGACTGAGCCACCCAGGCGCCCCAATTTTTTTTTTTTTAATTTGAGAGAGCACAAGCAGAGGAGAGGGGCAGAGGGGGAGGAGAGAGAGAGAATCTCAAGCAGACTCTACACTCAGCATGGAGCCCATTGTGGGGTTCCATCCCACGACCCTGGGATCATGAGCAGAGCCAAAATCAAGAGTCAGACACTCAACTCACTGAGCCACACAGGCACCCTGCTACGTACTTAGGTTATTTTTAATGACCTAAAATTGAGCACTTTGGTATTTTTCTTCTTTCAGATTACATCCTTCCAATAAAACCCATCAGTGGTATTACTGGATCAAAGAATATATCAAGATATATAAAAAACATCCAAATATTTTTATGCTGCTCAATATCAACTGCCAGACCAGCCCAAAGGGCTAAAATAACTTCATGGCAACCAGCAGGATAGAAATCTCCCCACAAAGTCACCAGCACTGAACATTAACATTTTAACACATGGGTATGGGATCTGTGGGGGTGCTGAAATATTTTTTTGTTTGTATTTCTTTGATTGAATATCTAATCATATATTGATTTAACTGCATTTCCTCTTTTGCATGAAAATGTTGACAGTCTTTCTGGGTGAGTTCAATGCCCTGCTATATGCCCACGGCTGCCTGACAACATACATTTCCCACCGGAATGTGTCTACCTGTTCCTGTCAGCCATTCTTAGTATTCCTGTCCACTGGGTATCTTATTTTGGATTTACTTTGTATTTCCCTGGCTGCTTTCACGTTCATTGGCTATTTATACCTTTAAAAGACTCTGCTCATTTCTTTGTGCCTATTTTCTATTGGGTATTTGTCTTTCTCTTATTAATTTACAAAAGGCCTTTAAATATTATGGATACTAAACTACCCACCTGTTATGTGTTGTTATGGATTGAATTGTGTCTCTCCCCCACCCTCAAATTCATGTTTAAGTCCCAACCCCTAGCATCTCAGAATGTGACCTTATTTAGGAATAGGGTCCTTACAGATGTAATTAGTTAAGATGAAGTCATATGGGAGTAGGGTGGACCTCTAATCCAATATGACCATTGTTTTTATAAAAAGGACAAATCTGGACACAGATATGCATATTAGAGACAGTACCATGTGGAACTAAGTTATAATGCTTAGAAAAGATCCTTCCTAAAACCTTCAGAGGGAGCATGACCCTGCAGACACCTGGATCTTATGCTACTGGCCTCCAAAACAGTAAATTTCTGTTGTTTAACCACTCAGTTTTTAGTACTTTGTTACAACAGCCCCAGTAAACGAATATACGTGTATAACAAACGTATCTTCCCAGGTTGTGGCTTTAGTTAAAAAAAAATTTTTTTACTGTATTTTGACGAGCAGAGTGCATAATTTTAACATGGTAGAATATGCCCATCTTTTTCTTCTATGGTTTGCACTTTATGACTTTTTTAGAAATGCTTTGTTATGCTAAGGTTGTAAAGATATTCTCTTTTTCTTTTTTCTTTCGTTTGTTTGCTTGTTTTGCCTTCTAAAAGTTTGGCCTTTCAAACATAAATCCTTGGATTATCTGGACTTGACTTTGGTATATGGTGTGAGGTAAGGCTCTGTTTCCATTTTTGAGGTAGCGACCATCTTTTTTTCTCCTGTCTTTCTGCCCCATCAGACAATGACTTTGTAATTTTATATTACTCTGTCCATCCCTCCAGGTACAGAACAGACTCTTGATAAATGCTGATGGACAGAAACGTTTGTTTATATCCTGCAAATGAAGCTAAACTTTCCAGGGAAGATAGGAGAGAAGCTCAATCTTTGGATATGGAGAGTTTCTGTACAGCACTCAATGGCCATCTAAATTCAGTCCACATACTTCAGACCTACTCAAGCATCTCAAAAAGAGTGAGATCTTGACTCTATCATAAATTGAACTCCCAGAGAACATCTTATAGCAAAGATGGCTGGTCTAACAGAGATCACTCCACAACGTGCGGCACTATCAACCCAAACCTAAAGTGACAGCACGAAGCCTTGTCTCCAGCTACCCAGTATCCATAACAAAGGACTAACAGTGGACACAATTATGTTAAGGGAGAGTCTCCCTCAAGTAGAAGGAGCAGCACCCAGGAAAGGCCAGGGCACTTAGGGGCAAGTGGCCAGGAGAAGTTCTACCAGCTAAGGGAGAGCTTTTGAGCCAAGAGGGCCCAGCCCCAGACCCTTCTTCCATCTGCTCATTCCATTTTTGGGTAGGAAGTCCCCCTCTGCTTCTCTGTGTCTCCCCAACACCTACCCAACTTCAGATCCAGCCCGAGCATCCTGTCAATAGTTACTTATAGACTACCACATGTAGGGCACAGGGCTAGCATACAGGAGGCACTCAATGATTATCCTGACTGTCCTGACACCAAGGACCCAGAAGTGAGTAAGACAGTCAAGGTCCCTGTAATGCAGTTCCTGAAAGTAGGGTGGGTCCTAAATCCAACAAAATTGGTGTCCTTATAAGACAGACGTGGTCAGAGAAGAACACCACGTGATGACAGACAAGAGATCCAGGTGCTACATCTGTAAGCCAAGGAACGCCAAGGACTGCCTGCCACCAGAAGCTAGGACAAAGGCATGGGACAGAATCTCCCTCAGCCCCTCCAGAAAGGAACCCCTGCCAACACCTTAATTTTGGACTCCCAGACTCCAGGACTGAGAGAGAATAAATTCCTGAATAAAGCCACCGAATCTGTGGAACTTTTGACGGCGGCTCCAGGAAACTAACACGGTGATAGATTAAGCAAAGGAATCAGGTCACAGAGCTACCTTCCAATGCCAGCTCTAGCAGGTCCTGACTGTGTGGCCTTGGACATGCTGCTGAACCTCTCTGGGCCCCATTTCCTATCCTCCTGGGAAAACGGGGGACAAAATATATACCCCATGACATTCTAGTAGAGAATAGCTCTTTTTTAAATTCCTCTGTTGCTGGCATCACCGGGGTCCCTCCTGGTTTTCCTCTTACTCCTAGCTTCCATTTTTTGGTCTTCACTGTTTCATTCCTTTTCCTTGGCCCTTAAGTACAGTCTTCCCCAGAATTCAACTCCTGGTCACCTTTTCTTCTTACATTATACAGTGTTTCTTGGCAACTTTGTGCCAGGCACAGAATTCTGAATGCTTTCCTTTAGTCTCCCATTTGATCATCACTACAGCCCTCTGGGAGAGGGACTACTAATATCCCCACTGTACATATGAGTAAAGGGAGACAATGGATTGTCAAGGCATGCGCCTGACATCACACAGTGAGCAGGGGGCAGAGCCAGTGTGTGATCTAATAAGAGATACATATTTGGATTTTTGTCCCCTGTTTCTGGCATACAGCTTCTAATACCCTTGGAATCTCTGGGGAGATAAGAAGGGCTTGTGTATGCTAATGAGATGACTAAGGGCCGGGGTTCCCTACATAGTTTCAGGAAGAAGGCTGGTTGCTAGAGAGACCAAAGCATAATGAGAGGGTTGGAACTCTGGGGAGGGGCGGGGGTGGAGGCTGAGTTCAATCGCCAATGGCCAGTGATGTAATCAGTCATGCTTATGTCATTAAACTTCCACTAAAAAAACCAAAAAACAAACAAAAAAACTTTCCTAAATAACAGGGTTTAGAGTTAGCACATCAAGGTGCTGGGAGGATGGTGGACCCCGAAAGGGAACAGAAGCTCCGTGCCCCTTTCCACCCAATACCTTGCCTTATGCATCACTTTTGTTTAGCTGCTCCTGAGTTTATATCCTTTAAAATAAACAAATGGTAAAGTGTCTTCCTGAGTTTTGCGAGCAATCCTAGCAAATTATGGAAGCTGAGGCAGAGGTCAGAAGAACCCCTAGTTTACAGCTGGGTCAGTGAGAAGTATGGGGACACCTGGGACTTGCAATTGGCATCTGTGATGGGGGCGGTCTGGTGAGACTGAGCCCTTAAACTGTGGGATCTGAACAAACGCCAGGCAGTGAGTGTCAGAACTGAACTAAGTTGTAGGATACTCCGTTGGTGTCTGGACAAACGGGGAATGTGTTGGTGTGAATAAAACACTCCATACATTTAGTGTCAGAAGTGTTATGAGTAAAAACGGCTTATAGGGTATGAGCCTAAGGAGGCTGATTCCAGATTGTGCCTTTTTTTTTTTTTTGGAGAGAGGGAGAGAGAGACAGAGTGTGAGCAGGCGAGAGTAGAGAGAGAGGGAGACACAGAATCTGAAGCAGGCTCCAAGCTCTGAGCTGTCAGCACAGGGCCCAACACGGGGTTTGAACTCACAGACCGCAAGATCATGACCTGAGCTGAAGTCTGACGCTTAACCGACTGAGCCACCCAGACGCCCCAGACTGTACATTCTTGACAACTGTGCTCTTTGGCTTTTACCCCCACTGTCCCCCACTGAAAACTGAGGCTCAGAGAAGGCAAGTAATTTTCCCAAGGTCGCACAGTGAGTATCCCCTGCCTGGGTATCCCCATAACATGAGTGCCCTGCCTGAGAGCTCAGTAAATATTTACTGAATGGATGAAGGTATATGTGGTCAAGTCAGGATTTGAACTTGGGTCTGTCAGGCTTCAAAGCCCACCCTCTTACCTAGTCCAGGGCCTGGCACATGGAAAGAGTCTAATACACCTAGTGATCAATTTTAGAAAAAAACAAGAAAAGCACAGGCATTCCTGTAGCTACTTTGCTCTCTTATGTCAGCTGCCCTCAAAAGCCCTGTTATTAAAAAAATCGCACTTTCTCTCAGCCTCAGTTTGGGGGGGTGGCTACAGGCAGCAAATGTTTGTTTACTCGGCATCCTTCGCCGCTTATTCTGGTATCAGAAGCAGTCTGGCTGTGGTTTGGGTGGGGCTGACCTTGGGCACTGGACCCCACGGGAGAAGTCTGTGGAGCTGTGCTCAAGAAGGTCCCAGAGCTTCCCGGGTGCCTCGCGGTTCAATTCCTCCTTTGCTTCTATGCCCTGTCCCAGTGCCCTTTCTGTACTACCCTCATTTTCTCCCAGAGCTGGTGAATGCCAGCTCCACCATTTACCAGGTTCTCCAACTCCTCAGCCTTCGTGTTTGTCTCTGCACAACGGGACAGTAGGAACATCTGTCATGTAGAGCTGAAGAAAGAATTCAGTGGGTTAACATATGGGAAGAACTGAGAGCCCAGCAGTTAGCAAGCGAATCCGTTATCATTTTACATATCACTTTCCTCAAGCTGGCCAGAGTCAGTTCTGCGGCTGCTTGAACCGAAGTCCCTTCTCTCAGTCCCACTCTTTCACTTTGCATCCTAGTCACTGATGGCCATGACTTGTTTGGCTGCTGCAGGAAATGAACATGTACTGAGCTCCAGAGTCACCTAAGTTCGAGTCCTGGCTCCGCCATTTATTCCGTGAACTTCTGAGGAAAGTCATTCATTGCCTGGAGTCTCAGTTTCCTCAGGTGTCAAACAGGGATGATCGCTGTCCCTCAAGGTTTGTATGATTCGGTGGGGTCATGTTGGAAAATGCTTCCTTTGGACGGTGTCAGGAAATAGGACGTATTGACATGTGCTCACGATTTGTTCGAGTGACAAGTCTTGAGGGAAGGGACCAGGTCTCACTCTTGCCTGTAGCCCCAGAACCTGCGACTGGTACAGGCTCAGTCAGTGGTGACAGTCCACTGAAATCTTCAACCTCTGCCTCTCTGAGCAGAGCCCCAGCATTGCCTCTGAAGCTTACCACGAGACACCGGGGCCACCCACCTGCCAGGCACTTAAGAGCTCCAGCTTTACCACCTCGACCCCTCCCAGGGTTGACAAATCACTTGCTGGCTCATGTTGCTTTAATTTCCTTGGTCAAACTGAGCCACCGCTCCTTAGCTAAGAAGACTTTAGCACAATCCCATGGTAGTGATTGCCAGCAACATTTACTTGGGGCTTACCAGCAGTGAGTGCACATCAACAGAAGCCTTGCGATGGGCTGGGCCCGTGTGAACGCCACAGGCATTATCAGATGCCACCCTCACTGCAACTCTTGAGGTCGCATTTGCTTTTCCTGCCATTTTCCATAGAAAATAGAAGGAAGCTCACCTTCAGAGAGAGAGAGAGGGTGCAGGCCAAGAGCAGATGCCAGACTTCGAATGCAGACTCCTCCATTCACTAACCGCATGGCCTCGGGTAAGTTACTTCAGACTTTCTGTGCCTCAGTTTTTTAATTTTTTAACATTATTTTCTTTATTTACCTATTTTTAAGATTTTTTTTTTAAAGTAATGTCTGCCTCCAACATGGGGCTCAAACTCACAACCCTGACATCAAGAGTCCCATGCTCCACCAGTTGAGCCAGCCAGGCACCCCTGTGCCTCATTTTTTTTTTTTTTTTCATGAAAAATAGGGATAATGATAGTTCCTGGGTGATTTTCAAATTTATATGGAAAGCCCTAAAACGATATAATCCCTGGTCAATGGGAAGACTCAGGAAGAGTCATCGATCACCATTATTTTCAGGACAACCAGTAACTGCCCTAGGTCACTTCACTGGGAGTGGCTGGGCTGACTCTGGCCTAAGGATCTGTGGGATGGCTGGGCTGTACTCTTTATATGGCACCACTGTATACATACATCGTGCCCTGTGCTTTGAGCCTCAAGGGGCCCTCTTGTGGCCCACAAACACACCCTGAAATAAGTACCACTGTGATCAATGGTATGTGGATATTTAACCCTCCAGGAGGGGAAAAGGCTCTGATTTGGAGTATTTGTCAATTTCATACACAAGGGCTGACCTCAATGTGAAGTCCTTTGGCTTGCGAAATTCCTGACAATTTAAAATGAGCTCTGTGAGCCAGTGCAAGCTAGCTCCAGCACACCATATCATCCCCATTTTATAGACAAAGAAACTGAGGCTTAGACATGATAAGATAACTCTCCCAGGACCACACCTCTAGAGGATATAAAAACCAGGACTTGAACCCAGGTCTGTATATTCCAGGGCCTATGCTCTTAGTCACCACAGACCTCTTCCCTCATGGGGTGAAGGAGTGTGGCACAGCAGCCCCCACCTAAAAGTCAGGCAACTGACTAGTCTCTGAAAGCTGTCACTGAAAGCTGTGTGACCTTGGACAAGTCACTCAACCACTCTGTGCTACAGTCTTCTCATCTAGAAAACAGGCTTGGTGCAAGTCATTACCAGTTCCCCTTCTAGTTTATATTATAACTAGGAATCAGAAACTCATGTTGAGATCAGAAATGCAAACTCTACTTCTTTTCTAGGAGGAGAAAAACAGGAAGGACTACATGAAAAGAAACTTCTAGTTAATGTTCCCTTCTAAGGCTCTGCTCGGGCCGGCCCTGGCTGCACAGTGTTGCCAAAACACTGCTGTTCACCAAAACCTGGGCGGGAAACCCTTTTAACACACACAGAGGCCAGGATCCGACTGAGAGGGTCAAGGCTGACAGCAGCTTAAAGAGGGATGCTCATTAAAAACCTGACATTTGCCTTGTCGAGGGCCTCGCCGGTTATGGCATCAGGTGGTGAGTGATCTCAAAATACAATATGCAGTCGGGAGAGGCCGGGGCCGTGTATCACTCCAGGCAGTTTCCAGGAACTTGGCCCAAGCAACACAACTCTGGATACCTCAAATCGTCAACTATTTTTCCTTTTAAAAGATGTCCTAAATTCTTTTGATCTCTGTCTGCCTGAGACATGGTAAGACCAAAGTATATGCCGAAACACAAACTGGACCCTATGGCCAATTCCTCATGGCCTGGATCTTACTTGCTTCCCAACCTCTTCTTTCTCTTTTTGGCTTCCTCCCTCCTCCTTCCCAGTGCACGAGCTCCCAGTCAATACTTACTCAGTGTATATTATATGCCAGGTGCTTTGCCTGCCTGATCTTGGTTAATCAAGATGTAATGTAGTGGAGTAGAGTGGCTAACAGCACAGCCTCTGGAGCTGGACAGCCTGGGTGCAAATCCCAGTTCTGTGGACTTGGGCATGTTACTTAATGCATGCCTCAGTTTTCCCCATCTATAAAATGGGATGATAACAATAGTTAATACAATAGAAACACTTAGCACCATGCCTGTCATACAGTGAGTACTACGTCACAGTCAGCTCTCTGTATTTATTATCTGCCCCAAGTCCCCTATACCATAAGCACTGCATTATTATCCCTCATTTATAGGTGAGGAGTTGGACTCACGTTCATGCAGCTGGTAAATGGTGAAGCTGGGACATTGACCAGGTCAGTCTAACTCTAAAGCTAATGCTCTTCACACAACAATATTTATTCAGTTCAAAAAACATCTACCAAGTTCTTTCTATGTGCCCCAATACCAAGAATAAGTAATAGGAGACGCTGATATTATGGGAAGTCTGGCCAAGCCTTTAGCCGTACATCGACAGGATGCAGAGGGGAACCTTTCCTTTGACCTCCTGGGCCCAAAGCTGGGGACAAGACACAGGGACTAAGGAGCCAGCAACAGTGGGTCCCAGCACCTCCCTCTGGGATCTTCAAGAGGCAGAGGAGTACTGCTCGCAGTACTCAAGCCCACCCCCATTCCCTGCCTCTGTAAGCAAAAAAGTTGACACTGGCTGAGTGGGGAAAGCTGAGGGCTGTCCCTGCCCATCCACCCCAAAGCCGAGAGAGGTGGCTGCCAAGCAAGTCACGTGCAAAGTGACTCACGCCCCTACAGGAAGGGGACACTGGTGCCTTCTTCTCTAGGAGCGTCTGGTTAGCCAGGGGTCTTGCTCGTCTGTTTGACACCATCCTGACGAGAGGAAAGGAGAAATGGAGAGAAGTGGCAAGCAGAGAAAGGGAGAGCAGGGAAGATCCTGCATTCGGAGCCCTCGAGGTGGCAAGAGTAAGCGTGGGGATGCAGAAGGTGTCACCCCAGCTCCCAGACTGCCGAGCTCCCTGCTGCCAGCGCTATATCTCTCCAGCCAGGAGTCTCGCTGGCCACCACAGTCCTCTCTCTTCATGTCCACGAAGCAGGCTGGAGGAGCCCAGGGAATTAAGGGTTCCTGAAGCAGCCCTCAACCTATGACTGCCTTAGGGAGCTGGTGAATAAACGCCCTGGCGCCCTCGCCCCTGCACTGAGTGCCTGTGAAAATTGCGCCCCATGGTGGTAACCTGCCTGATAACACGTCCTGTACAGGTCTCACTCCCCTACTTCCCTTCTGGTTTTTCTCAGCAGCACCCCCAAATAAACTACTTGCACTCAAATCTTGGTCTTGGGGTCTGCTTCTAGGAAAGCCCAGCCCAGGTCACAGATGACTTTCCCATGGCCAGTGAGCCCCATAGAAGGCAGTGCGATTGGGCCATCTGATCAGGACTCATCTTTGAGAGCTGGTCCTCCAGTGAAGGTAGCCCAACAGCAAAAGGCCAAAGGGTACACTCCCAGGGCCAGGGCAGCCCCCCTCCACTCCGGGAACTTCCAAGAGGTGACATCTGCCTGCTGCCAGGGCCAGGTCTTAAACCCCTGACTGCCAAGGTTCTTTGGTGTGTTAGCCAGGGAAACGGCAACAATACCAAAGAAAGAACTGGAACGGTGGCAGCTAAAGAAGAGACATTCACTCTTCCTTCTCTTAAACCACACTCCCTCCCACTGTGAGGCCGCTGAGTGGCAGTGACAGGCTGGAATGTGGATGTGGTGACAAACCTTCTTCTACCAGGTGGACAGCGGCAGGACTCAGGGAAGGACAGGCCCCTGAGAATCCTCCCTGGGACTTCTGGAACTTTTAGAAGACAGGATGTCTCCTCCCATGTGTATGACCTGGCTGGTGGGAGCTTAGCCTGGGGCATCTTGTGGCTGCTTTTGCTTCTGCACAGGAAAGGTCTTCCTGGGAGAAAGGTAATGGAGGAAGGCACAGGTGAGGAACATTCCGACTGAGAAAGATTCTCAGCGCACAACCTACCTCCTAGACCCAGGGGTGCCGGGAGCCCACACTACCACAGACCTTCCTCTCTGCCCAAAGCTAGTTTGAAATGGGTTCTGTAAGCTTTTTTTTCTTTTAAGGTTTATTTATTCATTTTGAGAGGGGGACAGGGGGATGGGGGAGAGAGAGAGAGAGATTGAGAGAGAGAGAGTCAGAGTACTAAGCAGGGTCCGCACTGTCAGTGCAGAGCCTGACATGGGACTCGATCTCATGAACAAAGAGATCATGACCTGAGCCAAAATCAAGAGCTGGATGCTTATTAAAAAAAAAAAAAAAAAAAAAAAAAAAAAAAGGTAGGGGTCACCTGGGTGGTTAAGCGTCCGACTTCACCTGAGTTCATGATCTAACGGTTCAGGAGTTCGAGCCCCACATCAGGCTCTATACTGACAGCCCAGAGCCTGGAGCCTGCTTTGGATTCTGTCTCCCTCTCTCTCTGCCCCTCTCTGACTCGTGCTCTGTCTCTCAAAAATAAATACACATTAAAAAAAAAAAAAAAGAGTTGGACGCTTAACCAACTGAACCATCCAGCCGCTCTGGTTCTCTCAGTTTTAATGAAGATTCCTGATTAAAACAGACATTTTGAGGGCCATCCAAGAAAGTAAATCTCTTTACCTCAGAGTCACGCAATTTTTTTTTCTATTCCTCAATTTAAAGAAAGGCAGTTCCCACAATGACACCTATCTTGGTCACCAAATCAGACTGTTCTATGCACATTTTCAAAAATCCAATCAGTTTGGTGCTCCTGAGGAAAGCCATGAGCATGCCCCCTGGTCTCTAAAGCCTTTCCTAAACAGGCTCCAAGCAAATGTAGAATTCCTTCTAAGGGGATAACTCCAAAGGTAGAAGGAAGCAAGGTACATATTCATATAAAAATGCAGTTATACTTATGAAAGATACAGTCTTATCACATACTCGAGTTACATGGGGGTAGATCAGTTTACAAAGTCATCGGCCAGGGCTTTCTCCTAAATAGATTATATCATGCGGTCATGGGTGTGGGCTTAGAGTTAGTGTCAGGTTCAATTCCCCATTCCAGCTGTGCAACCATAGGTAAGTTCCTCGAACTCTCTGAGCCTCAGGCTCCTCATCTATGAAATGCAGGTCCCATTACTACCCATCGGGTAGGGTAATGTAAGTATTGCACCCAGCCCAGGGGGCTGGGATGCAGGAGTACACAGAATACATTTATTGCTAAATGTGGTCTCTGAATCTTATCTGGCAAAGGCAATATGCACAGACTTCACTTCCTAAGCCACGAGACCCTGAATAGTAGGCAACGAAGATCTAAAAGGCGTTCCTTTGGTCAGAGTAAATCTCAGGCTAAAGCAATTTTCAGAAACATAAATATCCAGCATCCCAGTGTGCAAATATCACTTTTGACTAAACACATTTTCTTCTTCTGAGCGCAAATCAAACACTTCTCCTCAGTAGGAAATCTGGCTTTGTAATAAAAGATGCTACACCCTTACACGATTCAGAATTATGCCCCAATAAGGTTTAAGAGCACTCTAACCTGAGTCTGCTCCTTCCCAAATGGCTCCATAAAACATAGTCCTAATGGCAGTCTGTGTGGGCCACCCGGCTCCTTCAACCATCACAAGAGCCAACCAGTGAGCCATGCTTTAGACCCGTATGCCTGGCTTGGATAGCTGGCCCTTTCCACCTGCCCCCAGCCACCTAGCGTTGCTCAGCAGGAGACCGCATTTAGAATCTCCTAGCACATTCGCCAACTGCGATTCATCCAAGACTCAGGACCTTGAAATCAGTGAGGCTGAAGTCTGGGAGCCGCCACTGCTTGTGAAAATAAGGGCAGAGCCAGCATGATGGCAAAATTCCCACTCTGTCAGACAGTCTCGTCTACAGCACCCCGAAGCCAGAGTTGAACGTCTAAGGGTTGGTCCTGGACAATAAAGATCGTGCCTTTATTTTTTAATTTTTTTTTTTTCTTCAACGTTTATTTTATTTTTGGGACAGAGAGAGACAGAGCATGAACGGGGGAGGGACAGAGAGAGAGGGAGACACAGACTCGGAAACAGGCTCCAGGCTCCGAGCCATCAGCCCAGAGCCCGACGCGGGGCTCGAACTCACGGACCGTGAGATCGTGACCTGGCTGAAGTCGGACGCTTAACCGACTGCGCCACCCAGGCGCCCCATATTTTTTAATGTTTTTAAATGTTTATTTTTGAGAGAGACAGAGTGCGAGCAGAGGAGGAGCAGAGAGAGAGGGAGACATAGAACCTGAAGCAGGCTCCAGCCTCCAAGCTGTCAGCACAGAGCCCAACGTGGGGCTTGAACCCACAGACCGTGAGATCATGACCTGAGCTCAAGTCAGACGCCCAACTGACTGAGCCACCCAGGCGCCCCAAAGATTGTGCCTTTAAGTTGTCTCTCCAGCTGGCCCCTCGTGCCCCTGCACCTCACACGCAGGTTGGGGCCATCACCTCCTATCTATAAGACTGTACATAGCAAATGACTCCTAAGTGTGCCTCTGCTTTCTTCTCTCTTTGCATCCCAACACTTTACTATAAAGACGGTTAAATACAGAAGAGCTGAAAGACCTATACATTCACCTCCTTTATACACATCACCTCACTTCTGCAATGCAGCTATTAATATTAATAATTCTACATTAATAATTTAGAGATAGGCTAGACTTGCCTTATTGCGTACCTAACGATCTTTTTGGAAGGCTTTTTATTTTTTTTAATTTTTTTTTTTTAAGTTTATTTATTTTTGAGACAGAGAGAGACAGAGCATGAACGGGGGAGGGTCAGAGAGAGGGAGACACTGAATCCGAAACAGGCTCCAGGCTCTGAGCTGTCAGCACAGAGACCGACGCGGGGCTTGAACTCCCGGACTGCGAGATCATGACCTGAGCCGAAGTTGGCCGCCTAACCAACTGAGCCACCCAGGCGCCCCTGGAAGGCATTTTAAAATAAGTTACAGACATTGGTACGCTTCTCCCTGAAACACTTCAGGAGGCAGGTCAGTAGCCAGCATTCATTGTGTGTTTACAGCTCTTTGGGTTCGTGTGTGTGTGTGTGTGTGTGTGTGTGTGTGTACAAATGACACTTACGTACAACCAGATGCCTGAACTGCAAGTGTACCATGTGAGTTGGACAAATGCACACACCTGGGCATCAAAGTCCCATCGGGACCACAGATTAGTTTTGTTGGTTCTCAAACCAGTCATGCAGACATGCTCTCCTGGGTCTGGTTTCTACTTAGTGTAATGTTGTTCAGAATAATGCTCTCCTTGTCATACTGTTTGTGACACTCATCTATGCTGTTGTGCGTATTGGTACTTTGTTCCTTCTTATTGCTGAATAATGTTGCATTATATGAATATTCTATAGTTTGTTATCCTTCATCCTGTTGATGGGACACCTGGCTGTGTCCAGTCTGGGGCCTGTGACACGTAAAGCTGCTGAGACTATGTGTGTACAATTGTTTGTGCAGACATAATATTGTCATTTCTCTTAGATAAAGACCTAGGAGTGTCACAGCGAGATCATAGGGGCAGATAAATGTTTAGCTTCACAAAAAACTACCAGAACTTCTTCCTAAGGGGTTACACCACCTTATACACTCCCACTGTCTGAGAGTTCTGGTTGCTCCACATCCTTACCAACTTTTGGTGTTGTCAGTGTGTGTAGCTTTTAGGTAGGTGTGCAGTGGTATTTCACCATGCAGGTCTCTGATGACTAATGATGTCAAGCACCCTTCCATGTACCTATAGACCATCTGTATGTATCTTTTCTGGTGGAGTGTCTGTTCAAAACTGTGGCCCATTTTAAAATTGGAATTTTTTTTTTTGAGTCATTGGAGTTCTTTTTATATTTTGGATACAAGTATCTTGTCTCCCAGTGATTTTTCTCCAGGGCAGCCTGACCAGGTCACCTCTCCTTCTCAAAACTCTCCAGGGCTTGCCATCACACTTAGGAATAGAATTCAAGCCTTTACCTATACTTTTAGCTCTAAGACTGATGTGAAGTGACCTTTTATACCAATTCAACCTCATCTCTCATGCTCTCCCTCTCACTTACTCTACTCCAGTCATCGACGTGCCAAACCAGCCTCAGGGCCTTTGTACTTCCTCAACTCGCTGTTTGAATGCTCTTCCCCCAGACATCCTCCAGGCTGACCCCCTCACTCCATCTAGCTCACCCATTTAAAGTAGCTTCCCCACCCTCACCACCCAGCCCTCCCTCTCCAGCCCCATATCCTACCTTGTTTTCTCTCTTGGCATAGACAGTGAAACATGGCATTATTTGCTAACTCACTTATTTGCTACACACCTCCCTCCACCAGAATGTCAACTCCACGAGGGCAGGGACTTGGTTTGGCTTGCTGTGGAGAACCAGTATAACGCTATGGTTATGGCACTTCACTTTTTAAGTCAAACAGCCTCAGTCCTACAGTCTAATTTAGCTTCAGTCTAAATTAGTTGCACAGACAAATTACTTAACTTCTCTCTGCCCAGTTTTCTCCTTTGTAAAATGGGCCCCTGTTAGGATAAATGAGTTAGCACATGTAAATCATTTAGAGCACTGCTGGGCTCACAGGAGACACTGACTTATAGCTACATTAGAAATCCCAGCCCCTACCAAAATGATGGTACAGAGCCTGCTTGGGATTCTGTCTCTCCTTCTCTCTGACTCTCCCCAACTTGTGCTCAACTTGCTCTCTCTCTCTCTCTCTCAAAATAAACAAGCTTAAAACAAAAAGAAAGAAAGAAAGAAAGAAAGAAAGAAAGAAAGAAAGAAAGAAAGAAAGAAATCCCAACCCTTAGAACCTGATTAGCACCTGACAAATGTATATGAACTAAATACATGAATAATTTATATAGGTACAATATTTGTGTTGTGTATTTACTGGGTCAAAATAATTATAATCTCCCCCCAGTTCGAGGGACTTTCACTTCCAAAAAGTACTTTCTCCTGAGAAGAGTTTAGCTCCATACAGATGCACTGTAAGGGATGGAAGGTCGTAGGTGCTGTGTCTCCACTTGGGCACAACCAAAGCACGACCCATGGGTTACAGGATTCCAGCCACAAGCTGGAGTAAGAACTCTGGTCCCTGTATTTATTTTATTTATTTTCTTGAGAGAGAGAGAGAGAGAGAGAGAGAGACAGAGAGAGAGAGAATCTTAGGCAGGCTCCATGCTCAGCGTGGACCCTGATGTGGGGCTCGATCCCACCACCCTGGGATCATGACCTGAGCCGAAATCAAGAGTCAGATGCTCCACCGACTGAGCCGCCCAGGCACCCCAGGAACTCTGGTCCTTCCTAACACTTTGCAAGTTTCTGCTGTGTCCATGGGGTACCTCCTCTCCCACCACCTTGCCCACCCTTCCCAAAGCCACGTGATCTTAAGAGAAGATAAACTGCCTTTATCCTTGGATATTTTTCTGGCTTCAAAAAGGCCTGAAGAAATATGTATACACCCATGTTCATAGCAAAATTATTCACAATATTATCATACATTAGAGCATTATATATTTAAATTATAATAATATATATCACATAATATATTATAAAATAGGATATCACAATATATACTGTAACATATATCTCAATAACCAAAAGGATGGAAACAACCCAAATGTCCACTGACAGATGAATGAATGGACAAACAAAATGGAGTATATATAGGGGTGCCTGGGTGGCTCAGTCGGTTAAGCATCTGACTTCGGCTCAGGTCATGATCTCGTGGTCCGTGAGTTCGAGCCCCGCGTCAGGCTCTGTGCTGACAGCTCAGAGCCTGGAGCCTGTTTCAGATTCTGTGTCTCCCTCTCTCTCTGACCCTCCCCCATTCATGCTGTCTCTCCCTGTCTCAAAAATAAATAAATGTTAAAAAAAAAAATTTAACAAAATGGAGTATATACATATAAAGGGATATTATTCAGGGGCGCCTGAGTGGGACAGTTGGTTAAGCGTCCGACTTCGGCTCGGGTCATCATCTTGCAGTTTGTGGGTTCGAGCCCTGGTCAGGCTCTGTGCTGACAGCTCAGAGCCTGAAGCCTGCTTCGGATTCTGTATGTCCCTCTCTCTCTCTCTCTCTCTCTCTCTCTCTCTCTGCCCCCTCCCCCACTCGCACTCTGTCTCTGTCTCTGTCTCTCTCTCTCTCTCTACTCTCAAAAATAAATACACATTTAAAAAAATTAAAAAACAAAAAAAGTAAGGGATATTACTCAGCCTTCGAAAGGAAGGGCATTCAGACACCTGCTACAACATAGATGAACCTCAAGGACACTGTGCTGAGTGAAATAAGCTGGTCATGAAAAGACAAACACTGTGTGATTCCACTTACATGGTACCTAGAGTAGTCAGATTCATAGAGACACAAGGAATGGTGATGGCCAGGCGCTGGGGGCTACGGGGCCTGGGGAGCTGTTGTTTAATGGATGTAAAGTTTCAGTTTGGCAAGATGGAAAGAGCTCTGGGGACAGATGGTGGCGATGGTTGTATCATGAATGTACTTAATATGACTGAAATGTACACTTAAAAATGGATGTGTGTTACTGAGATATCACCTCACGCCAGTCAGAGTGGCCAAAATGAACAAATCAGGAGACTATAGATGCTGGAGAGGATGTGGAGAAACGGGAACCCTCTTGCACTGTTGGTGGGAATGCAAATTGGTGCAGCCACTCTGGAAAACAGTGTGGAGGTTCCTCAAAAAATTAAAAATAGACCTACCCTATGACCCAGCAATAGCACTGCTAGGAATTGACCCAAGGGATACAGGAGTACTGATGCATAGGGGCACTTGTACCCCAATGTTTATAGCAGCACTCTCAACAATAGCCAAATGATGGAAAGAGCCTAAATTTCCATCAACTGATGAATGGATAAAGAAATTGTGGTTTATATACACAATGGAGTACTACATGGCAATGAGAAAGAACGAAATATGGCCCTTTGTAGCAACGTGGATAGAAGTGGAGAGTGTTATGCTAAGTGAAATAAGCCATACAGAGAAAGACAGATACCATATGTTTTCACTCTTATGTGGATCCTGAGAAACTTAACAGAAACTCATGGGGGAGGGGAAGGGGAAAAAAAAAAAAAAAGGAGGTTAGAGTGGGAGAGAGCCAAAGCATAAGAGACTCTTGAAAACTGAGAACAAACTGAGGGTTGATGGGGGGTGGGAGGGAGGGGAGGGTGGGTGATGGGTATTGAGGAGGGCACCTTTTGGGATGAGCACTGGGTGTTGTATGGAAACCAATTTGACAATAAACTTCATATATTGAAAATAAATAAATAATAAATAAATAAATAAATAAATAAATAAATAAATAAAAATAAAAGATAAATTCAGGGATTATTATGTGAATAGAAAAAAAATGGATATGTGTTTTGTCATAATTACTAATAATTTTTTAAAAGAAAGGTTTACACGGATTTCACCTTTAACGGCCAAAGTGTCGATTCACTGTGGTCCACTTAGAGCAGAATTTCTCTTAGCAGCAAGAGTAACTTCACACCTATGTGATCACCCCATATGCTTCTTATTTCTCTGTCCCCATTTTCATGATCTCCTAGCCAAGCCTTATCAACAAGCCCCCCAAATTTACAGTAGCTCCATTAGCTACTAGCTTCCTGAATGTCGAGATCAAAGACACAATGTTCAAAGCCACAAAACAGCTGGGACATTCCGCTGTGAGCCAGAGAATGCCTACACGCTGGCGCGACCAGTCACCTGCTCGCATGGGTTCTCCAAGGCACAGAATGTAGAAGTAGACACTGAGATCCTACGCCATAGAGGCAGGCCAGGAACAAGACTGGAGAGTTCTGCCTTCACCTTATTGCACAACCCCATCTTCCCCGCCCATTCAACTAGCCAACAGATGCTTTGGTGAAGGTAGATGTTGGCCTGCAATGAAAATCAGCATTGACATCCAATGGCCTCAGTAACACTGCGTGAGGATTTTGTTTTCTGTCTCCGACACAGGCCTACTTTGCTCAATGTGGATTTTTGTTCAGAACCAGTATCTCCTTTTCTACATATGGAATGAAAAACAACAGAGATACCTGGATATCTGCTCCTAACACCCTCTGACCCTGTGTCTCCCCGCTTCCCAACAACTGTTTCTCCTGGAAAAATGCTCCCCACCCTGCGGGGACCAACCCTGCCCTCACCTTGCCTGCATGGCAGACCCTGCTGTGGTCCTTGAACCTCCATTCTCCCCTTCTTCCATAGTGGGCTTTCTCACGCTGACACTGCACACATTTTGGGCTAGACCATTCTTCATTGTGGGGGCTGTCCTGTGTACTGCACATGTTTACAGCACCCCTGATCTCCACCTGCCAAACCCAAAATGGTTCCCAGGGCTGCCCAGTGTCCCGAGAGCAAAGCTGTCCCTGGCTCAGAACAACTGTTCTGCAGGAGAGAAGCTTTAAGCAGGCCTGTGGCTGCCCAGCTGCAGATCAGATTTCCCAGGCTTGTCCCAACCAACGTCTGGCAGATACGGGAGTACAAAAGGCTGGCTCCTGGCCTGAGGGAGGAAGGCACTGCAATGCCAACCCACGATCCAGAGTCCCCTCCCCACCACAGATCAGCTGAGGCCAGGCCTTGTTAACACCATATCTTTGCTGGGCTCTCACCCTTTCCCTAGACTGCTCCCTTCCCTCCCCTGCAGGGTTTTCTCCTACATTCGGGTTTGGGCTAAATGACACTCCCCCTCTCCAGAAGATATGTTATCATCTAAACCCCCCACTACCTCAGAATGTGACCTTATTTGGAAACAGGGTTGTTGCAGATGTAATTATTTAAAATGGGAACATAATGGAGTAGGGTGGGCCCCCGGTGTCCTTATATGAAAAGAGAAGACACAGACGCACACAGAGAGAAGGTCATGTGATGACGGAGGCAGAGACTAGAGTGACCACCAGAAGCCAGAAAGAGACAAGGAAGGATTCTCCCCCACAGGTTTCAGAGGGAGCGTGGCCTTGATCACGGACTTCTTACATCCAGAGTGTGAGACAGTAAATTTCTGTCATTTTAAGCCTCTAATTTGTGACGTATCGTCACAGCAGCCCTACAAACTAATCCACAGCCAAATCCTTATCTCAAGCTCTGCTTCCAGGGAACCCAACCTCAGACAACTGGCCTGTCTACTCACGGAGTGTAAACGGCAACTGAGCCAGCCAGAGACCCCCAGAGTGTGAAGTCCAGAGCTGCCTTGAGATGGGGGATGGGAGTCTGCTCTTCTCTCTGTCAGTTTCCACGAGACTTTCTTTGAGGGAGAAGGAAGGTGGCGAAGGAGAGGAGGGGAGGGTGGCAGGTGGGAGAAAGAAATTCACTTGGGGGAAACCTTCCTTCCTTCCATCCTTCATTCATTCAACAAATGCCAGGCATTGTTGTAGGTGCAGGGCACAGAGAAGTGAACGAAAGAGACAAAAATCTGTTCTCATGGGGTTTACATACTAGTACGGGAGGTAGACCATAAAATATATGGCCTGCAAGATGATGGTAAGTGTCGTGGGGAAAAGTAAAAGCAGGGGAGGGGGAGAAGGAGTACCTCGGGGGAGGGGGAGGGGGCTGCCATGGCAGCAGAGGGATGCAGCAGACACCGCCTCCGGTGCCAGCTACAGACGGTCTCAAAGCGCCACTTGGGCACAGTATCAGCAGCACACGTGGTCTCTTTCTCTTTTCTGTCCCCGCCCCTGCGTGAGGCTATGGGAGCCCACCTGACCAGTGTGCAGGGGCCAGAACAGCAGCCTGAAGAGTCACCACTCACTCCGGAGGTGCCCTCCTTCCCTGGGTCTCCTCAGTCCTCACTCCTGCTTCCTGGGATCACCTCCTAAATTAACTGCCTGCACCCGCGTCCTGGCCTTGGCCTCAGATTTCAGGAGATTCGGAGGCAAGGTGTGTGGATGTCCACATTCTCTGTAAGTCCAGGGTGTTCCATAGATGTGAAGAATCAGGCTGGCCACAGAGTTTATTTTGTCCAGCAGGTCTCCCTCTTTCAATGGTTTCCCTAATTTCTCAATGGTTGAAAACCCAATGATATTACATATTGAGGAGGATACACGGAAAGCATCCAATATATCCTGATCATGTGATGGGAGGAGGATACGGGATCAGAGCAAGCACTGCTAACACCCTGACCACCACCTCCTGGTCCTGATCACCTCAGTGCACACACACTTGCATCCAGCTGCCAGCTCTAGAGTTTTGTTTTTTGGGTTGGTTTTTTTTTTTTTTTTTTTGCACCTGTGGATGTCAAAGGTCTCTTTATTGCCCAGTGTAACAGGCCAAGAATGCCAGGGGAAGAAAGTTCCCATCCCCCAACTGCCCTCATTCAATGGCTGATAGGAGTCAGTGTATAAACCCCCCGGCTGCACCACCCCTCAGGTGGAAAGACTCTTAGGATGTGTCTAACGCTGGCTTCCAGTTTTACAGCTCCAGTCACACACAGGGGTGGGGGCCTGATAATGCAGACTTTATGTGACCTTCCCACTGCCTCCTGGTATTTCCTCTGGTGTCACCTCCCTAAAAAATGACTTCCTTTGCCTTGGGATTTTCTTCTTCTGGGGAAATACAAACTAAGAGAAGGATAAATCTCTCTTTGTACGGACCGATAGATGGACACACACACACACACACACACATGCACACACACACAGTAGAGCAACCCCTCCAGTCCCCAAGTTTAAAACCCATACCCCAAATGTGAGGCTGGATCATCAAATCCCTGGCCAGTACGGTTCAGCTCTGAAAAACACCTTGGTGTGTCTGACACAAAATAATTCCACCTGCATTACACAAAATTGTCACCCTCAGCATGAATGGACCAGACTGGCCTCCAAACGGCTGGGTCTTTTCCTTCCCTCGGACTTCTATCTCATCCTTCCACCCACAGTACATGCGCTGTCGTCCTCCAGTCCACAGAATGCCCAAGGGAGAGACTCTATCAGCCCACTGGGGACAGAGCCTGGTCCGTGGGTGGTTTCCCAAGCAGCCAATTACATGTCTGTGGGCTGGTGGAGGAAAGAAGCCAATCTCACAATTTGCCTGAAAAATATCCATATATCACCCGTTCTTCAGCCTTCATTTTATTTTTCCCAAATCAATTTCTGAAAGTCAAAATGACTGATCGCTTCATACCCTGGATAATCATTGTCCTTATTAAATACCCCAGCATTGATGACAAAAAAGCTCCCAGGGTGGTAGTGGTTACACGAACCTATACATGTGATAAAATTTCATAGAACAAGCACACACACACACATACACACACACACACACACACACACACACACACATGCAGTGGTGCATGTAAAAATGCGTGAAAATTGAATAAGGTCCGTAGTTTAGTTGACAACGTCAATTTCCTGGTATCGCTAACGCACTCTGGTTGTGTAAGATTTATCACTGGGGTTGCTGGATAAAGAGAACACAAGGAATCTGTGTTGCATTTGCACCTTCTTGTAAGTCCAAAACTACGTCCAAATAAAAAGGTTTCAAAACTCAAAGACAATTTAAATAAAAAAAAAATTAAAAAAAACATCTTTTTTTTTTCTTTTTTAAAGTCCCCAGCCAAGAAACAGCACAAAGTCACCCCCTTACCTGAGAACTGGGGATCAGCGCCTTCCACCAGTGCCCGCCTTTCACCAGGTCAACCTCGCACAAAGGCACAGAGACCTTCCCAATGACACAGTGGCGGGAGAACTTATCAAAATCCACCACCGTTAGCAGCAGGGTCCTCCTCTGCGCTTCCAGGAAGGGGATCTCGAAGGTGTAACGCTCCTCAAACACGGGCTTCTGGGTCTTGCGTTTGACCCCCGTCTGCTTAGAGTTCTTCTGGTCTGGCAGGAGACAGATCTTGACATAGGGGTTGGAGTGGGCCATGTCCTGCCGCGAGCCGTCGTGGGAGATGGGGGGCGGCAGGTCCCTGGCCTCGATCACCCTCACCGTCAGATGGTTGTGCAGCAGGTCGTACTGGGTGCTGAAGTGCAGCATGCCCAGCTGGTACTTGGACAAGATCTCTTCGTCTGTCAGAAAGTCCACATCGTCACTGTCGGAGTCGAGGGAGTAGAGCTGGGGCTCGAACTTTCTGAAGTAGTCATCTGGGGTATAGGTCCGTCTGAGCACCGAGGGCTGGATGGGCTCCTTTTTGGCGCTGAGAACGCCAAACTCGATGGGTTTAATATCAATGAGTGGGGAGCTGGGTCGTCTGGATTCAAGACCTAAACAGCCGCCAAAAAAGAACAATTAGCACCACCACATATGGGGCCAAGCCTGGGCTGCTTCTTGAGATTGGCAACATTTCCCAGATTCCTATACTGTTCACTGTTTCACAATGCTCTTCCCCAACTGCTCTCCACACCTTGAGATCCTCTTATTTATTCTATGAGAGGCAACAAGACGGCATTATCACCTCCATCACTGCCAGGCACTGTTCTAAACGCCTTGATATATCAAGTCACCTGATGGCCACAAGGGATTAGGGAATGACTAATCTGACAGATAGTAACTCTCCAAAAGGGACACAAGTACTAAGAGGAGAAGCCAGGAGTCAAGCCCAGGCTGTCCCGCCCCAGAGTCTTGACTCCAGCTGGTACCCTACACTGTCTCCACTTTCAGAGAGTGGACTCTGGAGCCAGAGCTTCTGGGACTCAGTTTCCCCATTTGTAAAACGGAGTCAATAATAGCACCTACTTCAAAGATTGTGGTGATTCACAGAGCCAATGCATGGAAAGGGCTCGGCATAGAATGTGCACAGGGTACGAGCTCACTCAAGGGTAACTGATGCACTTCTGCAAGAACCATGTTTGGACTTCACCGCTTGTGGGGCGCCTCCTCCCTGCCTATCAACCAGCAGAGTTCACTGCTCCCAAGTTCATCATTTGAATCTTTGCTCATCCCTCTATTCTAGCAATAAGCGCATGGAATTTTTTTTAAAAACTATTTAATTGAGGCACAAGTGACATACAAAAAGCTGTGCATATTTAATGTACACAATTTGATGAGTTGGGAGGTAGGCAGGCATCCTGAAACCATCACCACAATCTATGCCATAAACATATACCATCACCTCCCAAAGTTTTCTCCTGCCTTCTTCATTTATTTAATTTTCCTGGTGATAAGGACCTTTAATGTAACATCTAGTCTCTTGGTAAAATTTTAAGGATACGATACGATATTGTTAATAATATGCACTGTGCTGTACAGATCTCAAGAACTTATTTGTCTTGCATAACTAAAACCACCCCCTCCCCAGGAGTCCCTCCCCCATTTCACTCTCTGCTCCTAGGAGTTTGACCATTAGATTCCCCATCTACATGGAGTCATGTATTTGTTCTTTCATGACATTCTTGTTAATTGCTTGAACACCTGTCTTGCCTGTGAAAATTGTGAGACTTGTGTCTCGTGCATGGTTGGTATTCTGACAGCTGTGTGCTAAATGGAAATCATCCGTGTATAGAGCTGGGCATGAGACCTAGGAACTATCTAGACCAGTGCTATTCAAGAGAAATACAATGGGGACCAGAAATACAAACCACACAGGGAACATAAAATTTTCCAGTAGCCACAATTCTCTTAAAAGTACAAAGAATTGGGTGAAAGGGCACCTGGGTGGCTCAGTTGGTTAAGTGTCCTACTTTGGTTCAGGTCATGATCTCACAGTCCGTGAGTTAGAGCCCCGTGTTGGGCTGTGAGCTGGCAGCTCAGAACCTGGAGCCTACTTTGGATTCTGTGTCTCCCCCTCTCTCTCTCTCTCTTCCCCTCCCCCTCTCGCACTCTGTCTCTCTCTCTCCCTCTCTCTCTCTCAAAAAATAAATGAACATTGAAAAAAAGATTATATAAAAAAAAGAAACAGGTGAAATTAACTTTAATTTGTTTGACATATAACCAAAATAAAAACATTTTAGTGAGACAGTTTAAAGTCTCTTTTATGTACTGGCTTCAACATCATGGGTACACAACGCATACATCATGTCTCAGTTGGGCTTAACCCCCCATTTAAATGGTCACCAGCAACATGCATTGGACTGCATAGGTCAAGAAGAGCCCTCCCATTTTACAGATGGAAAGATTGAGGCCTAGAGAAGCCTCACATCCCCTCTTTTCCACTCTTTCAAGCCCTCGAACTTTTCTCTGCTTCCTTTTTCTTCCCTATTTACTCCCAGGAAAGATCAGACACCAATATTTCCACCTGAGTGGATTTATTTCATGAATTTTAAGCTTTTTCCCTCCGTTAAGTGAATTGCAGGCAGCTGAATGAGACAGCAGAGACACTTTGAGGAGGTGAGAGGAGGCTGGGAGTCTTTGGGCTTTATCCTCCTTTCTCCTCCCCATCCAAATCATGCCATTTGGTCAAACACATACTCTGCACATCAGAGTGGACAAACTGGGGGGCCTAGAGACCAAATTTGACCCACAGATACATTTTGTTGGAGTTTAAAACAAAGGAAGCTTCATATAGAAACACAGATTGCCAGTTTCTCTTTGGAAAAGTCAGGTAATACGGAGCCCACCATCTCCTTCAGTGAGTGCCGAGTAGCAGCTGCCCCCTTCCAGTGGGGCATCAGCTCTCATGGCCGCAGTCCCCACCCTGCCCTGGTAACTCCGGAGGCTGAGACAACCCCTTCCCTCACGTGGATCCATGCGGGGATGCCGTCAGCTCTCTTCTTTTGCCCTGGGGACCCAGCTAACTGGATTTGAATCACGGGCTCTGATCAGAGGCTGAGCAGCACAGGATTGCTGAGCCACGAGCCCTAGACAGTCACAGCAAAGATGCTTACTTGAAATCCTCCGGGTCAGGCTGTAGGTAGACTTAGATGTGTCTGAGGACGAGCATCTTCGATCTGGGGAGTTGGTCCGTGGGGTCAGAGGGACTTCACTGGCTGTATGGACGGAATCCCCATCCTTGTCGCTGCTCCGGCTGGCCATCCTACAGGAAAAGAAGAGGTTTCAGTGGTTGTCAAAAAATCTCCAGGAGCTGGCATCTCTCTCTCCCTTAGAGGACAGACCCATGATGAAACTGTCGCGGATCCAATTTATACTACTTGCAATAATAGAAACTCGAATCAGTGTGGTAGCCCTAAGCTCTCAAAAACACCTCACTTTTTTTTTTAAGTTTATTTATTTTTGAGAGAGAGAGTGTGCGTGGGAGCATGAGAGCGTGTACATGAGTGGGGGAGGAGCAGAGAGAGGCGGGTGGGGGGGGGGTGGTACAGAGGATCCAAAGTGGGCTCCGAGCTGACAAAAGAGAACCAGATAAGGGGCCTGAACTCATGAACCATGAGATCATGACCTGAGCTGAAGTCAGACGCTTTAACCCACTGAGCCACCCAGGTGCCCCAATAACATCTTACGTTTTGCACAAAATATGAAATGATATTGAATAAATACCTTCCAATTTAGAACAATCTGTCAAGAATGTGCATAATTTCACATTCACAGACCATGGGGAGGGAACTTACTCATGATATTGCCACATGGGGGCACCACTTTGGCTAAGTCAAGACCAGGCCTGTTGGTCTTCAGTCTGGAAGACACCAGAAGGTTGTTTCTACCCATCTGATCTTCTGCAGATGGCTTTTGGTGAGGAATGCCCTGGTATTTCAACCTTCACTGTGTCTCTACTTTGATATCTTTAAAAAATATCCTATAACAGGGGCGCCTGGGTGGCTCAGACGGTTAAGCATCCAACTCTTGATTTTGGTTCAGCTCATAATCTTACAGTTCGTGAGTTTGAGCCCCGCTTAGGGCTCTGCCCTGATAGCATGGAGCCTGCTTGGGATTCTCTCTTCCTTTCTCCCTGCCCCTCTTCCCCCACTCACACGCAAGTGTGTGCGCACTCTCTCTCAAAATAAATAAATATCTAAAAAATACCCTATAACAGTGTCACTCGAGAGTTCTTGGAGCGGCAGGGCAAGAGCTACAAAATGGTGCTGAGAATGAATGACTTGAGAACAATAGTTCAATGTGAAGAAACAGCTAAAAAATGAGCAGCAGCTCTGATTCCATGTGCTTCCAATGAGGATGAAAAATACTGAAAGAATAAAAAAACACCGTGTCGGGGGGTAGGGAGATACAGGGTGGTAATTAAGAGCACAACCTCTAGGTTTGAACCCCGCCTGGGTGACCTTGGGCAAGGCCCTTCCTCTGTGCCTCCATCTACCCATCTGTAAAGTGGGAATAATAATACTCACTTTGTATGGTTCCAGTGAACACTGAAGGAGTCAACGCATATAATATACTTAGAACAGTTCTGGGTATGTAGTAGGTATGTGCTCAATACATTTCAGCTGGTATTATTACAACCTGTAAGATCCCCCAATCCCCATAAAGCTAGGTAAGGGTGCTTGGGGAAGGGGAAGTGAGGGGGCAAAGCTGGCGGTGTGGCCTGTGAGATGGATGCCGCTAATAACATGCCCCTAAGCTATTGTGGCTGTAGACTGATACTTTCTGAGACTGCACCTCCCACCCCCCAACTTGACATTTAAGCCTGCGTGGAGCTGGTCTTGAAAAATGCAAGTTTCCAATTCTAGGAGGTCTTCAGATGCATCCTGTGCATGAAATGAGACTGATCTCATGTTCTTCCAAAGCAAGAGCAGGGTCACAGCCAGGACAAGACCAGGCATGTTGCAGGGGGAGGGGAGGATGCTCAGTCCTTGCTTGCCTCCTCCTCCTGGTCTGTAAAAGGTGAATATAGCAGATGAAATGTGGGGGGTGGGAGGAGGAGAAGGCAAAGAAATGCAATCATATTGTATCACGCATTCTTCTCTCTCTCCCTTAGATGCAAGCGGCAGCACCTTCCAAAGAAGGCAGAACCACCTCAGCACCTCCACCTGCACCTGTGAGGCCCCACCCAGCTTGGGCGCGATCGCCCCCTGGAGCTCCGGTCGAGTCCTCTCAGCCCTTGTCTGAGCAGCCCCTGCCCTCTCTGCACCCACCATGCTTCCCGGCCCTTCCTCCAACACAGCGAGCCGGCCACGCTGTTCTCTCTGCTTGGGATGCTCTTCCCGTCTCCATCTCCTGTGCGGCTCCTTCTCATCAGTCAGGTCTCGGCTTCAAGAGCACCTCCTCAGAGAGCCCCCACCCTGTCGCCGTCACCTCCTACTCCATCAGCCCTTGGCCCTGCACCTTCTTTCCCCCCTTTAACAACGCACGTAACTCCTCTCTAGTTGTGGCTTGTCTTCTGCGTCTGACACCAGATCCTTGCCCCACGAGGGTGGTGTCTCATTCACCACTGCCCACCCTGCCCTGGCACAGAGTCTGGCACGTGCGGAGCCTTCCACATTCATTTTCTCAGTAAATTAATGAATGAACACACTCTTCTTGGGATTCTTATCTGATTTATCCAGTCTCAAGATGATCTGAGTGCTTATCTTGTCCCGCCTCCCACAGCAGGGTACACTTCTTAAATGGGGGGGGGGGGGGGGAGAGGGGAGAGGGAGATGTGTACTTATCTTGATCAAAGGTACCAGGTGCTGAGCACCAACTATGTGCCAGGCACTGTGCTAAATGCTCTGTCTGAATCATCTCATTTCACCCTTAAAACAATCTGGAGTTTACTTCTGTTACTAACAACCCTCATCCTCTTTACAGACCGGGGAATGGAAGCCTGGTGGGGTGGGGGTTGGGATGGATATTTATTTTGCACCACTGTTAAACTCCCAATGAAGTCCAGCAATACCAGCCTCTAAACTGCACACCCCAAACTACTGAACTGGGCATCCCTTGTGAGGCCTGTAAGAGCTATGCATATAGTAGGTATTCAATACATGCTTGATGGACACGGAAATAACCTGAGTAGTTCACTCTTCAATGATGGTCTTTCTGGCATTGCTCCAAAAGGAGCCAGTGGGATTGTACAGTTTTCCTGACCTTCCCCAGCCCAGCCCAGCCAAGGAAAGAATGGGGGATCCAAATGACAGGAGCATTTGTGGCAATTAATGGTGTGTCCCCCCAAATCACACACACAAAGGACAGGCTCATCTGGTACCTGCCACCCCACAGAGAGGCATGTCCTGTGGTTCTGAGCTCAAATGTCACAGTAGGAACAGCACTGCAAAGCCTGTACACTTGACATTTCTACTCCCTGCCTGTTTGATAACATGCAACTGCCCACTTGGTAAATAAATCTGGGGAAAGCACAAGCTGTAAATTCACTTTGTGAATGATTTAACCCGCCTCCCCTTTACAGATTTCTCTTAACATTTTGCATTATGTTGCGTGCCACAAAGGTACTAAGTTGCTACCCAGGATGCAAGATATTCATCCTGGGAAGCATGGAAGGTCATGTACCGCTGTTCAGGCTCTAGACTGCAGAGTTCTAGGTGTTATCATTCATAATGACGGCCATATGAAAGGGGCCTTCTGGAGTTGTGTCATGTGTCGGCCCTGCTGGGAAGGCTCCAGTGCTCTTCTCTGCTTGTGGCAAAACCAAAGTGTCATCCCAGAGGGTCCCAACTCCTTACCCCCTGAAAGAGTCCCCCGCTTGCACAAAGGGTCAGCAGCCCAGGTAAAGTGCAACTGTTCACCAGCTCAGTGGTAGAAACCAGGCCATGCATCTGTAATACTTAACATCTGGGTATCTGGGGAAAAAAGGTACCTGACTGATTTTCAATGTCCATCAGGATTCTCCACTAACGGGCGGCTGGGTGGCTCAGTTGGTAAGCATCCCTCTAGATTTTGGCTCAAGTCATAATCTCACGGTTCAGGAGTTTGAGCCCCACAGCAGCCTCCAAGCTGGGAGTGTGGAGCCTGCTTGGGATTCTCTCTCTCCCTCTCCCCTCTCTCTGTCCCTTCTCAGCTCATTCTCTCTCTCTCTCTGAGTAAATAAATAAACTTAAAAAAAAAAAAAAAAAAAAAGGATTCTCCAGTGGTTCAGAAGCAAATTCAAATTCTAACTCCGCAGTCTGACGTTCAAAGCCCTACATGCTCTGAGCTTGCAGGCTCATTTTCCATGATTCCCCTACTCTTTCTAGATATTGTGACCATTTGTGGTATTTGCCTACCCTGGGTCCATTCTCTCCTCTCTGGTTACAGCGCTCAAATTGTCTATTACAGAGATCAGCAAACTAGGGGGCCAGATTTTGCTGCCTGATTTTGTAAATGAAGTAAGACTGGAACATAGCACGCCCAATCATTAATGCCTCACCTATGGATGCTTTCACATTACAATGACAGAAGTGAGTGGCTGAGACAGAGACTAAGCCCACGAGGCTAAAATATTTACTGTCTGGCCCCTTAACAGGACAAGTTTGCCAACCCCTGATCCACGAGCTGAGTTCATGTGTGTCAGGTGGGAATGATCCTTTCCCTGGTTCCAGGTGGTCAGACAATCCAGGCATGATCCTAGCACCATTTCCTCCAAGCAAAAGTGATTGGCTCAAGTGTTTGGCACATGACCCAAACCAGGACAATAAGAGCCTCTCCTGGTTTGTTTGCTGCTATTGAGAATGAAGCAAAGAAGAAAACAAGCTTAAGAATCAGGCAATACAGAAGAAACAGAAAGAGACAGGGAGGCAGAGAGGGCACAAATGCATGCCCATGACAACATTTGTACCCCTGGATCCACCGATGCCCGAAGCCATTATCCCTGGACTTTTTCCACAGTGAGACTCTATGAAAAACTGTCATATTGGTGTGCAGGGTGTGAATGCACAACTCCAGGGGGTAGCTGGACCTATGTACCTGCCTTATCTCCTGTACTAGATTTTAAATCTCCTGAGCACAGGGATGGGACTCTATCTAGCCTCTGCATCCCACAGTGCCTGGCACACAGTGCATACTCGAGAAATAATTACCAAAGAAACTGTAAGGTTTCAACCAGATGACTGGCACTTCCAGGATTCAATTTTTGCCGGTAGGTTAGTCAGTTAGTCAGTAACTATTTTTTGGTGTGAACAACACGGATAAAAACCCTGCCCTCACAGAGCTGGCACTGCCTGAGTACGGCTTTCAAGATACCAAATGGGCTGAGCCAACCTCTGTACCTAGGGCACTAGAAAATGGGAATGACCTCTTGATTAATGAACTGGTTCCACCAAACACCTCAACCCTATGCACACCTGCAGGATTCAGGCTACAATCCATGACTGATGAAATAATTTCTTAACACTATCTTTACACCAGTTTAAAGAATCTCTAGTGGGGCTCTTGGGTGGCTCAGTCAAGAGCATCCAACTCTTGGGGCGCCTGGGTGGCTCAGTTGGCTAAGTGTCCGACTTCGGCTCAGGTCATGATTTCACAGTCCGTGAGTTCAAGCCCCGTGTCGGGCTCTGTGCTGACAGCTCAGAACCTGGAGCCTGCTTGGAATTCTGCGTGTGTCTCTCTCTGCCCCTCTCCCACTTGCACTCTGTCTCTCTCTCAAAAATAAACATAAAAAAAAAATTATTTATTTATTTTGAGAGAGAGAGAGAGAACAAGCTGGGGAGGGCCAGAGAGAGAGAGAGGGATAGAGAATCCCAAGCAGGCCCAGCACCGTCAGCACGGAGCCTGATGTGGGGCTCAAACTCATGAACAGTGAGATCATGACCTGGGTCGAAACCAAGAGCCAGACGCTTAACTGACTGAGCCACCTAGGCGCCCCTAAAAAAATTTAAAAAGACTCTTAATTTTGGCTCAGATCATGATCTCAGGGTTGTGAGACTGAGCCCTGCATCGGGCTCTGCATTGGGTGTGGAGCCTGGTTGAGATTCTCTCTCTCCCTCTCTCCCCAACTCACTCTTTCAGTCCCTAAAAGAAAAAAAAAAAAAGAATCTACAAATAACAGAAATGATTCCTGGGGCGCCTGGGTGTCTCAGGTGGCTAAGCATCAACTTCGGCCAAGGTCATGATCTCACGGTCATGGGTTTGAGCCCCATATCCCACATCCCACATCAGGCTCTGCTGTCAGATCCTCTGTCCCCCCACCTCTCTGTCCCTCCCCTGCTCACACACACTCTCTCCCTCTCTCAAAAATAAACAATAAAACAGCAATAATAATAATAATAATAATAAAAGGTGATTACTAACTGCTCTGCGAAGCAGGTTATGCTTAATCACAACCCTAGAAAATAAGTTCTATTACTGTTCTCACTTTACAGATGAGAAAACCGAGACAAAACAGGGTGAGATGGGTCACCTACATTTATGACTGCTGACCAGGTGACAATCATTCTTAAGCGCTCTTCTGTGTACTAATCCATGCAGTCGCCACAACAACCATAGGAGATAAACACTATTGTTTTTATCATCCCCATTTTACAGATGGGAAATCAAGGCAAAGAGATCTAATGACTTGCCCAAAGTCACAGAACTAGAAAAAAAAAGTAGGAGAAACTGGATATGAATGCATGGAGCCTGACACAGAGCCATTTTGCTATGGAAATATTTGATGCTTGCTTCTAAGGAGAGCAGGTGAGAGGGGTGAGCCATGACCCGCCAACGTGAAGGGAAAGAGGGGGCATCATGGACTTCCAGAAACGCAGCTGAAACAGCACCGGGTTCCCACTGAGGCTCTGGCTGTGGGCCCTTGCACTGTCTCTTGCCCTCTCTGGACCTCCCCGTCCGTGTCGTGAGAACCTGTCCTCGAGGACGGCCAGGCCCCTTCTCGGCGCTGGACCGGCAAACTCAACCCAGACTCTCTGGCCACGTTCCTCTCTCAGCCACGGAGAGGTGGACCAGACACGTGGCTGAGAAGCTTCAAAACTGTGTTCCCAAAATATCTGAGCGACTGGCAGATGGAGATGTTGTGTGCAGGCGCGGGAGGAGGAGCACGAATTAGAAATAAAATGAGAGATGCCAGAGAGAACATAAACAGCGTTGGAGGACAGGATGGAGCCTGGGGGTGCTCTTCTGCTTCCCTGTTTCTGAAGTTCTTGCTCAGACCAGCAAAAAGGCATTTGTTTGTTCATTCCATCTACCACCCATGTAGCAGTTTTTACTGAGCATCGACTATGTGCCAAGCACCGGGTCAGGCGGTGGGACAGTTTGTCATACTGACTTGGATGGGAATCTTTAGAACTTGGACATCCCTTGAAGCATACAGATGCTCACAGAGCTCTTCCTCCACTTGGAGTGACACTCAACGTGATTAAAAGTGCCCACACGCTCGGCACCGCACGGTTCATATCTCAGGAGGACCGACGGGAAACCAGTTCAACGACAGCCTCACCACCAGCTGCCCCCCGCCCCTTGGCCTGCCCAACAAGAGGAGAGGCAGAGAGTATGTCCCCATCAGCAGCAAAGACGTCAACGGACACCCAGCCTTTCCCTGTTTCCTAACCCTAACCTCCTGCCCGCGCCCTCTCTCGCAAACCGAGAAAAGAAAGGTCTTGAGGTTGCCTTCAAGGAAGTTCAGAGCGGTTTTACTTACAGCCAGGGAGGAGTCTGGGCAGGGAAAGGTCCCAGAATTTCAACTTCGTCCTCACTCGATTGGCAACAGCTGGACTCATAACACTTCTGACAGCAATGCCTGAAAGTCCATCTGCACAGCAGCAGATCGGAGATTCTAGAAAGAAAACCCTGAGGCCATTGGGGGAGGTGGGCAGTGGAGAGGGGGAGAAGGGGAGCGGGGGGGGGGGGGGGTGGAAAGGAGGAAAAGGAAAAACACCCGAAATTACAAGCAGCTGATCCCTGATGAGAAATAATGACATTCAGGAGGTCTGTCTCTGCTGCTGAACACTTAGAACAAAATGTTTTCCGTTTCTATTTACCAACTGCAGGCACAAAGATGGCAAACACCAACTCGCTGAAGCCATTAATAGCGAGCAAAACATTCACAGGTATTCCCTTTTGTAGTTTATGTGAATGTCATTCTTGACATGTGGGTGGTTTATACAACATCATGAGGGCTATACAATATGTTCTCGAAAACACAATGAATATTACTGTCTTCTTGAAAGCAAAGCAAAAAGATTTTTTTTTTTTAAATAATCTCCGTGACATGAAAGTAAACAGAGGTAATCAAACGGAGTAAGGAGGGGGTGGGGAGGGATATCCACCTCTTCTCCCTTAGTGTGTTTTCATCGGGATCTCCCTTCCACAGAAACGCAGCGAAACTGTGCCGCTCTTAACCTCCAGTTATTGCTTTAATATTCAACGTCCCCACAGCCCCACATAAGACTCCAAAATGAAAGGCAAGCACTTCGTGATCAGAAACCAGACCACACGAATCATCGAATTAACCCACCTCGTTTAAAGGTTCCAACTGCCCTTTTAGAGATCCACGAAGAAGCCAAGGGGCATCGGGGGTGAGAGGATTACAAAAAGAGAGACAAGACCAGTTTAGCAATATTCCAGCAACTCACAAAAGAAAAAAGAAAGAAAGAGGGAAAAAAAAAAAAAAAAAGCCCTGCATCTTTCCACTTACCATCCTGGGAAGGGAGCTGACTCCCTAACAAGGTGCTGCTATCTGCGGGGCTGCTGGTAGCCTCCTGGCTAACCAACACCGAATAAATGGGAAACTTTAGCATTTCGATTTGATTTGCACCGTATGCTGTTATGAATCAGAGCGGGTGGATAGATAGTCATGCTATCCAATGCAGCCACGCTTGAGAAGAGCAAACCTTCCTATACAGAAATAGCCATAAAGCCAACCCAAAAGGACATGACTAGCTAACATGCAGGCAGGCACACAGTGGATGTCACTTGGCTCCCGCACCCTCCCAGAGGCCCTACCTTACAATTCTGCTCCAATGGTGATGGTGGGGAGTTCCTATGACCACCCACAAACACAGGGAGCCCAAAAGGAAGCCATAATCTGGTCCTGGGGAGGGCGGAGGGGGTGGGGCTACCTCCCTTTTCAGCCCCACCTCCCACCCCCACTTCTTCTCACAGGTTTCCAAGGCACAGATTCCCTCCCCCTCTTCAAGGGAAGAGTCACAGTGGCTTCCAAGTGAATGGGCCAAGTAAACCAGGTAGATTAGGAACTCCACATCCCAGCCTGGGATATATCCCAGAGAGGAACTCAAACTCAGAACTTTAAATCAAGAGGGAGAAAGTTACCCTCTTTTTCATTTCCCTTTCCAGGAGGTCTCCCTTTGGTATCATCATGTGTTAACGGGTTTCTCACATTTGCAAATCCCCCCCACCCCCTCTTTCTTTTTTAAATAGAGAGCAAACCTCAGCTCAGAGCCTGGGACCTAACTAATCACGTGGCATTACTATCATCCTGTTTATTCTTCTGGTTGCCTTCTGCTCATATCAAGTGATTCTGGTCTTCCATTATGCTAGTGACATAAAGTTTCCTTTTCAAATGATTTTAAGTAAAAAAAAAATAATAATAATAAGCGAGCCCATTTATAGGAAAAAGTATTAAATAAATCTAGTACAAGTGATAGCTCACAAAAAATTCAAAAATCCTTGAAGTGATAAGGGAATGATTACGGCTTGGGAAACGAAGTCTCAGGCACTAATCACAAACTCTTCCAAAAGCAAAACTGGGAACCCTACATGGCAAGGCCTGAAGACAGTTGGGGGCCACGCAGAGTTGAGTGGTTAAGTGTTAGTGCTGCCGTCACCACCGGCCAATCACGTGACTTGGGTTAAGTCAGGGGGCCACTCTGAACCTTAGTTACCTCTCTTTCATGGAATGGCTAAGCTAGGACTCGGACTGTGCAAATGCCCCACTACAAAATATCTGCACCCTTTCTGTGGCTTTATGAGAACGAGGTGGTTTGTCAAGACCAGTTGGAACCTACTAGGCACCACAGACTGTCCAGGCCGGCCCACTCAGGTAAAAGCAGGAAAAAGCTATGCCCTCATGCGCTTACAAATGAAAGTGCTTGAAAATGTTTCAAATCAAGTGCAAGGATAAAGTGCTTTTTTCCAACAGTCCATGCCCATTCTTTTCATAGAGGAAAGCATTTCCTGGGTGTGTGGCAATCAAAAGACACCATTTATAAAACCATGTGAGTAGAGACCAGGCCACTACAGGGGCCCAATCATCCAGCTTTCTCAAACCCCAGGTTCGGTAAGATGAGAGAAACCAAGGAAAAGGAAGAGGAGAGGGAAGAAGCTAAGACACGCTTGCCATGCATTGGGTCCACTGGGTTCATGTATTTGACTGGATGGAGGAGCACTGATTCAAGCCAGAAAGAAACAGGAAGAAGGAGAACCCAGACATTCTAGAACAAAGGTTGGCAAGCTATGACTTGCAAGGCTAAATCCAGCCCGCAACCTGTTTTTGCACGGTCCTCCAGTTAAGGATGGTTTGTACATTTTTAAATGGTTGCAAAAAATCAAAAGTACTACTTCTTGACTAGTGCAAATAGTTTTATTGGAACTCAGCCACGCCCATGCATTTACTATTATCTATGTATGCGTGGCTGTCCAGCGCCACGGTCAGAGTTGAATATTTGTGACAGGCCACGTAGGTCTCCAAGAAAAAAGTTTACTCTCTGGATCTTTATAGAAAAAGTTTCACACCTTGTTCTAGAAGCAAAGACAGTATCACCAAGCCATTCTCATATTAGCTGTTTAACAAATTCCTCAGATTCCCCATCCTCCCTTCTAGATCCCACCATGACCCCTAAGCAGCTGTGTGACCTTGGGCAAATCACTAATCTTTGTCCTGAAGGTGGTTATTAAAAACCACAGAAGCATGTTCTAATATTGTTTATTTCTCACTGGATTCTGAAGGGCAGAGACTGCTGTTTTCACAGCTGTATCCCCAGTGCCCACACACAGTAGGTGGTCACTTGGGTGTTTGTTGGGTGACTGCTGAAAAACCCCACAACAACATTCAGCACACAGTATGTGCACAGTGAATGTGACCTTCAGTGAACTTGAAAAGAGGACCTAAAGATTGCATGGAAGCCAATGGAGCAAATCTAAGCCAGGAGAGGGATGGGGAGACCAAGGCAGGTGACAGAGCACAGAGTTCCTGGCAGGCTGAAAAGTCTGAGGACGAGAGAGATGTGACCAGTGGGGAACTGGGAAACCAGCAGCCACCCCCCCACCCCCCCACCCCCCCCACCCCCGCTGTAGCCGAGGGTAGAAGAAGTGAGCCCAGATGCACCCTAAATGAGGGAACCTGTAGGCTTCTCTGCTGGGCTCTGAGGAGCCAACCCCAGAAAGCAAGCGGCTCCACGGGTCTGACTGCAGGTCTGACTTGCATGACCTTGGCGTTGACCTGTCGCCACTGCCTCCCCACCCCGCCCCCCCCCCACCCCACACACACACACCTCGTATAGAAGAGAAAGGTCTGGTAGTCAAGCAGCCTCCCCTCAAGAAGGATGCTTGGAAATCATTTCAGTTCAAGGATTCTTGTGAGAGTTTCCTCAAGGTGATGGGGGTCCACAACTCCCAGACCACAATGCAATGGCCGAAAGTGATCGGTTGCTCCCGCCCCCCACCAACAGCACGCCTATGGTGTGTCCCCCACCCCTCAGCACCCAGGGTCCGGGAGAGACGACGTCCTTGTCCCTCCTGGCCGGAACAGCCGCCTCAGGCTCGCTCCGCCGGCCAATTAGCCAGAGCCGTCGCCACGGCAACGGCAGCTGGCGGGCCGGGCGGCTGGCGCGTCCCGGGCCGCCCTCCCGGCGGCCCCTCCCCAGGGGTGGGGTGCAAGGGGAGGGGGTGGGGTAGGGGGGGCTGAAAAGTCCGCCCCAACCCCATTCCCTCCCTAGGAGGAGAGGGCGCCCGTGCAGAGTCCGCAGGGGCCGTTCATCCCCGGGTGTGGGGGTCCCCAGCCCCTTCTCCTGGGGCGTACCCCACCGCTGCACAGGTTGCGTGCCCTCGGGCACCCTTTTTCTCGAGGCAAGTTTGTGGGAGCCCAGCCGTGTGCCCTCCCTTGGCGGGCTCACAGCCGGAGGGGGCGCAGCACCCCCCACCCGCACCGCGGACCTTGCCCCCCAGCCTCAGCCCTACCTGGATGTACGCCATTTTCGCCCTCGCGCTCACTCCGGCCCGGGCATGGCGCCGCCACGGCCACTTTGCCCTCGCCAACAGGGGAGTGGGGGGAGAAAGCGACGGGGGAAAGGAAGAAAAAGGCAGCCGGGTGGCCCCAGACGTGACTGGCGTGGCTGATGAGCGGCGCCCGCCCCTCCGCCGGCCGCCCCGTCCTTGCCTTTCCCTGCGTTCAGGCTCTCGGAGTCGGGGCCGCCTCCCAGGTTGGGAGAGCAAGGGCGCCTGGAGCCCCCGCCTCGGCCACCCTCGCTGTCCGGCGTTCCCCCCGAGGCGCTCCCCTGGCTGGAATGAGGCCGGGGCGCCTGGGGAGGGAGCCCGGGGCGGCCGCGGGGACTGCAGCGACCCCGGCGCAGGCGGGGCTGGAGACGCCGGGGCCGGTGCGCGCCAGAGGCGGGGGAGGGGATGGGGAAGCGGGTGGGAGGGGGCGGTGCGCGGGTCAGCCCATCCGGTCGGCACGAGGGCTGGCACCTACCGAGAGCAGAGCCCCCGGGACAGCCTTGAAGCCGAGGGGGCACAGTCCTGCCCGCCATGGAGTCTGGAGCGGGGAGGGTCCTCCCCACCACCCCTCTCCCAGTCCAGCTCGGACAAACTTTATTCCCGCCCCACCCGACGAGCCTAGAACTGTTGCGGCGAGGAACGCAGGGGCCAAATGAACCGGAGCCTTAAGATAAGGTGGGGCGTGGGGCACCCCGAGGGAGGTGCTGCGGCCGGGGTCGCAGGGGCGTGCGAGGAAAGCGGAGCGCCCCTTTGCCCTAAACCTGCCCGAGTTGCGCCCTCGGCTCAACAGGTCTGGCGCGGGGCGGCCCGGCAGCGCCACCCAGCGTCGCGCCCGCGACGTGCGCGCCTCTGCCGGCTCGAAGCTCCGCGCCAGCGAGCGTGCGCCCTCGGGCGTGTCCATCCTGTCCCGCTTGCTCGCGTCTCCGGGGCGCCCAGGGCCTGGATTCCTCCCCGGAGCCGGTTCTCCCACCCCGGGGCCACAGAATTGGGGCCCACTCTGCACAGAGGGATTTGAAGTGGAACATTGCCCTCCGCCGGTTCTCTTTTTAAAATCCCCAGCCGTCTCCCGTTTATCAACTCCTCTGTCTTTTCATCACCAAAAATGACTTAAAATCTCTGTCTGCCCTGCCTTTTCTCCAGGGCCAACTGAGGGAATGAACGTGCAAGTCATAAACAAAAGGTGTAATGTGCACATGTGTATATATTCTTTGTAAAAATCTAACAGGTTTACATTTTTTAGTATGTAATATTTCATTCGAAGCACGTGGCATGCAAAGTGCCCAGCGTTTGTAATCCGGCAGGCACTGTGCTCAACACTTCACAGGCGTGATTGCATTTCATCGTCCTCCGCCTTGCTCGCTATGCGTCAAGCACAGCGCCTGGCCAGAGTAGGCGCTCGGTAGTTTCTGCTGTTGCTGTTGACTCCTCTTAACCGTTTGAGGGGGGTGCTGCAGTTGCCCCCGGTTCCCAGATGAGGAAACCGGGGTGCGGTGAGGTAGATCCCCTCCAGCTACAGCTGGTAGCTACACGCACTGGCCTTTGAATCCGCACAGTGTGCGCTCCCGACCACTTAATGGTATTTATCTATAATGTTTCTTCAGCGATGGATGGAAACGGTGCTTGGGGGGAGAGGGCTTCACAGAGAAGGGCTGTCTACCGGGGTGGGCGTTTGGGCGGGGGAGCGGGGGTTTGGGGGACTTGAGAGAGGTGACAGCGTTTGCCAGGTGTTCCCAGGAAGAATAGCTAACCTTTCTGAGACCGTGTGCCAGGCTCTGCTTTAAACCTTTTACACAAGTACAACTTGCAATTCTGATAACCATGAGGTGAGCTCTGTTACTATCTCTAGATGAGATTACTCTCTCTAGATGAGACTAGAGGAGGTTGAAAGCGGTGAGGCAACTTGCCCCGGGGGTACTGGCATTGAGGAGCTGAGACTCAAACCCTGACAGCCTACACCAGAATCCTTCCCCTAGCCGCCACACCATACTGCCTCACAGTGCTGGGTATTGGGGGAAGGGGGAGGAAACCCTTGGGGTTGGTTTGATCCCTTAATCCCTAAAGACTTAAAACTGTCTGAGAAAACCAAGCACCCTCCTCCAATGCAGCCAGTTATTTTAATTTAACTCTCAAGGCCCAGCTCCTCACAGCTGTGCCATTCTGCCTCCAAAGAAAGCATGAACAAGAAGTCAGCTCGAAGTCATTCGTCAGATGTCACTCCAAGACTGGCTTTCCGGGTCCCCAGCTCTGTGAGCCTCTCCCTGCTCTTCACAGGGACCTGTAGTCTGGGCTTTGAGGTATAATCTGGACTCAGACCAAGGCTGTGCCTGTTAGGACAAGGCAGCTGGCACCCACCCGGGTCTCGGTGGGAAAACCCCCAGTTCGGAATTCTGCAGGGTCCCTGAACTTAGGAAAGAAAAGAGTTACATCTCCCTTGTCACTAACCTCTGCGTGCAATCCATTATCTCCTTTCATTATGGAGCAGGCAGCAAACCACGACAATCTTAACTTTTACCTGGGTTTGTCACCGATAGAAATAGAAGTCAATAGAAATCAGATATATTCACCTCACATTACAGTTGTTGTGAATAACTTGAAATTTTATTTACATTCTTTACTGCTTGAAAATCACAACCAGTAGATCTTTCTATTGAATGCATTAATGAAGAATCACATATATTACCATATTTAAATTGGTTTTACATTTTTTTTTATTTTTTTTTTAATTTATTTTTGAGACAGGGAGAGACAGAGCATGAACAGGGGAGGGTCAGAGAGAGGGAGACACAGAATCCGAAACAGGCTCCAGGCTCCGAGCCATCAGCACAGAGCCCGACGCGGGGCTCGAACTCACAGACCTCAAGATCATGACCTGAGCCGAAGTCGGACGCTCAACCGACTGAGCCACCCAGGTGCCCCTGGTTTTACATTTTTGATAAGTGTGTTTCATTAGAATCATTTCAGGGGCACCTGGGTGGCTCAGTCAGTTAAGTGTCCGACCCTTGATTTGGGCTCAGGTCATGGTCTCATGGTTTGTGTGATTGAGATCCACATCAGGCTCTGCGCAGAGCCTGCTTGGGATTCTCTCTCTCCCTTTCTTTCTGCCCCTTCCCCACTGTCGTGCTCTCTCAAAATGAAGTAAATGAAAATAAATACATATATAAACAAATAAACATTAAAAAAAGAATTATATCATTTCCCTATAATCCTATGTATTCCACTCTATGATTTAAAGACATTATTCTGAGATGGGGTCTACAGACTTCAAAAGACTAGCAGGGGGTCCATGGCACAGAAGGGATTAGGAACCCCCGCAAGTGGCAGGTTCATTAGCTTAGGGGTGAGAGTCAAAACTGCCACGTAGTTGTCTGGCTGGAGCAAAGGGAGAGTGTTGCCAGGTGGGGTTTACATGTAGGAGAGGCCAGATGCCTGGCAACCTGGTAAGTTACCCCGTAGGAGAGCAGGAAGGGTCAGGCCCAGAAAGATTTTGGCAGGGGTGTGTGTGTGTGTGTGTGTCTGTGGACATGGGGTACACAAGCCTGGAGGCAGGGAGGATGTTGTAGCAATCCAGGTATGAGGTGATTCGAGACTGAACAATGGTTATGGCAATGAACCGATGACTGTAACTGAATAAGCAGTGATGAGGTTCTGGAAGGCAGGGGAGGCTGGAGGAAGGCAGGTTTGCTGGGGGAGTAGTTGGGGTTTTATATTTGGGTATGTTGATCTCAGATATGTATTATGTAGGGTTCCTGGAAGAAACTCAATTCCACCCAACAAGAAAGAACTTATGGGCTCATTAACTGGGAAGTCCAAGGGCAAATCCTAGTGTCAGGGCTGGATTAGAGATGCAAGAGAAGTCATAAGGACTCACTCTCTCCATATCGCACCTCTTTGCAGCTTTTCTCTGAACATTGGACTTTTTTTTTTCCCCTGGGATAGGTTTGCTTCACATGGTAGGAAGATGGCCATTAGTGCACTTGAGTTTAGATTTTAATAGCTTATGCTCCAAAAGTAAGGGGGACTTTTAATGAAATCTTAAGGAAAAACTCTAAGTGGTCCTGCTTGGGTTAAGTGCCTACCTCTGGACGAAGCACTGTGTCCAAAGGAGCCAGCACGCTGCTTGCGTCCACCTGGACCAGGTGCGCAGAGGTCGTGAGCCACCATCTCACAAAGACCACGTGGAGAGGGAGAGGATCAGGTTCCCTAAAACAGTTCAGACCCTCCTAACAGAGAACGGGGCTCAGATTAGCAGAAGAGTTAAGGCTTCAGCCACCTCCTGGGGGCGCTTGTGGGCTCACCTCAGTCTACAGCCTCTTAGAGGAACCTGGCGCCTCATCAAGACCCAACCCCAGATGGCAGACGCATAATAATGGTTTGCTCTTCAGGGTCCTTCAGAAGGTAGTTAGAAAAGGCAGTGCAAACCACAGACCTCAGGGTATCTATTGTAATTAAAAAGTGCCAGAACAGCAAAAAGCAGTCTCTGGCAACCATATAGGCAATACACATTCTGGTTAGGTGACTTTCTATTTCTGCCAAATAGGCTGACGGTACTTGTCTCCTAAGTCAGTTTTAATTATACGGCTTCCCGAACATGCCATTCAGATCCTGTTTTAGCTGTGCCTGTAACCCTGGGCAGTGGTTCTGAACTCTGGGGAAGTAAGAAGGCTCTGGGCTAATTAAATCGCTGGTCTGGCAATAGGAAGGGCAGCCACCTGTTAAGTATGAGCTCCAGGGCTGACATGACCAAGTAATCCCATGTAAGGAGTTGGACCCCTTTCTTCTCCATCTTTACCAAAGGGCAGTGTGGTTTGATGATCACAAGAATCTGGAGTCCAGTCCAGCCTTGTCTACATAATAGCTGTGTGGCCTTAGGCAAGCCCCTTAATCCCTGGGAGCCTCAGTTTTCCTTACCAGCAGAATGGGTATAATAGTTCCCTCTGAGGGCTGGTGTGGAGTCAAGCAAATGAGAAAAATGTATGTGAAACACTAGCGTGGGTTCACAGTGAGTGGTTCTCTGTTTCTTTCTCCCATAGCATTGAATCTGTGGCTGTGGTGCCTCTTAGTCTATTTTAGAGTTGGATGGAAATGTGGGTTAGGGAGAAGGAAGGGACAAAGTGGAGGTTAAAATCCTGGCCTCTAGGATCAGCCAGGACTGGGACTAAATCATGCCACCTGCCACTTAGCAGCCATGGGACTTGAGACAATTCTGCATCTCAGCTCCCTCTTCACTGAATGGGACACTAGCAGCCACTATTTCATGGAAGTGAGGACTCTACAGGCCAGTCTATATCCATCCCTTGGCACGGTGCCCACCACTGAGGATCTGCTCCAGAAATTCTAGCTATCACTATTTTTGGTTTTCAAAATGGAAACAACCACACAAAGTTGCTCTTATTACTAATAACTGTACTAGGTGCTTTACTTACCCTAGACGGTTTTCTCTTTCTTGTTGGTGGCCAACACTCGGAGGAGAGAAAGCCACATCACACACTAGCAGTCATTCTCAAACTTGACTGTGCGTGGACGTGGGGGGCGGGGGATGGTGTTTGGTTAACATCCCTATTCTCAGACTCCTCACCCAGACGTTCTGATGCAGTGGGTGGAGGACGTGGTCTGCAGTTCTGCATTTCCTAACAAGCCTCCCAGGAGATGCTGATGCAGGTGGTCCACAGTTTGACCTTGACCTTGGCATGCCAGGACATCATCTTTGTGATGCTCGCATGCCTCCCGCCTAGGAGGACGATCGCTGCTGGTGCCAATCCGTTGGCTGGAATGAGTCAGGGTGGGGGGCTGCACCGGGGCAGGGGTGCACCTGACGGTGCCCATAACCCCTGAAGATGTCTGGCTCACTGGTGACACTTCACCTCCAGCTGATCTCTGCATGGCACTAGACCTGTCATCTTGTATGCTGCCTGCTGGCATCACTTCCAAGGATCTTGCTGAAATGAAGGAGTCTGATGGCCTAGCTTTTGCAACGCTCACCCCATCTTACCTCCAGCCCCCACACTGGTTCAAGAATTTCTACCACATATGCCCCGGTCTGAGGCTGGTGACCACATTCACCTCTCCACCCCATGATTCAGAAAAGGGTAGCTAATTATTTAGTCTTCAAGAAGGAAACTCTGAGGGCGATTTAATAATGGGCTGCAAACATCTGAAGAGCTATTAGCAGGGCACTGGTGACCACCTGTTCCCTCTCTGCACCACATACAGGAGAAACAGAGATGGGATTTAACTGCACAAACAGAACAGAGAGCCAGGGGAGACACGAGTGTGATGGCACAGATGTGGTTTTAAGGGGCAGCATATAAAATCTACCTTCGTAGGACATATGACAAGGAAAGAGCTTTGAGTCTGATGTGTCATCTTCCCCCAGAGGCCAGCAGCAGGGTCTGATGCTCTGGACAGCTTCAAAGGAAAGATTCTGTCCTTCCTCAGCCCTGCGCCCTGGTGCCAGGCACACTGCAGACCAGTGGTTCTCAAAGCATGGTCCCTGGTCCAGCAACATCAGCAGCTCTGGGACCTTGCTAGAAATGCGGACTCTCAGTCCCCACCCTGCACCTAGTGAATCGGAAACTCTGCAGGTTCGGGGAGGGGGACCAGCAAGCTGTGTTTCAACAAACACTCCATCCAGGTAATTCTGAAGCTGGCTGAACGGTGAGAACCACTAAGTTTCCAACTTCACTGTGCATTCCACTCACCTGGGGATCTTATGTTCTTGTTTTGTTTTTTAATGTTTTAGTTTTTATTTTTGAGAGAGTGCAAGTTGGGGAGGGGCAGAGAGAGGGGGTCAGAGAATCCAAAGCGGGCTCTGCACTGGCAGCAGAGATCCCCACATGGGGTTCAAGCTCAGGAACTCAAGAACCCAAGATCATGACCTCAGCCAAAGTTGGATGCTCAACCGACTGAGCCACCTAGGTGCCCCATCACCTGGGGATCTTGTTAAATGCAGTCTCTGACTTATCAGGTCTGGGGCAGTAGATCCCAAGATTCTGCATTTCTAACAGCCTTTAAGAGTGGTCCACAGACCACACTTGGAGGATCGAGGATCCAGAACAAATGCCAGCTCATGTCATTCCTCCACCTGAAACCCTCCAGCAACTCTCATCTAAGGTAAAAGTTAAAAAGGTCCCACATAATAACCTCGCCCCTCATTACCTCCCCCGCTGTCCTCACCTCTGCTTCCCTACCCCTTGCACATTCCACTCCAGACACAATGACCTCCTCACTGTTTCTTGAACACCCCAGACAAGTTCCTGCCCCAGGGCCTTTGCACTTGTTTCTTCCTCCTGTTACACTTCTCCCTCTGAGCTCCCCCTTGCTTGCTCACTCGTTCACCTCTATGCAGGGAGCCTATGAGATGGCCCATAATGATTCTGCCCCTGCTATTGACATCCATACATAAAATCCTCCCATTCAATATGGGCAGAACTTATCACAGGTGATGAGATGTCACTTCTGTGATTAGGTTACATAAGGCAGTAATTTCTGTCTTGGTAGCCGGCTCTTTCTGCATGACACAAGCTTCCATGTTGGAGAGACCCACATGGCCAGGAGATAAGGATGCCCAGCTAGAAACTGAGACACCCCCTCCCCTGCCCCACTCCAGTCCAATAGTCCTAGAGGAGCTAAAATTCTGACAACAGGGGCACATGGGTGGCTCCGTTGGTTAATTGCCCGACTCTTGATTTCGGCGCAGGTCATGATCTCACAGTTTGTGAGTTCAAGCCCTACACAGGGCTCTTCACTGACAGCACAGAGCCTACTTGGGATTCTCTCTCCCCCTCTCCCTCTGCCCCTCCCCTGCTCACACGTACTCACTCTCTCTCAAAACAAATAAACATAAAAAATAAAATAAAATGGATACTTCCCTGGTTGAACCTTCAGGTGAGACCCCAGCCCAGCTGACCTCTTGACTACAGACTTGTGGGAGACCCTGAAGCAGAGGACCCAGCTCAGTCATACCCAGACTCCTGGCCCATCGAAACTGTGAGATAATAAATATGGGTTATTTTAAGCAGCTAAGTCTGTGGTAATTTGTTAGATAGCTTCAGACAATACAACATCCTTTAGGTTTTGCTCAAATGTCACCTTTTCAATCTGCTCTTCCTCAAGTTTCCTCTTCAAAATAGCAACCTCTTGCCTCTCCCAGGAACTCTGTTCACCTTCCCTGCTTAATTTTCTCTATAACACATATCACCATGCGACATACCTTACATCTTTCCTATTTTTTATGGTCTGTCTCCCCAACTAGAAGTGAGCTGTATGAGCTGAGGGGGGCTTTTTGTGGGGTTGTTTTTTTTTTTTTGGTGTGTTTCTCCCACACCTGTATCCTTAATACCTAGAACAGTACCTAGCATGTAGAAGGCCCTCAGTAGTATTGCTGAATGAATGAATGGATTTTGCCAACAATATCTGCCTTCCACGGAGAGGAGACAACTTTACATTTTCTCAGCCTAGCCACCCCACTGACCAATGAGATTTTTCCAGACATCCATATGTATCAAGCCAGGGAGGAACTAATGGCCCCACCTGGGTCTTGCCCCATCTCGTTAAGAGAGACACGGGGACATGTCCTGTATAGAAACTGAGACCTGCTGACACCCCCTGGGAGCAATTTTGCCTTCTCAGGGGAGCATGTGAGGTTTAACTCTTTATCCATGTTTCAAAGCAAGGCTCTTGGAGGCCTAGTACTCTTCCAAGAAAGAGCTTGTTCGAGGTGAAGAGGCATTCAGCATCATCTAAAGAGCCATCGCCCTGAATGGCAGCTTGTATGTGAACATTCACAGCAGCACTATCCATAATTGCCTCAGAGTGGAAACCATCCAAGTGCCCATCGATGGGTGAATGGATAAACAAAATGTGGTATAGCCACACAATGGAATACTTTACAGCAATAAAAAGAAAGGAACATGCCACAACGTGGGTAACCTCAAAAACATTTTACTCAGTGAAAGGAGCCAGACAAGAAAGACCACGTGTGGTATGACTCCATTCGGATGAGATGTCCAGAAAAGGCAAATGTGTAGAGACAGAAAGGAGATTTGTGGTTGCCTGGGGCTGGGGGCCTGGGGCTGGGAGCGGGGAATGGATGCAGAGAGTTTTGGGGGGTGACGGAAATGTTCGAAAACTGTTTTTGCGATGATGGAGGCATGACTCTGTGAATTGCTGGAAATCATTGAATTGTACACTCAAAATGGGTGAGTTTTATGGTATGTAAATTACATGTCAACAAAGCTATTTTTAAAAAGAAATTAAAATGAAAGCTCTTGCTTTCAAAAAACCTTTTGGTTTTTTCTTATCGTTCTATGTCTACAGGCTCTTCTCTCAAATTCGCTTTGAGAATTACGCTTCCTCACTTTTTAGATACATGTTTCTATGAAAGATCAATGCATAGCCCCCACTGGTGTTCCCATTAATACAAATCAAGGTTATAAACAGGCCTTATTTCTGCCCTGAGTAAGACAGTAAAAGGGGTCATAACATTCTGACACTTAAAAAAACAGTTTTTTTTAATGCTTATTTATTTTTGAGAGAGAGAGAGAGAGAGAGAGACAGACGGAGCATGAGTGGGGGAGGGGCAAAAAGAGACGGAGACACAGAATCTGAAACAGGCTCCAGGCTCCGAGCTGTCAGCACAGAGCCTGACGCAGGGCTCCAACCACGAACTGTGAGATTGTGACCTGAGCCAATGTTAGACACTCAACCGACTGAGCCACCCGGGAGCCCCACATTCTGACATTTTTGAAGTGTTTGCAGACCCTTGGTTGTCTGACTTCACCACTGAGTGAACTGCACCAGCTCTAGGGATCTGTGTGCATCAGAGCTCCCACATTTACGCAGGGAGTGGGAGCAGTAGGAGTAACATCTTACGTTGTCATTACAGGGGTTGTTAGAAGCACGAAGTACTCTTGATTAGTCTGTTTCTGGGTGACTGTAAGGTCCGTCACAATGCAACTTCAGCTTTGGTAGCCCCTAAACTGCCACTGTGAGTCAGTCGCAGACATGAAGGGGGACGGGTCACTCTGACCCGCCCAGCCTGGCTCACGTCCCCGTGTCTAAGGGGGGAGACGACACACTGTGATTGGCAGCACCACAGGCAACACGTGGAAAACAGAAGGGCAGAGCCCACAAAGAAAATAGGGAGGGTAAAAAGACAAACACCGCATGACCATTACATTACTCTCGTGTGCAGAAAAATCGTAACAGGCCAAGATGTCCCATGGCCAAGGACAGCCAAAGTGGACTTCACAGTAGGTAGGTGATGGTTTAACAGGTGCTCATAGGGATATGCCCTCCTGGTTATATTCAGATCCACCCTGAATATATCCAGGGGCAGCAAGATTTTCTTTTTTTTTTTTTTTTTTTTTTGAGAGAGAGAGAGGGCCACAAGTGAGCGAGGGGCAGAGAGAAATAGAGAGAATCCCACAAGGGGCACAGAATGAGAGGGAGAGAGAGAAGCAGGACTCACCTGAAGTGGGGCTTGAGCTCATCCGATGTAGGACTCGAACTCACAAACTGTGAGATTGTGCCCTGAGCCGAAGTCAGATGCTTAATGACTGAGTCACCCAGGCGCCCCGATTTTCGCTTCTTAAAGACAGCGCCATACACATCCGTGTCCTCTCTCTTCATTCAAGAGGAAGTACAAGTGTTGAATGATTCTGGGAAAGCACGGGATCCCAAGGTGATGGTCGCTGGCTGGCCCACGGGGGTGGGCACTCAGGGTCTGCCAAGCCCCCTCCGCTCCTCACTCTTCTGCTTATACAGGACTGGCTGTGCATCATTTTCGGGGCTCTGTGCAAAATGAAAATGCGGGGCCCCTTGTTCAAAATTATTAAAACTCTCGAGACGACAAGGACAACAGGGCATCAAGCCAAGCTTAGGATCTTCTTGAGCATAGGAGCCGTACCACTGTCACTAAAGCCAGCCCTGTCTTCGTTATACAAATCTCTTTTTTCTTGTCCTGCCTGAAGGACTCTCGTAACTCCTCTCCTCTCTGAATCACTCCTGCATCCTCTCCCCCTTTGCCCACACCCCCACTCTTACCCAGTATTGAAAACTAACACATACAAAAACACCTTCCCTGGCAAGCTCAAATCCAAATATCTCTGGGGCTGGAGAGTTCTGTGAGAAGAAAGGGATTCTTACTGTAAGATTTTTATTCTGGGGCGCCTGGGTGGCTCAGTCAGTTAAGCATCCAACTTCAGCTCAGGTCATGATCTCACGGTTCATGAGTTCAAGCCCCACGTCAGGCTCTGGGCTGAGAGCTCAGAGCCTGGAGACTGCTTTGGATTCTGTGTCTCCCTCTCTCTCTGCCCCTCCCCTGCTCACGCTCTGTCTTTCTCTCTCTCACAAACAAATCAACATTAAAAAATAATAAAAATAAGAGTTTTATTCTTAAAAAATATGTACATTATTCAAGCATGTCCCACAGTATTTATTCTCATCCTTGCCCAGAAACAGCCCCAGTATCTTTCATGGGTCTCGGGTCAAAAAAGCCAAGTAGCTTTCTGAGCGGAATCCCAATCACTAGGGTTTTTGATGCTCGATGGTATTCAATTACTATTCTGTTTTTTGAGCCTTTACTATGTGGCCAAGCACTGCCCTAAACACTTGAATACTTGTCTTCCTTACCATCCTCACAACTCTGTGAGCCAGACACAGAGGCAGCTCCCACTTTTCAAGAAAAAAAACTGAGGCCAAGAGATATTCAGCAAACCGTCCCAGGCCAGATAGCTAATAATTGGCAGAGCTGGGATCTGAATGATGTCTGACAGCGAGCAAAATTCCCGCTCTTTCTGTTACACCAAACGACGCCTGACGCCTGATCATTCCATTTCTCACCCCATAGAGTTCAGGAGACTGAACATAGGACAGATGAAGGTATTAGTATCTTGTGCTATCAATGCCTTTTATAGTGCTCTAATTCCATGAAAATTGATCAACTTTGAAGGTTTTCATGGAAAAAAAGTCAAAGGCCAACCACAGAGCTTTGGGTGAAGACCAATGTCAAACCCCACTAGACTATCCATTGTTTTAGGTATTTGTAGGTTCAGAGATAAGATCTGGGAAGCCTGAGCTGCTATCTTCCTGAATAAAGCAAATGGGGGATCAGTAGAAATAAGCGTAAATCATTCTGCAGAGAAAGGGTGGGTGGGAGATTGCTTCACAGCAGTGGAGAAGAGGCTAAGCTAAAAAAGTGGAAACTTACTCAGTTCTTCCAAAAACACTGCATAGATCATTTATTCTATCAAGTATATTGAGCGCAAATTTCTATAAGCCAAGCATTGTCCGGGTGAGGGTATGAGAAGTTCGAGGCATGCCAACGCTCAGCTCAAAAGTCTTCCACGGCTCCCACTGCCTGCAGGGTAACTACCCACCCTTGCCTGGCATGGCAGGCCTTCCCTAAGCTGCCTTCATCCTGTCTTGTAGAGGGAAGACCTACCGTGCATGGAAAACTGGAGAAGGGGAAGGGCTCCTACAGGGAAAGCTCAATTTAAAAAGTGAGGTCAGACATTAGGAAGGGAAGTATCTCCCGAGGGTCACACCCAGGTTAACAATGGGTCTGGGCTGACTTCACTCTTTGGGGGACCACATGTGCCTCCCTGACCACCAGAGCCACAGAACTCCCTGAGGAGAGGATCAGGTGCCCCCCCATGGTCTCAGAACGAATGGCATCTGACACCCAGAATTGTGCCTCTTGTTTGGGGATAAGTTCAGCTGACAAGCCTAGGCTTTTCCCTGGATCTGTCATGACCCAGAGAGTATTCCTGCCCATCAGGCTCCCTCCCTCTCCAAAGTAAACGCTGAGTTAATAACAGTGTAATTACCGGGTGGGGCTCCCTTCCAGACCTGCCCTCACACTGTCGGTTCAGCCAGTTTCTCAGAGAGAGGTGCATTTACCCATCCATTGCCCAGCCTCATCAAATCTTTTTTTTTTTAATGTTTATTTATTCTTGAGAGAGAGAGAGAGAGAGAGAGCATGAGCAGGGGAAGGGTGGAGAGAGAGAAAAGGAAACACAGAATCCAAAGCAGGCTCCAGGCTCTGAGCTGTCAACACAGAGCCTGATGCGGGGCTGGAACTGTGAGATTGTGACCTGAGCGGAAGTCGATGCTTAACCAACTGAGCCACCTAGGTACCCCCCGGCCTCATCAACTCCTGACGGATCTCATCCGTAACACATCTGAGCCTCCTACCAAGCTCCTCACCCAAGTTCTTATAAGGCTCAAATCCTTTCTTGTGTCAGACAAATCTTCCTTTGTTAAAAACTTTTTGATGCCACTTATGTCAACTGTGAAACACCCGCTAGCAAACTTGACTCTATCGTCCAGCTGTGCAAAACACCCAAGTGTCTTTGTTTCCTTCCATTCTTCTTTCTGGACCTGACACTCCCTTTCTGGTTCAGTACACTTACCTGTTAATGATAACCCAGTCTCTTCTGATTGAAAACAGCCTTCTTCCAGGAGATGGAGTGAATAGAACACTGTCCACCAGCTCCAGGGGTGTCCCCAGCTCTGAGCCTTTTCCATGACAGATGCAGAGAACATGTCAGAATCCCAACAGCATTGTAGGGAGACCATTGAGTCTGTGGGACCTCCGTTTGGGGGGGGTGGTCCTCATCCCTCTTGTCTTTGCACGGGGATGGGGGCTAGGGTGAGGGCTGACCCTGTATTTGCACTACCCTTAAATTTTGTGTCCCAGGTGCCTCCTTTGCCTGACCCTAGTCCTGGTGCTGCTCTGCATGTGGCCTTCTGTTCTTGCTGCTTTTCGCTGAGGAGTGGCAGGTCTATGCTGGTCTGGACTGTACTGGCTCCTGGATCTCACGCTGGAACCCATTCCCAGTGGCTGTGGGTCCTGCCTGTGTCCCTGTGATTGCTTGTGTTTCTTCCCAGCCCCAGACTTCTAACAGTCCCCGGGATGGGGGTAGGGGTGGGTGGATTGTTGTAAACGCCAGGGGACTTTTCTGCAGCAGTCTGGACTCTGGGAAGCTGCCCCTGAGGCCACCCTCACCCCAGACCTTCCCTCAGTCTTGGTTAATCTACCACTGCCATGCCATACTGATGCACTGGGTGCCAACGTGGGTTTCTCCACGAGACATGCAATCCCTCCAGGCTGTGTTATGGTAAACTGAATACCAACTCTCTGAGTCCCCAGAACCTTGGTGGAGGCTCCTACAGCTCACTGGCGTTAGCTACTTCCTCCAGGAAGTAAGAATGAGGACTCTTAAACCTAATCTCTTACCTCACTTCCTCTCTCTCCCCTCCCCCTCCCAGCCCAGATGGTGGTTCTACTTCCCCATTACATATGGTAGGAATCCCCTTCCAGCATTACCTCATGACTGTTTTCTTCCTGCTCAGTAGTTACCAAAGAGTGGTCCCCAGACCAGCACATCAGCGTCACCCAGGAACTTGTAAAAACTGCAAAATCTTAGGGCCTAACTCAAGCCTTCTGAATTGGAAAGTGTGGGGGTGAGGCCCAGCAATTTCTATTTTGATGAGCTCTGCAGAGGGTTCTGATACACGTTCAAATTTGAGAGCCTCTGCTTTAGGGTCTGAATCGATAGTTTTGCCACCCTAGCTGCATCACCTGGGAGCTTTTAAAATTTCTTGATTGCTAAGCTCCATCACAGACCCATTAACTTTGAGGCCCATGAAGAGATACACAAAGGGACACCTGGGCGGTTCAGTTGGTTAAGCGTCCAACTCCTGGTTTTGGCTCAGGTCATGATCTCACAGTTCATGGGTTCAAGCCCCACATTGGACTCCATACTGCCAGTGCAGAGCCTGCCTGGGATTCTCTCTCTCTCTCTCTCTCTCTCTCTGCCCCTCCTCCACTCACGCCCAAGAGTGCATGCTTTCTCTCTCTCAAAACAAATAAACTTAAAAAAAAAAAGGAGATACAGTCAAAATCTACCCAGCCTCCTCTAGATCAGCAACCTCCCCAGGTGACCCACAGACACGTAAGCATGATTGCCATTTTAGGCAATGAGGTTTCGGGGTGGTTTATTATCCAGCAGTAGCTAACTGATACACAGCACAGTAAGAACATCTGATAAGGCAGTGACTGATAACCTTACTTTCCTCATTCCCAGCCCTCAGTTCTGTTCTATGCCTGCTCTCCCCATTTCCAGACACCACAAGCATACCCTGGCATAGGTATACCCCTATGTCTCTGCCCGAGCCTCAGCAAGCAGACCCGCCAGGAGCAGATGGAGCCTCTAAACAAGTTCCGGCCAACAGAAATACAATGTGAGCCACATGTTTAATTTAAAATTTTCAGCTGGCTGGGCACCTGGGTGGCTCAGTTGGTTAAGCGTCCAACTTTGGTGCATGATATCATGGTTCATGGGTTCAAGCCCCGCATCGGGCTCTGTGCTGACAGCTCAGAGCCTGGAGCCTGATTCAGATTCTGTGTCTCCCTCGCTCTCTGCCCCTCCCCCGTTCATGCTCTGTCTCTCTCTGTCTCAAAAAAATAAATAAAACATTTAAAAAAATTTATAAAATTTTCAGCTGGCCACATTTTTCAAAAGGTAAGAAGAAACAGTGAAATTAATTTTAACACTATACTGTGTCTTCTTAGATGTGTTATTATATATTTCCTTTATAGATTTTGCATATTTTCTTTAACCCAGTATCTCCAAAATATTGTCATTTCAACACGTGGTACTAGGCACATTGCAGGTGTTGACGAGCTGCATGTGGCTAGTGGTGACCATGTTGGATGGAGAAACTCCATGCAGATCACTGCACCTGTCCCTTCCAGAGCAGGGATGACAGCAGGAGTGAGGAAGAAACAGAAGGATCCAGAAGAGCTGAGCCTCTGCCAACCCCATGTCATACCGAGTCTTGACTCAAGAACAATTACACCCAGCATGCTGCCAGTTGTAAGACATTTGCTCACGCTGTCCCCCTGCCCTATATGTCTTCCCATTCTGCCTGACTTGGCTCAAATGTCACCACCTCCGTGGAGTCTTCCTGGAATGCCCACAGCACTAACTTCAGAATTCTAAAATAGCTATTCAGAGCCTATCCCGACAACAGCTACCATTTGTTGGGCATTTACCATGGGGTGAGTGCTTAACCTGAATTATACCATATGATGCTGACACAACACCGTGAGGTAGGAATTATTATCCTCATTATAAAGACGAAAAAACTGAAGTTCAGAGAGGTGAAGAAGCTTCTCTAAGCTCGCTCAGCTAGTAAGTGGATGAGCCAGGATTTGAACCTAGAGAGGTCAGGCTCCAGAGCCTATGCTTTCAAAGCCTGTTCCCTTGCTAATCAAAATGTGGTCCTTAAAGCAGCAGCACCTGGAGCTTGTGAGAAACACGGACTCTCAGGCTGTATCCCAAATCTGCACAGAATCTGTATTTTAAGAAGCTCGGGTGGTTCGTGGGCATATTAAACTCTGGCCGGCACTGGCCGAGACTAGCCTTTATCTTAGTTACATGTTATGAGTCTGTTTCACCCCCAGGCCACCAGCCCCCTGAGGGCGAGGACTGTACCTTTCCACTCCTGTTTCCTGAACACCTGCTATAGAAAACTGCCTGAAACAGCTATTGAATCAAGTTCTTCTGATCCTACCCATTGGAGTGTTCTTGTTTGTTTGTTCGCTTTTAATTTTTAAAAATTTGCTTTACATCCTGCCTGGGGAAAAGAGCAAGAATACACTGCGCATGGCCAATTTAAAAACATCTGTCCACGTCCTCCACGATAGCCTGTTCCATTTTCAAAGAGCGAGGATGGCAATGTCCTGGAGCTCCTGGTGCCTAAGATAAATGGCACCGTGTAACGGAGCTAACGCCCCAAACCCGCCGGGCCAGGACTCAGTGTGCCTTTCTGATGGTTGCTGTTCAAGAAAGTATTGTCTACAAATGGAACCCATTCTCTTTTAGAAAGTGTAAATCTTGGGGTGCCTGGGTGGCTCAGTCGGTTAAGCATCTGACTTTGGCTCAGGTCATGATCTCACAGTTCGTGAGTTCAAGCCTCGCATTGGGCTCTGTGCTGACAGCTCGGAGCCTGGAGGCTGCTTCGGACTCTGTGTGTCTCTCTCTCTCTGCCTCTCCCCGCTCACAGTCTGTCTCTCTCTCTCTCTCTCAAAAATAAATACACCTTAAAAAAAATTAAAACAAAAAGAAAGTGTAAATCTTTGGGGTCTCATCAGCAGGAGTAGCCCCAGAATTTTTATACAAGGAATGGTTTGGGTCTCTGGAAGAAATGAGGACTTGAAGACGAAGATGTTTAATACCACATGAAATTAAGAAAATGTTAGTAGCCCATATTAAAGAGTGGGCTGATGAAAACCGGATGGGAAAGGCTGAAGCTCCACAATGCTATTCCCACTGGTGTTCAGGTCTCAGGAGAGGAAAGCACAAGCCATAGGGAGGATGGGAATTTGGGGTTCAGTGTCGATCTCAACCAACGTAGTAGAATTTTTAGAACACCAGAGCTGGCTGTGACATGGCACAAAATGAGTGTTTCAGAAGTAGTTGTTAAAAGTTTAGTAAGAATTATCTTGGGTTGGGATTTTTCTCATCTTTTTGATGCCATTGAAGCGGGAGATCCAGAGACACCTGAAACTTCACACTGTCAATCTCCTTATACCTCCTTCCCTCCCACTCCATCCAACTCTCAAATTTCCTTAGGGACCCATATACAGGGAATAGAAACTAGACTGGAATCAAGACATTTCTTTTTTTTTTTTTTCTTTTCCATCCTTCCCTCCCTCGTTCCTTCCTTCCTTCCTCCCTCCCTCCCTCTCTCTCTTTTCTTTCTTTTAGAGAGTGGATGGGAACAGGGGGAGGGGCAGAGGGAGACAGAAAGAGAGAGAATCTTAAGGACACTCATTGCAGAGCCTGACATGACCCTAGGATCACGACCTGCGCTGAAATCTGGAATCAAGAGTTGGACACTTAACCGACTGAGCCACCAAGGTACCCCAAGACATTTCTGTATTAATAGTTGAACTGGGACTTAATAATCACCAATGTGGAACTCCCTAAAAAAAGTTAGATCAGAGAACTTAGTTTGAGTGCTAGACTACAACAGGCTTCCTAACTCCTAACCTCCAGTCCATGGATATAAATCTTGAGGTCTTACCAAACTTAATATGGAGCACAACCCAATGGCCACCAATTTCCCAATGGGAAAGTACAAGAGTTCAGGCAGGCACTCCTAGATCAGGGTCCTGCTGAGCCCCCTGAAGTGGGAGAGGAGGCAAAGCAAAAGAACAGCCATTGCCACGCAGTGACCCCTCCCACAAGTGACACATGGCCCAGAGAATGTCCGGCACTCTGAAGGAGCCAACTAGCACCTTTCCCTTGGAGAGGAGCTAGAAGGGTGCTGGGCAATGGGTGGGTAGGCATGAGGTCTGAAGAATCCTCTTTGCCTATGTAAATGAATGAATAAATAACCTCTTGGGCCCCATCAACCGCACCCCATCCACTTTACATGACAAAACTCGATCCCTAAGGGGGAAGTGGCTAGCCTACAGTCATGCAACTAGACCACTGGTGCAGCTGGAGGGGAAAATGGATTTGTGATTTCTAATTCAGAGTTTAGGTGGATGCTCTTTCCAGCTGGACACAGCCTTCAAGAACTACGAACTCTATGAAAGAATGAAAGGGACTCAAGTGTAACCAAGTATTGTACAAATGAAAGCAACACTCCCACTGGCCAGAATAGGATCACATGGCTATCCCTAGGTGCAAAGGAGTCTGGGAAAGCAGGGAATGGGATTGCCGATTGATTGGCATAGTGACCAACCATGATCCATAGTCTAAGTCCACTCCTACCTGCAACGAATTCACAGTGTGCAAAGAAGTGGGGTTTGTAGGTAACATTGTACAAGCCAGTGGTAATATTATGTTCATATTAGAAATAAAGAGCCCGATATTAGAACGCAGAAGTGATTTGCCTACGGTCACAGCTAATTAACAATCAAATCACATTTCTTCCTTGATTCCTGAGTCCGAGCTCTTAGCTGCAATGGAATACTGACTTCCAGAAAGAAAACAAAAATATGAGACTCTTCAAAAATTTGAGAATCATGCTTTGCAAAGCTATGCTAATGTTCTTTAAATACTCTCAGTTGAAAGATACTTGAAATTTATATACATTCTTCAATCAAAGCAGCAAGAGATCATTTTCTCTTCACAAGAAAATCATACAGGACGATCGAATTGCACAACCCCAGCAGACACCATTCATACAGAGCCTGCGTTAACAGCACCCTCTAAGTTGTGCAGTGCACAACCTGCCCCACCACAGATATCAAGCTGTGCTAAATTTAACCTGCATGGTCTCCAGTTTCATCACTGGCAAATTGAGCTGGTTGTTCTAGACTGATTTGGAGGTCCCTTGTGAGACCCTGTGATACGGTAACAGACCATGTGTATTCACACAGGAGAATAATAAATAGGCAAGAACACAATGGTGTCTTTTGCCTTCCCAGGAAGCCTCGCTGTTGCTTTATCCCCATATTGCCCATAATACAGCCTTTATGAATGTAAAACACCCTTGTTAACAATCCAGAACTCTCTGGAGCTTAATTTATCAGAAACAAAGTATGTACTTAGAATCATATGAAAGTATCCCTTCCTCCTCCTCAGACTAACAGCTAACAGAGAACAGGGCCCTGATCCTTGAAGGACACTATTTACGGGTATTATGCCCGCTAGGAATTGGCATGACCTTTTTTCTGCCTGTTTAGTCTCCAGAGGGATAGGCCCTCTTATTACATTTTCCCAGCCTGGAGTTTAGCTCCGCAGGCAACCTCTTGTCATTTGTTTGTCTGATGGGTATTATTTCTTCCAAGAATCTAATTAGGATCTTTTAAAGGATTCAGCCTCAGAGTGCGGGAATTAAATATGACTCAGAGTGTGTGCTTCCTAAAGCCAGGCGAAAGTGAGATGATCATTCATCTGATTTATTCATACATTATTCAGCCCACAAACCTTATAAGCCTGACAGTGCACCTTTTTAAAAAATGTTTATTTATTTATTTTGAGAAGGAGAAAGAGAAAGAGAGCATGCACCCAAGTCGGGGAGGGGCAGAGAGAGAGGGGACAGAGAGAACCCCAAGTAGGCTCCATGCTGTCAGTGCAGAGCCTGACATGGGACTTGATCTCACCAACGGTGAGGTCTTAACCTGAGCTGAAACTAAGAGTTGGACAGTTAACCTACTGAGCCACCCAGGCGCCCCTGACAGGGCACCTTTTGTGTGTGGGCCAACCTATGCTGGGAGTTAGGCATGTGGATAGAAATGGACGATCTTTCTCCACCTTGGGTTGTTTAGCTACACATCACAGCTTTGCTCCATTTATGTGTGTGTGTGTGTGTGTGTGTGTGTGTGTGTGTGTGTGTGTATAACTATATAACTATATATATATATAGCTATATATAGATATATATAAATATATATATATATATATATATATATTTTTTTTTTTTTTTTTTAGAGAGGGAGAGAGGGAAAGAGAGAGAGGGGGCATGAGCAGAGGGGAGGGGCAGAGGGAGACAGTGAGGGAGGGAATCCCAAGCAGGCTCCACACTCAGCACAGAGCCCTACATGGGGCTCGATCCCATGACCCTGGGATCATGACCTGAGCCCAAACCAAGAGTCGGATACTCAACCGACTGAGACAGCCAGGTGCCCCCACATGTATGCTCTATTTAAAGGAAAGTAATTAAACACATGACACATGTGTCCACCAAGTCCCCTTCCATTTCCCTCTTTTCTTGGATCAAAGAAGATTATACTCCACAGCCTCTCTGCAGCTAGGTGAGGCCATGTAACCAAATCTAACCAAAGGGTGGTAGCACAAGTGACCAATGTCTTTTTTTTAAGTTTATTTTTATTTATTTTGAGAAAGACACAGTGAGGCTCCACACTGTCAGTGCAGAGCTTGATAAGGGGCTCGAACTCATGAGCTGTGAGATCATGACCTGAGCTGAGACCAAGAGTCAGATCCTCAGCTGACTGAGACACCCAGGTGCCCCAAGAAATGATCGATGTCTTTAAGAAGCAGGGTACAAGCTTCAGTTCTCTCTTACCCTGTTTTGGGGACCAAGAACGATCAAGGTTGAGATGTATGAACATCTGTCAGCCTGAGTCTCTGAGTGACTGTGTGGAACAGAGCCCCAGCCCAGTCCCTACTGACCTAACTTAGACAGGTAGCAGGGATAAGAAATATACCTTAGTTTTCTTAAGCCACTGAGATTCAAGGACTCATTTATTGCCACAGCATAATTTAGCTTCATCTAACTAGTTTGAAATCTAGACTTTTAAGCCATTTAAACTGGTTGTGGTGGATTTGGGGAGAACAAATATATACTTCATTTCTTTAGTAATTATTTGCAGACCACCTGCTGTATTCCAAGTACTGTGCCAGGGTTACAAAAACGAGTAAAAGATCGTCTCTGCCCTCATGGGGCCCACGATCTGATAGCAATAATAACATCACAATACCTGGCAAGTAGCAATTGCTCGGTAAATACCACCGCTATCATTGCAGCTCAGATTCAGAGCTGCACACACGTGCGACGCACTCCTCTCGGCGCGCCCAGCTTGTGACCAAGCCAAAACTTGTTAGGCACTAACCAGTGTCTCAGGATGTGTTCTTCTTTTGTGCTGTGGTTCTCCTCCGAACAGTTTGCCAGCCTGTGAAAACTTAAAATAGTCATTCGCAGATCTCAGAAAGTTCCCCTTTCATAAGAAAAGGCAAATAGACACACCCAGCCTCACCTCCAAAAATACGAAAAGTTAGAAGAAAATCAGAGTTACTAGATGCAGTGCAGTATGTTTAATTGGTCCTGGAGCAGAAAAGGGGCATGGGTGGAAAACTTGGTGAAATTCAAATAACATCTGGAGGTTAGTGACTATTACTGTACCCAACTGAATATTTAAGTTTTGATGAATGCACCACGGTTTTGTAAAATGTTAACATTGGGGGAACTGGGTGAAGGGTATACTGGAACTCTCGATGCTATATTTGCAACTTTTCTGTGAATATAAAATATTCCAAAATAAAAAGATTTTTAATAATCAGTATTAATGTTTTCCAGGTTTCTAGTCTGCAGGGTAAGTCTGTGTGCAGGGTTACCATATAAAATACAAGAAGCCCAGTTAAAGTTGAGTTTCAGAAAAACAACTTATTTTTAGTGTAAATATATCCCAAATATTACATGGGATATGTTTATACTGAAAAAATTTATTGTTCATCTGAAATTTGAAATTACCTAGGTGTTTTGCATTTTTATTCACTAAATCTGGCAAGCTTCTCCAGATGTACTATTGATAAAGAAACATAAATATGTCTTATATTACCGACACCTGGGTGGCTCAGTCAGTTGAGCATCTAACTCTTGGTTTAAGCTCAGGTCATGATCTGGCAGCTTGGTGGGTTTGAATCCCGCATTGGGCTCTGTACTGGCAGTATGGAGACCGCTTGGGATTCTCTCTCTCTCTCTCTCTCTCTCTCTCTCTCTCTCTCCCCCCCCCCAACTTGCGCTGTCTCTGTCTCTCTCAAAACAAATAAATACACTTAAAAAAAAAAAAAGTTAAAAAAAAAAAAAGATTCTCTCCCTCTCCCCCTCTCCCCAGCTCCCTGTGCACTTTCTCTCTCTAATTAAATACATAAATAAATAATAAGTCTTATTTCACAATATAAAATGACACCACATAGACTGTATAGGTTTTAACATGTAATTACTAAAGTGAAAGCATTAGTGCGCATTTCACTTATTTGATATTAATTAATTATAATGGGGAAGCATTCTATATGAATGTGTGATAAAGGAGTTAATGAAAAAAATAGGAAGGAAAGAAAGAATGAGTGGATAAAAAATAAATGAGTGAGTGAATAATAAATGAGTGGTAAATGTCCCCAAATCCAAGAGAGAAAAATGTATAAATATTAGAAATATGATAGGGCTCTCTAAAATACCTATAATCCACTTTATAAATTGAGACAGACTGGGATAAACTGGGAGTCACAGTTGTGTCTGTTAGCAGTGGCATCAATGTTGCAGCTCTTTAATCAAGAAGGAAAAGAGGGGGGTGCCTGGGTGGCTCAGACGGTTAAGCATCCAACTTCGGCTCAGGTCATGATCTCTCGGTTTGAGGGTTCGAGCCCCGTGTTGGGCTCTGTGCTGACAGCTCAGAGCCTAGAGCCTGCTTTGGAGTCTGTGTCTCCCTTTCTCTTTCTGCTCCTCCCCTGCTCACACTCTGTCTCTCTTTCAAAAATAGACATTAAAAAAAATTTTTTTTAAATAATT